>NC_060120.1:867592117-868270694 GCF_021461395.2 Schistocerca americana | reverse complement strand
CGAAGTAGAGAGGATATAAAAGTTAGACTGGCAATGGCAGGGAAAGCATTTCTGAGGAAGAGAAATTTGTTAACATCGAGTATAGATTTAAGTGTCAGGAAGTCGTTTCAGAAAGTATTTGTATGGAGTGTAGCCATATATGGAAGTGAAACATGGTCGATAAATAGTTTGGGCAGGAAGAGAATAGAAGCTTTCGAAATGTGGTGCTACAGAAGAATGCTGAAGATTAGATGGGTAGATCACGTAACTAATGAGGAAGTATTGAACAGAATTGGGAAGAAGAGAAGTTTGCGGCAGAACTTGACTAGAAGAAGGGATCGGGTGGTAGGACATGTTCTGAGGCATCAAGGGATGACCAGTTTAGTCAGTTTAGTAGGAGTATTGGAGGGCAACGTGGAGGGTAAAAATAGTAGAAGGAGACGAAGAGATGAATACACTAAGCAGATTCAGAAGGACGTAAGTTGCAGTAGGTACTGGGAGATGAAGAAGCTTGCACAGGATAGAGAAGCATGGAGAGCTGCATCAAACCAGTCTCAGGACTGAAGACCACAACAACAAACAACGATACGGAACTAACAGAGGATATTGGATCTAATGTAGTGTGATTGTTTACAGGTTACTTTGAGTCATGGGACAGCTGGAAAACCTAAAGCTGGAGATTCTTGAAGACTGTGCTACGAAAGCCTCTTCACTAGCGACATATTACAACTCATTACGTATCGCTGCCGCAGGGACTATGAAGATAAATCTAATTACGGAGCGTATAGTGGCATTAAGGCCATCATTTTTCTCTCACTCAGTACGCAAATAGACCATGAAGAAATAGCAATACGTAATACAGTTGCAAGTACCATCTGCCATTCCCATCGTAGTTGTGTAGAGTATAAATGTAGAGTAGGTAATAGTGAGTTCTTAATGTCAGCATTTGTACAGTAACTGTAATCATAGCGGACACACTGGCTAATATAATGTTTGCTTAAAAACATTAAGTGTATGCTAATCCAGGACCAATTACAAAATTAGTTTCAACGTCTGATTAAAAAAAAAGTAGATTTTATAATAGTAGCCATTCTATTATGCTGAATCCTTAGAAAAAAAGACGACCGCATTCTATAATGAACTTCAAATAGTTTGCAGTCTTCATACTTAACTAAAATGGTAAATGAGTTTCTACAAATGACAGCAATCGAAAATTTAGAGAAAACGGCGGAAAACTAAAAAGAACAGTACCGTGGTCCCTAATTTGCAGTTCCAGCAATCAGTTGTAACCTGGGGGCCTTAGAAGCCGAAAATCGTTTGCTGAATAAAGAATAACTGTTGCTGAGTTTTTTGTCTTATAATGACTTAGTGCCAATTACAGTTAATACGAAAAATAAAAGCACTTCACGAGCAAATAAGATAATAGTTAACGAAACCAGTTACAATGGTCGAAAATACAAGGACCATCTTGAAAGCAAGCTTTGTTAGGCTAAAATAAAATACTGTTAAAATAATTTTAAAGGCTCATCTCAAAACTGTACCTCTGTGTTACTTCTCCACATAATTATCATTAAAATTTGAGCATTTATCACATCTTTTAACGAACTGACAACATCTTCTTCCTCTTCGGAGATGGGAAGCCAAGTGACTTAGCCATGCGGATGGGGAAATGAGTAAGGTATTTGAATCGCCGTTTTCCAGGAAGTTTTGCCCAAAGTTTCAGTAACTTCGTTGCTGACTGATGACTGACGGCAACTTCTGTTGTCATCGTCATAAATATCCGTCCTTCTACGCTAAAGCGCCTGCGATAGTATTGGTGCACATCACTTTCACACAACACATTTGATACGTATGCACCACGAATTTCGCCACGTGTGTCGACAGCTTTTGAATTTTTATCACTAAACGCCACTTTGCAGAAGAGTTTTCACATTCGGGACAGGGGTTACTTTCGGGTAGTCCTCGTAATATAATGTCTAAATGGAGAAGATAAATTGAGGATACTACGAGAGGAATTAACAGACCTTATATTTGCAAGATTTAAAACAATAGTTGAAGTTACTGCGAAAAAAGCTAAGATTTAATAGTTGAGTGAAAATTAGACATTGCGTTAATGGTACAAATAGATATGGCTTACCAGTTGTCTTCGAATGGAAGATTTGTAGAGGAAATCTATAGGTAGAGCACTATCAAAACAGATGACGATTTTTCAGTAACATCACTGAGAGTATTTTTTCCACGAGAAACTGAGAAATTCTTTTCTCCAACCAATTTTCTCCGCAATACACATAATTCGTGTATAATTTTTAATTTAGTCTCGTGGAATGGCAGCTCCGCAACCGTTCACAAGCAAATTAATAACGCTCCTCTTGGGCTACCGTGTACAGGGAAGATCAGAAAAGAGAGATGAGGTTTTTAATGATTGATTTGAACTGTCTGGTACGAAAGTCGCTCTATGTATCAAAAGGCTAGAGGGACGTAAGGGTACCATAGTGCTCATTGTCCATAACACGATGCGCCTTGGAGAGCGGTCCTTGTCTTTCGCTGAAATTATTTCTCCCTGGGTATTAATGCCGATTCCGAAATAAAGAAACTAATGACTGCATTCGGAAAAAAATTGCGAACAAGGATACGGGACGTTGTTCACGAAACACAGCGCGATCAATCCTCACACTTACTTGCAACCATTTAAAACTTATATCAGTGCTGACTATAATAGCTCGTCCCTCATCTTTAATTTACTGCCCGGAGCTAATCACGGATTACAGCTAGTCTCTTAAACGTTTATGAAAGCAACAAGCACAATATATAGCAATGATTCAATGCTAGAAACTCACATAAGAGCAAGAAAGCAAAAGTATATCAAAAGGTGGTGTTTCAAGAACAATGACGACAGTGAATGTTGCTTACATTCATTTTAGATGGTTTGATATTTAAATAATGTCGGATCATTTATTAACTTACAAAAAAACCTTCGCTTGACACAAAAAAACGAAGCTGAAATTTTGTAAGTTGTGTTTAGTTTTACATCCGGAAGGCGTTAGATACAATTCCGCCCTTGCGCCTCCTGAACAATCATAAGGAATAACAGACCAACCGTGTGACTGAATTGAAGAAATTCTAGCGAACGGAACACCGCTTGTCATCCTCAACGGAGATGTCTTCAGACGAAAAAATAACTTCGGGTGTGCCCCACGAAAGTGTTACTGCAACATTAATTTTCGCAATACACAGGGAGATCCCGTGGTAATGTTACAAACATTGGGGATGACAGAAAAGGGTAAATATAGCGGTACTGTTATTGATAAGACTGTAGGCTAGAAAACGACAAAAAAATCTCGAGTAAAGGTGTTGTCTAAAATGCGTACCTTAACAGCAATTAGCATTCGTTCACCTTCGATGCTGTGAAGCACATCTCTTCTACCGCAAGCTCATCGGTTTCCATATTTTTGGAGCGGTTGGTGGGGATCAAACAACATAAAGTACCCTGTAAACAAGGGCTCAAACGTTCATACCTTAAGAGACATGAGCACTTTTTTCAAATTGGCTACTGTGAATTACATGTTCCGCTGAACAAGTACCCACAATTATTATAGTAACAAAGGAGCCTCTGCCTCACAACGCGAGGTGGTTGTGGGAGTGTAGATAGAGACGTAGATATACACTCCTGGAAATTGAAATAAAAACACCGTGAATTCATTGTCCCAGGAAGGGGAAACTTTATTGACACATTCCTGGGGTCAGATACATCACATGATCACACTGACAGAACCACAGGCACATAGACACAGGCAACAGAGCATGCACAATGTCGGCACTAGTACAGTGTGTATCCACCTTTCGCAGCAATGCAGGCTGCTATTCTCCCATGGAGACGATCGTAGAGATGCTGGATGTAGTCCTGTGGAACGGCTTGCCATGCCATTTCCACCTGGCGCCTCAGTTGGACCAGCGTTCGTGCTGGACGTGCAGACCGCGTGAGACGACGCTTCATCCAGTCCCAAACATGCTCAATGGGGGACAGATCCGGAGATCTTGCTGGCCAGGGTAGTTGACTTACACCTTCTAGAGCACGTAGGGTGGCACGGGATACATGCGGATGTGCATTGTCCTGTTGGAACAGCAAGTTCCCTTGCCGGTCTAGGAATGGTAGAACGATGGGTTCGATGACGGTTTGGATGTACCGTGCACTATTCAGTGTCCCCTCGACGATCACCAGTGGTGTACGGCCAGTGTAGGAGATCGCTCCCCACACCATGATGCAGGGTGTTGGCCCTGTGTGCCTCGGTCGTATGCAGTCCTGATTGTGGCGCTCACCTGCACGTCGCCAAACACGCATACGACCATCATTGGCACCAAGGCAGAAGCGACTTTCATCGCTGAAGACGACACGTCTCCATTCGTCCCTCTATTCACGCCTGTCGCGACACCACTGGAGGCGGGCTGCACGATGTTGGGGCGTGAGCGGAAGACGGCCTAACGGTGTGCGGGACCGTAGCCCAGCTTCATGGAGACGGTTGCGAATGGTCCTCGCCGATACCCCAGGAGCAACAGTGTCCCTAATTTGCTGGGAAGTGGCGGTGCGGTCCCCTACGGCACTGCGTAGGATCCTACGGTCTTGGCGTGCATCCGTGCGTCGCTGCGGTCCGGTCTCAGGTGGACGGGCACGTGCACCTTCCGCCGACCACTGGCGACAACATCGATGTACTGTGGAGACCTCACGCCCCACGTGTTGAGCAATTCGGCGGTACGTCCACCCGGCCTCCCGCATGCCCACTATACGCCCTCGCTCAAAGTCCGTCAACTGCACATACGGTTCACGTCCACGCTGTCGCGGCATGCTACCAGTGTTAAAGACTGCGATGGAGCTCCGTATGCCACGGCAAACTGGCTGACACTGACGGCGGCGGTGCACAAATGCTGCGCAGCTAGCGCCATTCGACGGCCAACACCGCGGTTCCTGGTGTGTCCGCTGTGCCGTGCGTGTGATCATTGCTTGTACAGCCCTCTCGCAGTGTCCGGAGCAAGTATGGTGGGTCTGACACACCGGTGTCAATGTGTTCTTTTTTCCATTTCCAGGAGTGTAGATCTAGAGTTTCCATGCAATAAAAGAAATAATAGCGAGGGGATTGTGATTCAGTGATACTCAGTTTCTTTGTTCAGTTCCTCATAATCTTTTCTGAATATTTGAAGTGCTAGAATGATGTGCTTGGGAAAGGGTGGAATACGGGTCGTCCTTAACAATGGACATGGCTTTATGACAGGTGTATCTTAGGCTCGTCTTAGTAGTGATTATAGTATGCCACTTGCTGAGATTCAGCTGCTACAACGATGACTACCGTGGTGCGTCAAGTTTAACTCGGTTATAATGGTATGAGCCTGGTAAGAGACTCGATACCATAAAAAAACACTTGTTGCAATTATAAGCTGGCGCAGTCTTACGCTGAGGCATCAGCTGTACGCTGCCGCCCGCTTAGTTATTGAAATCAGGACATTTCGGCATATAGTGGTAGCAGCGACACCACAAACCTCCATTGGTTGGTTTAAATACTGGCCGACCACCCAGTGAGTCATCGAGTCACTGTCCATCACATTATCGACTTCCCCGCTGTGAGGTTGTTACCACTTCACCGTTATTCTGTCAGTACCGCCTGCCAGAGGCCCAGCCATGGTATTGACGAGCTGGAGGTCGAAATCTATTCATCAAGACACCGGACGCTGGGCGTCCACCAGTACCAGACATCGCTAGCTGGACACCAGGTCGGGCTTCTCTGCCTGGATGACTTCGCTTCCGCCACTACTAGGACCGATGGCAAGACCGTCCTGCACTCGGCGTGGCCGTACCAGGCTGTCGTGTCAGCTCCTGACGTAGCTTGGTTGTTGGTTGGGAATGTTTACCATGTAAGGTCGCACCGTAACTGGACTGCGGTCAGCATAGCAACTGCAGCCGTCTTTACTGCAACACCTCACCCCTGGGCTCTGTGGGTCAATGCCCAACACCCAGCGCCCACCAAATGTGGACTTCAGCTACTAATATAAATGGTTGGATAGTTAAAGAGAATCTACTCTGGCTGAGCAGCTTTCGACTCAGCCCAACCCGCCATTCTCATACAACTGAAAAATCTTCCTTCTATCTGTCTGTGTAGCGAGCAATTAGATGGATCATTCCTACTGAGCACAAGCCATGAGCAGAGGACTGAAATTGTCAAAGGTAGAGGAATTTTTGGAAGTGGTCGCCTTCACTAAGGCACCCGACATTTCGTTATGTCGGATTCCAACATGAGCCATAATTTACATTAAATTACTACCTAGATGATCGGAATTCCCTACATTTGCTATGGACCATAAAGAGCCTATACAATGAAAATAAATTTGTAATAAAGACAAGGAACAAAATAAGTAAGAATTGCGTCATACTGAACAAGGAGTTAAAAAAGATTACTGTCTATCTCCTATTTAACTCGATGTATATACACTGATCAGGTAGAACATTCTGACACCGACCTACTATCGATATAAACCCATCCAGGCGATAGGATCGTCTCCTGGCGAGGAATGACTGCTAGTCAGACACACTCATGGTGCATGTAGTATCAGTGACAAAACTGTCTGTAGGTAGAATGGGATAGGTGCGCGATCTGAGTTTGGCCGAGGGCAGACTGTTGTTCGAGGAGTGCTGCGGTGAGTGTCTTCAACACTTCGCGAAACCAAGGTGAAACCACGTCTAGACGTCGTGGGTCTGGGCGGCCACCCCTCATTACAGATGTCGGACGTCGTAGGCTGGGCAGATTACAAAAACAGGACAGGCGGCGAACTGTGGCGGAAATAACATCAGACTTCAATGCAGGGGCAGGATACAAGTGTGTCTAAATACACAGTGCACGGAACACTCCTGACGATGCGCCTCCGCAGCCGACGACCCTAAGTTAACGCCACCACTTCGGCAATTACGATTTAAGCAGGCACGTGATCATCGGCATTACATGTTGGCGCAATGGCGGAGCGTTGCATGTCCTGATGAATACCGGCACCTTCTTTCTCATGCCGATGGGAGAGGACGAATCCGTCCTCTTCCAAGGGTATCAGCTTGTTGACACCTGTACTGCAGGGCGGAGACAAGTTGGCTGCGGCTTCATCATGCTCTGGGGAACATTGACGTGGGCATCCATGGCTCCAGTGGATCTCGTGCAAGGCACCATGACGGGCAAGGAGTATCGTACTCTGGTTGCAGGCCTTATACACCCCTTCTTGACGATCTTGTCTCCCGACAGCAGTGGCATTTTTCAACACGATAATGCGCCATGTCACAAGGCCAGGAGAGTGACGGAATGGTTCGAGGAACACAGTGGTGAGTTCCAGTTGATGTGGAGGCCACCAACTCGTCAGATCGGGCCCATCCCCGGGATTTATGGGAGATAGCTGACTTCGATGTGGAGATGTGGTGCTAATTCACTTTAGGGATTTATCACTGTCTCATTGCTTCCATGCCATGACGCGTCGCCTCTGTTATCCGTACCAGCTATTAAGTAAGCCATTCAACAGCTGGCCGGCCGAAGTGGCCGAGCGGTTCTGGGCGCTACAGTCTGGAGCCGCGCGACCGCTACGGTCGCAGGTTCGAATCCTCCCTCGGGCATGGATGTGTGTGATGTCCTTCGGTTAGTTAGGTTTAAGTAGTTCTAAGTTCTAGGGGACTTATGACCTCAGCAGTTGAGTCCCATAGTGCTCAGAGCCATTTGAACCATTAAACAGCTGGTCGTAAGTTCTGGCTGATCAGTGCATATGAGACATGATTAACAAGTGGAATGAGGAAACATAATAACAAAGTAATAACACTACATCAGGACCGTAATATACAAGTATTAGTTTATCCTGAGAATCAAACTGTTATAGCCGTTACTGACAAACGGTCCCGCGTTCGAAACACTCCACCGCTTAAATTTTGATTAATAATCAGCATTGGTGGCCGATGACTTCCGGCATAAGAAGTCACCCTCATTCTGCCAACAGCGTTGCATTCTCGAAGACGAGGGATGATGGGAAACTGCCCCTAAAGCAATCAGCAATGATCAACGGCATGAGAATCCTGAAGACAATGAAAACCTCTGCATTAAAGACACTTAATGTGTGTCCACACGACTTGTTGCCTGTAATTGAAAAGTGTAATGATGATCTCTCCATTGGCAAAAGATTCCAGAATAGTCACCCATTCGGATCTCCGGGAGCGACTGGCAAGGGTAAGGTGACCATGAGAAAAAATACTCAATAACCCATGATAGGATAACGTTCTACCAGACGGGACGTGGAATGTCAGAAGCTTTAACGTGGTAGGGAAGCTAGAAAATCTGGAAAGAGAAAAGGGGAGGCTCAATGTACATGTAGTAGTGCTCAGTGAAGTGTAATGCGAAGAAGAAAAGGATATCTGGTTTAATGAGTGTAGGGTAATATCAACAGCAGCAAGAAATGGTAAAACGGGAGTATGATCCGTTATGATGGGGAGTGGGAGGGGGGGGGGAGGGGGGTAGGGGGTAGGACAAACACTGTGTTACTGTGAACAGTTCAGTGATAGGGTTGTTCTTATCAGAATTAACAGCAAATCAACACCGACAACGAGAGCTCAGGTATACATGCCGACGTCGCAAGTCGAAGATGATGAGATATACAGAAAACATATGAGGATATTGAAATGAAAATCTAATAGTCATGGGGGACTGAAATGCAGTTGTAGGGGAAGGAGTAGAAAAAAATGTTACAGGGGAATATGTGTTTCGACAAGGAATGAGAGAGGAGAAAGAATAATTGAGTTCTTCAGTGAATCTCATCTAGCAGTAGCGAATACTGTGTTGAAGAATCACAAGAGCAGGAGGTATACTTGGAAAAGACCGGGTCATATGGGAAGACTTCAGTTATTTTACATCATGGTCAGACAACGGTTCCGAATTCAGATACTGGATTGTAAGGCGTACCCAGGCGCAGTAGTGATGAAGAGTAGGCTGAAGTTTGAGAGATTAGTCAGGAAGAATCAATACGTAAGCAAGTTGCATACGAAACTAGTAAGGAATGACGAGATACTCTTCAAATTCTCTAACGTTGTAGATACAGCATTAAGGAATAGCTCTGTAGGCAGTACAGTTGAAGGAAGAGGAATGGACATCTCTGAAAAGAGGAATCGCAGACGTTGGAAAGAAAAACATAGGTGCAAAGGAAGTTAAATAAACCGTAGGTAACACAAGAAATACTTCAGTTCATCGATGAAAGAAGGAAGTACAAAAATGCTCAGGGAAATTCATGAATGCAGAAACACAAGTCGCTGACGAATGAAGTAAACAGGACGTGTGGGATAGCGAAAACGAAATGGCTGTATGAAAAATGTGAAGCAATCGAAAAAGAAATGCTTGTCGGAAGTACTGGCTCAGTATACAGAAAAGTCAAGGGTGGTAGCATTAAGACTTCAACGGGAATTCCTCTGTTAAATGCAGAGGAGAGACCGGTTAATTGGAAAGAGTTCGCTGAAGTCCTGTATGAGCGGCAACTTTTGTCTGATGCAAATGAGAAAGGAAAAGGGCAACATCAAACCAGTCAGAAGACCGATGACACAAGAAATTGTATATAAGGTCCTTATTTTGCACAAACAGTCGTTTTGTCGTGTACATCCAAACATGGTTCAGCAATTGTGTGCCATCATCCTGACTTTTTTTATTCATACCTATAAAATTTTTATGTGTTTTGAGCGATAATTATTCTGCGAAAGTTAAACTTAAAACAGTTTTTGTTTGTTGTTGGTATTAAAATAATATTTACACTATTTCTTTGTGTACTCGTAGTACCCTAAGTACATTATGAGGTACTGGCAGCTTGTCATCTGGAACTGAATGATGATCAGCTGGCGAGCTTACACGTCGCTCCATAACAAAGGGTAATTATATGCGCAACAATATTTCGCGAATATATTTGCGAAAATATTTAAAAAGTTCACTAGAAAAAGAAAGAAAAGAAAACCGGCCCCTGCAACGGCCCTGTTGGCGTGTATCCAGGTCGGCTTCTCGTTAATTTAAAAACTATGTATAGTCCCCTGAATACATCAGGTTTGAACTTTAGTTCCTGAACATTGAGCTATCTTCTCATTTCACTTCTCATACCCGGAACACCCCAACGAGCCGGAGGGTCCGTGAATAACGAACCAAAGTAATTGGAAAACCATGTTCTATATTTCACGTGTCGCCGCAAGATATCATGTTGCTCTTGCAGTACGTACCAGAAGTCTATGACGTTCATGTCATCGGTGCGATACAAATAATACGTCACCATCGCCTTTATTCAGTTTACGGCGTTTGTCCTGGCGGTGGGAAAGTATACTTTGTCCGAGAACAGTAGGTCGTCAGCTTGATCGCCGTGTGCGCCGTACCCAGTAAAATGCCCAGCATTTTCCTCGTAGAAGCCAACAGTCGAGTGCCACGCAACAAACGAAACGGTGCTCGTCGGAGTCGACGACCACGCAGTTGGGTCATGTCGGCGTGTTAACCAGATGAATTGAGTGCAGCCGTTGACGGTTCGGGAATTCGCCATTCACCACTACATACACAATGCGCGTACCTGTGTAGGGAGAGAGGGAAGATGGACAGGCTCTCCATATTCTCTGCCACTGTATCGCCGGGTACTTCCGCTCGATCACATTGCGATATTGGTGCTGAAGAAAGCTTCGATATACACCACTGGCCATTAAAATTGCTACATGAAGAAGAAATGTAGATGATAAATGGGTATTCATTGGACAAATATATTATACTAGAACTGACATGTGATTACATTTTCACGCTGTTTGGGTGCATAGATCCTGAGAAATCAGCCACCTCTGGCCGTAATAACGGCCTTGATACGCCTGGTCATTGAGTCAAACAGAGCTTGGATGGCGTGTACAGGTACAGCTGCCCATGCAGCTTCAACACGTTACCATAGTTCATCAAGAGTAGTGATTGGCGTATTGTGACGAGCCAGTTGCTCGGCCACCATTGACCAGACTTTTAAATTGGTGACAGATCTGGAGAATGTGCTGGCCATGGCCATTTTCTGTATCCAGTAAGGCCCGTACAGGACCTGCTACATGCGGTCGTGCATTATCCTGCAGAAATGTAGGGTTTCGCAGAGATAGAATGAAGGGTAGAGCCACGGGTTGTAACACATCTCAGATGTAACGTCCAGTGTTCAATGTGCCGTCAATGCGAACAAGAGGTGACCGAGACGTGTAACCAACGGCACCCCATACCATCACGCCGGGTGATACGTCAGTATGGCAATGACGAATACACGCTTCCAATGTACGTTCACCGCGATGTACGCCAAACACGGATGCGACCATCGAGACGCTGTAAACAGAACCTGGATTCATCCGATAAAATATGATGTTTTGCCATCGCAGGTGCTCCGCTCTGTGATGCAGCGTCAAGCGTAACCGCAGCCATGGTCTCCGAGCAGATAGTCCATGCTGCTGCAAACGTCGTCGAACTGTTCGTGCAGATGGTTTTTGTCTTGCAAACGTCTCCATATGTTGACTCAGGGATCGAGACGTGGCTGCACGATGCGTTACAGTCATGCGAATAAGATGCCTGTCATCTCGACTGCTAGTGATACGAGGCCGTTGGGATCCATAACGGCGTTCCGTATTAGCATCCAATGGGAATTAGAGAGCTGCTGTGCGAGAATACCAACAACGATTTCTGAATCGCAGAGTGCCAGAAAGCAGGGCGTTTAGCAGGGTGTTTCACGGATTGTGTGGCCGTGTTACGCTTCCCAGAGTAAATGTTGTCTCTCAACGTCCCGCACAACAAACTCTTACTGAAGTTGAGAACATTCTTCAAGCTGCCCACTTTGGTATTCCACAAACACGAGTGATACGAACAGTACACGAGCACTGTTTGTATGCCTTTCATCAACGGAGTGCATAACATCTGCATGAAGGAGATGCTGCCGCCCGGCAAGAATTCTCTCAATGGATCATTGCCAATGAGCGATAAATTCCACGTATTCTGTTCACTAATGAGTCAACATTTGCCCGCAACGGAATTAACAACATGAGCAACTCTCATGTATGGGCGAATGAAAATGTGCACGATACTGTGGAAACGAATTTTCAACGACGTTTCTCAGCCAAGTTTGGTGCTGTATTACTGATGACCAACTCGTCGGTCCAGTTGCTTTAGATAACCGTCTTATTGGGATATGGTATCTTGAGTTTCTTCAAAATGTGTTACCAGAATACGTGGAGGGTATCCCTTTGGGAAAACGAGCTCGTATGTGCCTTCAGCATTACGGAGCTCCTACACATTCCGTACTGCCAATGACACAGTATCTCAACACAACGAATCCTAATCGTTGGATCGGTCGCCGTGGAGTCATTGCCTGGCTACCGAGGTAACCCGAACTTACCCCATTACATTACTGTTCGTGGGGGTGGCTGAAAAAATGGTTCAAATGGCTCTGAGTACTATGGGACTTAACATCTGTGGTCATCAGTCCCCTAGAACTTAGAACTACTTAAACCTAACCAACCTAAGGACATCACACATATCCATGCCCGAGGCAGGATTCGAACCTGCGACCGTAGCAGTCCCGCGGTTCCGGACTGAGCGCCTAGAACGGGGTGGCTGAAGGGCGACGTCTACAAGTGCAGAGTGGACACAAGAGAGGAACTTCTAGCTCGTATTTTACATGCTTGTGCCCAGGTAAAGGAATGCATAACTGAGTCCGATCGGCGACACAACACCTGCCTACAATAGCAGGAACATGCACTGAAGTTGACGGTGGACTGTTTGAACGTCTTCTGTGAGGAAACGTACACAATTAAACAAACCATAACATAATAGTATCTCAATTTACCTTCACCTACACCATTCCCGTTCCTAGCTGTCTTCGTTGGTTTACCCAGACACGGTTAAGAAAAAGGCATATGTTATTTCAAGGTTTTTGTTCAGAATCACGAGTGGTAACACCCGTCAAATCATTTACCTTTTCTCCTGACTTACCCTTTATGGGTGTATAAGGTGTCTATTCATTGCGACACCATTTATAATCCCGGTCCGGCACACATTTTTAACCTTCCACATTGATTTAAATCAATGTCCACTCGCAGCCAGTATCTGTGCCTTAATTTACAACTATTTCTGTGCCGAACTAAAAGATTTCAAAAGCAAATACAAGACGCAATGTGTGCGACAAACCACGTATGACGAGTATTTTTGCAAAAAGTTCGGAATCTGGATATACTGATTCTCTGATAACTTATGTATCATTTACCCTGTAGTTGAAACATACATGTCTGGGCCGTCTGATATCAAGCAAGGATATTTCAGTGCTTCTTGTTTGGCTACTACATCTCTTTGTAGGCTCCTGTTAACTCTGTGTACCCACTGCCCATTAAGTATTAATATTTTGTGCCATTTCTTGCTTCAGTAAAAAATCCTTGACCGTAATGTAATGTTACTACACAGGATACGTAATGTCTGTTTTGGTAATATCTGCATTGGTAATTAATGAGAAGCAGTGGAATAAGTAATTCGGTTAGGGTAAGCCCGTTATTCTGATGTATTAAATAATGCTTGCTGCCTGAGGAGGAAGGTTTCTCTACTAGCAAATGGTTTGTTTTCGCTACTTTCTTCTTAATTTCATTAAAATTTCGTTTCGAATTTCTCCACAACGCAGGTGCTTGTACTGAAGACTTCATTTTTTCTTGTAAAGGCGTTCCTCCCTAAAGTTAGTTATCTGTTTCTGCTGATGTTGCCTATGATATTAGATCAGCTACTTACAACAACACTGGATATTTGAGCATGCTGCCTTTGCAGGAATTTGCGAAATCTATCGCTGTCCATATTAATAAATGGTGGCAACATAAAAACTGAGATTTATCCTTGTCAAGAAAGATATTTTTCGACACGTTTTCCTCACTTTTTTTTTTAACTCAGAGTTCGAGAAGTTCAGTTTGAAGCTAGTGGTCTACTCACCAATAACATGTGGTGGTACAGCTCATTTCCTTAACAGACCTTTAGTACCGCTAACCCGAGCTCACTTGATTTCACGTGGTCAGCTTCGAGCTTTTTGGGTGGCATTCAACACGGTGATAGCGTTTCATATCGGCAATAGGCAGTTAAAAACATATGCAATTGGCGGTGTCCTGTGTATTTTGATTTTCACTTGTTTCGCCGCTATGAAACATCCAAACTAACTACGATTCAGTTCTCTTTCTGTTATCTCCATTTGAAATAGCTTTAATGTATATAATACAACATTTTGCAAAGATAAACTTCCTCAGTAATCACCTCGTGGTGTTGCAGTTCTTCTTGTTGTGACCGTGCTTGCTACGAAATGGGAAGAGAAATTCCGCCCTACGCAAGACATCTTTTTCCTGTTTTGTTTCACCCAGACATGTTTCAGCACATTTTGCGCTATTTCAGTGGGTTATTTTTTACTTTTACTAGCTGTAAAATTGTTGTTGCATATTAACATTTAACGGATCTTTTGGTCCATAATACTCGTATTTACAACAGTGAATGAATAATTATTGCAAAATATTGTACATCATTTGTTCAACGTTCACAGTTGGGATATTTATTAACGACCTGAGGCACTATGTGTTGTTTATAACACGATGTCAAAGATGTATTTAAAGCTAATTGGCTTTACATACCTTACATGATGTTATTGGAAATTTATTTTGGTAGCTATTCTGCTACACAATCTACAAGTTCTCATATACAAATAGCAAAACGTAATTTCTATTTTTCTGTTTATTATGTATTTACGAACGGAAATGAGTACAAATCAGGTTTTTAGTGGGTTACTTACAGTTTGGTGGTGCTTTCTCATATGTTGTTGGCGAAGGGAATAGGCAGATCTCTTGACCTATGGTCGCTTGACACTGCACTTTCTCTGATTTTTCAAAACATAGGCAGAGTTTTTGCCGCCATTATGTGTTTTTGTGGCTGTGTAGTATTCATTTGTTTCGTTGCGCGTTTTGCTTGGTAACGCGCGCGAGTTTGAAGTGTATTTGGCATCTGTGGTGTTTGGTTTGTTTGAGTGTGCGCGCGCGCGCATTAGCGTGTGTATGTGTGTGTGTGTGTGTGTGTGTGTGTGTGTGTGTGTGTGTGTTCAGGGCTGGAGCAGAGAGGGAGAGGGAGAGAGGGGGGGGGAAGAGAGGGAGGGAGGGAGAAAGAAGTTTTTTTCCTTCTCATGAGTAGTTTTGGTGTCGGTGATACTTGTATAGTTCATTTATTGTGGCGAAGAGGGTTTTGCTGCACAGTGATGTGTATCCTTTGCGTACTTTCTTTCCTTGGGCTACTGATTTTTGGATGTGATAGTTTTCTTTTATAGTTAATTTCTTGTGTAAGCTGCTACTTGTCAGTTAATGTTTATTGGGTGGTGATTGTGTGCTATCAGGTGGTCTGCAAATGTTGAGAGTGAGCTATTGCTTTTTCCCACATATACGGATTGACAGAAGTTGCAAGTAAGTTGGTATGTACTGGACTGTCTGTATTTGTCAGTTTTTGTGGTATTTCTTCCAAGTCTGCTTTGTATCGTGTTGTTGGCTCTGTATGATATGTCGAGTCTTTGTTTCTTTAGTATATTACCCACCCTGTGTGTGACTTTGTTGGCCGGTCGGAGTGGCCGAGCGGTTCTAGGCGCTACAGTCTGGAACCGCGCGACCGCTACGGTCGCAGGTTCGAATCCTGCCTCGGGCATGGATGTGTGTGGTGTCCTTAGGTTAGTCAGTTTTAAGTAGTTCTAAGTTCTAGGGGACTGATGACCTCAGAAGTTAAGTCCCATAGTGTTCAGAGCCATTTGAACCATTTTTTTGACTTTGTTGTTGTAAGTCATTATGTGCCATTTGTTGCTTATTATCTGCTGATTTGTTGTGTTGTGTGTTGAGTTGTGTTTGTGTATGTGTGTGTGTTTTATGGCAATGTGTTGTGTGTTTTCGTGTTTTGTGGTTTACTACTCTCTTTGCATCATATCCATTCTTCTGCGCAATTTGTTTTATTGTGTTCAGTTCTTGTGTGTAATCGTGTTTTTTCATGGTTATTTTGTTCAGTCTGTGTAATACATATACGAAGCAGGCTTCTTTGTGAGTTATGGGGTGATGTATTGGTCATGAATAATGGTGCTAGTGATTACTGGTTTTCTGCAGAATGTAAATTCATGTTTGTTGTTTCTTTTGTGTATGGTGAGGTCGAAGAAATTAAGTTTCTCATCTGTTTGTGTTTCAATGGTGAACTGTACTTGTGGGTTGGTGGAGTTTATGTTGTCACGAAGTTCTTATATGCGAGGCTGTGGTTCATGTATTAAGCAAATTGTGTCAACTACATATCTCTACCAATGTATTATTTTGTACTATTTTTGTATTACTATTTTGTCAGAGAGCCTCCACCAGCTTCAACAGTCCCCTGCTGACATGCAGGGTCCATGGATTCATGAGGTTGCCTAAATTTCCGTACATGTCCATCCGCTCGATTCAACTTGAAACGAGACTCGTCCGATCAGGCAACATGTTTCCAGTCTTCAATAGTCCAATGTCGGTGTTGACAGGCCCGGGCGAGGCGTAAAACTATGTGTCGCACACTCATCAAGGGTACGCGAGTAGACCTTCGGTTCCGAAAGCCCATATCGACGATGTTTCGCTGAATGGTTCGCACGCTGACACTTGCTGATGGCCCAGCATTGAAAACTGCAGCAATTTGTGGCAGGTTTGCACTTCTGTCATGCTGAACGATTCTCTTTAGTCATCATACGTCTGTGCTTGCAGGCTCTTTTTCCAGCCGCAGCGATGTCGGAGATTTGATGTCTTACCGGGTTTCTGATAGTCACGGTACACTCGTAAAATGGTCGTGCGGGAAAATTCCCACCTCATCGCTATCTCGGAGATGCTGTGCCCATCGCTCGTGCCTCGACTATAACATGACGTTCAAACTCACTTAAATCTCGATAACCTCCCATCATTGCAGTAGCAGTAATCGATCTAACAAGTGCGCCAGACACTTGTCTTATACTGGCGCCGCGCGGGGTAGCCGCGCGGTCTAGGGCGTCTTGGCATGGTCCGCGCGGCTGCCCTCGTCGGAGGTTCGAGTCCTCTATCGGGTATGTTTGTGTGTGTGTGTGTGTGTGTGTGTGTGTGTGTCGTCCTTAGCGTAAGTTAGTTTAAGTTAGATTAAATATTCTTCAAGCTTAGGGATCGATTATCTCAGCCGTTTAATCCCATAAGACCTTACCACAAATTTCCTGTTTTCTTATAAGACCTACCGCAGCGCCTCATTCTGCCTGTTTACATATCTCTGTATTTGAATACGCATGCCTATACCAGTTTGTTTGGCGATTCAGCGTATCCATTAATTTATAGATTAAGATAACTTTTTAATTTTTATATTCGGTCAAAAATTATGTAAAATATTGGAAATATAATTTTTGTTTTTCTTGAAAGCCGTCAGATTGGCCAAATAGAACTTGGATTGGTTGACCGGGTGACCAGATAACCATTTCGACCGTTACGTAACATAGAAACTGTCCTTCGTGGCATCGTGTGTAATCACGAATCGACTTATGACTGCAGAAATGGCTACACAATGTGTACCAGAATGTCTATTATGGCTCTAAACAGTTACTAAAATATGGTACGACGTTTTTCCCCGTCAATGTATGCTGCGTGATCCGTGTCGCTAGGCATTGTTCAAACTGTTTTGCAGGTCATGAAAGAACAGGAACACGAGAACATTTGATACGAGTCTTACTGGAAGCCGTCGTTTCGCAGAGGTTTCCGTATTGCTTCCTTCAGCTCTGTAGCTCGCCTACTCTGTGTGTGACTCCAGGAACCTGTCCTTCGCCAGTCCGCCCACGCGGCAGTCGTTTGGTTTCCCCGCTGCAGACTGCAGACACCTGAAGCAAGGACCACGCCCACCACCCCTCTGGCACCGATCGTTTCACCGGTCCAATGATCGTTCGCCGCCCGCGTGCCTGTAACGCGAGCGCATTCCGCCACTGAATGGTTCTTCATCTGTCGTCGGAACCCCACCCATCTCCGACATTCCGTCTCTGTTCACTGCGCATCGACCGTCCGAATCGTTCCTGAGAAACACCGAAGTGCTCAACGACGTCTTTGTAAGGAAGAGTGGCGGAAGCAAACGGAATGTTGTATGTTTCATATTCCTACATAACGACATCTTTTAAGCTTCCACCCTCACCCAAATCTGTACAGAATTTATAAAAAATATTCTTCCAATTTTACAAGCATATCTATGCTATGTGAATGAGGGCAGAAATGTGGCGTGAATTAGCATCACTTTCTGTTGATTGGACGTCTCAGTCTCGATTAATTTCAGGAAGAGGTCATTCTACTAACATTTATTTTAAATTGAGCACCAGTAGTTTGGTACACGGCCCACTTTCAAGTGCATCTATTACAGATGATACGTAGTCCTCGTTTTGTCGTGTTGGGGAAAACCGAGTGCCATGTGTAATTGTGCATCATCTCGCGAATCGTAGCTACAAATTACAACTACGCACAGCTGTTTAGGGCACTAACATACGCGTAGAAGTATGCCTATGCACACGCACTCGTACACATGTGTTAGTACCATAAACAGCTGTGTGTATTGTAACCTCCCCGCAAATTTTTTAAAGTCAATAATAGTGAAATTGTAACCTCCCAGCAAGAATATGAAAGTCAATGTTAAGTGAAATGTTGTCTTCCCACAAAACTGAATAATAAAAATGAGTCAAGCGTAACCTCCCAGCAAGAATATGAAAGAATAACAATGGCCCAAATGTAAACTCCCCACAAACATTAACTAATGAAGATTGCTCATTAAACCCACAATAAAATTAATTAAATAATGATCTATGAACTGAATGTAACATCTCAACAGCAATAATTAAATCTGATAAATTTTATAAGGGCAGCGGCGCTGACCTTCGGCCCTGTGAAATAATTAAACCTGAACACAAAAACCAAAATTCTTACCTCAGTAAACTGCATCTATATCTGCTCTTATTTTTCGGCACAGCTCCGTGCAATGCTGGCCCATATTTAATTTTGATTCTTGGAGGGAATGCATAGGAAGTATTATTTAACTTGAAATGAATCTTTTTCTTTAAAACAGTTACTTTATAAAAAAATTATTATTGGGGCAATTCTTGAACAAATTAATTACAATTAACATATGTTATTAGCTGAGCGCAATGCTGCTTCATTACCTTCTATCACAATATACCTCGTCCCGAACCGTGACCAGAGATGCAAGGAGGGCACGCCGCCGACGCATGCCGACGGCCCCTCAGTACAACCGTCCACTCGCTACACACTACTTCCGACTGACTACTAGTGCAGACAGAGTGCAACTCGCAACTGCACCAGGCTACCACACTACTACTGCCGACAGAGTGCCACTCGCAACTGACTACTCGCAACTCTACTCCCTCTGCCGACTCCACACACACTACTGAACTCTCGTGCGGTCAAGCCCAGACTAGCAACGATACATAACTCTCTGGTCAGAGATTCTGTCATGCCTCGCCATCGCTGTTAATACATACGTCTTTCATAAACAGAGAATATACAGATGTAGAACATGAAGTAAATATGGTGCACATGCACCGAGTACAAAACATATTAGGCAATAACAAAAATGTGAGTACAAAACATATTAACAAATGACATAAGTCCACATGCACTGAAAAATTCTTCAAAGTTTCCACAACAAATAGACATAATGAGTACATATCTTTTGACAAATGACATAAGTGCACATCTACTGTAGTTCAGAACATATCAGCAAATCAAAAAAATGTACATACAATGAGTAGAAATCATGTTAGAAAAATGACAAAGGTGCACACGCACTGAAGTAGTGAACATATCAGGAAATCACAAATGTATAGGTAACGAGTACAAATCATATTGAGAAATGATAAAAGTGCACAGGCACTGAAGTTCAGTACAAAACATATTAACAAAATGGCAGAAGTGCACACACACTGTAGTTCAGAACATACCAGCAAATCAAAAAAAAATGTATTGGTCATGAATACAAATAATATTAGCAAAAAAAATGATTTTCACTATGTTACAAGAATTAGGATACGAAAGGGAAGGATTGCATCATGGTTGTAGCACTTTAGGTTGCACGCAGCGCCATATCTTTCTACTGTAGCACAACACCAAGTGAAACAATCTGAAGTTCTTTTCCCAGAAGTATTTATCAGCGTACCCAAGACACTGAAATGTCGTAGTAATATTCCATGTTATCATTTTGGCAGTACATTAGGTTCAACAAACAGTGGGACCATAATAACATCTCCCTCGCTTACAGTGGTGGACAGCATGTCGTGTCAACACCACGTTCTTGTAAGGTACACCAACGTAGAATTAGTGCAAAAACCAAATATAGTGCTCCATGATCAAGAGGATATACAGGGCAAACGGATATTGCAGTAATTCAAGGTAGTTAGGTCAGAAGGTGAAGGACATTAAGTCACATACTAGTCTTCACTGAGGATTACATTAGTAGTTTGCGGCATTCATTGCCCAGTTATTGAACATTTCTGTACCATGTATGTAGTATTACAGAATAATGTTCATAAATTGGCGTTTTACAGAAACATTGGCACTCATTGCCTAATTATATTACATAATAATATTCATGTGGCGTTTTACAGAGAACATTGGCACTCATTTCCTAATTACAAGTCATCAGAAGTCATTACTTAAAACAGGAGGTAGTCAATAACATAGTATTACAGAATAATGTTCATAATTAATCATTGGTCATCTCAATACAGTAATCACTAGCATTCATTTCCCAGTTACAAAGCATAAAACAGGAGATAGTCAATAACATAGTATTACAGAATAATGTTCATAATTAATCATTGGTCATCTCAATACAGTAATCACTAGCATTCATTTCCCAGTTACAAAGCATAAAACAGGAGGTAGCCAATAACATAGTATTACAGAATAATGTTCATAATTAATCATTGGTCATCTCAATACAGTAATCAGTAGCATTCATTTCCTAGTTACAAAGCATTATTATTATACTGTAACCATTACTCAAAGTCTGTGGTTGGAAAACATCATTTAGTATTACTCATAACTCTTTTAAATTGGTAGTATTATTTGGGACTGGTAATACTTTCCCTTTTTTTGTGTTAGCAATGCATTGTGTTGGGTAATTACAGGAGAAAGAAAAAAATTGCTTTTGGGTTGTTGCTGTAAATGAAAATGTGTAACGTCCTTCGTCATGAGTCAGCTGTAGTAAGATTATGAAACAAGTAGTGTATATGTAATCACCTTCATAAATGACATAGACTTAATGAAGAACTGCTTATAGCACATTAATTTCATAAATAATTTCTCCTGCAAAATATACAAAAATGGATTATTAAACTGAAAGAAGAAACGCATTTTATGTTGAAAAGTAGTGAACTTTGAATTAACAGGCAATGAAATGTGTATAAAATTGTGTTCCATAGCAGTCCCTTCCAAAACCTTCAGTCATCATACTATGCAATATAATACCTACTGTCAAAACGAACTGCAACAAATACTTAAATAATTACATAGCATAAATACATAACTTCAACAATATCCTCATCTGTAAAGAAAAACTTCATTATCCATCACTTCATTATCTATATTATCACAACTCCATTATTATCATCACTTGTAAAGAAAAACTTCATTATCAATAGTAGCATATTCTTCATCATTATTCATCAGCATTCATTATCATCTGCAAAAAATCACTTCATTACTCATTATACAACTATTCCTTATTTCTATCATATTTCATCACTAAAACTAAGATGTGTAGTTCTGTCTGACAGCCTGCATCAATAGCCTCGTATTCTGAAAGAAAAAATTAGTTAAGACTGCTATTCTACGATGTGTATAGTGTATTCTTGTTAATGCTGGTTAGTTCTGATCCATTTACTCTTCATCACGAAGTATTGCATTCTCTTTCGTTCATTCCGAAGGTGAAATTCCCATTTTGTTTAATTTATTTCTTTCACGCATCATTTCTTTCTGAAATTGATGAACAAAGATTAATGTCTTGCATTTACATAATATACTCACTAAATAATGACTGGTTTATGGTAACATAACTAAGCATACAGCATAACATGACAGAAAACGTAATATGTGAAAAAATAGATAGTGTTCAGAGGCAAAAATGTACCCAGTGTATCACAACGTAGCGGTAAAGTAGTCACGATGTTGAGATATCATAAGGCAAAATGTCAAAGTCAACTGGTGTTTGCTATATCTTAACTATTTCATAGTGCATACAAACAAAATATGAAAACAATCGTACAAACATAAAAAAATGATGACAAGAATTGTGACCTTCTTTGTGTTCAGCTTGTATGTTGTGTAGTTAATAGAGGCGAGAATTGAAGACTTTAATAGAGAAAAAATTTGATAAAATTAATATATCACTAGATAGAATTGCATAATTATTCGTAACATACGTAATTTTATCTGGAAAATGTGCACTGTCTAATGTGTAACGACAAGAAAAGCGACCTGCTAACCTTACCTTGCCTGGCACTTGCCAAGACAAAATACGATAATCATCAGTAAGTAGTCACATAAATATAATTGCATAAGTGGTCATAAAATGTGTAAATTCATCTGGGAAAATATGCACGGTCTGATGTGTAACGACAAGAAAAGCGACCTGCTAGCCTTACCTTGCCGAACACTTGCCAAGAAAAAATACGATAATCATCAGTAAGTAGTCATGTGAATATAATTGCATAAGTGATCATAAAATTAGCAAATGGCATTACAGCATGTTAAATCATAAAGTATCTTCATTCAATAAAAGGTTTGACGTTTGACCAATGGTGGTTTCCTTTCGATTTTCTGGTTCTCAAAGTTTCGACGTGTAGAACATTAGGGTGAGGAATGCTGCGAATTCGATATGAACCTGCGTATAGAAGTTCACATTTACTGCACCTACCTTTCATTTTGTTGGATAAATAGTGTGTACGTACTAATATCTTCTGTCCAACGTGAAAGTCACGGCGTATACAAACCTGTTTTTGCTGTCTTCTCCGGCGCTCTGCGGCACGTTTGATGTTGTTCAGCGCAATGTCAATTATGTCATGGTGTCGTAGTCGACGAGATGTAGGAAAGTTTAGTAATTCTTTAATTTTGTTATGTGGTTCAACATTTTTCAGTATAACAGACGGAGATAGCATAGTAGATTCATTTGGTATGGAATTAATTACATCCTGGAATGAGTGTATGTGTGTGTCCCAATCAATATGTCTTTTATGGCAGTATGTTCTACACAGTTTACCAATTTCTTCCATTAATCGTTCACAAGGGTTCGAAGAAGCATGGTACCTGGATATATATATATCGGAGAAATGTTTCTAGCTCGTAACATACGTGTCCATATAGCAGATCGAAATTGTGGTCCACTGTCGGAAATTACTTTCATCACATGCCCTACATGAAATAGAAAATGTTTTACAAATGCTTTCGAAACAGTTGTAGCAGTAGCTTTGCATAACGGAGTGAAGGTAACAAATTTTGAAGTGAGTTCAACAGCGTCAAAGATGTAGCAAAAACCTCTATTAGTTCTGGGAATCGGACCAAAAATGTCTGCAGCGGCCATGTGTCTCAATTTAACAGGTACAATGGGATATAATGGAGGAATATGTGAAGTTGTGTCTGACTTAGCTTTCTGGCATATTTTACATGACGCTAAAACTCGTCGTATACGTTTCTCCATGTTGGCAAAATAACAGTTCTGTCTCAGTATAAGAAAACATTTTCTAGCTCCGTAATGTGCGTAACTTAAATGAGTATACCAGATTAATTTGTTAACAAGCTCGTCAGGAATGCATAATAACCAATTGTTGCTGTCAGGATGAGAGCGGCGAAACAGAATGTCATTGTGTACAGTGTAATGGTTTCTAATAGTAACATTATTCTTATCTTGCCAAAGGTGTTTAATCTCTTTCCACACGTTGTCTTTACTCTGCTCTTGTGCTATGTCCTGTAATGACGACGAAATAAAATTTTCAAATGCAACTTGTTGAATGTACATGACGCTGAAATTTGCTTTGCAGAAGTTGGTTGCAATGTCTTGCTGATTGTTGCTGAGAGAACGGGATAATGCATCTGCTACAATATTTTGTGTGCCGGGAATGTGAACAATTGTGAAATTAAATTCCTGTAGATAAAGTTTCCATCTGCTTAATCTGTCGTGTGTAAATTTAGCCGAAAGTAAAAACTGTATCGCTCTGTGGTCTGTGTAAACGGTGGTATGTCTTCCATAAAGAAAATGACGAAATCTCGTAAAAGTCCATACAACACATAATGTTTCAAGTTCAGTAACAGAATTATTTCGTTCAGCAGGTGACAGATTGCGACTTGCAAATGCGATGTTTTTAATTACAGTACAACCATCTTCTTCAATTTCCTACGTCTAAAGCGGTGTTAGAACTGTCGGTGGCAATGGAAAAGTTTCTAGTAAGATCTGGGTGCGATAAAAGTGGTGCATTCAACAAAGTATGTTTCAAATAACATTCTCGTGAACAAGATTCTGAGTGTCAAAAGTATTGCTTGCGTTACTGGAAGATGCAACCTGTACTGTATCTGGTCAAATTCTATCTGACGTGTTATTATTTTCGGTAGGATGCTGTGGCATTTCAACTATTTGGACTGTTCTGTTATTTCTTACAGACGTATCACGTTCTGGATGATACCTACTGTCTGGTTCATTCATGAGAATATGTTCCTGTGGATGATTTTGCTGTTCGTAAGATCGACTGTTATTAAATGTACGTTGAAAATTGTGCTCATTATTTTTACGTCTGTCGTGATAGTCATTCCTATATGGTGCATCGCGATAGGAATTGAAATATTGTGTTTTCTGTACGTAGTTATTTCCTTGCTGGCGTGCGCTACTATTTGTTGTAGCTGGGACTATACGTGCACGCGGCGAAACATTAAAGTTTGGTTGACCTTGTAGACTGCATTGTTGGTTAGGTATGCTAACCGGCTGACTTTCATGCTGTTGTGGTGAAAAACGTCTATTGTTACTAAAATGTATTTGCGACTGCTAAAAATTTTGCACATACTGATGATTAAAAATTTTATCTGTTATTATAATTACGGCGATAGTTGTCATTACGGGAGTGTCTAAAGAGAACTGTCACTTTCGGTAAAAACTTGTCTTATCGGGTTTTCTTTAGTCATTTTTCTTAATTCTAGGTAGAGCAATAGTTAAAGAGCTGTTTTGATAGATATAAAGGATAGTAGAAGAGAAGGCAGCAGTGCAGAAAACTAAAGATGAAACAGCACTACTACAGCTCGGGGCCCTATGCACGCTACGGCACATATTCATTAAAGCGTAATGAATCCCCCTGAGGTCTATTACGCGCTGCAGATAAACTTTAGCTTTTGCGTTACAGGCAATGCCGGTGAAAATTCAAAAATAAATTGCTGTATCCATGCTAATTGTAGTTTCTGCATTAAAGGCAATGCTGATGAAAGTACAAAAGCAAATTGTCGTATCCAGTTCAAAGCGTGTACCTGTGCTCTGTCATTATTAAGTTCCTTAGATTTTCTTACGGATAAAAATTGCTCGTAATCTACGTTCTCGTCACTGAATTTGAGAACACGTTCAGGTTTGTGTGAGAATCTGTTTGTCAGTGTCATTTCGGATTTCAAGTTGCGTAGCTTTCCAGATTTTAAGTCGCGTACCTTTTCGGATTTTAAGTCGCGTAGTCTCTGTAAATTGCTTAAGTTACACTGGCTGTGTGAGTGTGACAAATGCTCGCAACGTGGCGTATTCTGTGACATGTTATTAACTGAAATAATTTTCATTTCCGTTACTTTAATACTTTCGTCAATTTGGTTGTTCTGTTGTTCACATTTATTATCGATTTCCGTATCCAGCGTGTGTGACAGTTCTGGTGACTTTAAATTAAACTCGCCGTGTGCCTGTGCTGCGTTTGTAGGACATTGTTCAGTGACTGCATTAATTTCATCTTTGACTGATTCTGTTGTGCCTACACGTGTACTACTTAATTCTTGTGCAACAGTTCCAACTTCTTCATTACTGTTACTAGCACAAGCCTTAGTATCCTCACGTAATTGTTCTTTCGTATCGTGACGTTGCACGGTAACAGCTGTAATATGTTCACTAACTTGTTTGTTCTGTTCATTAAGGTTGTCGTGTTTTTCGTTCGTCAGTTTGAAACTTTCATTAATTGTTTCGCTAATTTGTTTATAATGGTTATCTAGCATTTCATTAAGTTGTTTGAATTTATCATCAAATTTTTGTAGCCATGGTGCCATAATTTGATCCAAGCCAATATTGCCTACTCTATTCTCTGTGCTGTTTGATGACGTACCTGCAATTGTCACGTTTTGTGTGACCATTTGGTCATTCTGTGATTCTTGGGAATGTTTGCCAATCGGATGAGCACTGTTAGTCACTACACTGGAATTAAATAAATCTGTCGTACTCTGATTACTCTGTTCATTTTCAATAGAAAAAATTGTCTGTTCGTCACGTGAATTTTGCAAACCGGTTGTGTTGAGCTGGGCAGCGCTCATTGCAACAGAAAGCCCCGCGTCATCAATTGTCGTTAAATTAACAGACGACACAACTGAATTTGTCTGTTCATCGCTAGGATCAAAATCAACATTAGTGGTCGGTACATACTGATTGTCAGTAAACGGAGGATTGTCATCAATACCCTGTGTGTCACAAGTACTATCGCTGAAGGTATTTAAGTCGGTTATTTCACTCATTACACCTCGCGATGCACTATTAACAGTCTTTCGCGGCATTTTTACACTAGTCACAATAATTCACAAATGAGACAAATACAATGCAAAATCCAACAAATACAAATACAACAAAGAGCAACAAATTGCCGATGACCTGTGGAAGAAAGTCACAAAATTAGTAAAAGCGTTGCGCCAAATGCTAATTATATTTCAGTAAATAAGAGCAGATATCTGACTACCTATCAGAAGATTCACAAGGAAATACGATCCTGGACCGGATGTCGCCAAGTGTAACCTCCCCGCAAATTTTTTAAAGTCAATAATAGTGAAATTGTAACCTCCCAGCAAGAATATGAATGTCAATGTTAAGTGAAATGTTGTCTTCCCACAAAACTGAATAATAAAAATGAGTCAAGCGTAACCTCCCAGCAAGAATATGAAAGAATAACAATGGCCCAAATGTAAACTCCCCACAAACATTAACTAATAAAGATTGCTCATTAAACCCACAATAAAATTAATTAAATAATGATCTATGAACCGAATGTAACATCTCAACAGCAATAATTAAACCTGATAAATTTTATAAGGGCAGCGGCGCTGACCTTCGGCCCTGTGAAATAATTAAACATGAACACAAAAACCAAAATTCTTACCTCAGTAAACTACATCTATATCTGCTCTTATTTTTCGGCACAGCTCCGTGCAATGCTGGCCCATATTTAATTATGATTCTTGGAGGGAATGCATAGGAAGTATTATTTAACTTGAAATGAATCTTTTTCTTTAAAACAGTTACTTTATAAAAAATTATTATTGGGGCAATTCTTGAACAAATTAATTACAATTAACATATGTTATTAGCTGAGCGCAATGCTGCTTCATTACCTTCTATCACAATATACCTCGTCCCGAACCGTGACCAGAGATGCAAGGAGAGCACGCCGCCGACGCATGCCGACGACCCCTCAGCACAACCGTCCACTCGCTACACACTACTTCCGACTGACTACTGCTGCAGACAGAGTGCAACTCGCAACTGCACCAGACTACTACTGCCGACAGAGTGCCACTCGCAACTCTACTTCCTCTGCCGACTCCACACACACTACTGAACTCTCGCGCGGTCAAGCGCAGACTAGCGACGATAAATAACTCTCTGGTCAGAGATTCCGTCATGCCTCGCCATCGCTGTTAATACATACGTGTTTCAGTATGTAGCTACGAGTCACTAGATGGTGCACTCTCACGACAGTGCTACGTACAATTACGCATGGCACGCGGTGTCAACTGTACGTATATGTGTTCGTATACGTAACAGATACAACTGAAAATTGTCCACATCCGAAACTAGTAATGTTGAATGAGGCATGTACTTAAAATACACCTTTGCGGAATTATGTCTTTCCTCATACTTACGCGTTATACTTTAAGAACTGGCGTGGAAATATAAATGTTCGTATAATAATTTCTTATTTTTAGGCTCCTGAAACTCTGTTAATAATCAGGATGGTTCCTCTCGGAATCTATTTGTCAGTGGTTTTGACGACCTGATCGTAAGCCGAATTTTACAGAGTGTTCCTAAAAGGACTTACAGACCTGGTCTTATTGTCTTCTTTTAGCAAAGCAAATTAAGTTTTTTAGCTTACAAATCAGCAGGTTGAATGTGGCTTCCGTTGTTTAAGTGGCACACATCCCTTCTCGATTCTGTTTCTTGCCAAACTAGTTTCACTATCTTAGCTGTAATTTGTTGAATGTTGGAGTAGCGCTACTAGAGACAGTTAAAGACGGTATAGACACGGTACCCTTGAAGAATCCCCTCCAGGAAAAATCAGTAGGTACCAGGTCCGGTGAACGTGGTAGCCTCGCAGACGGCGTATCTCGACGTTTCCATTTACCTGGAAAGCGGAGATTGAGGAAGTTATGGACGTCGGTGAGTAACTGGCTGTGCGCAGCCATGTAAGAAGTGTACGCTAACTTCCTGGTCAGTATTGTCAACCAGCTGGATTGAGAAGTTTTCCAGCCTATCTTACTTCATATTTCCGTTGATTACCTTCCTTTGGAAACGAATTGGCAATAAAATTTGGTCTTGCTAAATCCACAAAAGACGTTAACGTTTGAGCCATCAGGACCATGTTCCAATGTTTGTCGTGGATGTTCACTAACCCAGATTCTACAGTTTACTAACCACTCAACCGAAAAGTCGAGTCTTCACTAAAAATAATGTTTACAATCAAATCTTGGTTTTATCTAACTGATGTATCATTTCCCCACAGAACTTCTTACGACCAGTCTTATCAGTGTCTTTTAGTCCATGCACCATTGTCATGCCGGCTGGAGTGGCCGTGCGGTTCTAGGCGATACCGTCTGGAGCCGAGCGACTGCCACGGTCGCAGGTTCGAATCCTGCCTCGAGCATGGATGTGTGTGATGTCCTTAGTTTAGTTAGGTTTAATTAGTTCTAAGTTCTAGGCGACTGATGACCTCAGAAGTTAAGTCGCATAGTCCTCAGAGCCATTTGAACCATTCTCATTTCATACGGTTTGAAATGAGAATGTCTTCATAACACACTCCAAACAGTCGCATGTGGGATACCCAGCTTCTGAGAAGCATACAGCCCGATTTTACAGGACAAGGCTTTGCCTCACGTACTCTACGACGTCGTCACGCGCATGGTCGACCTGAGGATTTCGTACCTTTTAGCCAGCACCCATTTTCCACGAAGCGCTTATGCTACTTACAGGTAAGTTGGCCTACTGACAAGGGAACATCCCCATCGCAACCCCCTCAGATTTAGTTATAAGTTGGCACAGTGGATAGGCCTTGAAAAACTGAACACAGATCAATCGCGAAAACAGGAAGAAGTTGTGTGGAACTATGAAAAAATGGCAAAATATACAAACTGGGTCGTCTATGCGTAAGATAGGCAACATTAAGGGCAATGTGAGGCGAGGAGCGCCGTGGTCCCGTGGTTAGCGTGAACAGCTGCGGAACGAGAGGTCCTTGGTTCAAATCTGCCCTCTACTGAAAATTTAAACTTTTTATTTTCAGTTTATGTGAAAAACTTATGTTTTCATCACTTTTTTTGGAGTGATTATTACATCCACAAGAAAACCTAAATCGGGAAAGGTAGAAGAATCTTTTCACCCATTCGCCAGGTGTACAAGTTAGGTGGGTCGACAACGTATTCCTGTCATGTGACGCACATGCTGTCACCAGTGTCGTATACAAAATATCAGACGTGTTTTTCTGTGGAGGAATCGGTTGACCTATGACCTTGCGATCAAATGTTTTCGGTTCCCATTGGAGAGGCACGTCCTTTCGTCAACTAATCACACGGTTTTGCGGTGCGGTCGCAAAACACAGACACTAAACTTATTACAGTGAACAGAGACGTCAATGAACGAACGGACAGATCATAACTTTGCGAAAATAAAGAAAGCAAAATTTTCAGTCGAGGGCAGATTTTAACCATGGACCTCTCGTTCCGCAGCTGTTCACGCTAACCACGGGACCACGGCACTCCTCGCCTCACATTGCCCTTAATGTTGCGTATCTTGCACATGGACGACCCAGTTTGTATATTTTGCTTTTTTTTTCATAGTTCCACACAACTTCTTCCTGTTTTCTCGATTGATCTGTGTTCAGTTTTTCAAGGCCTATCCACTGTGCCAACTTATAACTAAATCTGAGGGGGGTGCGATGGGGATGTTCCCTTGTGAGAAGACATTCACCACACTCGAAAAATCCGTTGCCCAGATGCAGCAGACTGTAATTTCTCGAACAAAAACCCACAAGAGAACGATCGACAGTCACGAAGACAACCAACGAACTGTGCTCCAAGTGTCTCCAACGCTTGTGGGGATGTTATTCGGTACTAGCGTACCATGTGAGTCAAAACTTCATCTATTTTCGTAGAAATGCAAAAACAAGATCTGTGAGACGTATGAAGAAGTTTCTATGAATGTTCAAAGTTGTAACATGTTTTTGTTGTGGCGTAACAAGCTAGCTACGCCACACTGAGAAGGGAGCCGAAAGGCACGCGTACACACACGCCGACTGGCGTCAAGTCTGGAACAGGATAAGTATTGAATTCTAATAAGAAAAGTATGCAGCTCCTCGAATACTTAACTTTATTCTATCCTTGTGGTACATCGCTCTTGATAATACAAATAAGACTCTCTTCAGATACGGTTAATGGTGCCTTGCTAGGTCGTAGCCATGGACTTAGCTGAAGGCTATTCTAACTGTCTCTCGGCAAATGAGAGAAAGGCTTCGTAAGTGTAGTCGCTAGCGAAGTCGTCGTACAACTGGGGCGAGTGCTAGTCCGTATCTCGAGACCTGCCTTGTGGTGGCGCTCGGTCTGCAATCACACAGTGGCGACACGCGGGTCCGACATGTACTAAATGGACCGCGGCCGATTTAAGCTACCACCTAGCAAGTGTGGTGTCTGGCGGTGACACCACAGTTTTTAGACGTGCAGTCTATAATGACAGGCTTGGAGGGAGGTTGGAACGCAACGGCTGCGTGGGACGAGGTGACTGGCTGGGCTGTTTTGGAGGAGGAGACCAGATAGCGAGGTCATCGGTCCCATCGGATTACGGAAGGATAGGGAAGGAAGGCGGCCGTGCCCTTTGAAAGGAACCATCGCGGCATTTGCCGGACTGCAGAGGCGTGCACCGAGCCTGCGCGGCCCACCCGGGACCGTAGCCGTGGCTGCCGGGCGGGCCCCGACTCTCGCTACCCGGCCAGCCAGTCGAGCCTCACCGAGCCCCGCCGGACTGTCCGGGCCCGCCGGTACCCGGGCCCGGACGGACGCCCGCGAGGCCCGGTTGCCCGTCACGTCTCGCGCCCGCCAGCCGCCGCACTGCTGCGGACGCGACTGACATCTATGTGACAGTCAGCAAGTAGTTTTTTTTTCTTCTGCACAGTATTTACCGACACAAAACTTCACCTCTGGTCTTATAGTAAATTAACTGTAATGCCTGGAACAGCGTGATTCCTTAAATCTGCTGTGTTGCTTGTAATTGGTAAACCAATATATTGTTACGCGCTTGTAATAAAAAAAAAACAAATAATCGAATTTTTGCAATACATAGCGAGGAAAGGGTTAATATTTAAAACTTTTTATTGACAGACATGGAAGATAGCTGTATATCTCACGGAAGAACTGATCTTTTTTTGAAATAAGTTCATCTTTTTCTCGCCACCTACAGCTTCCTCAAGACAGAGTCTGGCTTAAGACTTGGCTAATTTGGCACATATTTTCTTAAAAAATCTGCGGTTTAAATGTATTATTTCAGGGATCAAACACAAACACTGTTTCGAATAGTTGATTATAAAGGTTACAGTTAGGGACGTCTTTTTAAATTCCGATCAAGTTCAGTGCTTCGACATCCTACACGGTTTCCTATAAAAAATTCATCCCTCTTTGGATGATAATATCAAGAACACAATGAAAAACCTTCCAAAGATTATTTTTCTGTTGTGTCTAGTAACAAGAGCTGGATTCGAAATCTCGTAGAAAAGACAATAATTTTCGAATTCACATCAACTGTAAATTAAAATGAGCAGCTCCTGGAAACTTTCAGTGACTGTAAATAACAGAAATGTTATAAATCTTTGTCACTCGTAAGTACCTAGTGAAACTGAAACGCGAAAATCCCAACTGTACCAAATAAAGCAGTAATGAGATACCTGCCTCATCCATACATTTGTCTGTAAAGGCTTCTCCATCTTACACTTATGTAAAAAAAATAAGTAGAGAAACATCCGTTTCGGCGAAAGTAACCTGAAATTGTCTTGAACTTCTGTGATTCCTGTCTTGAATCTTATGTGCCATTCAAAGCAGGCGGATCCCTTGCAATTAATTCCAAGAAAGGGTTTAGCCAGTTAATTCCATAATAAAATCTTATAGGCCAGGAGAAAAGCGTAAAATATTTTAATATTGCATACTAGACGTACCCCTCTTGATGTGACACAACTGAAATGTAAACCATAAAAAAGCACTAGGGATTTTAAACATTTGCTTGGAATTCCGTTACTTGTATGTCACACTAAGTACTTTTTTTTATAAGATGTGAGTCCACAGATATTAGATTTCTGTGACGGGGTGTCACATCACCAAACGTTTCGGAACCACTGCTCCAAGGTATCTGCAAAAATGACATCACAGCTGTACGATAGAACCACGAAATTGTCAACTGAATGCAAAAGGAATTTGTTAAAATCAAAAGTTAAAACAACGAAGGAACACAAACTGCAGGCAGTAAAGAAAAAAGAAATTTATTGGAAATTTTCTTTTTTCATTTAAATAAAGCAACATTCTTCTTGTAACGCTATAACGACCTTCTGGCTGAATCCATTCCTGAAACAAGCAACTATGACGTTAGAGATTTGTGGTGACGAAAATAAGATGTTATGGAAACCTATTTGAAACTAACAATGCTGTTGCAGTGCACCACAAGCAGGTCGTTCACATTTTCTGTAGATATTCCACTACGTTTATCGGTAATAACAAGTCCAGCTCTACTAAATACCCTCTCACTAGAGGCACTAGAGGCAGGTGTACAAAAGACTTCTCGTGCTACTTGCGACAGTCTTGGATAGGTTGTTGTTCTCGATTTCCACCACTCCAGAGGTGACTGCTCTTCGTCTGGTTTCCCCATTACGAGATACATGGAAACCTCGTCGACAGTTTCCTCCTCCTCCGCCCACGATGTAAAGACACTCTTAGCACGTTTTGAAGATGTCGATGGCAAGGCTCCGTCCACTGTGTGACATTCTGCAAATAATACAACATGACTGCATGGAGGTACCTGTTAGTAAAATTGATGCATTTTTCACAACTTTTCTTCAGGGCATGATAAAGTATTTGCTTAGCGGACCTACGTAACACCACATTTACCTTCAAGTGCAGCGCATCTGGAACGTACTGCGGTATAAACTTCCTTTCTCTCAGTTGGTGAAAGTTGTTTCAGATGCCGCTTCTATGGTACTAGAAATGTTGCAATCAAATGCATTGGCTTTATTTCCATTTTTTCTCTTAAGAGTTTCTGTGCGCGTGCTTTCAGCATTGCTACTTCCTGCAAATGATTGATAATATTGAGCCACACCGTCTTCTTTAAATATGATCTCTTATTCAGCTCTGGATGTTTAAGATTTATAACTAAGAATTTAAATTTTATTTGTTTATAACAAAATCGTTTTACGAGTATGGGAGTGCTTACCTCACAGTCTGCCGCATTCTCAGCACATTGTTCTTGTAGCTGGTACACCCATGGCACAAGCAGCTGCAACGTCGGACCACTGTCAGCTTCCATAGCCTTTGTAGCATCTTGGAATACCTCGAGAAACTGAATTAATTTGTCAACTATCCAGTAATTCCAGTTCTCAAACAAGTGTATTTTCCAGAATTCATATAAAATTTCAGCAATTTGCTCATGCTGCGAAAATACAGATCTGACCATGACACACAAAGTATTCCAGCGAGTATCAACTTGTTGCTTTACGGTAAACTTAAGCCTCGAGTCTTTCATAAGGCCACTCCTTTTTAAGGAAGTTACAACATTTTTTGTTGCTTCCAACGATGCGTAAACATCGGGACATTGTTCCTTCAACCATTTGTCCTCAAAGATGTGGCGCAGAACAGTGCTAAGGCAGTGAATGTTGCATGGAAGGCGACAATACTTCTCAAGTGCCTTTTTCATATTTGCCCCCTGATCAGTAACAAACGTAACTTTCGACAAATAACTTGCAAATATCCCTAAGTTGCTCATGTTAGTTTCGATTTCCCCCCGTATCTACATCTACATCTACATGATTACTCTGCAATTCACATTTAAGTGCTTGGCAGAGGGTTCATCGAACCACAATCATACTATCTCTCTACCATTCCACTCCCGAACAGCGCGCGGGAAAAACGAACACCTAAACCTTTCTGTTCGAGCTCTGATTTCTCTTCTTTTATTTTGATGATCATTCCTACCTATGTAGGTTGGGCTCAACAAAATATTTTCGCATTCGGAAGAGAAAGTTGGTGACTGAAATTTCGTAAATAGATCTCGCCGCGACGAAAAACGTCTTTGCTTTAATGACTTCCATCCCAACTCGCGTATCATATCTGCCACACTCTCTCCCCTACTACGTGATAATACAAAACGAGCTGCCCTTTTTTGCACCCTTTCGATGTCCTCCGTCAGTCCCACCTGGTAAGGATCCCACACCGCGCAGCAACATTCTAACAGAGGACGAACGAGTGTAGTGTAAGCTGTCTCTTTAATGGACTTGTTGCATCTTATAAGTGTCCTGCCAATGAAACGCAACCTTTGGATCGCCTTCCCCACAATATTATCTATGTGGTCTTTGCAACTGAAGTTGTTCGTAATTTTAACACCCAGGTACTTAGTTGAATTGACAGCCTTGAGAATTGTACTATTTATCGAGTAATCAAATTCCAACGGATTTATTTTGGAACTCATGTGGATCACCTCACACTTTTCGTTATTTTGCGTCAACTGCCACCTGCCACACCATACAGCAATCTTTTCTAAATCGCTTTGCAACTGATACTGGTCTTCGGATGATCTTACTGGACGGTAAATTACAGCATCATCTGCGAACAACCTAAGAGAACTGCTCAGATTGTCACCCAGGTCATTTATATAGATCAGGAACAGCAGAGGTCCCAGGACGCTTCCCTGGGGAACACCTGATATCACTTCAGTTCTACTCGATGATTTGCCGTCTATTACTACGAACTGCGACCTTCCTGACAGGAAATCACGAATCCAGTCGCACAACTGAGACGATACCCCATAAGCCCGCACCTTGATTAGAAGTCGCTTGTGAGGAACGGTGTCAAAAGCTTTCCGGAAATCTAGAAATACGGAATCAACTTGAGATCCCCTGTCGATAGCGGCCATTACTTCGTGCGAATAAAGAGCTAGCTGCGTTGCACAAGAACGATGTTTTCTGAAACCATGCTGATTACGTATCAATAGATCGTTTCCTTCGAAGTGATTCATAATGTTTGAATACAGTACATGCTCCAAAGCCCTACTGCAAACCGACGTCAATGATACAGGTCTCTAGTTCGATGGATTACTCCTACTACCCTTCTTAAACACTGGTGCGACCTGCGCAATTTTCCAATCTGTAGGTACAGATCTGTCGGTGAGCGAGCGGTTGTATATGATTGCTAAGTAGGAAGCTATTGTATCAGCGTAATCTGAAAGGAACCTAATCGGTATACAATCTGGACCTGAAGACTTGCCCGTATCAAGCGCTTTGAGTTGCTTCGCAACCCCTAAGGTATCTACTTCTAAGAAACTCATGCTATCAGCTGTTCGTGTTTCAAATTGTGGAATATTCCATTCGTCTTCCCTGGTGAAGGAATTTCGGAAAACTGCGTTCAATAAAGCCGCTTTAGCGGCACAGTCGTCGGTAACAGTACCATCGGCACTGCGCAGCGAAGGTATTGACTGCGTCTTGCCGCTTGTGTACTTTACATACGACCAGATTTTTCTTCGGATTTTCTATCAAATTTCGAGACAATGTTTCGTTGTGGAACCTATTAAAGGCATCTCGCAATTTGTCCGCGCCAAATTTCGCGCATCTGTAAATTTTAGCCAATCTTCGGGATTTCGCGTTCTTCTGAACTTTGCATGCTTTTTCCGTTGCCCCTGCAACAGCGTTCGGACCTGTTTTGTGTACCATGGGGGATCAGTTCCATCTCTTACCAAATTATGAGGTATGTATCTCTCAATTCCTGTTGGTACTATATCTTTGAATTTGAGCCACATCTCGTCTACATTTGCATAGTCAGGTCGGAAGGAATGGAGATTGTCTCTTAAGAAGGCTTCTAGTGACACTTTATCCGCTTTTTTAAATAAAATTATTTTGCGTTCGTTTCTGGTGCACTTGGAAGAAACGGTATTGAGCCTAGCTACAACGACCTTGTGATCACTAATCCCTGGATCAGTCATGATGCTCTCTATTAGCTCTGGATTGTTTGTAGCACTTTTCTCCACGTCAGACGGGAACTGTGCAACGAACAGAACCCGATTTTTCCACTGCAACTCTCGCGAGATTGAATGTGCGGTAACGGTCAAGTAATGGGTTTTAGTATAGGCATCTGTCCACATATCAGCCGTACATGAACATGCACCATCCTCCATGTCCTGCAATATATGAGGGAGCATACCCACACGGTATTCGTTTGCTACTTTTTTTACTTTTCTGGTAACTGTTGAAGGATGAGGAAGCACGTCGGTTGCACTTGCAGTGGGGTACTGTGCTCCTATTTCTAACAGCGTCTGTGCAAGGTCTTTAAATCCCTCTCCTGCAACTGTGCTGAACGACCGCAGATCTCTTGCAAGCATTCTTACACACTTTTCCAGAACAACAGATTTTGCTGACGCTGGAAGGTTGTGACTCCTGTTGACATGAGTATTCAGAGAAGCGTTGCAGGTATTCAGATGTCGCAACAGGGTACTGGTACTGCCACCACAGAAAGCTAAAAACTTACGGCAGGCACTACACTCTGCATAGCCTACTGATTTTTTTTCATAATATACAATCTGTGTAAACTTTTGCCATACCACGCTATCTCCTAGTTTCTTCAAACGAGTGAAGGCTCCCTCCACCAGTTTCAAGGAAACTTGTTTCTTCTCTTCCTCACGTTTTCTAATTTTTGGACGTTGGGGGGATATTTCCTGTTCGGTATGTTTTTCTGACATAATAATGATAATGTTTTAAAAACCAATAAGCTCTATCAAGATTACGACAATTACGATGTGCTTGCGCCTTGATCACTTCAGTGTCTTGCTCCGAACTGCCTGCATCCCCCCATTCCCGGCGCTGTCCCTGCCGCTGTTGCTGCGGTCCCTGTTGACTCTCGGGCTCGCCGGGTACCCCGTCGAGCCGCGGGCCTCGACGGCGCATCGCGGCTCGCGCCCTCCGTTCCCGGTGCAGTAGAGCTCGACTACCCCCGGTGCGGGCAACAGCACGGAGCGGTCGGCTGCAGGCGAGCTCGGGCGGGTAAATGTAGCGCGGTGGACGGCTCTGCCCTGGAGCGATTTAGGGAAATCACGGAAAACCTAAATCAGGATGGCCGGACGCGGGATTGAACCGTCTTCCTGCCGAATAGACGAGGTGACCACACTGAGTCTATAGCGCACTGTAGTATCTATAAAGTAAACACAGAGACAACTCCGAAGCGAGTACTATAACGTTGTCACATCGCCCGGTAGAAGTCAGCGTTGCCCCAGTATTAATCCATTAGCTTTTAAAATAATTTCCCTCATTTCATGAAATAGAGTGACTGAAAAAACTCGCAACACCAAGAAGGAGTTGGTAGGCGTGTTTCGACATCTGAAAGATGACTTCACGCCAGTCGCAGAAGAGTGGCCCTAGTAATAAATCAGATTTGCTTTAAATACACGCTGTAACGGTCGTGAGCGTTAGTTTTCTTTGAATTTTGACATGGTCAGTTGATGTTAGTCAAGAATGCCTTTAAGGCGACAAAAAGGCCATTATCAACACGTCACTGAGCTTGGACGAGGTCGTGTAATAGGGCTACGAGAAGCTGTATGTTCCTTATGTGACATTGCAGAAAGACTTGGAATGCAGCCACTGTACATGATTCCTGGCAACGGTGATCGTGAGAATGTACGGTCAGAAGAAGACCAGGCTCCTGACGGGCACATGGCACTACGGAGAGGGAAGACCATCGTGTTCGGCGTATGGCTCAGCCGCATCGCACTGATCCACAGCAGGAATCTTAGCAGCAATTGGTACCACAGTGACACAACAAACTGTTGCTGATCAGTTGCTTCAAGGACAGCTCAGAGTCAGATGTCTTGCACTCCAATGACCCCAAACCATCTCCATTTGCTACTTCTGTGGTGTCAAGCGAAACTTCATTAGAGAGCAAGGTGGAGGTCTGTTGTGTTTTCTGATGAAATCCGGTTCTGCCTTGGTGTCAGGATAGCCCGGTAGTGGTTAGGAGGAGGCATATCGAGGGTCTGCAACCAGCCGGACTGCTATACCCACTGGACCTACACCTAGAGTTGTGATCTTGGGGGTTCGATCTCGTATGACATCAGGAACACGCTCGTGGTTATACCTCGCACCCTGATTGCAATTCTGTACGTCCGTCTGCTTATTCGACAGCTTTGTGTTTCCATTCATGAACAGCATTCCAGGGTTTCTTGTCCACGGGTTAACGCTCGCTTGCATACCGTTGTTACTCAGCATGCCCTACAGAGTGATGAGACATGTTGCCTTGGCCTGCTCGATAACCAGATCTGTCTCCAATAGAGAACATATGGGGTGTCATCGGGCGACTGTCATACACAAAGAACATTAACCGTACCTGCATTGCCAGATGAAGCGCAACAGGTATGGAACTCCATCGCACAACATCCGGCACCTGTAGAACACAATGCATGCACGTTTACATGCTTGCATTCAACGTTTTGGCGGTTACACCGGTTATTAATGTACCAGCATTTCACATTAGCAATGACATATCTCGCGCCTGCTTTAACGTGTGATCTTGCGATGTTCATCACTTACATATGTTGCCTAGAGAAACGTATTTGCAAAATTTCATGGCTCTACGTCAATTATTTTTCGGCGTTGCAATTTTTTTCCATCATTATACATGCCTTTTCTCATGTATGTACCTTTCCTGGAAAAAAAATTAATCACCCATAAAGCAAGGAGAAAACGAAATGAGCTTCGCGAGTTACGACGGCCTGTGATGTTATTGTAGTGATTAAGAGCTCATGAAATCGTCTCAGATTTAGGCGTGTAAAGTACCTGTCAGCATGAGTCTCCTGATCTGTATGACATTGTATTGCGTACTTATCATGGGGGTTCTGGGCGACTACTTCTCACCATCACAAGGGAGGATCCCCGTATTGTGCACCAAGCACATCGTATTCCCTCCACATCTGCGCCTGCTGTCAGCGAACAACAATGGACTCCCTGCAACAATGTGAGTCATATGCACCATTGGTCGAAGAGTAACAGCAGCCTGGATGCATGTGCTCAATCGGATGGGATTGGTTTTATAAAGCCGTTGTGTCATCTCCTGGAGCAAGTTATCCACAACTGTGTTGTGAATGGTCTTCGATATCATGGGTGCTGGCAATGGGACGGAGCTGACATCCAAACTGGTCCCACATATGTTCTATCAAGGACAGATCTAGGGACCATGCTGGTCACAGCAGTATCTCCACGCAGATATTTCACAGAAACACATGCTTATTGTAGACGAGCAGCGTCCTGTTGAGGATATGTGAAGCCCGTGAGTTACCGTTGTGCCGTCAGGCTTCCCTCAGTCGTTACCAGTCATGAACGGAAGTCACACCCGAGTGCTTCCGAAAAACACCTACTTGAGCATCATCATTTGTTGCAGGTCGTGGCTGACGTTTCAAATGTGGCTGAACACTTCCTGTTTCCTTGAATAACGTAACCATCCGGCGAACGGTCCGGACACTTGGATGATGTCGTCCAGGATAGCGAGCAGTATACATAGCACACCCCCCTTGGGCATTTTGATCACAATAGCCATGCATCAACACGATGTCAACCTTGGTAAACGGTCCATTTTAACACGGGTAATGTATCACGAAGCAAATACCGTCCGCACTGGCCGAATGTTAGATGATACCACGTACTTATACGTTTGTAATAATTACAGCGCCATCTATCAGAAAGCGAAAAAAGTGGGCCAACTAAAACATTCATATTTCTTTACATACTACACGAATATGTAATAAAATATGGGCGTTCCTATGAAAAAAAACCGCAGTTGATATCCGTTTGTCCTATGGCAGCGCCATCTAGCGGGCCAACCATAACGCCATCTGGTTTCCCCCTTGAAGCTAGACAAGTTTCGTTCTTTGTGGTTTTTTCGTTTGACGCTTATTTTGTGAGATATTTGGCCCGGTCACGATCAATGGACCACCCTGTATACATTGAAAAAACGACAAAGAGGAAGGACAAAGGTCCAGGGCACTATCTTCCACTTGGGGTGGGAAACTATCCGAAAGGTGGAAGAACCAGCAGTGGCAACGGGACGAGGATGCAGAAGGCAATAGAAACCACAGTCTTAAATATACATAATGCGCATCCAAAGGACGTGACGTGTGACTGAAACAGTGTAATGATGATCTCTCCATTGGCAAAAGATTCCGGACTAGACCTCCATTCGGAATTCCGGGAGGGGATTGGTAAGAGGGTGATAGGCATGACAGATTGCATGACCAACGAAAGGATAACGTTCTAAGAGTCGGGGCGTGGAATGTCAGAAGTTTGCACGTAGTATAGAAGCTAGAAAGTCTGAAAACGGGAATTTCCAAGGCTCAGTATAGATGCAGTGGGGATCAGTGAAGTGAGATGGAAAAAAGACAATGATTTCTGGTCATAAGAGTATAGGGTAATATCAACAGCAGCAGAAAATGGTATGACAGGAGTAATATTCGTTGTAAAGGCAGGGCAGGGAGTGTGTTACTGTGGCAGTTCAGCGAGGGGATGGTTCTCACCAGAATCGACAGCATACACACAATGACAGCAATAGTTCAGGTATATATACCGACGTCGCAAGCATAAGATGAAAATATGAAGAAGCTGGAAAGTCTCAAAACGGGAATTTCCAAGGCTCAGTCTAGATGCAGTGGGGACCAGTGAAGTGAGATGGAAAAAAGACAATGATTTCTGGTCATAAGAGTATAGGGTAATATCAACAGCAGCAGAAAATGGTATGACAGGAGTAATATTCGTTGTAAAGGCAGGGCGGGGAGTGTGTTACTGTGGCAGTTCAGCAAGGGGATGGTTCTCACCAGAATCGACAGCAAACACACAATGACAGCAATAGTTCAGGTATATATACCGACGTCGCAAGCATAAGATGAAAATATGAAGAAGCTAGAAAGTCTCAAAACGGGAATTTCCAAGGCTCAGTCTAGATGCAGTGGGGATCAGTGAAGTGAGATGGAAAAAAGACAATGATTTCTGGTCATAAGAGTATAGGGTAATATCAACAGCAGCAGAAAATGGTATGACAGGAGTAATATTCGTTGTAAAGGCAGGGCAGGGAGTGTGTTACTGTGGCAGTTCAGCGAGGGGATGGTTCTCACCAGAATCGACAGCATACACACAATGACAGCAATAGTTCAGGTATATATACCGACGTCGCAAGCATAAGATGAAAATATGAAGAAGCTAGAAAGTCTCAAAACGGGAATTTCCAAGGCTCAGTCTAGATGCAGTGGGGATCAGTGAAGTGAGATGGAAAAAAGACAATGATTTCTGGTCATAAGAGTATAGGGTAATATCAACAGCAGCAGAAAATGGTATGACAGGAGTAATATTCGTTGTAAAGGCAGGGCAGGGAGTGTGTTACTGTGGCAGTTCAGCGAGGGGATGGTTCTCACCAGAATCGACAGCATACACACAATGACAGCAATAGTTCAGGTATATATACCGACGTCGCAAGCATAAGATGAAAATATGAAGAAGCTAGAAAGTCTCAAAACGGGAATTTCCAAGGCTCAGTCTAGATGCAGTGGGGATCAGTGAAGTGAGATGGAAAAAAGACAATGATTTCTGGTCATAAGAGTATAGGGTAATATCAACAGCAGCAGAAAATGGTATGACAGGAGTAATATTCGTTGTAAAGGCAGGGCAGGGAGTGTGTTACTGTGGCAGTTCAGCGAGGGGATGGTTCTCACCAGAATCGACAGCATACACACAATGACAGCAATAGTTCAGGTATATATACCGACGTCGCAAGCATAAGATGAAAATATGAAGAAGCTAGAAAGTCTCAAAACGGGAATTTCCAAGGCTCAGTCTAGATGCAGTGGGGATCAGTGAAGTGAGATGGAAGAAAGACAATGATTTCTGGTCATAAGAGTATAGGGTAATATCAACAGCAGCAGAAAATGGTATGACAGGAGTAATATTCGTTGTAAAGGCAGGGCAGGGAGTGTGTTACTGTGGCAGTTCAGCGAGGGGATGGTTCTCACCAGAATCGACAGCAAACACACAATGACAGCAATAGTTCAGGTATATATACCGACGTCGCAAGCATAAGATGAAAATATGAAGATAGTTTATGGGGATACTGAACAGTTAATTCAGTTCGTAAAGGGGGATGAAAATCTCTAACAGTCACTGGAAATTGAAATGTGGTAGTATGAAAAGCGTAGAAAAAAGAGTTATTGGAGAATATGGGCTTGGTAGTAGGAATGAGAGAAGAGAAAGACTGATAGAGTTGTGCAATAAATTTCAGCTAGTAATAGCGAATACTCGGGTCAAGAATCACAGGAGGTGGAGGTGTACTAGGAAAAGGCCGGGAGATACAGGATGATTTCAGTCATGTTACATCAGGGTCAGGCAGAGATTTCGATATCACATAATGCATTGTAAATCTTCCCCAGGAGGAGATACAGACTTAGATCACAATTTGCTAGAGATGAAGAGTGGGCTGACGTTCAAGAGACTAGTCTGGAAGAATCAATCCGCCAAGCAGTGGGATACGGAATTACTAAGGAATAAGGAGATAAGCTTGAAGTTTTCTGACACCAAAAATAATACAATAGTGAGTAGCTCAGTGGGCAGATCAGTTCAAGAGGAAAGGACAGATGCAACGAAACCTTAGGTAACATAAGAAATAATTCAGTTGATCGATGAAAGAAGACGGTACAAAAACGCTAAGGGAAATTTAAAAATACAGAGATGCAAGTCATTGAACAATTAAATAGGAGGTGCAGGGAAGCTACGACAAAATGGCTGCACGAAATAGTGAAGAAATCGAAGAATAAATGAGTGGCGGAAAGACTTACTTAGCGTGTAGAAAAGTCAAATCAACCTTCGTTGAAATTAAAAGCTAGGGTGATAACATCAAGAGTGCAACGTTAATTCCACTGTCAGATGCAAAGAAGAGAACGAATAGGAGGAAAGAGTTCACTGAAGGGCTCTATGACGGAAGGACTTGTCTGATAACGTGATAGAAGAAGAAATAGTAGTCAATATACAAGACATTGGGGGTCGAGTATCAAAATTACAATTTAAAATAAGGCAGAAGGGATAGATAACATTCCATCAGAATTTCTAAAATCGTTGGGGGAAGTGCAGAAAAAACGACTGTTCATGTTGATATGTAGAATATATGAGTCTGGCGATATACCATCTGACTTTTGGAGAAACATCATTCAGACAATTCAGAAGACTGCAAGAGCCGATAGGTGCGAGAATTATGGGACAATCAGTTTAACAGCTAATGCATCCAAGTTGCTGACGAGAATAATGTGCAGAAGAATGGAAAAGAAAATTGAGGATCTGTTAGATGACGATCAGTTTGACTTAACGAAACGTATAGACACCATAGAGGTAATTCTGACGGCGCGATTGATAATGGAAGCAAGAATGAAGAAAGATCAAGACACGTTCATATAATCTGCGACCTGGAAAAGGTTTGGACAATGTCAAATGCTGCAAGAAGTTCGAAATTCCGAGAAAAATAAGGGTAATCTATAGGGAGAGACGGGTAATATAGAATCTGTAAAAGAATCAAGAGTTAACAATAAGGGCGGAAGGCCAAGAACGAATTGCTCGGACTAAAAAGCCTTTCGCCCCTACTGTTCAGTCTCTACATCGAAGAAGCAATGACGGAAAATGGTTCAAGAGCGGAAAAAATAGAGGTTGAAGGATGGTACAAAAATTCTAGGTGAAAGGATGTCAATGATGAGATTCTCTGACGACATTGCTATCCGCAGTGGAAGTGAAGATGCAGTACAACGTCCGTTGAATGGCAGAAACAGTCTAATGAGCTCAGAATGTGGACTGAGAGCAAATCAAAGAAAGACGAAAGTAATGAGAACTAGCAGAAATGAGAAAAGCGAGAAACTTAATGTCAGGTTTGGTGACCACGAGGTAGACGAAACTGAGGAATTCTGCTACCTAGGCAGCACAATAACCCATGACGCACGGAGCAAGGTAGACATAAAAAGCAGACTAGCAAAAAGGGCAATCCTTTCCAGAAGAAGTCTGCTAGAATCAAACTTGAGCCTTAATTTAAGGAAGAAATTTCCGAGAATACACGTTTGGAGCACAGCATTGTATGGTACTGAAACATGGACTGTGGGAAAACCGGAAAAGAAGAGAATCGATGCAATCCCAATGTGATGCTACAGAACAATATTGAAAATTCGGCGCCCTGATAAGAGAAGGAATGAGTAGGTTCTCCAGAGAATCGGCGAGGAAAGGAATGTATGGAAAACACTGACATGAAGAAGGGACATGGTGGTAGGACATCTGTGAAGACATCAGGAAATAGCTTCCTTTGTCCTAGATGGAGATGTAGATGGTAAAAGTTGTAGAGGAAGACAAAGATGGGAATACATACAGCAAATAATTGAAGTCGTAGGTTGCAGCTGCTACTTTAATATGAAGAGTTTGGCACAGGAGAGGCATTATTGGTGGGCCTCATCAAACAAATCAGAAGACTGATATATGAAGAGATTCAGTATAGGAATCATAAGTGAATGCAAATCAAATGGCTCTGAGCACTATGGGACTTAACTTCTGTGGTCATCAGTCCCTTAGAACTTAGAACTACTTAAACCTAACTAACCCAAGGACATCACACACATCCATGCCCGAAGCAGGATTCGAACCTGCGACCGTAGCAGTCGCGCGGTTCCGGACTGAGCGCTTTAACCGCGAGACCACCGCGGCCGGCAAGTGAATGCAGAATGCACTGTTGTCCACCCCGCATCGCTTATGTCCTTCGTTCACACATATCGGCCGACCTCTTTTTCCTCTCCCCTCTCTTCCAAAAGTCCTATACAGAGCGCACACGCCAATATTTTAACGTTAGTCTAACATCTGACAGCGTGAATGCATATGTTACTGTTATTTTATATTATTTTCATGATTGTTTAGTGTGCGTGTAACTAGAGTTTGTACATCACGACGAAACTGTTTGTGAAGTGTTGTCATATCTGAAGGTGGCAATAATACGCTGAAACTGACAGGGCGAATATTTGAAGTAATTAGTCTGTCTTAACATATTGAAGTACCACTGCACGCAGTAATGAAAAGTTTTTATTTGCAGATGAACCACCCGACTCTACAAGAATAGATCTTCTACATGCATAAGCATACAATATTGCGGTTCTTTTAAAAACTATATTTATTATCAATGTTTTCATATACTTTTCCCAAAAGTTCAAAGAGCTGTCCACCGGATGCACGACAAACATCCAGGCGACAGTCAAACTCGTCCCATATTTTTGCTAGTGAGTCTGGACTTAACTACGTCTACTGCTGCTACTATGCGGCATTGCAGTTCAGCCAAGTTGTTGCGAAGGGAGGCGCATAGACGGAGTCTTTCGCAAGTCACCACAAAAGAAATACACATACTGTGGGATTACTTGATCTTGAAGGCAAATGGTAGAATGTTATGTCACTATGCGCCTTACGCTGTAGGATTTGCACTGGCTGTAGAGGAAAACGATAAACCCTTCTTGTTATTGTGTTTTTAACTATCTAGACGTGACGTACATTGCGTAATGAACGTGTGAGCAACAGAGCGAACTAACTGCGCCTCGGAAACTACTAGCAATTGTGGTGAAGTTACGGGAAATGCGTTGGACGCGATGGTCAGCCACCGCCAAGTCTGAATCTTAGAACCCAGGCACTTTGCACGTCGCCTCCGCGAGATGAAATTCGACCGTTGATGAACTTAACCTTGCTCGAGAGGGCTACTCAGCGGGCTTAGGTACGCAGGCATCATTCAGCACCGCATTTTTCGACACTGACAAATCCTACGGCACTGTTTGGAGCCATAACACCCTCGGAGAGCTCCACACACGGGCTCTTGGAAGCGCCTGCCGCCCGATGACCGACGCTGCCCTGATTTTCTCAGAGGCAGCATCAATATTCAGGGGAGGTACTGATGCAGGCAATCTAACTTAGCTGACTCACCCTGTCGGTCACCGTAGGGAGCGTGGGACTGCAGTTTCAAGAGTGTTCATTTCTATCGCGTTTCCCGCGTTTCATACGCAGTCACTTAGAAGAAGCCAATACCTCGATCACATAATTTTTGTAAAAAGTGACTACAGTCAACTACAGATGGCATGTGACGTCAGTTAGTATTCGTAACAGATCAATAAAAATCGTAAAGCTTCCTTAAGAGAACCGGTAGAGATGCGAGGGCACTTGCTGTTTTTCTTGTCGCTGTAAGCAATTAGTGTGCAGTAGCCGGTAACAAACCTCTCCCAAGTTCTTCCACTCTCAGCTCATTTTTTAGCACTACAGCTTGAAACTGCATAATAATAATATAGCCCGCTTCACGTGTAAAATGAGCTAGCATTACCTTAGTTATAAGCAGGCATTTAAAAGTTATACTAGACCTACAACTCGCCCGCGTAGCGAAAATAAGTCATGTACATAAACCTTCAACATTAATCAGTTTGTACGCTACTGGTCATTAAAATTGCTACACCATGAAAAATTCAGATGTTAAATGGGTATTCATTGGACAAATATATTATACTAGAACTGACATGTGATTACATTTTCACGCAATTTGGGTGCATAGATCCTGAGAAGTCAGTACCCAGAACAACCACCTCTGGCCGTAATAACGGCCTTGATACGCCTGGGCATTGAGTCAAACAGAGCTTGGATGGCGTGTACAGGTACAGCTGCCCATGCAGGCTCAACACGATACCACAGTTCATCAAGAGTAGTGACTGGCGTATTGTGACGAGCCAGTTGCTCGGCCACGATTGACCAGACGTTTTCAACTGGTGAGAGATCTGGAGAATGTGCTGGCCAGGGCAGCAGTAGAACATTTTCTGTATCCAGAAAGACCCGTACAGGACCTACAACATGCGGTCGTGCATTATCCTGCTCAAATGTAGGGTTTCACAGGGATCGAATGAAGGGTAGAGCCACAGGTCGTAACACATCTGAAATGTAACGTCCACTGTTCAAAGTGCCGTCAATGCGAACAAGAGTTGACCGAGACGTGTAACCAATGGCACCCCATACCATCACGCCGGATGATACGCCAGTACGGCGATGACGAATTCACGCTTCCAATGTGCGTTCACCGCGATGTCACCAAACACGGATGCGACCATTATGATGCTGTAACCATAACCTGGATTCATCCGAAAAAATTACGTTTTGCCATTTGTGCACCCAGGTTCGTCGTTGAGTACACCAACGAAGGCGCTCCTGTCTGTGATGCAGCGTCAAGGGTAACCACAGACATGGTCTCCGAGTTGATAGTCCATGCTGCTGCAAACGTCGAACTGTTCGTACAGATGGTTGTGTTCTTGTAAACGTCCCCATCTGTTGACTCAGGGATCGAGACGTGCCTGCACGATCCGTTACAGCCATGTAGATAAGATGCTTGTCATCTCGACTGCTAGTGATACGAGGCCGTTGGGATCCAGCACGGCGTTCCGTATAATCCTCCTGAACCCACCGATTCCATATTCTGCTAACAGTCATTGAATCTCGACCAACGCGAGCAGCAACGTCGCGATACGATAAACCGCAATCGCGATACGCTGCAATCCGACGTTTATCAAAGTCGGAAACGTGATGGTACGCATTTCTCCTCCTTTCACAACAACGTTTCACCAGGCAACGCCGGTCAACTGCTGTTTGTGTGCTAGAAATCGGTTGGAAACTTTCCTCATGTCAGCACGTTGTAGGTGTCGCCACCGGCGCCAACTTTGTATGAATGCTCTGAAAAGCTAATCATTTGCATATCACAGCATGTTCTGCCCGTCGGTTAAATTTCGCGTCTGTAGCACGTCAACTTCGTGGTGTAGCAATTTTAATGGCCAGTGATGCATATTGTCCGCCCCCATAGCTGAGTGGTCCATCAACTGACTTGTGCTGCCACCAGTGACGTCTGGAAACTTGCCCGACAGTTCGTTGCCTGTTACCTCCGCGTTCCGCCGGACTCGATTGACCCATGGACTTTTATCCATCCTGAGAATACTTATTTCCCCGCCACCAAAAATCATGCGATTGAATGGGTCAAGGGATGGACGATCACCTGCATGTATAATGATGGCGACAAATCACGCCTTGATTTCTGGCAGTACTTACAAACCGCTCATAGTGAAGTCGAACACCGACCGCGCTACCGCGCCTTCTTCGCCAATTACCTACATGCGATCTTTACGTCACTCCCGCTCAATTGGATGGTGCCACACGCAGACAGCACTCCCGCCCCACCCTGCTGACGTCTGAGACCCCCCGCGCTACTTTCTACATTGTAACACACAGTGGAGTAGGCGCATGGACACGCGCCTCCTTTCTTTTATGCACTATACCAGACACACTGGTTTTTCCCTCACTCCACTGTATATTGCTTCACACCTCTTAGCTTACATCAGTATTATTATTCTTTTTTATCCTACACCTTGTCCATAAAAAAAATTTTACACGCCTTGTATGAGTATAATGACTTGTGTTATTTTCGCCGGAAGTATGGCATTTCAGTTGTATTTAAGTTTGTACCAATAAAGATCTTTTGTTAATTTACCCTGTCCCTGGAAAAAAAAAGATGTATAGAGCGTCTGCCATGTAAGCAGGAGATCCCGGGTTCGAGGCCCGGTCAGGGCACACATTTTTAACTGCCTCGTTGATGTATATCAACGCCTTTCGACAGCAAAGGTTCTTGATTTAATTATCATTTCACTTACAACAACTGTGTGCCACCTCGTCTCAGGAGGGGATGCAACGACTTTATGGCACTCTTTTCAAAAAAAAAAAAAGAAAAAAAATAAGCAAAAAAAAAGTGGTCAGCGCTACGGACTGTCAATCCTAAGGGCCTGAGTTCGATTCCCGGCTGGGTCGGAGATTTTGTGTTTTCCTAATCATCATCATTTCATCCCCATCGCCGCGCAAGTCGCCGCAGTGGCGTCAAATCGAAGGACTTGCACCAGGCGAGCGCTCTACCCGACGGGAGGCCTTCGTCACACAACATTATTATTAGTTTACATATTAACGAAAACTGCATCAAAATCGCAGAAGTTGTTTCTGAGAGCAGCCTTCACATACAAACAGAAAAAAATGGTGGAGGATTTAAATTTGTAATATGTATATATTCTGATCAAGCTTCAGTGTTCTCTGGAGTTGCGGCGGCTTTGACTTTACTGCTTTTCCCGCCAGGTACCGTTTCCCATGTAGCATACCAGGTTGTAGCTCCCAACATTCTCAAAAGATGTCACTCCAAGTGTCGATTAAGTATGGATCCCATAATAATACACATACTGCACGCTCGCTATTTTTATAATTATAAATTACACACACAAAACTTCCTCGTGAATCAGAGTGTCTGCTAGTGAAAACTGTATCAATATCCCTTTCCTAATTGCTGAGATTAGTCTTCTTGCACAGAAGAGAAAATACGGCGGTGGAGTTGGTTTTATAATTCCCATATAATTTTAAACGAGCCTTCGTGAAAGAAAAGAGAAGCAAACTAAACACAAGAGGAACGGAAAGACGAGGATGCACCCTGATAAAACTTGAGACCGAAGTCTGGGTATAGAGCCTTCATTGTACAGCGGAAACACGTGGGCGCAAATGAATGAATATGAATCGGTCCAGCCGATTAAACTGAAAGTAGGTTAATAGATTTGGTAACCTTTGGAGTAGAGGCTGGAGCGCCTCCACAGTGTGACTGCTATCAAAGGTGCTGTACAGAAAGATAAGTCAGGTTGGAATCGCTGTGGACCAGCACCTCGCTCTGTTGCTGAAACCAAAGTTGTATATATAATTTTTTTAAAGACATCATATTCGCCATTGACTGTAGAAATTATTTAGCGTTCTCGTTTAGCTCATGTCCTTACTGTGCTGGCGTAGGCTGTGCCAGCACACCGGTCAGCAACGATGTAACGCGAAGATCGATAGCAGGCGCTTCATCAAGTGCGTCTATCATGAGAGAGCCCAGAGACAGACTCGCATGCAACACGCCGCCAACGCCCTCTCGACAGCAGGTATGTAAGCCACTGCCACTGATCAGAGGGCCTCACATACTCACACTCAAGTTTGGCGACTGTCACTCATCCAGTAGAACGGGTCACAGGTTACGACAGTGCCTATCGACCAGATTAGTGAGACTGAAGTTCGTAATAGCTAGATTACCGATATTGTCTGCAAGAGGTCTTTATGGATTAGCTTGTACTACAACATACGGATTCTAATAGAGTCAAATAACCAGGTCCCGTAAATAAAGAACAATATCTATCCATGGGTGCATTTGTGCTGTAGAAAGAGGATACTGGCCAGCCATAGCACACCACCTCCCTTGCTTCCTTGGTCAAGACACTACACTTACCAGAGTTAAACCATTGGTCGTCAAGGCGTTCGAATGAACTTGAGATTGACGTTGAAGCCAGCGCATACCAATGCTACTATGCTACTGGTGTGCCATTGCCTAAGTTTGGTGTCCGAGTTCTCATTCACATACCATGCCACAAATGCAGCATTTGGATTTAATCAATGTAAGTGATAAATATAGTGACTGCAGTCGATTCGAGGTCTCTGATCCTTATGTTCACTTGCTATCAGGTTTCTGTAGTTGTTCACAATGCAAATATTGATACTTTAAAACTAGTCTTCATAATTCAGTATTTATTTCGTAGAAAACTCACTAAAGACGCTCAACACTGCCATTGGACATGGTATTGCACTGTTCCCAATCCAGATTTGGATGTCATTCACAAAAATTAAAAGTATTGTATATCAACATGGACTACCACAGTGTCAACTCACTCTAAAGTGGCGCTTTGCATCTAGTAAAAACTTATTACAACGCATCAGTTTCTCCTCCAATTTAATGGATGCAATGTCACATTAAATCTAATAATAGAATTAAGCTCCCTTAAGGCTACCCTATTATAATTTATATTAGTATGAGTTAAAAGAGTTTATTTGTCACATATTAAATTTGTTTTAGTGTATATTAATATGGCAGCAACCATACTTGGGTCGACTATTATTTCTACCATTATGTCAGCAATCTTCCCAAAATAAAAAAAAATGTAATTTTTTGAAATTTAGAACTTTTGATAATTTATGTATATAGTGTCTCATTTACAGGAATTTTCGTGCCCATTTCAAAACTGGTATGAAATTTCACGAGTCTGTGGTATTTCAGAGTTTATGGAAAATTTAACATTATGATTTATATTTCACCAATATTAATACAGCTGATGTGTTTTGGTTGCAGCTGTGTATGTAAAAAATGATCCTTTGTTGTCCATGACCTGCAGAATAAATTTTGCTTTTCAAAACAGTGTAACTGAATTTTAAAGTTGCACAACAGCTTCCTTTGTTAATACGTGATACAATTTTGGAACTAGGTAACTGATTGCTCCCTGATGAGATCTGTTACGCTATTATGGTCTCTGTTGTCTTAATGGTCAATATAGTATGTATCCATCTTGTGTGTATCTTGCTTTAGAATTTTTCTAATAAACTTTCTCTCTGGTTTCTTAAATTCTTGTGAATCTAGTTTTCGATTTAGTGAGAGTGTCTCACTTGCATATGTGACTATCGGTTCGATTACAGTGTTATAGAGTTTCATTTTAGCGCCTTTTGACAAGAATTATTTTTTATACAAACCTGAAATAAGTGAAATCGCTTTCTTGATATTCTGCAATCTGTTTTTAGTGCTATTGTTTTCAAGTTCTGTTGGATCAGTTATTTCACTGAGGTATTTAAAGTGTCTGACTCTGTTGATTTCACCGTAATTTACATTAAGTTTCGGAGCTTCTACAAGGATGGCTAGCCTCATCATTTACAGCTTCTCTCTCCTTCTTTTACATGTACAACTCAATTTATGAAAAAGACACCTGAAATCAAAATACATAAAGATGATATTAACATGAAAAACACTACAAGAGTCGACACCACAGTGTATAACAACATATTTTGGTAGTAAGCTGTCACGCTTATTTTGTTCGTTTAAAAAGTCTTTTTGCACCTTTAGCTGGGTGGCTATTCAAATTTTCCCCGATGCTTTTGGGTTTGTCTTTTCCGTATTTCCATTACAGCTGTAAGACATCAAAGTAGCTCGAACAGAATTCCACGTTATTACGTTCTTGCAAAGCCTGCGTTGTGACAGCAACTAAATTAGAAGTGAACCGCGCGGTAAGCAAAGGGAGACGGGGGCCTCCAGGGCTACACCAGAGGCCCTCCCCTTGGCGTTATTGCCACAGAAGATGTCGCGCTAATTGATTGCGCAGTCGGCGGCCGCACTTCCTCGCCGCCGTCTGCCGCTGGTGACTGCTGCATCACCGCCAGCTCCCTGCAGAGGCGGCTGCGTCGGAGCTCTGCCCTTTACGGCGCCGCTTATTGCTCTTTATTACGTCACGTGCTGGCGAGTGCTTGCTGTCGCGAGTGTAAGATTTGATCGCATTACAGAATATACCGCGTGTACACTGCTGGAAGCGGCAGCGACAACATGAACTACGAGATGAAAGCGGTAGTATATATAGCATTGCAATCGAACGGAGTCGAACTGAACCTTTCATCACCCATCGCAGGCTGTCATCAAGCACGAAGTGCGACACAGTAAGTTTCTAAATTTGTGATTACGTGTGGTTGGTGCACTGTTGCACTATGCTTTTTGAGGTGAGAGCCACGTAATGGTTGGATTATATATGAACAAATGGCTCTGAGCACTATGGAACTTAACAACTGTGGTCATCAGTCCCCTAGAACTTAGAACTACTTAAACCTAACTAACCTAAGGACATCACAAACATCCATGCCCGAGGCAGGATTCGAACCTGCGACCGTAGCAGTCATATATGAACAAACTACAGAGAAAAAGCGCGATACTCTGTCGTTATTCTAACGCCTGATTGAGTTCACAATGCCCTACATGCAGAGTTGCAAACTGCAAGGTAGCTATATTTTTTAAGAAATGTTACCCAACTTAATTCGATGTTCTGAAATACACTTGCCTCGTGTGTCAATTCATGTGGCGCCACCGATACCTGTTGATGTCTATAAAAATACCAACGTGTATCTGGTTTCTACGTAAAAGAAAAAGAGAAGCAGTTGCAAATGTAGTGAGGGGGCAAGAGAAAAGAAGTACACTGGAACTCTGACACTTGTATTTTACTAGCTTTTTACCTCTGGTTTCACCCGTGTACACGTGTGTCGCAACTCCTCTTCCTCCCTCTGTCCTCCTCCTCCTCCTCCTCTTCTTCCTCCTCCACCACTTTCTGTCGAACTTCGTCTTCCCCCACGCTCTGTACATCTTCTTCTCTGCACTTCCACTCTTCCCGCCTCTCTCTACCCTTTCCCTCTCTCTGTGTCGATCTCCACCTCCCCCACCTTCTGCTCTCCTCGTCTTTATCTTCTATTTCTCCTCTCCTCCATCTTCTCCTCGACTTCATGTCCACCTTCACCCACTCTTTACCTGCCCATCATAACCTTTCTCTATCCATCTCATCCTCCCTCTCTGTCAATCTCTTCCTCCCCTCTTTCGTGCTATTTCCACCTCCCTCCTCCTTCCCCGCAGTACTTCTTTCCAGACAAGTGGTATGTGTACATATTTTGGTTGAAATCGATCCAGTAGTATAGGAGCAGATAGGAAACGTGCATACATCCATCTACTTATGCATCTACATACATACACCGCAAGCTGTGGTTAGCACCTTGTACCACTACTAGTCATTTCCTTACCCATCCCACATGCAAACTGAGCGAGGAAACAACGGCTGCCTATATGCCTCTTAACAAGCTCTAATGTCTTTCACCTTACCTTTCTGGTCCTTAGGCGAAACGCACGTTTCCGGCAGTAGAATCGCTCTGCAGTCAGCTTCAAACGCCGGTTCTCTAAATATTCTCAATACTGTTTCTGGAAAAGGACGTCGCCTTCCCCCCAGGGATTCCCTTTCGAGTTACCGAAGTATGTCCGTAATACTTGCGTCCACTTCTAACCTACCGCTAACAAGCCTAGCAGTTCGCCTCCGAATTGCTTCGATGTCTTCCTTTAATCCCAAACACTCGAGCAGTACTCAAGAAAGTTCGCGCTAGTTCCAATAACTATGCGGTCCCCTTTACAGATGAACCACATTTCCCCAAAATTCTCCCCATAACCTGAAGTCTACCATTCGCGCTCCCTTTCACAATCCTCACATGCTCGTTCCACTTCATATTGTTTTGCAGTTAAGCCCAGATACACAAACGACGTGACTATGTCAAGCAGGACACTATTAATGCTGTATCCGAGCGGTACGGTTTTGTTTGTCCCACTCTTCCGCATTAAGGTCCATTTTTCGACATTTAGAACTGGCTACAATTCATCACACGAACTATATGTAAATTTTGTGTAAGCTATCTTGTATCCCCCTAGAGCCATTCAACGACGAGACGTTTCCATAGGCTGGCATCTGTAACCGAGCGGTTCTAGGCGCTTCAGTCCGGAACCGCGCTGCTGCTACGGTCGCAGGTTCAAGTCCTGCCTCGGGCATGGATGTGTGTGGCGTCCTTAGGTTAGTTAGGTTTAAGTAGTTTTAAGTCTAGGAGACTGATGATATCAGATGTTAAGTCCCATAGTGCTTACAGCCCTTTGAACCTTTCCATACACCACACCATTAATAGCAAATAGCGGGAGATTGTTGCACGCCCTATCCGTCAGATCATTTATGTATAGTATACAGAATACATACGTACTTTCGTATAACATATTAGCCTTTCACCCGCTCAGGTACGTGTAAGTCACATACGAGGGTAGTTCAATAAGTAATGCAACACATTTTTTTTCTCGGCCAATTTTGGTTGAAAAAACCGGAAATTTCTTGTGGAATATTTTCAAACATTCCCGCTTCGTCTCGTATAGTTTCATTGACTTCCGACAGGTGGCAGCGCTGTACGGAGCTGTTAAAATGGCGTCTGTAACGGATGTGCGTTGCAAACAACGGGCAGTGATCGAGTTTCTTTTGGCGGAGAACCAGGGCATCTCAGATATTCATAGGCGCTTGCAGAATGTCTACGGTGATCTGGCAGTGGACAAAAGCACGGTGAGTCGTTGGGCAAAGCGTGTGTCATCATCGCCGCAAGGTCAAGTAAGACTGTCTGATCTCCCGCGTGCGGGCCAGTCGTGCACAGCTGTGACTCCTGCAATGGCGGAGCGTGCGAACACACTCGTTCGAGATGATCGACGGATCACCATCAAACAACTCAGTGCTCAACTTGACATCTCTGTTGGTAGTGCTGTCACAATTGTTCACCAGTTGGGATATTCAAAGGTTTGTTCCCGCTGCGTCCCTCGTTGTCCAACCGAACACCATAAAGAGCAAAGGAGAACCATCTGTGCGGAATTGCTTGCTCGTCATGTGGCTGAGGGTGACAATTTCTTGTCAAAGATTGTTAAAGGCGATGAAACATGGGTTCATCACTTCGAACCTGATACAAAACGGCAATCAATGGAGTGGCGCCACACCCACTCCCCTACCAAGAAAAAGTTTAAAGCCAGAACTATAGACCTATTCTGTTCGATGTCCTTCCCCATGGTCAAACGATCAACTCTGAAGTGTATTGTGCTACTCTTCAGAAATTGAAGAAACGACTTCAGCGTGTTCGTAGGCACAAAAATCTGAACGAACTTCTCCTTCTTCATGACAACGCAAGACTTCACACAAGTCTTCGCACCCGAGAGGAGCTCGCAAAACTTCAGTGGACTGTTCTTCCTCATGCACCCTACAGCCCCGATCTCGCACCGTCGGATTTCCATATGTTTGGCCCAATGAAGGACGCAATCCGGCACTACGCGGATGATGAAGTTACTGAAGCCGTACGACGTTGGCTCCGACATCGACCAGTGGAATGGTACCGTGCAGGCATACAGGCCCTCATTTCAAGGTGGCGTAAGGCCGTAGCATTGAATGGAGATTACGTTGAAAAATAGTGTTGTGTAGCTAAAAGATTGGGGAATAACCTGGTGTATTTCAATGCTGAATAAAACAACCCCTGTTTCAGAAAAAAAATGTGTTGCATTACTTATTGAACTGCCCTCGTATATTACACACACATATATTTCTGAATCTCTGCTGTTTTACGCTTTACGATTCGCAGAGAGTGCCTTAAATTTGCCTGTAACAACAATGTCGGAAAAATAGATTGTTACATGCCGTAAAGATACCACACTGGGCTGCATTCAGGCAAAACACAAGCGGGAACACCTCATGCAGACGTGACCGCCAACCCCGGTAGCACGGAAGTGGCTGCCATGTATGCGTAAGGTATGCTTGCTTGTGTGAATGAATAGTGTGAACTTCTCTTTTTCTAGTAAGCCGAAAGCCTGTGTGTACGTGTCTTTTAATTGCGCTTGTCTGCAGCTTAGCGTGTTATCTTTACGATAAGCAACAATCTACCGTTTCCTATATTGCTGATTTATTATACGTTTTACGTGTGACCAATTTGTGCAATACGTACAAACGTATTGAAACAGAATACTTTATTGAAGCAGAAACGTAGTTACGCAGATGAATATCAATACACAGGCGCTTTGTAGTCGGTAGTACCCCAAGTACGTAGCACAAAATATGTAATGAAACGGAGTTGTATAGTGATCTCTGGCGCTTCCCACGCCTGGCCTAAAATGCAGTCTGACATCCCGCCAAAGAATGCGTGACCCATACACATTTTTGAATTGTTGCTCACGTTGCCCACAGAGTTTCTGCGATTTGGTGCAAAGTTATACGACTGCATCTTTGCCACTAACGATCATATCCAAGACTCCCCTTCGTTCTATTGAGTCTTCTTTCCCGTGACCAGGAGAATAAAAGTGACACTGCCACTTCCCTGAAACATAGTTAGCGCCCAACACCGGAGGATGCATAGATTTCAAAGTGTCATTCGGAAGGCTTTAGTAATTACTTTAGTTTGAAGTTTCCATTAGTTCATGAGGTTTTATTTCTAAAATCTGTTAGTTCCAAAGACGCGCTACATGTACATTAACTTAGGAATAATAGCGGCTATGTCAAGCAAGCGAGGAGGATGTCCATAAGCAACACCGTTTCCAAGACTTAGAGTTGCAAGGCTCCTTTCGAAAACTTATCTTTTTATCAATTCTTCAGGCCGAAAGAGCACATATCCAAACTACACTTTTCGGCTGAGCTTAATGCAACCCACTGACTTTTAGAGTTTTTTTTTTTTTTTTTTTTTTTTTTTTTTTTTTTTTTTTTTTTTTTTTTTTGAGCTTTCAGCCTCCTGACTCGTTTAATGTGGGTCCCCACCACTTCCTCAGCTGCGCCAACGATTTCATCTCAGAGTAGCACTTGCAACCGATATCCTCAATTATTTCGTACAAATATTCTAATATCTGTCTTCCCTACGGTTTTTACCCTCTATCACTCCCTGTGAGACCATGGAACTTATTCCGTGACGTCTTAACAGATGTCACCATCGTGTCCCTTCTTCGTGTCAGTGTTTTCCGTATATTTCTTTTCTCGCCGATTATCTGCGGAATGGTAACCTCTTTATTCCTAACCTTATCAGTCCACCTAATTTTCAACACTCTTCTGTAGCACTACATTTCAATTGCCATACAACCCTGTGCTCCAAACGAACCAGCCTCAGAAATTTCTCCCTCAAATTAAGGCCAACTTTTGATACTAGTAGACTTCTTTTGGCCAGGAATTCCATTTTTGTCAGTACTACTCTACTTTTTATACCCTCTTTGTTCCGTTCGTCAAGAGTTGTTTTGCTGCCTAGGTAGCAAAAGTCTTTAACTTCGTCTATTTCGTGATCACCAAACTTCATATTAAATTTCTCAAGGTTCTCATTTCTACATCTACATCTACATTTATACTCCGCAAGCCACCCAACGGTGTGTGGCGGAGGGCACTTTACGTACCACTGTCATTACCTCCCTTTTCTGTTCCAGTCGTGTGTGGTTCGCGGGAAGAACTACTGTCGGAAAGCCTCCGTGCGCGCTTGAATCTCTCTAATTTTACATTCGTGATCTCCTCGGGAGGTATAAGTAGGGGGAAGCAATATATTCGATACCTCAACCAGAAACGCACCCTCTCGAAACCTGGCGAGCAAGCTACACCGCCATGCAGAGCGCCTCTCTTGCAGAGTCTGCCACTTGAGTTTGCTAAACATCTCCGTAACGCTATCGCGGTTACCAAATAACCCTGTGACGAAACGCGCCGCTCTTCTTTCGATCTTCTCTATCTCCTCCGTCAACCCGATCTGGTACGGATCCCACACTGATGAGCTATACTCAAGCATAGGTCGAACGAGTGTTTTGTAAGCCACCTCCTTTGTTGATGGACTACATTTTCTAAGGACTCTCCCAATGAATCTCAACCTGGTACCCGCCTTACCAACAATTAATTTTATATGATCATTCCACTTCAAATCGTTCCGTACGCATACTCCCAGATATTTTACAGAAGTAACTGCTACCAGTGTTTGTTCCGTTATCATATAATCATACAATAAAGGGTCCTTCTTTCTATGTATTCGTAATACATTACATTTGTCTATGTTAAGGGTCAGTTGCCACTCCCTGCACCAAGTGCCTATCCGCTGTAGATCTTCCTGCATTTCGCTACAATTTTCTAATGCTGCAACTTCTCTGTATACTACAGCATCATTCGCGAAAAGCCGCATGGAACTTCCGACACTATCTACTAGGTCTTTTGTATATATTGTGAAAAGCATTGGTCCCATAACGCTCCCCTGTGGCACGCCAGAGGTTACTTTAACGTCTGTAGACGTCTCTCCATTGATAACAACATGCTGTGTTCTGTTTGCTAAAAACTCTTCAATCCAGCCACACAGGTGGTCTGATATTCCGTAGGCTCTTACTTTGTTTATCAGGCGACAGTGCGGAATGTATCGAACGCCTTCCGGAAGTCAAGGAAAATAGCATCTACCTTGGAGCCTGTATCTAATATTTTCTGGGTCTCATGAACAAATAAGCGAGTTGGGTCTCACACGATCGCTGTTTCCGGAATCCATGTTGATTCCTACAGAGTAGATTTTGGGTTTCCAAAAACGACATGATACGCGAGCAAAAAACATGTTCTAAAATTCTACAACAGATCGATGTCAGAGATATAGTTCTATAGTCTTGCGCATCTGCTCGACGACCCTTGTTGAAGACTGGGACTACCTGGGCTCTTTTCCAATCATTTGGACCCTTCCGTTCCTCGAGAAACTTGAGGTACACGGCTGTTAGAAGGGGGGCAAGTTCTTTCGTGTACTCTGTGTAGAGTCGAATTGGTATCCCGTCAGGTCCAGTGGACTTTCCTCTGCTGAGTGATTCCAGTTGCTTTTCTATTCCTTGGACACTTATTTCGATGTCAGCCATACTTCTTATTACTTTCGCTCTTTCTTCGATTTATTCTCAATCCATATCCTGTACGCTTTAGACTGTTGTTCAGTCCACTTATCAAATCTTGTAATGCTTCTTCACTTTCATTGAGTATGCCAGTCTCATCACCGAATCTTGTCACTGGTATACTTTCACCTCGAATTCTATTTCCACACTTGAACCTTTCTCTTATTTCAGTTATTGCTTCTTCGATGTATAGACTGAACAGTAGGTGCGAAGGCCTGTATCTCTGTCTTACACCCTCATAATCAGAGCACTTCTGTTTTGGTCTTCGACTCTTACTGTTCCCTCTTGGTTCTTGTACATATTGTATATTACCCATCTTTTCCTATAGCGTCATTTGACACTATCGAATGCCACATCGATAAATCTTATGTAGATGTCTTGATTTTTCTGAAGTCTTGATTCCATTAACAACTGCAACGTCAGAATTGCTTCTCCGGTGACTTTACCTTACCTAAAGCCTAAGTGATAATTGTGTGACACATCGTCAGTTTCCTTTTCCATTCTCCTTTCTATTATTCCTGTCAGTAAGTTTGATGCATGAGCTGTTAAGTACTTGCCGCTACTTGCAGTCTTCGTAACTTTGCAAATGATGTTTTATGGAAAGTAAAAGGGTATGTCGCCAGCCTACACCCCAACGTGAATCGTCATTTTGTTGCCTTTCCCCCAATGAGTGCAGAAATAATGATGGGACGTCATCTATCCCTTTATCTTATTCGTTCTTAGGTCTTCTTAGGTCTTCTTATTCTAATACTAGATATCCTACCTCTTATATATCGACTCCCGTTTCTTCTTTTATCATATCAGCAGACAAGACTTCCTCCTCATAGAACCCTTGAATATATTATTTTCAGCTATCCGCTCTCTCCTAAGCATTTAACAGTGGATTTTCCATTGCACTCTTAACGTTATCACCCTTTCTTTTAATTTGACAGAACGTTGTTTTGACTTTTCTGTATACTTAGTCACTCCTTCCGACAATCATTCCTTTATCGATTTCCTCACATTTTTCTTCCAGCCATTTTGCCTTTGCTTCCCTTCACTTCCTAATTTACATACACTCCTGGAAATTGAAATAAGAACACCGTGAATTCATTGTCCCAGGAAGGGGAAACTTTATTCACACATTCCTGGGGTCAGATACATCACATGATCACACTGACAGAACCACAGGCACATAGACACAGGCAACAGATCATGCACAATGTCGGCACTAGTACAGTGTATATCCACCTTTCGCAGCAATGCAGGCTGCTATTCTCCCATGGAGACGATCGTAGAGATGCTGGATGTAGTCCTGTGGAACGGCTTGCCATGCCATTTCCACCTGGCGCCTCAGTTGGACCAGCGTTCGTGCTGGACGTGCAGACCGCGTGAGACGACGCTTCATCCAGTCCCAAACATGCTCAATGGGGGACAGATCCGGAGATCTTGCTGGCCAGGGTAGTTGACTTACACCTTCTAGAGCACGTTGGGTGGCACGGGATACATGCGGACGTGCATTGTCCTGTTGGAACAGCAAGTTCCCTTGCCGGTCTAGGAATGGTAGAACGATGGGTTCGATGACGGTTTGGATGTACCGTGCACTATTCAGTGTCCCCTCGACGATCACCAGTGGTGTACGGCCAGTGTAGGAGATCGCTCCCCACACCATGATGCCGGGTGTTGGCCCTGTGTGCCTCGGTCGTATGCAGTCCTGATTGTGGCGCTCACCTGCACGGCGCCAAACACGCATACGACCATCATTGGCACCAAGGCAGAAGCGACTCTCATCGCTGAAGACGACACGTCTCCATTCGTCCCTCCATTCACGCCTGCCGCGACACCACTGGAGGCGGGCTGCACGATGTTGGGGCGTGAGCGGAAGACGGCCTAACGGTGTGCGGGACCGTAGCCCAGCTTCATGGAGACGGTTGCGAATGGTCCTCGCCGATACCCCAGGAGCAACAGTGTCCCTAATTTGCTGGGAAGTGGCGGTGCGGTCCCCTACGGCACTGCGTAGGATCCTACGGTCTTGGCGTGCATCCGTGCGTCGCTGCGGTCCGGTCCCAGGTCGACGGGCACGTGCACCTTCCGCCGACCACTGGCGACAACATCGATGTACTGTGGAGACCTCACGCCCCACGTGTTGAGCAATTCGGCGGTACGTCCACCCGGCCTCCCGCATGCCCACTATACGCCCTCGCTCAAAGTCCGTCAACTGCACATGCGGTTCACGTCCACGCTGTCGCGGCATGCTACCAGTGTTAAAGACTGCGATGGAGCTCCGTATGCCACGGCAAACTGGCTGACACTGACGGCGGCGGTGCACAAATGCTGCGCAGCTAGCGCCATTCGACGGCCAACACCGCGGTTCCTGGTGTGTCCGCTGTGCCGTGATCATTGCTTGTACAGCCCTCTCGCAGTGTCCGGAGCAAGTATGGTGGGTCTGACACACCGGTGTCAATGTGTTCTTTTTTCCATTTCCAGGAGTGTATAGTTCTGTGTTCCTGAATTTCCCTGTACATTTTTGTACTTCATTCTTTTGTCGATCAACTGAAGTATTTCTTCTAATTCCCATGATTTCTTCGTAGTTTTTTCCTTTGTTCTTTGCAATTGAACTGCCTACTGTCTAACCCTTAACGCAGTGTCTATGACCTCAGATAAGTTCTAGCGTATCTATTCATTCCTTAGTAGTTCCGTATCCAACTTCTTTGCCCATTGATTCTTCCTGTCTAGTCTCTAAAACTTCGGCCTACTCTTCATCACTACTAAATTGTGATCTGAGTCTATATCTTCTCCTGGGTATGCCTTACAATACTATATCTCATTTCGGAAACGCTGCCTAACCATGATGTAATCTAAAATCTTTACGTATATCGTGGCGTTTTCCATACATACTTCCTCCTCTTATGATTCTTGAGTACTCGCTGAAATTTATTGTAAGCATCAATTTGTCTTCCTCCTCTCTCATTCATAGTACCAAGCCCGTATTCCCTCGTAACCCTTTCTTCTTCTCCTTCCTCTACAACCGCATTCTGATCCCCTAAGACTGTTAGATTTTACACTCGTACTGGAGCATATCTAGCGCTCCGATGCCGATCTGTGAATATACAATTTTCATGACTGTCCTTTTATAGCTTGTTAAATGCGCATATAGTAAATTTTCATACAATAAATGAAGTAGAGTATTTGCCACTCTGTTAGGCAATCACTTAATATGCCTCAAATATTCTCCGACTCTTCTGTTTACATGTTTATATCGTTGGAGATTATAATGTTAGCGGTAAGTTCATAGGTTAGGACAGGAGACAATATAATAATAGCCCAAATGTAACGTCTAAGGCAGGCACGTGGTTATGAACATGTTAATTCCAAAGGTCATAATCTTTAAGCATTTTCTCATGCTCCTGTATATTTATTGGCGTCAACTTCCCGCCTTATCGGTCCCTTCTTATTTCTTCGAATTCCACATGTAGCATCAATTCGTCTAGCGACTTCCATTTCCTTTTCAGCACGGACATAATTACTTACGTCTCCACTCCGTCCGCTTCCCTGACTTACTTTGTCTATTGACCTTTTTCTCCCAGTAATTCTCTATACGCACCTCTTCATTGGTTTTTCAGAAATTCTCAAGTGTTTCTACAATTTTCTGATTAAAACTGTATGTCTCACTGCATAAGACTGATAAAAAATACTGATTCTAAACTTTCCACTTCAGACGATTGGGAGGCTGACTTTCAAAACCGTATTTAGTTTCTCAAAACCTCTAGGATGGTTTTATACTTTCAATTTTTGTATCTGTCCATCTGCTTATTGTCTTCAACAGTCAAAAAAATGAAATTTTATCCATTGGTTCCACGACGTTACACTTAATTTGTGCTCTTATTTCTTCAAAAGTTTGAAAAATATATATTATTTTTGTGATTTAATTGATTTTGAAACCTACATTCAGACTTCGCTCTTACACGACCTTACATTCGTTAGCGAGTTTCATCTGTTCTAGAGGCTAACAGTACAATCTCATCAGTACAATGAAAATTGGTAAAACATTGCATTACAACGAATTTCTTCTTCAATTTCGCAATTCATAGATCTGAAAACTTCCTGTACGAGTTCTGACTATAGATACGGTGATGTGAAATCTCAGCATGATAATGTCAAATGGACACTTTTTTGTTTCTTAGTCATCAGTCTTCTGACTGGTTGATGAGGCTGGCTACAAATTCCTCTTCTGTGACAACTTTTTCATCTCAGAGTAGCAATTGTAACCTGGTCCTCAGTTATTTGCTACAGGAATTCCAATACCTGTCTTCCTCTACATTTCTTATCCTCTACAGCCCCCTCTAGCACCATCGAAGTCATTCGCTGATGTCTTAGCAGATCCCTGATCATCCTGTCCCTTCTTCTTATCAGCGTTTTCCACATATGCCTTTCCTCCCCGATTCTACGGAGAACGTCGCCTTACCTTATCATTCCACGTAATTTTCATCATTCTTCTGTATCCCCACATCTCAAGTCTTCGATACTCTTCTGTTTCGGTTTTCCCACAGTCATGTTTCACTGCCATGCAATGTTGCGTACCTAATGCACATTCTTAGAAATTTCTTTCTAAAATCATATCCTATGATTAGTACAAGTAAATATCTCTTGGCTAGGAAACTTTAGTACTGAACAAAAGGGGTAGTGGAGTGCGAAGTGTTGCTTCCGTTGCTTACTTGCACTCTATACGGAATCATATTTTGGACAAGACTGTGTTTTCACATTTAACATTTTTATCCTGAGACAGATGCTAAGGACGATGGGGGGTATCACTTAATCAACTTTGTGTAGGCTTTACCTCAAGTAACTAGGAATTCTCTGTCATTCGTTTATAGTAAAACCTCAAGAGATTTGGGTTTAATACTATAGACTCAGTCACATATAACTCAGTGAATACCAGACAGAAAAAAATTGTCACTTGTGCAACACTTCCCTAACCATTGTAAAGAAAATAAGTACTCTTTGACAGGCACATTTGCAAAAGGCTTTTCAATTTGATGACGAATGGTCCCCTTGAGGCAGGCTTACTTTGTGTTGCACGTGATAGTCTTCCACAAAAGTGTGTTACTTATTTCAATATACCTACTCAAATATGTTGCTTTCTGTTATTCCATATTTCTTTTTAAGAGCTTTATAAATATTCTGGCAATTTTTTTTATTCGTTCCGTAATGGAGTAACTTAAGCCGTAAAACACCTACGAGCAGAATTTATTATATTGCGAATGACGGTTTTTGTGCAAATATTCTGCATGTTTCAAAAGTAAAACTGGTCGAGGTAAGACCGTACTGAAGTAGGCTGCTATGCTTCAACTTTCCGCTTGATGCGCCTGTTTTTATTATGGTTTATTTTGCCAATCTGTTTTTGTCATTAATTTTTTGAAGGTAGGATTTTTTTTTCCTTTCGTGTTGTTAACGATCCTCCAGTAGTGCGTTATTGTGGAAGAAATAAGCTGTATTATGATGTAGATACAGTGTGAAGGAAACATATGCCTATGAACGTACGAACGTGCAAGATGCGTTAGCCGGCCCATTGGTGCATCCGTGCTCGCTTGCGAAGAAGCGACCTCTAGTAACAGCTGCAGTGCTGCAAACTCAGTCTACCATGTGGCAGAAGCATCAGCCTCTTAGAAACTGCACCATTAGTAAGAAAGAATAATAAATGTATTGTGAGAACAAGGCATTGGTTTTACAGTTAATTAGCAGTGTTAGAGACCACTTTTCATCTGACTGTTTGTGTACGCTCCCGGGGATACAAAAGAGTAATGTTGCTTACAAAACAGAAAGAGGAAAGGTTGAATATTTCCTACAGTTTGTTTACTTTTTTGACTTGCCCCATCGCTTGTGAACAACTCTCTCCATTTATTACGTCACTTCTGTTGCAACGAACAGAAACCCTGTTTCCTGTGCTCGTGTTCTTGCTCATATGAGTGAGAAGTTTCGCGATTCAAAACTGTTAAATATAAAAAGAAATGGGTGTTTTAGTAATCGATGACATAAACGTATCTCACAAACGAAATAATGTAGACTTTTGTGTGACCCCTCTGTATTTATTAAGATTTGGAAAACAATCTATTAAAGGTAGTGAGCAAGGGAATAGTAAATTTTTCCATGCCTCTGTAAGCGTTCTGATCTATCTTATTCTCACTACCCCTGCGAGAGATACACGAGTATAATGATAGTCTTCTTCGAATACAGTTTCTCTAAAGTTGAATTTTCATATGGGCTATACGAGTTGTCGCCACCATGTTCGATTCGGTTTGTCATGCCTACGTGATAGGGACTCCATACATTGAAACAACACTCTAGGAGTAGTTGCACTTGCGTCTTTCTTTATAGATGTATGGCGCATTCCCTGAACCTTCTGACAAATCCAAGTCTTCCATTCGTGATCGTCCTATTTCATATCGCTTCTTATATTACCTCTAAATACCTACACAATAGGACATGCTAGAGATCTCCACACTAACCAAAATCGGATACTACCCGTATCTCTGTCCTTGTAACAGGAATTATGTGGCTATTATCTGCGTTTACACAGAGCTACAATTCATTATAAGAAATAGAAATGTTGCCCTAGTGATTCTGTATTTGCCTACGATCGCCCGATGACAGCACTTTCACGTAGATGACAGCGTCATCACCGATGAATTTTAGAATCCTATCTGATACGTCGTTTATATATACTGAGAATACGAGAGGTCCTGTAAGGTTTCTGTGGGACACTCTCGATGATACAGTCTTTTGTTTCCATGGAATATTCGCCGCCACTTTTTTTTCCGTCATCAGTCTTCTGACTGAATTGATGCGGCCCAAGTTCCTCTCCTGCGTCCTCTTCATCTCGGAGCAGCCCTTGTACCAACGTCCTCAATTATTTGCTGCGTGTATTCCAGTCTCTGTCCTCTCCTACAGTTTCTACTCTCTACAGCTCCCTCTAGTACCATGGAAGTCATTCCCTGACGTATTAACAGACGTACTTTCATCCTGTCCCTTCCTCTTGTCTCGCCGATTCTGCGGAGAAGCTCCTCATTCGTTGCCGTAGCAGTCTCTCATTTTCAACGTGCTTCTATAACACCACATTGCAAATGCTTCGATTCTCCTCTGTTCCGGTTTTCCTACAGTCCATGTTTCACTTTTATATAGAGATATGCTCCAATTTCATTCTCTGAAATTTCTTTCTCAAATTAAGACCAATGTGTTGATGCCAGTAGACTTCCCTTGGCTAAGCATGCCCTATTTGCCAGTTCTAGTCTGCTTTTTAGGTCCTCCTTACTCCGTCCGTCATGGGTTATTTTGCTGCCTAGGTAGCGAAATTCCGTGATTTCGTCTACTCTGTCTTCACCAATTCTGGTGTTAAGTTTCTAGCTGTTCTCATTGCTTTCGTCTTTCTTTGATTTACTCTCCGTTCCTTTCTGTACTCATTAGACTGTTCATTCCACTTATCAAATCCAGTAATTCTACTTCATTTTCACTGAGGATAGCAATGTCTTTAGCGAATCTTATCATTGACATCATTTCACCCTGAATTTTAATTCTTCGATGTATGGATTGAACAGTAGGGGCTGAAGACTACATCCCTACATTACACCCTTTTTAATCCAAGTACCGTGTTCTTCGTCTTCGATTCTTATTGTTCCCTCTTGGTTCTTCTACATTCTTTACATTACCATCTTTTTCTAGAGGTGCTGTGCTGCGGTGCTGCAGATAGAGAGATGTGGGGAGGCCTCGCAAGTGATGGTATCTATGTGCCTTCACCATTTCTTCAGAGAGAAATGAATGTGGCCTGAGAAATCAGGCGGCAGAAGTCTTTGGTAGCGGCTTGAGCGAAGATCGGCGGCTGACTGGAACATGTGCTCTTGAGTTGCTTCCAGAACGGCCTGGTTGACAGTTTCCTCCGGGACAGGCTTACAGACCAATTACACATTTGGTTCGTTTCCAACTTGTGATACTGTTTCGACACAACATAATGAATATTCGATTGAAGAGTGTATGGAATTTTTAAATAATTACTTTTTGCTTTACAACCCATCTATGTAACATCACCAATGTACGCAAGACACGGCTAAGTGCCACAGTAGCTAGTTTAGTTCACATATTCATCACAAGTTGAAGCTTTGCTACGTTGCTTACAGTTTACCCAGAGGTCTGTCATTACCAATAGCTTATATGAAAAATGAAGGCAATGGTTCTTGGTGCTCTGCATGCAAATAATTTTGAAATTGGGAATAAAAGGAAAGAAAAGCATTGAGTATAAGTTATATGTGGAGAAGAAACTGAGAATTAGTGGTAAAGGATACAAAATATCTACCAATGACAAGAAACAAGAGAAAAAGCCACCATGTCCGCTGGTAAGATACAAACCTGAATCTCAACTGTAATAATACAACCCTTTCCACACACCTGAATCTCAGCTGTAATAATTCAACTCTTTCCACGCACCAAATATGAAGTCATAAGTTTATAAACAAAACATTTGTAAGTCTTTTGGGAACCTGTTCATGAAGCAAAAATGTAATCCTTTTCGGATTTAGATTTACAACCGTAACTATATTCCGCAATCCAGTCTGTAGTGTATGATGAAGGGTACCGATATTATTTCATCCCACCCTGTTCCAATCACAGGTAGTATCCCAGTAGGAATACTGTTTATACCCCTCGGTATGGGCCCGAACTTCGACAGCTTCAAAAAGGTTCAAATGGCTCTCAGCACTATGAGACTGAACATCTTAGGTCATCAGTCCCCTAGAACTTAGAACTACTTAAACCTAACTAACCTAAGAACATCACACACATCCATGCCCGAGGCAGGATTCGAACCTGCGACCGTAGCAGTCCCGCGATTCCGGACTGAAGCGCCAAGAACCGCACGGCCACCGCGGCCGGCTCTTCGACAGCTACTTGCCGTGAAATAGGGACTTCGTGCTGACTGAGAAGAGGGGGAGGATGTGCCAGGCATTTGTTCCTGAAGACCTGCATGATGTTGTAAGATCTGCTACATGTCTTAATGAATTTGAAGTTATTGACTTAACTGAACAAAATGTCACCAATATTCAGTCTCCTGCCTATTCCGTGGTTACAACAAAAATAGTTGCAGATCTCAAATCTAACGACGGCAAACTTCTCAGCCACGAATTCCCGAGTCATAGAAGTGAGATATACCTTCAGAGAATTAGAAACTCGGAAAAATGATTAAAAAGAGAGTAGAGGTTTCTGCAATCAGAATAGTAATACTCAACGGAACTCAAGGGCAAAGAGTTCTTAGAAAAGATAAAAATGAGAACTTGTTTTCAATGATACCACACTTGGATCAAAAATAGAGCCCACTTTATGAGAACTTGTGTCATACTAATTTGGAATGCTTTGTATTTTCCTTCAAGTAGTGTGTGGTACTAAGACTGAAACTACCTTTGGCACGTACTTGAATTTTAGTATTTTTGTCCTACTTAGTGTGAACTGCATTTAATATTACAATTTAAAATGAAAACACCTATGGAACATTTTTAATATAACTTCTAAACAACTTTTTGAGTGCACTCTTCAGTTTTACGCCGTTCTTGTGGAACTCACCATTTATTTCTCTTGAGGCCAGGCTAAGAAATGAAACTGATGTTCCAACGCAATTACTATCATCGCTCTTTGTGTAGCCTCGCTTTTGCTTGCTGTACGCTTATAATTTAATGTAATGGATAATGGTCCGAAACGAATGTTTAGAATAACCGGGGAGAGACATTTCTTGCATTGGGCGTCATACTGTTGAAATTTAGTTTCTACTGGACCGTTTGAAGAACGGATGCCCTAGAAGCACGAATATCTAATTTACGATGTACTAAAAAGCCCAGGCACAGGAGAGACCAAGTATTATGCGTGTTCACTATAAATTTAGTGCTTTGTGGGCGACATTTATATGACTAGTAAAACACTTCAGAGCTTCAAAAACATATAGCCGAGTCAAATAACTGTCGTCGACATAACTGTGAAAACACATAGATCGTAAAGAAGCTGTGGCTCAGGACTAGCCCCAGGACATCTCGTAAAACATATGCGCCGCAACTTGTGACACTACGTGACAACAGCCATGCGGTTCCTTGTTTAATGGTAATTTTAGTGTAACAGGAAACACTTTAGTTTCTTACTGTCCTGAAACCAACTCTGGGCCCTTCCACCAAAACCCTGTGCTCCATAGGCGCGGCAGCAAACGACCCCTAGGCTTACCAGAGTGTCTGCTGTTGCGAGATTTAAATTGATAGCTGTACGGAAGGACGCAGCTAAAAGAGAATGAACCATTCAGAATGGTCTACGTCCATGCAGAGGCACAAACCGTTGACTCTGCGCGACTTCCTGGCCGATTAAAAGTATATTCGGAACCGAGACTCGAACCTGCAGCCTTACCTTTTCCTGGCATTGCTATTACCTACTGACCTACCAGGGAGTCCACATGACCCGTCATCACAGCTGTTCTTCTGCTACTGCATCTTCTCCACATTGCAAACTGCACGTAAGTTGTCCTGCATACCCTCCTGGAGCAGCACTTCTGGAAGAAAGTATATAGCGGAGAAATGGCTGAGACACAGGCTATGGGATTGTTTCCGCAATGAATCTTCCTTTATCCAGCTGTAAGACAGGTGGTCTATTCTTTTTAACCATTTTCATAAATGACACTGTAAGTGAGTAAACCGAACTAGTATTATTAACATATGTGAGCCTGTCATACGGTAGTTTAAAGCTGGTAACAGTACGATATTATACTTAATCCTAATCACTATCCAACATGCCATATGTAGAATCATACTGTAATGACGTTGTGGCTTTGCATAAGGTCCTCGTTTAAACTGAACTCTCACTTCCTGTTATAAGCAAATAATTCCAAGCCGAAACTTCCTTTCTACGACATAGTCGAGAAAGATTACTTTTTAGTTTGTGGTGCAATATTTTTATTTCACTTATTGATCATTAAATTCGATTACATAGGGAAATTATGAAATAAATTAAATTTTTATTGAATTCTATCAGTCAAAATATTTTGGTTTTTTTCTGTTGTGCGCCTCAATGAATAGCGTAATGACACTAAATTGTATAAATACAACAGTGTTATTATAAACGTCATTTGACGAACATGTGTTAAGTTCTGGCTAGTTCTAAGTAAACATTGTATAATGCTCAATGGGATGTGAAAACCAGGAATTTCGTTCCGCCTGATGCGCATGCAGCCCACATAACGCAGCTGTACTTCAGGTACTCTGATCTGTTTGCGCTTCACTTTGAACGCGAAATGGTAGTTGAAGGCAGACGCATGGGACAATCCATTTCCGAAATCGCAAGGGACTTTAATATTCCGAGATCCACTGACGGCCTTCACTTAACAATCGAAAGCAGTGGCGTTTGCGTAGAGTTGACAGTGCTAACAGACAAGCAGCACTGCGTGAAATAACCGTAGAAATCAACGTGTTGCAAAATTTGGCTTTAACGGGCTATGGCAGCAGACGACCAGGCCACAATTGTTCACGATTGGACAGTTCGAGCGAATGGTTTGGCCACCCATAACGTCCGACATGAATCACGTCGAACATTTATGAGACTGAACCGAGAGGTCAGTTCGTGAACAAAAATCCTGCACCAGCAATACTTTCGCGATTGTAGGCGGTTATAGAGGCAGCACGGCTCAATATATCTGCAGAGGACATCCAGCGACTTGCTGAATCCTTGCCATGTCTGCTACTGCACTAAGCCGGGCAAAAGGAGGTCCAACACGATATCAGGAGGTATCCGATGACTTTAGTGACCTCAGGATAGATACCACATGAGACCTGCATAGAGCAATGTTTTTGGCAATCAGTCCAGATGTAAATTAACACCACGATTTGCATATACTAGGAAACACGTTATGAGATATGGGACGACCGTTAGCTCTTGTAAACCCTCCTTCATTGCAATAAATGACATATATCATACAGTAATCCTTAGGTAAAATTAAATATCTTTATGAACAAGAGATTTTGAGCCAATATCTGGACTCCTCTAAAATCTTTTCCCACACCTGCTACAAGTTGTTTCTACGACTAGTGGTTTTGCATAAACTGGTTATTACACTAACCAATAAAAACATGCGATTAATACCGGAAGCACTCTACTGAAGTCCCAACAGCGTATCACCAGTAATTTCACTGTTCTCATAGTTATGAATAGTTATTTGTGTGCGTGTTTGAACTTTAAATGAGGTAGTGAATTCTTATTATGCACCTGGATTCAAACCGAGCACATAGAGCTAATGTTAACGATGCAAATATTTCGTGTCTGATCATGCATAAATAGATGTGAAATATCGAATTAGTTAATGCGTTATCACGTCGTTTCATTGCACTTTTACACGCTTATATTTTTCGAAAGCTTAATTCTAGTGTCGATTACCCATGTCGTCAATGCTGTAGAAGCTACTGCAATTTCCATGGCTACAAGCGCCACTTACTACACCCATAGCTAGGCAATCTGAAATTGAACATAAATGACGCAATTGTTTTCACTGAACTGGAAATCATATCAAGAGCCTTATCTTCCTCTCGACTGACAACGAACGACTTAATATAGTTTCATTCACAAGTAACAAATTGTGCCTGTTTTCAAAATTGAAATGCTATCATGTGAAGTTTTACGACGAGGTTCGAACCCAGCACGTAATCCGATTGTTAACTAAGTAAAATCAGAGCTGATCTATCGAATGTTTTCACCAATAACGAGATGTTTGAGTCTGATATGATGATATATTATTTTTTTGCGTGACAGGGTTTCGAAAACGGCACCTAATGATGTTGTTTTCTGTCTACGAACAGATGTTATGTATCAACTGTATGTTCAGCAGTAGCGAGCTTTGCGCGTGTTTGACTACAAATGACGGCACCTATCGTTATTTTCCACAACATTCAAAGACGAAAAAATTGAAAATTATTATTCGGTAGTAATTCTGTGTGAACATGCTAGGGTTTGAAATGTAGTTATGAATATTTGTGTCCTGGAACAGGATTCGAACCCAGATACGTGTCTTTCGTGGTGATATAGAGTAATTTGCAATTAGATCAAAACAACGAAATGATAGAACTGTATCGTTCTAAGAGGGTAAACTAAAGTTAAAGAGGAGATCGTAATTCGAATCCCACGGTCTCAACTTTAAATAAGGTAAGAGCTCCGTGACATTAAATGACTTTTGGTTTATTAAATAAATAAAATTTGTAGTATGAAAGAGTGATGATGACAAGGTTTTTCTTTGTGACAACTTTCACCGCTGCTCCAGATGGTAGGGAAGGGGCGGATTCTTAAGTTCGGAGCAATCTTGGTGTTACCAGAGTTGGAGACCTGTTGGTGCACGTTAAAAATAGACTGCTCTTGTGGGAACCGAACCCACACCCCACATCTATCAAACTACGATCAATACCCCAGCCACACTATTATGTTCTAACGGGAAAAGCGTGCTACCGTATGAGAAGTCTGACCCCTGACTCCCTGGAAGTAGATTCCAGCTCGTTCAATAAATTCATTTCCTGGCTTCGTTCTAATTTTGTTTGACTACATCGACATTCACCAACAGCGGCAGCTCCTCAAGTCGTACTTTCGTTACGCTCAGTACCTCCACTAACCCCACAAGACAATGACTGAAATGCCACCAACATCACTTTATAGGTGATTTTAACTGCTAATTGGCTACAGTTAATTTCTGGCGCTTATATATAACAAAGCTCACAATTACACACGGTGAAGAAAAACCGGTTCTCTATTGAAACTTCCTGGCAGATTAAAACCGTGTCCCGGACCGATACTCGAACTCGGGACCTTTGCCTGTCGCGGGCAAGTGTTCGAGTTTCGGCCCGACGGTCTAGATGCTACTGACTCCGTAATCTCTGCTGGCATATTTTCGTTGAGTTAAGGTCTTGAGAACCTTGGAAGAAATCGTAAGTTTAATTCCGTTTTGGTATTCGAACATTCTTGCAAAGCTTAATGCGGCTGTCCATCGACAGTGTAATAGAGCAGTAATCTCATGAATATCCCTATGGAATACAAAATCAGAGTCACAAAAACAATTTTGATTATTTTTATCTGAGCATATATCTTAAAGAAAGTTATGGTTCAAATGGCTCTGAGCACTATGCGACTTAACTTCTGAGGTCATCAGTCGTCTAGAACTTAGAACTAATTAAACCTAACTAACCTAAGGACATCACACACATCCATGCCCGAGGCAGGATTTGGACCTGCGACCGTAGCGGTCGCTCGGCTCCAGACTGTAGCGCCTAGAACCGCACGGCCACTCCGGCCGGCAAAGAAAGTTAAATATGCAGCAAACAGCAAAGGCAGTTAACTGAAGAACGTACAGGACAGTATCCGCCTGACCTTGTGCATCCAATCTAGTTTTGAATATGGCAAAAACAAAAAAAAGGAGAAAAAATTTGTTGGTGCATTTGTAGTAGATTATTTTCGGCTTTGGACAATTACTGGAACAGAAGAAGAAATTATGGATTGAGTGGTGCTTCTGGAAGGAATTCCGTATTACTAATTTGGTAAAGACTTCCGATAGTGTGAATAGAGCAACTACTTTAACATTATGAAGAAAACCGTGATGGATACCGTGAGTGGACAAGAACTTTATGATCTGTAGAAAAATCAACATGGAAAAAAAATTGTAAACGTAACGGAACAGCTGCGTGAAGTCGGGAAGAAGCATGGGAAAGGTAATTCCTTGTTCCCGTAATTGTTGAATATATTCATTGCAGAAGCCATGAAAATCATTAAAGAAGCAAAGAAAGAATTAAATTCATTGGTAACGACATAAATGTATCATCTTTTCTGATGACATTTCGAAAGTCGCAATTTCAGAAAAAAGAAATAAATAAACTGTAAGTAGTTTTCTAATGAATGAAGGGAGGAATCCCGAAACCAAAAAGAAAATAATTAAGTATTGCCAATTAAAAGAGATAGTGACAGCACTAAATTTAAACAAATAAGCAGACTGGCTATATCGGCAGAACCATTACGGAACGTAAAAACTATTTACTGGTGCGTCCCCATCCGGTCTGCCGAGCGCTGTTGGAAGGCGAGGTGCACTCAGCCCTTGTGAGGCCAACTGAGGAGCTACTTGATTGAGAAGTAGCGGCTCCGGTCTGGTAAACTGACATACGGTCACGAGAGTGGTGTGCTGATCACATGGCCCCTCCATATCTGCATCCAGTGACGTCTGTGGGCTAACGATGACACGGCGGTTGGACGGAACCGTTGGGCCTTTATGGTCTGTTCGGGTGGAGTTCAGCTTTTCAGTTGTAGAGCTGTTTAAAAGAACGAGATGAGGAATCATTTTAGAGCAGAAAAGGATGTGAAAGAAAAGATCACCTAAATGGAACGGAAATTCAGATATCGAGGAAAACTCTCGAGTACTAGATGGATGGAAGGAAAAGCAAATCCTGCGAGATGTGAAAGTGGTCAGAAGCCTAATAAAAGAAACAGAAATAAGGTAAGTGAGTCGGACAAGTCCTTGGGCATGCCACTTTCTGCAGAAATATATTTGAAGATCTGGTATTAGTCAAAACACAAATGTGATTCCAGACAAAAGTACATTATTAGAACTTTAAGGCATTAGTACAAAATTGTTCCACTTTCTGAGCAAGATATATCAGACAGGCTTCAATCAATTAGGAGACAGTAAATAGCTCATTTAGTATTTGGCATTTACATGTCTTATACGTTCATCTGCAGTGGTACAAAACATTCAGATTTTATGTTTTCTTCTTCTTCTGTTACATGTAAATGTGGATTTGCTAAGTTTGTGAGGCTATTTCATTCCTTTGTGTGTTCATCCAAATTGCATGTCGAATTATGTATTGTTTCATGTAATCTCCTAGAAAAATACCTGCGTCTTACAGTTAGCGCCATTAAGCCAGTTGGTCTCTATCCATCAGGAAAGAGTATAAAAATTTTCATCAGTGAACCAGTTAGACGGCTTAAAATCTTTAAATTTGAGAGATACGCAATGGCTAGGGTTTGTTTGTATCTCAGAGGAACAAGCCATACTACAGTATTCCAGAGCTATTGTGGGGCTTTGCTTACCTGTTTTGGTGGATATCAATAAATCAATAATCATTTCATTCCGAGTGAGTGTAATATTCAGTGAATTCTGAGAACAGTTACAATTTTATGGTTTTATTATATAAACTGAAGGTTGGGGGGGGGGGGGGGAGGGGGGGGAGAAAGGAAGGGAACTAATGATATTAGCTGCATCGGGACTGTGTACACGATCAGCAGCAATGAGTGAAAATGTGTGCCGGACTGGAACTCGATCGTGGGAGCTCCTACTTACTAGACATTGCCTTAACCACTGCGCCTCCAGATAAGGAGTATATCGGCCCGCTCTCTGGCCCACCCACACTGCCATCTAGAGCACCTATCCACAGTCGTCGTCCATGCCCTCCATTCTCGTCGACTTTTAAGTCCCCTTTGGAGGTCGAACATAAATGTGTCTCCACACTTAAGGTGGCGGATTCATTGCTCATCAAGGCGAATAAATTATCTGAATGCATCGAGTTTGTTCTTTCGGACAAATTCGAACAGACATCACACACTCAGGTAGTTTAAGATTTTAGTTATTAGAAGATATTGTGCTCATTTCCTTAAGTTAGAAAGACTGTGTACTTTTATTAAATTCTTGTATGAACACCGTCGTTTGTGGCAGAAGTAATATTATTGAGGTTCCTGATCCAACATGTTGTCTATATAAATATTCCTTTCATTTACTATTCTGTAAGTGGTAGATAAAAGTACCTTATCTGAAAGGGCCTCTACATATTTCTCAATTTATTTTGTCCCTTGCTGTCCTTTCGCAGCGGGTTAGCAAGTAATACTGCAACACCCAATGTTTAGATACATCACAAATATCTAGAGTTAAACAGTAATATCAGAAACTGAGTCCGCCTTGATGCAAAACACCTTGTTATTCGTTTATTTCTTTGTTATCCCAAACTAGTTTCGACGACAAATTCACCATTGTCAGTGGAGTTTTTTAATCTTATTTATTGTATGTTACAGCATGTTTTAAGCAATTATTGACCCTGTTTGCGACATATTTTCTGTGCTCTTTTCTTCGGGTGCCGTTTTTTACTTAGTGAACATCATTTTATTTGTAACCATATGAGTTGGTTCGTTGGACGGTATGTGGCTGCTTTTATACACAGAAAAACCAAACTTTCCCACTTTGTTTCTGCTTCAGAATATTACGCCATCTTGCTGTTCGCCATCTTGCTGTTCGAACAGCAAGATGGCGTAATATTCTGAAGCAGAAACAAAGTGCGAAAGTGTTGTTTTTCTTTGTGTAAAAGCAGCCACATACCGTCCAACGAACCAACTCATATGGTTGCAGATGACATGATGTTCAGTAAATAAGAAACGCCAACAGAAAAAAAGAGCACAAAAAATATGTCACAAATAGGGCCAATAATTGCTTAAAACACGCTGTAACATACAATAAATAAGATTAAAAAACTCCACTGATGATAATGAATTTGTCGCGGAAACTAGTTTGGGATAATAAAGAAATAAACGAATAACAGGGTGTTTTGCATCATGGCGGACTCAATTTCTGATATTACTGTTTTTCCATGCAAACACGGCCCAAATGGAAGAGTTACAAGATAAAATCATTGCATCTAGAATTAATTTATGGACATGTGGTAACGTCATATGGTTGGAGTTACATCAGCTTGTAATTAATAATGAAATTGTGGATGACGTGCCGTGCTTAAAATCATCGCTCAAGTAAATGTGTTACATCTCCCTAATCGTTCCCCGTTGTTATGTTGTCATTGCCATGCAGTATACACGGCAATATACTTACGAAATGATTCACTGTTCATTTCATGCATTGCACCCGCGGAGTTGGAAATGGATGTAGATTATGTAGACTGTTCCCAATTGGAAGAGGTCCGCCATGCTTTTACCGGAGTGATTAAACAAGCATAGGTAAATCTACATCACGATTGTAAGAATAGCTTTCGGACATTAGTCTAGAGTACAGAGGGATGCGTTCATTTATTGCGTAACATGCTCCCTGACTCTTTTTTATGTTCGCACTTAGTTAACTATAAATGTTTCTGAGTATTTATTGTTTTAGGGTGCAACTCGTCCTGACGGAGGAAATGTTTTCGCTCTGATGGCAATATACAAGGTTCCAGGTTCGGCTACCGGTCCGCTACGTGATTTCAGTCTGCCAGGAAGTTTCGATATTGGTTGGCTCTGGTCCGCGTTTGCACGGTTCCGGCGTTCATCAAGCTGCGCCAGGAAACGTTACACCGTAGAGGAAGCTGTTCGCGAAAGGTACTGTATAAAACCACGTGCCGTGCGCTATTTCGTCCTCCTTATGGCGGTATAAATCATATGAAACCGCTGTGGCTCATTCTCCTGCGATGAATTTCCGTTCTCGGGACATTAAGAGTCAAATTTAACGCTCGTTAACAGTAAATGTGCACTCTAAGCGTAGAGCAAAACATTAAGATGATGAACATTCGGAACCCCTAACATTTTTTCCCATAAAAATTATGCTCCACTTGTAAATCTTGGTCTCTTCCAAGAGCGTTCTCATCTGAAATGAGACGGTCTCTAGCATATGAGCGTCCCTAACACAACTTATTGTAAGTGGCAGCCATTAAGAGCAGTCTGTTGCACGTGCACAATTAGTAATTATCAAATACTCTGTGCTCTAACTAGAAAGCAGCGATGTTTACATCGTGTCTCAAGCAGTGAGATAAAGCTGTGAAGGAGCTTCCATCTGTAACACATCTCTAGTTAATTCTATTATTCACAAAATAAAAACAGGGTTGTTCCAATCTACAAAACCGAAAATAATTGCGATATGATTTACAACATGAACCCAGACTCCACAGAGAAAATTTCATAGTTTGTTCAGGGATGTTTTCTAAATTTTTTGATACAAAGAAAGCATCGTGTCTGCTGTATCACCACAGAGGAAAACTGCGTTTAGTTTGATCTGACACCACCCCCGACCTTCCCTCCACAGTTTACCCTTGCACTGACAGTGCAGATGTCTACGGTATACACTGTGTGTGTGTAGTTTGTAAACTTACTAGTTCCAACCACTAACAGCACTTGCTGTTGATAATAATAGTGCCCACATTACTCTTTGCCCTTAAGTTTGTAGTGAGTACTGATCCGTTCTGTGTCGAGCTCACTTTTCTGGCAGTGTTTAATGTGCGTTAAGAGTTACCCATAGCAGTACTATGGATAGGTTTAGTGATGAAGAATTGGTGGATATGCACCTCGTCTATGAGTTGGTCTGGGGTACAAAAAGGGACCAAACTACAGGGTCATCATTCCCTTTTTCCTTATGCAATCAAGTCATAAGTTAAAACAATTCCCAAAATGAGTTGTTGAAAGTAAAAGGACTTAAAACTAACAGGAAATCACACCGAAAGAGAAAACGAAAGAATCGAACCCAAAGGGAAACACTTACTCTAAAAGGAAATGTAGAGGACGGTGTTCACTGTCTGCAACGATAGAGTGGCACCACTACGCTACGGTAAGCTGTTCTCTCACCTACAGCAGCCACATCATGGTACTTCTGTACATGGCTGAAGGTTGGTGCAATGCACTATATTTTGTATTGTACGTTTTTGAGCTTAAATACTTCGGGCTAGTTTACTGTTGTGAAGGTATTTTAACAGGAACAAAGAAACAACTGTGGTAAGAGGTCATATTAATAACACAAGCACTATTACTCTGGGACGAGCCACCGGTGGCCACGTATGCCTTAAACCAAAACCCACAGAAAATACCTTCTAAATTTTGTCGGTGGCGCTCGTGTTCGTCGTGTATAATGCTATGTAATATCTAAAAAAAAAACTGTGAGTAGGATTCGGACATTCATGCTTTCTCACAAACATAATTAGGTATATAGACAACTCATCCAGTCCGAGAATCGAGAATGTCGACGAGTTTTGCCTGTTATCGACATTGATAATTGCAACATATCGGATCCAGGGTTCCAAGACTTTCGAGAATGTTTTAATTTCAAGTCTGAGGTCGGATATAAAATGATAAAAGAAATATTTTTTCATGTGATACAACTACAAATTTCATATATGTTATTTACGGATTCTTCCGTTGCCTCTAGAAGAACAGATCCATATTTAAGGTTGAATAAGTTCTAGTAATTTTTGCCTATTTCTAAGTACATTTCAGTTCATAGCGCCATCTTCAGGAAACAACTGATTAGCGTCTGTGATGGATACTAGTTTTTACCTAACCAAACATTGCACAGAATGTTGCGCACCAAACTTGTCTTTTAATGCTGAAATTAGAATTAGTGCCCCTTGCAAATGCTAGACAGTTGTTTCCTGAACATGGCACAATAAGCCGAAAACAAATGAGAAATAAACAAAAGTCAGTAGAACGAAAAACAGTGTACTTGTTATTCAACCTAATTTCATTACAAATTAACAATTTACCGATTTTCTTATTTTTGCTGTGAAATATTGCTTCTTGCTAAAATTTCGACATTCTAGACCAATTGGAAGTACCTTTTAGGTTTTCATGACTGAGTTTTCGACTGCCTAAATATGTGACATAATTGGTCGTATATTTTGGTAGCTTTGACTTAGAAGCTTAAATTTATTACACAGCCGAGGGACTATGGACCTTAATGTGTGACATGAATTTCATTTTGATACTTCTAACCGTTACTGAGAAAAAGGAGACTTAATGTACGAACGAACACACAGAGAGTCACATAACAAATGACAATTTTTGTGTGACATAATTATAAACTTAAAATTTTCTAATTTTTCCCCTTTATTTGTACTGTGAAACTTTACTTCTTGTCAAATTTTGTGATTCTGGGACAATGGGAAGTACCCTACACGTTTCGATGAGTGAGTTTGCGAGTATGAAAATATTTGACATAAATAGCCCTATCTTTTGACTGCATTGCTGTAGAAGCTAACTTTCATTATACCCTCCAAAGACTGTAGCCCTTAGTGTGTGAGATAAATTCCAACTTGGTAAGTCTACCCGTTGCTGACAAAAAAAAGTCTTAACAGACGGACGGACAAACAGTCTCATAAATGGAAAAAATTTTCCATTGACATAATTACAAATTAATAATTTTCAATTTTTTTCCGAAGGTTGTACCGTGGAACGTTTTGCCAAATTCCATGATTTTTGGCCGACGAGAAGTATCCCACGGATTTTGGAGAGTGAGTTTGCGAATGTCAAAGTGCGTGACATAGATCGCCGTTTCTTTCGATTGCATTGACATACAGGCTCCAATTCTTTACACCGTCAAGGGACTGTAAACTTTACTGACATACATTTCAACTTGACTTCTTGGGAAAAACGGCTTTTAACAGTCGGACAGCAGACAGACAAGGCGACAACAAAGCGTTGCTATAAGCATGATGCTACACTGAAGCACCAAAGAAAGTGTTATACGCATGCGTATCCAAATACAAAGATATGTAAACAGGCAGATTATGGCGCTGCGGTCGGCAACGCCTATATAAGACATCAAGTGTCTGCTATAACACATCAACTATCTGGCGCAGTTGTTAGATCGGTTACTGCTGCTACAATGATAGGTTATCAAGATTTAAGTGACTTTGAACATGGCGTGACAGTAGGCTCACAAGCGATGGGACACAGCATCTCCGTGGAAGCGATGTAAGGGGATTTTCCCGTACGACCTTTTCACCAGTGTACCGTGGATATCATGAATCAGGTAAAACCTCAAATTTCCGACATCGCTGCGACCAGAAAAAGATCCTGCAAGAACGGGACCAACGATGACTGAAGAGAATCGTTCAACGTGACAGAAGTACAACCCTTCGGCATATTGCTGCAGATTTCAATGCTGGGCCATCAGCAACTGTCAGCGAGCGAATCATTCAATGAAATATCATCGATATGGGCTTTCGGAGCCGAAGGCCCACTCTTGTACCCTGCACGACACAAAGCTTTACGCCTCACCTGAGTCCATTAACACCGACATTGGACTGTTGATGACTGGAAACATGTTGCCTGGTCGGACGAGTCTCGTTTCAAATTGTATCGAGCAGATAAACGTGTACGGGTAAGTCTCATGTATCCAGGGGACTTTTCAAGCTGTTTGAGGCTCTATAATGGTGTGGAAGTGTGCAGTTTGAGTATATGGGTCGTCTGATACGTCTTGTTACGACTCTGACAGGTGACACCCACGTAAGCATCCTGTCTGATCACTTGCATCCATTCATGTCCGTTGTGCCTTCCGACGCACTTCGGCAATTCGAGAAGGACAATGCAACACACCACACGTCCAGAATTGCTGCAGAATGGTTATAGGAACGCTCTTATTTGTTCAACACTTCCACTGGCCACCAAACTCCCCATGCATGTTCATTATTGAGCATATCTGGGCTGCCTTCCGACGTGTTCTTCAGAAGAGATCTCCACCCCCTCGTACTCTTACGGAGTTATGGGCAGTCCAGCAGGATTCAAAGTTTCAATAGCCTCCAGCACTACTTCAGACATTAGTCGAGTCCATGCCACGTCGTGTTGCTGCACTTCTGCGTGCTCGTGGGGGCTCTACACGATAACAGGAAGGTGTGCCAGATTCCTTGGCTCTTCAGTGTATAAGGGTGGAGGTTTGGAACCCTAAAACGAATTAGACTGCAACTCCTATCAGTTTTAGCGTCGAACGACATGTCTGTCTTGAATTAAAGCACTTGCTCAATTACTTTAAGGTGTTACAGGATGTTTTTGCTTTTGTTTCACTCGTTACCCTTTTTATTATTCTTTTAATTTGTTATAATAACATTAGAAAATACTCCAAGAAGCGTTCATCACTTTAAAAACTTTTATAATCGGAATTAAGTTTCCGTTAAAAAGCCAACGGTTAATATAAATAGTCAGCTGAAATTTTACAGTTATTGCATTGTTAATAATAAATTTAGTATGCTCTTTATACCTGGAAACAGTTCAGTGACGTTTATTATATCTAAATTTAGGTATGTTTCATTGTAATTTGAGAAGAATTAATGAAAATCACCAGGTAGAATAATAAAATGAACTGTTTTGATCTTGTTCTTGATTTTATTACTGACGAAATTATTGAAATTAATTCTTTTGAAACGACATTTTTTAGTTAGTTGATATAACTATTTATTCGCCGGCTTCTCAGTGCTCAAGCACACCAGTACCTCGCCTAAGGCAATAAACATCTTTCGTCCTATCAAAATCGAAACGTAAGATCTCACTTACCTCATACTAGCTGCAGTGCCCAGCGTTGCCTGGGATATTGAATATCTACAACACAAAGTAGCGTCATCTACTGTTACATTTTGCAATAAATATCACATTGTGTGTTAAGAAAATTCGTCTTCTACTGTTTCAGCTCAGCTTTTACTGTTTTAAGTAGAGCCGTGTGTGAGCACTATTCGAACAGGTCATGTTACAGTTCGGGAAATCTCGAGCTCTGATCGGCTCGTGATCAAATGACTTTTGTTGGTACTCTATCCACGACCCATCTTAGTGTTTATCTGATGCAGTGGGTTTTAATAATAAAAATAACTGTTAAACAAGGTCTAAAATAAGCCTTTAGAATACATATCATTTTTAAGACCGTCAACTAAACAATAAATAAGAGTTAACATCACGTTTCTGTCGAAATCTCTTGCTGTCGCTCGTCCCGCAATCTAGCGACGACTGATGCTACTATCTCCAGGAGGGGAACTGTCGATATAATTTATTCTAGCGATAGGAATTGCAATCAGTTTTACCACCACACACTTCGTTTGCTATGCATTTAATTTTTGATTAATTTTCTACGTTGTTTCACCTGAGAGTAGGAATTCGAAGTAAATCATCCAAGAAATTTCAAGTAAACCGGTCAAGTACATGTTTGGTAACAATGTTACACACACACACACACACACACCACGCATGACGTGGCATAGACTAAACTAATGTATGAAGTAGTGCTGGAGAGAACTGACACCAAGAATCCTGCAGCGCTGTCCACAATCAAGTAAGAGTACAAGAGGGACGTGATCTCTTCTGTACAGCACGTTGCAAAGCATCCCAGATATGCTCAATAATGTTCATGTCTGAGGAGCTTGTTGGCCGGTGGAAGTGTTTAAACTCAGAAGATTGTTCCTGGAGCAGCTCTGTAGCAATCTGGGACGTGCGGGGTGCCGCATTGACTTGTTGGAATTGCCTAATTCCTTCGGAAAGCACAATGAACATGTGTGGATGCAGTTCATCAGACAAGATGCTTACGTACGTGTCGCCTGTCAGAGCCGTACCTAGATGTATCAGGGGTCTCATATCACTCCAACTGCACACAGCCCACAACATTACAGAGCCTCCGCCAGCTTTAACAGCCCCCTGCTGACATACAGGGTACCCGGATTCATGAGGTTGTCTCCATAACCGTACGCTTCCACCCGCTCGATACAGTTTGAATCGAGACTCGTTTCGTGGAATGGTTCGTAAGCTGACACTTGCTGATGCTTCAGCATTGGAATCTGCAGCAATATACGGAAGAACTGCTCTTCTGTCACACTGAACGATTCTCTTCAGTCGTCGTTGGTCCCGTTCTCGCAGGATCTTTCTCCGGCCGCAACGATATCGGAGATTTGATGTTTTACCGGATTCCTTATATTCACGGTACACTCGTGAAACGGTCGTACGGGAAAGCCCAACTTCATCGCTACCTCTGAGATGCTGTGTCCCATCGCTCGTGCGCCGACTATAACACCACGTTCAAACTCACTCACAACGTGATAACCTGCCATTGTAGCAGCAGTAACCGATTAAATAACTCCTCCTGACACTTGTTGTCTTACACACACACACACACATATATATATATATATATATATATATATATATATATATATATATATATATATTAAAAAATATAAGTAGCCTATATTCGAACAAATATTCATTAGGGGATCGTGTACAAATTTAAAGTAAATCATCAGCCCAAAACTTTTAGATATTTTTGGTAAAATTCTTTCCCTTATATTTGTTACATACACATGTGGTTCAAGTCAGATTACGAAATCCTAAGTAGATAGTGACTTTCTTCTTGTCTTCAAGGTAAACGTGCGAAATTTCATCATGATTGGTACAAAATTGTAGATATGTATGACACACAAACAAAGTAACAAACGGACACTCTTCTTTATACGTATATATCTTGGCTGTGCCCTTTCAGAGCACAAAAACATTTGCAGCCTCCTTCGCTGTCGCAGCTGTCCGCTTCAGGAACAAGCTACCCTACACTCTTCTTTTAAGAAGCTGAAGTACTTCCTTCTATCATCCTCACAGATCTTCCCCAAAAATTATTGTAAATGGCCAACACTCCCTGTGTCAGACAGTAAAGACAGTTCTCTTTTCTCCCTGTTTCGCTTCCTTCTTCTTCCCCTGCCTTCGAGGCAGGCCATCTTCTCTTCCCTACATGCATTAAGAGTGTGTTAACAAATTCCTCTTCCCCCTGCCCACTGCTAATAGCACCCATAACTGAAAACCTACCTTACTGTAATCTCCAATTATTTTTCTATTTATCACGTACGAATTTAAACTGTGCGTATGTATTCTTTAACTGTACAACCATAATTTTTATTTTACAAATTTAGTATTAGATACTTATGGTATCATATGGCTGTTAAAATTTATGGAATGCCTGGTTAGATGTAAGAGAGGGCCTGATGTTACTAATGTTGCCAAATTATATAAAACAACATATTAAAAATAAAATGAATTTCTAAACTGGAACTAGAAGTCATCACTGTTTACCTAAGAATATTTCGCAATAAGTTGTTATGTGTAGTTGAGCCTTTAGAATTAAATGGTGGAATGGGTTGACTGAGTTTGGTTTACCATCCATATTCATACATTTATTGATAACATCGACGAAGATTTGACCTGATCAGAACGACCGATTCGTACCACCTGATTTATAAACAAAGTATTTCCAAGGCTAAATTTTGATGCAGTGTTAATTATTAATAAAGGCTCAGATTTTTTTTAAAAAACCATATATTTAGCATGATAATTAAGACCAGACAAAAACAACTAGCAACAATCACTGGCCCACGAACAGAATGCTACCAGAAAAAAAATATTTACACAGAAATAAAATGTTAATAACAGACACAGATTAAATAAAGTTTAAAACGAGTTTAGCCGCATAATTAAAACAACAGGATCGTAAGGAAATGAAACCATTTCAGGAAGCTCGGGAATATACTGAGTCTAACATATCAAATGTTTACCATAAATATTATAAATGTTAAGAACATTAGCTTCCCTTTTCGAGGACAATGGATGTTTGTTGCTTGAACACTGTTGTAAACATTACAGCAAGTTGAAATAGAGAGCGATACATCGTAAACTTGCGTATGATACCTACCTCCTGTGTGTTACCACAGACGGCGTTCCACGGATCTCGTTAGTACTAAGATTGCAATACACGTGCCACTGATCTCATTAGTGCTAAGATTGCAATAACGCAAGATGCGTATTTGGTTCCACCGCCCTGAGTGGAATGTGTAAGTTTTAATTAATGTTCACCAACCTGCAGTCTGCGCAGAGAACAGCACATATGTCGTGGATCTTTTATCTTGAGGCTGTAACAAATTCTTAACGAGGAACTAATATCGTATAAGTAATTAAATCTTCAAGTTTGTTTTTATGGGATGCCACTAACAAAACAGGGGAAACTGCATAATTATGACCCGCTTTATGAATCATAAATAATCTCCGTTATTCACTTTTTCATAGAAAATAAAGAATGAACTGCGTATTTGCGTAATTACTGTCAGATTGTTCTCAGTTATACATCCACATAACCAGAGTTGCTAATTAAGTTCTTAACCGATACTGACCAAGGCAGGCAACACATCTGTCTTCCGAGACTGCCGAACCATTTCGCTCACCAGCCGAGCCGCCGATCTCTGAAGTGCTTCGTCAACCTCTTCGCTTAGCAGTTGCTATTATGTTCATAATTAATACTTTTGAAATAAAGGTATGATAGCCTACTATTGAGAGATGTTTTTATATGAAAAGCAAGTAAACTCACTGTTTAGTTTTTCTAATATTAATAACAGAAGTTCATCATTTTCGCGCGCAACTTCCGAACGTAGCAGCCAATCGTGGAGGAGGACCACAATTTAGGCGTCTTTCCCACGATATCAATATCGAACAAACCATCTATCATCGGGACCTCAGATCACATTACGTCATCTTCCCACTGCTGCCTTCTCAACTGCTCTAAGATGAGCTTGTTGCAGATGAATATGATGACTGTGAAGCCAGAAATATTACAACACTCATTTCATTACACGAAATGCAGTCCACATTTGGACATACAAGGCTCGGAGTGGCCGAGCGGTTCTAGGCGCTACAGTCTGGAATTATGCGACCGCTACGGTCGCAGGTTCGAATCCTGCCTCGGGCATGGGTGTGTGTGGTGTCCTTAGGTTAGTTATGTTTCAGTAGTTCTAAGTTCTAGGGGACTGATGACCTCAGAAGTTAAGTCCCATAGTGCTCAGAGCCATTTGAACCATATAAAGCTCAAGAAAATATAACACAAACTAACTTGAAAATGTTCAGTAGTAGAAACAGAAAACAACTGTTCTTTATTCTATCAATAAAATACGCTATGTTTGGTACACGCGGCCAGAATAACATCACCGTTAGTCATAACTAATAAAAACATCTAGCAAACTGACTGATAACATACAGTCGGTACAACATCTGAACCCTAAAAAGCAAACGTAATACACTCTTGGCGGCCACCTCAAAAGTTATTAACATTGTCTATCGACCCACTATTTGTGAGCAGTTGTTAGATAATGCGGATTTTAGCAAACATCAGATTGAAGAACCTGTTTAGCATACAATTATGCTTGGCACAGGTAGCTATAAAAATGCTGTGGTTGCGAGCGACCTTACATAAACAAGCCCAGTCTCGACTTGCAGCCAATCTGATACCTGCTGCCGATCAGCTCCGTTCTCATGTCTGTCTCACTCATCCCCCCCCCCCCCCCCCCCACACCACACCACCCGCCCTTGTCACCGGCAGATAAACACTTCCTCCGCCAGAGAGATAAGCCATGTTGGCCAGCGGCAAAGCACAAGAAGTAGAGCCAATCTAGGGAACCTTGGCAGAATAGTGTCACTTGGCACAAAATGTTAAGTTTACAATTATGTGATGCGATAGTTCTGGAACACATGACGTAGACTCTTCTCTTGCGTTTAAACACCTCGCACGTATTGCATACTACCCGGCAAACCGGACTGGTTCTGTGGTCGGGGTGGTGGTATTGTTGTAATTACTCCCGAGTAACAACATACACTTGCAGCAGCACTATTTATTTTTCTGCCTTCCTTTTTACACTTCAGGTGAAAGCTTCTAAACCCGCGGTCTGCCCCGAAGCAACATACGTTATTCCTCAAATGAGAATTGCGGTAAAAAATTAGCTGCACTCTACTCCTCGACGCGGTACATAATTAATAAATTTACCAGGTCCGACTGCAACTACTAAACGAAGAAAACTCCTTGCACAAAATCCACGTTTGTGCTTAAAACTTTTCTGTCATTTGACAATCTCTGAGAATTCACGAGTTAACAAAGTAGTGTGGAGCTGCAGGTCAGATGACCTATCGTCGCAAGAACTGACCACCAACACTTTCTTCTTCCAGTAGCAACGGTGCAAAAGATGTCTTCTCTAATTGGTTGAACACCACAAGAGACAATCAGCATCCTATTTTCCTTCAAATAACCCAGTATTCCCTGTCCTTAGATCTATCTCATTGCAAGATCAATTTAGAGAGGGCAAATCCATAATAACGCAGTCCCAGAAACCAGATGAAAACATATTAATCATATCTTTAATCGTATGAACGAAAGAATTAAGTTTTATATTCCTACATTACCTAAAACAGCTTTCTTCATAATTCGTGGTTTCTCCCCACTCACGTCAAGGCTTCCCACAGGCTCACACTTAACTTTTCGCAATTTCAATAATTTCCATTCGACATACGTACCACATTCATTCTGTCTAAGCCGAGCGAGGTGGTGCAGTGGTTAGCACACTGGACTCGCATTCGGGAGAACGACCGTTCAATCCCGCGCCCGGCCATCCTGATTTACGTTTTCCGTGATTTCCCTAAATCGCATCAGACAAATGCGGGATGATTCCTTTGAAAGGGCACAGTCGACTTCCTTCCCCATCTTTCCCTACCCAATGAGACCGATGACCTCGCAGTTTGGTTTCCTCCTCCCAAATCAACCCAGCCCATTCCCTCATTCACTCAAACGAATCAAAATAATAATAATAAGAAACACAGCAAAAATGTAATTACGTTTTGATAACTGAGAAAGTTACATAATCTATAATATTAAACGATATGCTCTTTTATTAACTTCCTTTGGTAACACATTATTGACTTTAAGTCATTCACTGACGCACTTAGAAAAACATTTTAAAATGTCTGACTGTTGACTGTAACAGGTACTAAGAACTTTCATTTCTTGGAATTTTGAATATTTTCGAAACTACTTCAAATACGAATCTGAAATTTCTACGATAATTAACTACGTGCAAACCCCTCTACCCCATTTCTTTATAGGTTTGATCTCTCCTAGTATAAAACAGCTTCAAACGTCTCTTTTATAGTGGGTGTCCGTGAGAAAAAGTTTCATAAATGTTTGAAATTATGTTTAAAATTTCTTGGAAGTATCTAACTAATGTCATTCTTAAAAAACTGGATGAAAATAATCTGCGAAATTTACAAGCTATGAGTTATGCTGCCTCGTGGCATAGACACAGTTTCTAGTTGTAGAACTAGTGTTACTGTACGTCTGTTAAATTTCTAGTGTAACATTATGCCTCTTAATAGGTAGGTTATGGTACCATCCTAAATTTTTAAATTTGCCCAGTAATTATATCAAGTATTAAAAACTCAATTTTAGCAGCCCTTGGAAGTCTTTAGACAGGCAATCTGCAACTGGCGTCATGGGCTGCGCACTGCGTTAGCTGTTTAGTAATGCAGGATCTTTATAAAGTAGTCATAAAAAAGTAACTTTTAATTGTGAGAAGGATAAATAACTTACAGAAATGTTTGACATAGCAGTGCATGCCGTATATCTCCAGGTTTTAATCACAGCTAACACTGTTAATTACCGACATTCCCGCTAGGTGTCAAGCTAGAATGAGTTATTCCAACAGTCAGCATGGAGTATTATAACGGTGCAATGTGTGCCTAGTCTTGTTTATGGTTTCATGAATCCAAATCCGCAGCTCCAGTTTCAGAGAAAATTTAGGACTAGATATCACAAAGCACCACCTCAAAGCAAACTGTTGTTAATTGGTACAATCTGTTACACCCCAGGATAGAATCCCCTGTGGGCACTACAAATTCGTCCAGTCCTACCTTAGCAGCACCTGGAAGACGAACGACCTGCGTCAATGACAAGCATACTGTCAGCTAGGGGGAATTGCTCAGCGAGTTGCGGCAAACACGCAGGAACGAACGAACACCCAAGTCCGCAAGCGAAGCATAACCACATCATGGAAGGCAAGATATACAGTCACACCACCGGTAATGCAGAGTTTCGTGGGGAAGGCTAGGGATGACGCAACAACAAGTAATCAGGTGTCGAGCCTGAAGAAAATAATCTCTTAAAGGTGAAGTTGCGAAAGTCTGAAGTCGTTACTAGAGCTGACAGCGAGAGAAAACCAAGACACGTGATCTCATAGCCGTCCTCATCGCCGATTGCTTATTGCCGACTTCCCAGTGCGTAGTCTCAGCCCTTGTATCAGCTGCAGCTATCCAGCGAGTGGTGAGGCTATGAGTGTCGACCACCGGCACACCTAGCTCTCTTCGATCCTCTATGGATCCACGAATCCAGCTGGAAGGTCGCTCCAACTGACAGTTGCACTGCCAACTTCCAAGGTCACCCGAAGGGGCGCTAAAGCCGCCGTCACCCTGCAGGTCTGGTGGGGACTTGACATGCGTGACCTGGACGCTGTCTGTCATCCATTTTCAAGTGGGTGAGAGTCGCTTCTGCTCATCCCGTTCCTGTGCTAGACATCGATGCTGCCGTTTATGGGGCTGAGAGCCGATCCCTGTGAGACAGTGAATATTTCAGATGGACCTGGGTCGAGACACCTGAGTGCAAATCTCTGACGTCCACGACAGTACTTTCGAGATCGATACGTAGAGCTGGAAGCCGACAGACTCTGCCGGTCGACGGCCTCCCGTGACGTCACAGCCGCTACCCGACGCTTCGCTGCGCCCCCGACACTGCGAGTCGATCGCACTCCGGCATTCCACTGCTGACGAGGAGATACACCGCCCGCCCAGCTGAGGCGCGGTTCTTTGGAAGATTTTCCTGTATTACTGCCTAACAAATGTGTTATAGACAGTGATATTTTCTTTGCGCCCTCGAGCTCACCACCGGATTCCGCACGGCCCTTCCTGACGACTGTAGGAGTCTGGAACTGGATCCCTATATCTGGTGTCAGCAAGTCTTTGTCAGTGGTAGACACATCTACACCTGATGTCACACTAACACATTTGGGACAACAGCAGCTTACCATCTACACTGCTGCGACGTGGAGCCAACTATAACGAGTTCTAGTTTGTAACAGTGCAGTGTGGTAAGTGATTCAAATGGTTCAAATGGCTCTAAGCACTATGGGACTTAACATCTGAGAGCATCAGTCCCCTAGACTTAGAACTTTTTTTTTTTTTGTCATCAGTCTACTGACTGGTTTGAAGCGGCCCGCCACGAATTCCTTTCCTGTGCTAACCTCTTCATCTCAGAGTAGCACTTGCAACCTACATCCTCAATTATTTGCTTGACGTGTTCCAATCTCTGTCTTCCTCTACGATTTTTGCCCTTTACAGCTCCCTCTAGTTCCATGGAAGTCATTCCCTCATGTCTTAGCAGATGTCCTATCATCCTGTCCCTTCTCCTTATCAGTGTTTTCCACATATTCCTTTCCTCTCCGATTCTGCGTAGAACCTCCTCATTCCTTACCTTATCAGTCCACCTAATTTTCAACATTCGTCCGTACATCCTCAGAAATTTCTTCCTCAAATTAAGGCCGGTATTTGATATTAGTAGACTTCTCTTGGCCAGAAATGCCTTTTTTGCCATAGCGAGTCTGCTTTTGATGTCCTCCTTGCTCCGTCCGTCATTGGTTATCTTACTGCTTAGGTAGCAGAATTCCTTAACTTCATTGACTTCGTGACCATCAATCCTGATGTTAAGTTTCTTGCTGTTCTCATTTCTACTACTTCTCATTACCTTCGTCTTTCTCCGATTTACTCTCAAACCATACTGTGTACTCATTAGACTGTTCATTCCGTTCAGCAGATCATTTAATTCTTCTTTACTTTCACTCAGGATAGCAATGTCATCAGCGAATCGTATCATTGACATCCTTTCACCTTGTATTTTAATTCCACTCCTGAACCTTTCTTTCATTTCCATCATTGCTTCCTTGATGTACAGATTTAAGAGTAGGGGCGAAAGGCTACAGCCTTGCCTTACACCCTTCTTAATACGAGCACTTCGTTCTTGATCGTCTACTCTTATTATTCCCTCTTGGTTGTTGTACATTTTGTATATGACCCGTCTCTCTCTATAGCTTACCCCTACTTTTTTCAGAATCTCGAACAGCTTGCACCATTTTATATTGTCGAACGCTTTTTCCAGGTCGACAAATCCTATGAAAGTGTCTTGATTTTTCTTTAGCCTTGCTTCCATTATTAGCCGTAACGTCAGAATTGCCTTTCTCGTCCCTTTACTTTTCCTAAAGCCAAACTGATCGTCACCTAGCGCATTCTCAATTTTCTTTTCCATTCTTCTGTATATTATTCTTGTAATCAGTTTCGATGCATGAGCTGTTAAGCTGATTGTGCGATAATTCTCGCACTTATCAGCTCTTGCCGTCTTCGGAATTGTATGGATGATGCTTTTCCGAAAGTCAGATGGTATGTCGCCAGACTCATATATTCTACACACCAACGTGAATAATCGTTTTTTTGCCACATCCCCCAATGATTTTAGAAATTCTGATGGAATGTTATCTATCCCTTCTGCCTTATTTGACCGTAAGTCCTCCAAAGCTCTTTTAAATTCCTATTCTAATACTGGATCCCCTCTCTCTTCTACATCGACTCCTGTTTCTTCTTCCATCACATCAGACAAATCTTCACCCTCATAGAGGCTTCCAATGTATTCTTTCCACCTATCTGCTCTCTCCTCTGCATTTAACAGTGGAATTCCCGTTGCACTCTTAATGTTACCACCGTTGCTTTTAATGTCACAAAAGGTTGTTTTGACTTTCTTGTATGCTGAGTCTGTCCTTCCGACAATCATATCTTTCTCGATGTCTTCACATTTTTCCTGCACCCATTTCGTCCTAGCTTCCGTGCACTTCCTATTTATTTCATTCCTCAGCGACTTGTATTTCTGTATTCCTGATTTTCCCGGAACATGTTTGTACTTCCTCCTTTCATCAATAAACTGAAGTATTTCTTCTGTTACCCATGGTTTCTTTGCAGCTACCTTCTTTGTACCTATTTTTTCCTTCCCAACTTCTGTGATGGCCCTTTTTAGACATTTCCATTCCTCTTCAACTGTACTGCCTACTGCGCTATTCCTTATTGCTGTATCTATAGCGTTAGAGAATTTCAAACGTATCTCGTCATTCCTTAGTACTTCCGTATCCCACTTCCTTGCGTATTGATTGTTCCTGACTAATGTCTTGAACTTCAGCCTACTCTTCATCACTACTATATTGTGATCTGAGTCTATATCTTCTCCTGGGTACGCCTTACAATCCAGTATCTGATTTCGGAATCTCTGTCTGACCATGATGTAATCTAATTGAAATCTTCCCGTATCTCCCGGCCTTTTCCAAGTATACCTCCTAATCTTGTGATTCTTGAACAGGGTATTCGCTATTACTAGCTGAAACTTGTTACAGAACTCAATTAGTCTTTCTCCTCTTTCATTCCTTGTCCCAAGCCCATATTCTCCTGTAACCTTTTCTTCTACTCCTTCCCCTACAACTGCATTCTAGTCGCCCATGACTATTAGATTTTCGCCCCCCTTTACATACTGCATTACCCTTTCAATATCCTCATACACTTTCTCTATCTGTTCGTCTTCAGCTTGCGACGTCGGCATGTATACCTGAACTATCGTCGTCGGTGTTGGTCTGCTGTCGATTCTGATTAGAACAACCCGGTCACTGAACTGTTCACAGTAACACACCCTCTGCCCTACCTTCCTATTCATAACGAATCCTACACCTGTTATACGATTTTCTGCTGCTGTTGATATTACCCGATACTCATCTGACCAGAAATCCGTGTCTTCCTTCCACTTCACTTCACTCGCCCCTACTATATCTAGAGTGAGCCTTTGCATTTCCCTTTTCAGATTTTCTAGTTTCCCTACCACGTTCAAGCTTCTGACATTCGACGGCCCGACTCGTAGAACGTTATCCTTTCGTTTATTATTCAATCTTTTTCTCATGGTAACCTCCCCCTTGGCAGTCCCCTCCCGGAGATCCGAATGGGGGACTATTCCGGAATCTTTTGCCAATGGAGAGATCATTATGACACTTCTTCAATTACAGGCCACATGTCCTGTGGATACACGTTACGTGTCTTTAATGCAGTGGTTTCCACTGCCTTCTGCATCCTCATGTCGTTGATCATTGCTGATTCTTGCGCCTTTAGGGGCAATTTCCGACCCCCAGGACAAGAGAGTGCCCTGAACCTCTATCCGCTCCTCCGCCCTCTTTGACAAGGCCGTTGGCAGAATGAGGCTGACTTCTTATGCCGGAAGTCTTCGGCCGCCAATGCTGATTATTTATCAAAATTTAGGCAGTGGCGGAGATCGAACCCGGGACCGAAGACGTTTTGATTATGAATCAAAGACGCTACCCCTAGACCACTTAGAACTACTTTAACCTAACTAACCTAAGGACATCACACACATCCATGCCCGAGGCAGGATTCGAACGTGCGACCGTAGCAGCAGCGTGTTTTCGGACTGAAGCGCCTAGAACCACTCGGCCACAGCGGACGGCTGGTAAGTGATATTTGTTTGCATTCTTGTTCTGTAATTTCTCATGGCCGCATGGCCGCATGGCCGTTTTGAGCTCTGGATGCCTAGAGGCCTTCACATTACATGAAAAGTGTTGTTTGTTACACTGAAGGGACCTACAGACTTGTCTCAGTTCCGCGGGAGCACTAGAGAAGTTTACTTGTAGCCAGTGAGGTGTCCGTACTGTAATTTATCTGGGACGTCGTGTCGTATGTTCAAGCTGTGTCAGCTATGTGCAGTGTGTGTAGAAGTCTCTGTATGTCCATCTTTTCAGGGGTGGTTGCGGGTCTTGGCTATTCGCTACAGGATGTCAAATCAAACACCATTCAGCTGTCTAATTTCCAAACTTATTTTATTTGGCTACCAGTTACGGCGATTTACTACGCCACCTCCAGATCCCTGACCGACGTGCAGGATAATTCTATCTCGGTAGTGGTCAAAATAGGAGCCAGCATTCAAACACTGCTATCTCTAGATTTCTGCTTGCCATACCGATCACTTCATCCATCAGCTTCCGACTGTTAGATAAACATTCAAACGAAAACAGCCATCTTTGAGTGGTTTGTTTTGAATTCCGGTGTGCCGGCCGGTGTGGCCGGGTGGTTGTAGGCGCTATAGTCTGGAACCGCGCTACCGCTACGGTCGCAGGTTCGAATCCTGCCTCGGGAATGGATGTGTGTGATGTCCTTAGGTTAGTTAGGTTTAAATAGTTCTAAGTTCTAGGGGACTTTTGACCTCAGATGTTAAGTCCCATGGTGTTCAGAGCCATTTGAACCATTTGAATGCCGCTGTGGCACGGTGTCCTAATTGTTCAAATGGCTCTGAGCACTATGGGACTTAACTTCTGAGGTCATCAGTCCCCTAGAACTTAGAACTACTTAAACCTTACTAAACTAAGGACATCACACACATCCATGCCAGAGGCAGGATTCGAACCTGCGACCGTAGCGGTCGCGCGGTCGCGGTGTCCTAGATACAATGTTTACGGTAAGAGAACAGTTTATTTGCTGCTAATCATTCCTATGACAACTATAATCACTTGAAAAATTATAAATCGTAGCATAATAAATAAATATGTCTGTGCTTGCTGCACACTCAGTGTGACACCGAATTCATCTCATCTCTTTGTCATCTATTTTGTATGAGCTATTATTAATGGTGAAAGTACTGCAAAATCTCATTGTACAGTGAGATCGAACCCACGAACCTGTGCACAGTAGCTTGCTGCCTTACAGAGGAAGCTGTACATTGTTCTGCAAACTGTAATTATTTTAATGGATGATAACATATGTCATCTCGTCGCGCATTTCTTGAACTAATGTGTACCATGACGAATGTGATAAGGTTATGCAGCTGGCACCTTAAACCACATCATTATTCAGGCCATTCTACGACCCCATATTCGAACTCGCACCCTCCCCTTCCACTTCCGTACGTCTTAACCTATGGTATTCTAGCAAAGTTGGTATTTCATTTTGTTGTTCATGATAGCGTAGAAATTGCTGTCGAATAACACATTTACCCACCTCAAGGCACAGTCAATAAGCATACTTTGCTGTTTTTTTTTCTTTGGCCAAACATTTCAATTCAACGCACGTCAATACTGTGCCGCGCCTGCTGCAGTTTGCACACTGTCCTCTTGCTCAGCTTCTACATTTCGCTTGCATATTCCGTCCACTTTTTTACCTACACTCATCTTTACATAATTTAATGGTCGGTTGATTGGTTGGCAGGGGGGGGGGGCGGGGTGGTCCAAACTGCTTGGTCATCGGTCCCTTGTTCCTATAAAACAAGGCCACGAGGGAAAGAATAAAACAAACAAGACTTATCGCACCAAATATAGAGAAAAGAAGAACCACAAGAACTACTAAAGGGGAACAAACACTACAATGGACAAAATAAGATAAGGAAACCACACAGAGACGCAAGAAACAGGCAGAAGGGATTAAACTAGTGGAGCAGACTATAGTGACTGGCTGGTCATAAGAATAAAAAAGGATAAGCCAGCCGCTCTGCAACAGATTAAAACCTCCAGCCTAAAAGCACTAGGGTAAAGAACACAGATTGACAAAGGACATGCACTAAAACTTGGATGGAACGATAAAACACCGCTCAAGTATAAAACGTAAAACTAAATCAACTGATGACGCGTTGTCAGCTAAAAGTAATGGTAACAATTCCGGTAGCTGAAAATTCCGTCACAGGGCAGAAAAAGCAGGACAGTACAACAGAATGTGGGCCACCGTCAACAGGCTGCCGCACCGACACTGGGACAGGTCATCACGGCGGAGGTGATAGCCGTGGGTCAGCCAAGCGTGGCCGATGCGGAGCCGGCAGAGGACCGCAGAATCCCTGCGGGAGGCCCGCATGAACGACTTTCACACATTTGTAGACTCCTTCACGTCACGCAGTTTACTGGGCATGCCTAGATTACGCAATTCCTTATCCCAAATCCCAAAAACATTGTAGAGTAGTACCGAGCGAAGGTCAGTTTCAGAGATGCCGATCTCCAGAAGCGGTTCCAAGTAACCTGTTCGGCCAGCCTGTGAGAAAGCTCATTTCCTGTGATTCCGACGTATTCTTGGGTCTAGACAAACACCACTGAACGACCGGACTGCCAAGGCGTAGATGGATTCCTGGATGGTCGGTACCAAAGGATGGCGGGGGTAGCACTGGTCAGTAGCTTGCAAGCCGCTCAAGGAGTCACGACAGACAAGGAAGGACTCACAGGAGCAATAACGGAAATGCTCAAGAGCACGAGGTATGGCCACCAGATGTGCAGTGAAAACACTGCAGCCATCCGGCAAGGAGCGCTGTTCAATATGTCCTGTGTGAGCATAAACGAAGCCAACGTGGCCACCAACAAACGAGCCGTCGGTTAGACTACTTCAGAGCCCCGGGACGCCTCAAGAATCGAGAGAAAGTGACAATGGAGAGCCTCAGGGGGAACTGAATCCTTAGGGCCATGCGAAAGTTCCAGCCAAAGCTGCGGCCTAGGTACACACCACGGAGATGTATGTCAATGGACCCAGAGGAGAGATGTTAAAGGAAAGGACTCTAGTTCAGACAGAAGGGATCCGATGCGGACAGCGATCATAATCCCTGAACTGGGCCGCTGATGCGGGAGCTGAACCGCCGTGTTGGGAAAAGGAGATGTTCAGTGAATGACGACACAGAATAGCTCTGACGGTTCTGCCGATAATTTATTCAATAAAACAAATAGTGTCCGAAAAGGGCTTGAAGGCCTAACGGTACGACCGGCTGCCGTATGATCCTCAGCACTTAGGCGTCACCGGATACTGATATGGAGAGACATGTGGTCAGCACATCACTCTCCTGCCCATTGCCAGTTATCTTAATCAAGTAGCTCCTGAATTGGCGTCATAAGGCCTGAGTGCATCCCGCTTGCCAACAGCACCCAGCAGACCCAGACGGTGACGCATCCAAGCCCGACATCTCTTGATTTCGATTATCTGACGGGAGCCGGTGTTACCACTACGGCAAGGCCATTGTATAATCGATTCAATAGAGGGCAAACATCTGTAACAAAAGATTTACTCTAAAATCGATGAGAATAATATCAGCTTTGCTGTACGGAAGAGGATGTTGATAATTTCACCTTATACTGCAATGAAAATGAAGTATTTACCATCTAACTGAGGGCCAGGATTTCCATTTAGCAGTCACTGTCGTTCATATCGAACTTCACTTTGTTTGTGATGATGCATTATATTCAAATAAATGAGATTTTAGAACCTCCATTCTGTTCGACAATATACAACTTTCGCTTGTCACTGTGGCCGCACCTCTTCGTAGCATTAGCCACAGAAATTACGACGTATCATTATCAGCAGCAGCAGCAGCGACAGCATCTTCTATAGGCTATGCCTTGTTATTACAACCACTATTCTCTGTTTTGTGATGCCGTTTTCATTTATAGATAAGTTTGGTACTTCATTACTTCTAACACATCTTCCACTACTTTCTTCCTTGGCTTACTCTTCGACATCTAGAAGCCAGTAGCAACATTGTGCTTGTAGTTCCATTGAGTAGTTCTCCGATTAGAAAAGAATATCAAGGCTCCAAACTGAATTTGTATACTTGAACTCCAGTCAGCAAGTAGTGGAACCCTACTGCTGTCATCTCACATTCAATATCACTTCAGCAAGTTAACAGAGGTGCTACAGCATGCACGTGCTATGCGTGCACTACCCATAACTTGAATAGACCAAGATACTGCCTCAGTTTATAGTTCAGTTAAATTCAAAGACGCTTTGGGATGTTGAGTGCTGAAATACATTGGCATTACCACCTATCTGTTGTTTTCTCAACCTCAATGTAAAAACAGAACTGAGGTTGACGTGTTGTGGAGCAACCCGAGTGCAAGGAGCTTTGACCCTCACCTATTTCCCATTAAGAGACAAGAGAAATAAAAGACTTAAACTTTCGATGATAGAAAGAAATGTAAAAAATTTTCATGGTGTATAGAAAGGCTTGTGATATTTTTTTATTGTATTGATTCTGTATAAACGCTAGCATTTCAGAAAACACCCACTATATCAGGCAGTTTTCTCTCAGTTACTATATTTTTATTTAATTTGTGATGGTAATTTGGTTTTGATTCTGTAGCTGTATATATATATATATATATATATATATATATATATATATATATATATATATATATATAAGGGGGGCAGAGTTACCGAGGGGTGAAGGGGGGTGGGGGAAGGATGGAGGGAAGAACAATAATTTGTAATGTTGGACGCCCTCCGTCACAGATATCATGCGAATCACACAATGCGCTAAGGCCCCTACACACGAACAGTAGATCTCAATTGATATCACTATAAATTGTTCAAGGCATTAACCAGATGAGAACGAAGTTTTTCGCGGCGGCACTTATGTATAAAATATTCTCGGTATTCTTGCCGCGTCAGTTCTAGATAAAATCTCGAGCTTTCGACGATTACCTCCATCGTCATCGTCAGGAGCTGACTGTCTCTACTGCTGCTATGGTAGCCTCTATATAGCCCGAAGACGGCTTCTGATTGGTCGGATTCTAATTGGTCGGCGATTACGTGCTGCTGTCTCAGACGGTGTCACTGTGTGCGCCGGTGGCGCCACCGCTTCCGTTTAAACGTAAACCTTGGAAGGAACGTCTCTGCTGCTTCTCTGCATCAAGCGCTCGTTTCCACGCACAGCTCAGATGGTATCCGCTATCGCGGTTAAAGTTCTTTTGGCTCATTCTGATTTCAACAGCCTCCTTAATAACAGAATCCCAGTACGTGGAGGCATGGGACAGAATTTTAGTTTCATCGAACAATATTTTGTGTTTGTTCGTGAGGCTGTGCTCCGCAATTGCCGATTTCTCAAGCTCTCTATTTTTAATGTGGCGTTGGTGTTCTGCACAGCGGTCGGAAACGGTACGAATAGTCTGACCTATGTAATTGCTTCCACACTCAGACGGTATGGCAATGGGCTCTCCGTTGTCTCCATCATTGGCTAACTTTTTTATGGAGAATTTTGAAGAACGTGCACTAAATTCGGCTCCCCTCCGTCCGTCCTTATTTTATCGTTACGTTGACGATACATTTATGATCTGGCCACACGGCGAAGAAGCTCTTAAAGAATTCATTGAACACATGAACAGCATCCATTCGAACATCCAGTTCGCTGTCGAGACGGAGAAGGAAGGGAGACTGCCTTTCTTAGACGTTTTAGTACAACGACAGACGGACGGGCGTCTTGGCCACTCTGTATACCGTAAGCCGACGCATACCGATTTATACCTTAACGCACAGAGTTTCCATCACCCTGCTCAGAAGAGAGCCGTTTTGAACACGTTGGTATATAGAGCCAAAACTGTTTCTGACGAGGACCACTTAAGGTTCGAGATTAATCACCTAAAGAACGTGTTCCGAAAGAACGGCTATAGTGCACGCGATATAAAGGCAGCGTTCTCCAAAAGAAGGAAACGTGATAATGCTGCAACCTCACAGGATGAAACACCGATTGCGGTTCTTCCTTTTTGTGGCGCAATTTCCAGCAAAATAGGAAGAGTCCTGCGTAGACGTGGTATTAGACCGATTTTTCGTCCTCCTAAGAAAATTAAGGAGATGATGCGCCCTGTTAAGGACAATCTCGACCTCAGGGTCCCCGGTGTTTATAATATACCCTGTGAGTGTGGAAGCAATTACATAGGTCAGACTATTCGTACCGTTTCCGACCGCTGTCCAGAACACCAACGCCACATTAAAAATAGAGAGCTTGAGAAATCGGCAATTGCGGAGCACAGCCTCACGAACAAACACAAAATATTGTTCGATGAAACTAAAATTCTGTCCCATGCCTCCACGTACTGGGATTCTGTTATTAAGGAGGCTGTTGAAATCAGAATGAGCCAAAAGAACTTTAACCGCGATAGCGGATACCATCTGAGCTGTGCGTGGAAACGAGCGCTTGATGCAGAGAAGCAGCAGAGACGTTCCTTCCAAGGTTTACGTTTAAACGGAAGCGGTGGCGCCACCGGCGCACACAGTGACACCGTCTGAGACAGCAGCACGTAATCGCCGACCAATTAGAATCCGACCAATCAGAAGCCGTCTTCGGGCTATATAGAGGCTACCATAGCAGCAGTAGAGACAGTCAGCTCCTGACGATGACGATGGAGGTAATCGTCGAAAGCTCGAGATTTTATCTAGAACTGACGCGGCAAGAATACCGAGAATATTTTATACATTAACCAGATCATTCACCTGCTGAAAGCATCTGGTAGTGGGATGCCGAGGGATTCTCAGGCACAAGCTAGTCACGACAATTGTTGATTTATAATATGGAGTTGAAGCAACACAGAATGGAGTATCCTTTACGTCATCCAAGTTCTGTTCGGTGCCCAGCTAGCGTATTGCTGCCGTTGCTGGCAGAGACGGCAAATCGTGTGCACTGTAAGTTGCACTCAGTGAACTCCCTATCATCCACAAATACTACCACACCTCACCACACAGCAAGTTCCGTTGTTTGCTATCGTTCCTGCTGTTACAATTATAATGGCCCGCAGTGTGCGAAAGCAGGAAAATGAGTATCAACCACACAGTGTTGCAGCAACCTCTGAATCAACACGACACGACGTCCAAGGTCAGCAGGTGTTAAAGCACGCTGTTTCTTTGATTTCTTGGTGTGCAGTTGATTGAAGGCTTCAGCTTCACGCAACCAAGCAACGTTTCCACCGAGATGTGAGGCCAACAGTTCTTTCTCCTCTCCGGCTTTTGTATCTTGTTACTGACTGCCCTCTTCCTGCTAACCATGGTTGTAAGCATGGTGCGAGATGGATTTGTGCTACGTGACTATTTGGCCCAATGAATTTGTTAGCTACTCTACTATTTCCATTTCCTTGTACTTAGGTGATAATAATGTTTGGTAGTTCCATAATTGGATGCAATGCCATTTCACAGGGCCTAGTCGACTGTAATTCTGTATATACATAATTTCGTCTCATGGACCATTGCATCAGGATTGACGATGTCGGTTGTAAGCTTCATCTCAACTCTTACCCTGTATTTTAAGGATATTAGCAGGGGCAAATTTACTGAAAATCAGTCGCAATTTAATCATTTGAGGAGTAGTGATCAAACATTGGTAAATACGGAAATGTTAGTAGAAGCTATGACCGTGTACCCAGTACCAATCCCATTTCCCCGTTTTGGTTTAAATACATTTGGTTTATTACTAATTTTGGTTTAAATAATTAATAGTATTATTATGGTTTGTCTTCAGCAAGTCAGAACGAGAAATATACGTAAATACACCTTGGTTTCTGACAAGTACTTCATCCTTAACAATTCTGGTTTGCACTACAGCTCGCTACTATTGTAAAACTAGCATTTTCACGGTGTCATAACAAATTGTTCACCATGAAAAACCACGAAAATCTATCTGATCCACCGTATTTTATAATTACCAATTCCCATTATTCATAAGTGAATTTTATCATTTACCAGTTGAGCCGCTGTTAACCATACCTCTGCTTATTAAATAAGTCCCAGCCACCATCTGTGCACACGTATTCCTGATTGACATTGTGCCGTTCATCACGTTTCCGCTGCTTTATCCACTTGCTAGATTCATCTTCTGTTTCATGTCGAATACTGTTCCACGTAATGCCATTCCTCTAACTCTGAGCAGCTCAGAATTATGGCTGACTGCCCTATATAAAAACGCAGGAGTGCCGGAATTAAAAACCACATATTGCCAACACACAGGGCCCCCACGATTGTCTGTTGCGTTACCAAAGAACTTCCACTCGGTAGGTTTGGTAAATTTACCCCTGTCTCGCAGTCTACAGCATGTACGTGAAATTTCTTGTCCGCACTTCTCATTACGCAAGCGCTACATTTTGTTCGGGTTTCGCCACGCCGAAATGCTAACAGCTACATATATAATTAGTCAACTAATACCGTTGTACGACCGATGAATAACATCCCGTATTATTTAACTGGCGGTTGCCCGACAACGCGTTCAGCTTGGTAGCTTTGTCTGTCATTCTCGTATCAGAGTGCCCTGTCCGAAATTAATGCATCTGCACTTTCCCACTACCCTTGAAATATGAATATACAGGGTGATTCAAAAAGAATACCACAACTTTAAAAATGTGTATTTAATGAAAGAAATATAATGTAACCTTCTGTTATACATCATTACAAAGAGTTTTTAAAAAGGTTTTTTTTCACTCAAAAACAAGTTCAGAGATGTTCAATATGGCCCCCTCTAGACACTCGAGCAATATCAACCCGATACTCCAACTCGTTCCACACTCTCTGTAGCATATCAGGCGTAACATTTTGGATAGCTGCTGTTATTTCTCGTTTCAAATCATCAATGGTGGCTGGGAGAGGTGGCCGAAACACCATATCCTTAACATACCCCCATAAGAATAAATCGCAGGGGGTAAGATCAGGGCTTCTTGGAGGCCAGTGATGAAGTGCTCTGTCACGGGCTGCCTGGCGGCCGATCCATCGCCTCGGGTGGTTGACGTTCAGGTAGTTACGGACAGATAAGTGCCAATGTGGTGGCACTCCATCCTGCTGAAATATGAATTGTTGTGCTTCTTGTTCGAGCTGAGGGAACAGCCAATTCTCTAACATCTCCAGATACTGTAGTCCAGTTACAGTAGCACCTTCGAAGAAAAAGGGACCAAAAACTTTATTTCAGACGATAAGGTTTCATAACTAACCTTTTTCGTAGGACTCTCCATACAGTTGATTGTGGAATTTGCAGCTCTCTGCTAGCTCTCCGAGTCGATTTTCCTGGGCTGCCAACAAATGCTTGCTGGATGCGTGCTACATTTTCATCACTCGTTCTCCGCCGTCCAGAACTTTTCCCTTTGCACAAACACCCATTCTCTGTAAACTGTTTATACCAACGTTTAATACACCACCTATCAGGAGGTTTAACACCATACTTCGTTCGAAACGCACGCTGAACAACTGTCGTCGATTCACTTCTGCCGTACTCAATAACACAAAAAGCTTTCTGTTGAGCGGTCGCCTAGTCAACAGCGCCTCAAGCGAACAAATGTACAACTAAATGAAACTTTATAGCTCCCTTAATTCGCCGACAGATAGTGCTTAGCTCTGCCTTTTGGCGTTGCAGAGTTTTAAATTCCTAAAGTTGTGGTATTCTTTTTGAATCACCCTGTATGTTAGTAACGCCCAGTGTGTAGGTCACCAACAGCTTCACTACAGTTGCGTGTGTATTAAACGTACGTGCGTAGGAATTTCCGGAAGTAGGTGATAAATGTCATCTACATCTACATACATGCTCCGCAAGCCACAGTACGCTGCGTGGTGATGGTACTCTGTACCTCTACTAGTCATTTCCTTTCCTGTTCCACTCGCATATAGACTGAGGGGAAAACAACGGTCTATATGCCTCTGCATGAACTCCAATTTCTCGAATATTATCTCCGTGTTTCCTTAAGCGCAATGTATGTTGCCGGCAGCAGAATCGTTTGGTTGTCAGCTTCAGATGCCTGTTCTCTAAACTTTCTCTATAGTGTTTCCCGAAAAGAACGTCGCCTTCCCTCCAAGGGATTCTCATTTCAGTTCTCGAAGCATTTCCGTAACACTTTCGTGTTATCCAAGCCTACCAGTAACAAATCTAGCAAGCTGCCTCTGAATTGATTCAATGTTTTCCTTCAATCCGACCTGGTACTAATCTCAAACACTCGGCCAGTACTCAAGGTGAACCACTCTTTACTAAAATTCTCCCAATAAACCGAAGTCGACCATTCACCTTCCCCAACACAATTCTCACATGCTCGTTCCGTTTCATATCGCTTTGCGAAGTTACGCCCAGGTACATAATAGACTTGACTGTGTCATACACGATGCTTGCAATTCTCTAATCAAACATTACAGGTTTGTTTTTCCAACTCATCCTCTTTAACTCACATTTTTCCACATTTTCCAAATCTGGCTCTGGGATACTCAGAGGCCACTGGCATGGGCCTCGAGTGCCCGTCATATTCCCCGGATCTGTACACACACGACTTTTCTTTTCTGGGGCAATATTAATGAAAAGGCGAGCACCAATAACCCGAAAACCATTGTTGAGCTGAAAACAGCCATTCTGGAGATCATCGACATAATCGATATCCCGACACTTCAGCGGGTCATGCAGAATTTCGCTATTCGTATGCGCTACATCATCGCCAATGATGGCACTCGTATCGAACATCGCATAACGTAAATCCGAATATCTGTAGTAACGTTTACGTGCTGGACATACTGTGTGCACGCAGTAGTTTGTAACTAATTTATAGTTCAACAATTGTCACCCTGCAGTTCGCAAAGGGCAAGCTGAGTTTCGCACGAGCGATGCTTTCTAAAGTCATCTTACGCCAAGAACCATTACCCAGCAAATGTGGCACGTTGTCAGAAAAGAGAATATATTCTGAGTTTTCTGCATAGACATTTCTGCTGGAATACAGATAACAGTCCACCACCTGTCTTTCTTTCTTTTGTTACAGCCTTTAGCCCGCATTGTGCGCTGGGTCGGCAGGGTTAAGTACAGATTTGGCATGGTTAATTGTAAGGATGGCCGGATGCCCTTCCTGCCGCCACCCCATACCCCCCGGGAAGGAATTAGTGTACCCCAGCTGTCTGTGGCGAGTGTAAATCGTGAAATAGTGTGAATGTGTTGTAAATAACTGCGAGTCGCGTAACTGAGGCAGGACGTGGGGACCAGCCCGGTATTCACCTAGTAAGATGTGGAAAACCGCCTAAAAACCACAACCCGGGCTAGCCGGCACATCAGCCCTCGTCGTTAACCCTCCGGGCGGATTCGATCAGGGGCCGGCGCGCCTACCCGAGTCCAGAAAGCAGCGCGTTAGCGCTCTCGGCTATCCTGGCGGGTAACAGTCCACCACCCGTGTGGGAGTGAAATGGCACTTCAACTGTTACCATACTACATAGCTGAAATACTAGGACAGTACTATTCTTTGTGGGCAAAACTCCTAATCTGCACACATATTCACCGGGAATGGATCAGATTACGACGTCGCATCCAGCCGTAATGAAATGGTTTCTAAATTTTGACATAGGCCGCAGAGACATGGGTGATCCTAATCGGGAAGGAGGCCATCGACATCCACCACAGACGGCAGAGTCTAGGTAACCGAAGTAAGGTAGATTAGAGTTTAACGTCCTGCAGACAACTACGTCATTAGAGACGGATCATAATCTCGGATTACGGAAGGATGGAGAAGTGAACTGGCTGTGCCGTTTTCAAAGGAACCATACCGACATTTGTCAGAGACCGTGCAGGAAAAGCACGGAAAAGACAAATTTTGATGGCCGGACGCGGATTTGAATCGCCGTCGTTCTGACTGCGAGTCCACTATGATAGCCACTGCGCCACCTCACTCGGTAAGGCAGTCGAGGAAGAACATCTGGAGGTAAGAGGGTTTTTCCAAAGATGAAGACGTTTACAGAGGTATTCTCGTATGGTTCCACGACCAAGTAGTGCATTTCTGTCGTCGAGGAATTGAGTAATTGAACATTAGGACAGCTGTTCACAGAGACTTTATTACAATGTTGTGCTACGTATGTCTGTCACTTAGACATCTAGTGCAGCATTCAATAAAATTTACTTGCCCTGGCATAATAATGTTTAACTTACTTTTTGAAGTCTCTCACCACAAAGAGTTACTGAGGCTTATTTTTTACCATGGTTCTACTCTGATCACGAACAGTTGAGAACGGTAAAACTAACTCCAAATCGCAACAAATATTTAAGAAGAATATTGCATAACCTCTTCCACAAAAATTTAAAAGAAGGGAACATTGTGAAGGTAATACCCAACTATAACTTGCATTTCATTTTCTTGGATATTCACTCTCTGACCATGTAAATGAACAGAGGTTATGTTTGAGGTCAACCAGAGGTAGAAGCAGAATCGGTGTGAGCGCAAAATGAATTAATAAACATTTCCATTTCGTCGACTGGAATGCGATAGAGCGGCCTACATCTACAGGGTGGTCCATGTGAAATTTCGGATGAGATTATCTGGAAATCTATTCATCGGGTAAAAATAGTGGGTAAGACGCGTTTGTAAGTTCAAAGGGGGACATCAAATGATACTACACGTGACCTCCAGCCCCCGCCCCCTTGGGTGGGGCGGGGGCCAACTTTTAAATCTTAAATGGAAACCCCCATTTTTTATTCCAGACTCGGATTCTCCATTACAAAGTAATCAAGTTTTGTCTGAAACATTTTTAAACCATTGACAGATGGCGCTGAAATCGAGAAAATTTAAAATTGGGGAAGAACTCCGACTTTTAGAAAGGTCCGAGAAGGACGCATCAACTCCATACAAAATGTGCATCAATTCTTTTATTACGCCAAATTCAGTTATTTTTTTACGAAATGTGTCTACCCGCCACAGATTTTGATGGAGGGAGGTGGGATGGTATTAAAATCTCGTTAGGGAACTCTTCACAATTGCTTTACTTACCCGACTGTGGCGCTACCGTGGCCAAACTGCGAACTATGGCTCAGCGTAAAGGTCGGCGCAATGCGATCAAACGTCACTTCACTTTCAGATTGTGAACCGTAAACATCAACTGACGAAAGTGAATTATTCTTTAGCGAAACATGGCTCACTATCCTCCTAGAGAGATTGTTGATATGATGTTAATTTTAGGTGAATGCCATAACAATTACGCTGCAGATGCGCAATTGTAGGTGGATCGTTTCCCAAACAGACTACATTCAAGCGAAAACATTATTCGAAATTGCTCTCAAAGAGCTCGAAATGGATACATGCACCATCCACCTCGTCGTCGTAAATACAATGAAACTGACACTCGTACCCTTACTGTTCTCGCCTGTGTTCAACTGGATCCGGAAATGAATAGTCGTGCAATTCAGGGGCAAAATGGAATACCGAAATCAACTGTTTTGAGGATATTGAAGGCACATAAATGTCATGCGTATAATATCACACTGACACAGGCATTAACGCCGAAATATATGCAAATACGCGTGCGTTTCTGCCAATGGACCTTGGAAGTGGTGAGAAGTGATAATGATTCTTTTAGATACACTATGTTCACCGATGAAGCCACATTCAAAAGCAATGGCGAATTAAATCGTCATGATTGTCATTATTGGTCCCCTGTCAATTCACACTGTCACACACCCGTTGACAATCAACACATATGGTCGTTAATGGTCTGGTGTGGAATTTTAAACGGTTACTTGATAGGACTGTATTTTTTTGACCGAAATGTTGCTGGGGAATCTTTCTTACAACTTCCCCGCGATGATTTGTTGGAGCTAATGGAAGATGTTGATTCAGAAACTAGGCAACGAATGTGGTTCCAACAGGACGGAGCAGCTCCCCAATATGCTAAAAATGTGCGGAACGTTTTAAATTTACGGTACCCTGGTCGGTGGATAGGACGCGGCGGACCAATTCAGTGGCCTGCACGTTCATCAGACCTACCATCTCCTGACTTTTTCTTGTGGGGTTATTTAAAAAATATTGCTTATGAAAGACAGCCCACAACCCGAAACAATATGGAGCAGCGCATTCGAAGAGCTTGTGCAGCCATATCACGGGATGTGCTGCTCAAAACTGTGGACAACTTTTGCAGACGATTGACTTTATGCATCGAAGCAAATGGGGATAATTTTGAACAATTTGTTCGTGGCTAATTTCATTAATTAAGCACCCCAATTTATGAGAGGCAAGAGAACTGACACTAATGAAGCACCCCAAACTGTGAGAGTCAAGCAGGCTCACACTAATGAAGCACCCTATGTCGTTCCTTGGTGACGCTAAAAGTAGGATACAGTACATTTTGTACAAAAATAGCTTAATTTGACGTAACGAAAGAGCTGGCGCACATTTTTTATCGATTTGATGCGTCTTTCTTCGACAGTTCTAAATAAATCAGAGTTCTTCCCCAATTTTAACTTTTCTCGATTTCAGCGCCATCTGTCAATGGTTTAAAAAAATGTTTCAGACAAAATTTGATTACTTCTTTGTGGAGAATCCGAATCTGCAATAAAAATGGGGGTTTCCATTTATGATTTAAAAGTTTCTCCTCGCCCACCCAAGGGGGTGGGTCACGTTTAGCATCATTTGATGTCCCTCTTTGACCTTACTAACTTGTCTTACCCACTATTTTTACCCGATGTATAGTTTTCCAGATAATCTCATCCAAAATTTCAGATGGACCACCCTGTACACGGGTGTTACAAAAAGGTACGGCCAAACTTTCAGGGAACATTCCTCACACACAAAGAAAGAAAATATGTTATGTGGACATGTCTCCGGAAACGCTTACTTTCTATATTAGAGCTCATTTTATTACTTCTCTTCAAATCACATTAATTATGGAATGGAAACACACAGTAACAGAACGTACCAGCGTGACTTCAAACACTTTGTTACAGGAAATGTTCAAAATGTCCTCCGTTAGCGAGGACACATGCATCCACCCTCCGTCGCATGGAATCCCTGATGCGCTGATGCAGCCCTGGAGAATGGCGTATTGTATCACAGCCGTCCACAATACGAGCACGAAGACTCTCTATATTTGGTACCGGGGTTGCGTAGACAAGAGCTTTCAAATGCCCCCATAAATGAAAGTCAAGAGGGTTGAGGTCAGGAGAGCGTGGAGGCCATGGAATTGGTCCGCCTCTACCAATCCATCGGTCACCGAATCTGTTGTTGAGAAGCGTACGAACACTTCGACTGAAATGTGCAGGAGCTCCATCGTGCATGAACCATATGTTGTGTCGTACTTGTAAAGGCACATGTTCTAGGAGCTCAGGTAGAGTATCCGTGTGAAATCATGATAACGTGCTCCATTGAGCGTAGGTGGAAGAACATGGGGCCCAATCAAGACATCACAACAATGCCTGCCCAAACGTTCACAGAAAATCTGTGTTGATGACGTGATTGCACAATTGCGTGCGGATTCTCGTCAGCCCACACATGTTGATTGTAAAAATTTACAATTTGATCACGTTGGAATGAAGCCTCATCCGTAAAGAGAACATTTGCACTGAAATGAGGATTGACACATTGTTGGATGAACCATTCGCAGAAGTGTACTCGTGAAGGCCAATCAGCTGCTGATAGTGCCTGCACACGCTGTCCATGGTGCGGAAACAACTGGTTCTCCCGTAGCACTCTCCATACAGTGACGTGGTCAACGTTACCTTGTACAGTAGCAACTTCTCTGACGCTGACATTAGGGTTATCGTCAACTGCACGAAGAATTGCCTCGTCCATTGCAGGTGTCCTCGTCGTTCTAGGTCTTCCCCAGTCGCGAGTCATAGGCTGGAATATTCCGTGCTCCCTAAGACGCCGATCAATTGCTTCGAACGTCTTCCTGTCGGGACACCTTCGTTCTGGAAATTTGTCTCGATACAAACGTACCGCGCCGCGGCTATTGCCCCGTGCTAATCCATACATCAAATGGGCATCTGCCAACTCCGCACTTGTAAACATTGCACTGACTGCAAAACCACGTTCGTGATTAACACTAACCTGTTGATGCTACGTACTGACGTGCTTGATGCTAGTACTGTAGAGCAATGAGTCGCATGTCAACACAAGCACCGAAGTCAACATTAGCTTCCTTCAATTGGGCCAACTGGCGGTGAATCGAGGAAGTACAGTACATACTGACGAAACTAAAATGAGCTCTAACATGGAAATTAAGCGTTTCCGGACACATGTCCACATAACATCTTTTCTTTATTTGTGTGTGAGGAATGTTTCCTGAAAGTTTGGCCGTACCTTTTTGTAACACCCTGTATACACTATGGGACCTTACTTGTTCAGTAAGACCACGGACAGGAACACAGTGAACGTTCTTTTAAAGTCACATATTCGGAGGCCTTTTGAAAGCAAAACAATCTTCTTCTCCTGAAATCCTCCTTCTTCTGCAACAATAAGTCGAGTCTTTAACTTGTTTCAGGTCATTGTACTGATACTATGGGTGCAGGGGCGGTTTCATATCATAGATAAACTGGGTTGTGTCCCTGTTCAGCAATACGTACTCAATTTTTCAACGTACTATTTTGCTTGCACAGGTAAAGATAACATCTAATAAAAAATTTTTCATTGTTTTAACCATCAACTGCTACCATGCACCTTCATTTGTGAACTATCATCTCAGTAACATAATCAACAGACCTCAAGACGTTAAAACTACTTGTCACACTTGGCTCATATTACGTCCATTTACACAACAAGGAAAATCATAAAATTGAAATAAAATTTTTGAATCAGAATCTATTTCGACCGTGCATACACTGAATACACGGAAACTGGATAAGTAGAGTGAGGTAACCACCACTCCATACTTCACAGTGGCTTGAATTATGTTCTGGGCTATGCCACTTGGATCTATGTACGTGATTATAATAAGTATACGGACAATAGCCCTGCCTTCAAGATTAGACACACCTCGTCCCAGCACTAGCATAAATGGTGAAATTTTTAGTCAAAGATGTTCAACTGAGTGAATGCAGCACGAACTGCGTATAAACTAGGCATCCGACTAAAGCAGAAGTACACAGGTTACGTTCCAGTATTACATCGTACACACTCTGTCAATACTACAGTCGTTATTAGTGTTGCAATGCGTTGAACTGGTGATTATCGTTATACTAATTAGGATTTCATTAAATCTTGTGCATGCTTCCCGTTATCTAAAACCTAAATACCCTCGTTCGTAACGTGGGTTGCTATCGACAACAACAGTTCAACAATTCTCAGTACGAGTGCGTACATTATAATTCGTAACTTGCGCTGATTAATTGTCACAACGATTAAAACTTCTTGCTGACACCAAACAAATTTAGTGCCCGAAATAACTATACCTATCGCTGGTTATTTACGTTAGTCACGGTATCGATCGGTATAGTTTACTATGCGAAGATCTTTCACTCACTACTATAAAACAAAATCATTTAAAAAGGCGTAACAAATACGTACCGTGACAAATGGGCCTTAGTACGGTAAATCTCAATTTCTTACACTCTTGTTCAGTTAAATTTAATAAACCATTGTTTATTAAGATCATTCCTAACATAGCAGCCAAAGTTCTAATTTCATTGTAAACCAGCAATATAGCGATAGCTATCTCTGCGATGATATTAATTCTATTGCGATCTGTAAATGTCATTTCTCGTTGTCCCTTTTCCTTATTTCTTTATATTTGATCCTTGAAATAACAGTTAAGTGAATAAAGAAGTTAACACCTTTGCCTTTGCCTTTGAATGAAATCTAGTTAAGTCGTTTTCGTCTAATTACTGATTTTTTAAAACGTAATAAAATCTCAGTATGATATTAGTCTTCGAGTCTAGTTCTTTGGCCTGGGATAACTGATTTATCTCTGCAAGACTGATTTTTAACTACTTTGCATCAATGTAGCTCTTTATTATTTACACCACTTGCGTACATTTCAGTGGGGATTCAATCCTTTCCACTGTAGAACTAGAAAAATGGTTCAAATGGCTCTGAGCACTATGGGACTTAACTTCTGTGGTCATCAGTCCCCCAGAACTTAGAACTACTTAAACCTAACTAACCTAAGGACAGCACACACATCCATGCCCGAGGCAGGATTCGAACCTGCGACCGTAGCGGTCACGCGGTTCCGGACTGAAGTGCCTAGAACCCTTCGGCCATGTAGAACTAGACTCCGAACTCAGGATTCAGTTTAACTGTACTTAATTTGAATCAAATTAATATCTCACGTACATCTTTTATGTGAGCGAATGACATTAAAAAAATCTAAAATCCACACAAATCGATATAGAAAAGATAAAACAAAAACAGAAACAAAAATCCTAAGTGCCACCACCACTTTTGTACCAACTTCAGTACAACAACCAATGCTCATCCATTTCAGGTGTTGCAATCGCCTTCCCTTTAACAATCCCTAAATTAAACTTGCCACTCGTCACCCCATGAATCAATGGAATTGAGTACCGTCGTATAAAATTAATTGGTTCCGCTAAGGTACGAAGTCTGTTTTCAAAGATTGGTGTCACAAATTTTACGGGCAACAGTAACAGCGACCTCTTTTACATACTGTAAGTCGTGCCGATTCTAGTTCCTGGCTTTATAAAATACCAGCTGGTCTTAAACTCGTTACGTCAGTAACCCTGTAGTGTGTACTCAAATATATACACCAACATAAGCCGCTCAACAGTGTTTACTACCTTAGAATGGGCGATCAGAGTCACAGAAATAACTCAACCGCTCAATTACCTCAGAGCGTGCGTGAATACAACGTCCACCAACTTAAACCATAACGTCTTCTAGAGTCATCCCTGCACCAGGAATACCACGACTCGCACTCTTAGACTAAGACCTTCAAGCATGAGCTTCTCCAAATATGGACCACAGTTTCACCAAAATTAAAACGTAACTTTACAACGGCACGCTAGCACGTTTCTTCCTTCACAATGTGAACCCTATTATACTTTACCCTCACAACTGCAGCGTCAATTAATCAGTTTCTCCGCATATTCGATCGTACCAAAAATCTCGCCAACCCTACGACCCAAAATAAACTCAAATCAATTAGTTTTAAGTTCCCTACTTTCTCTTGCGTAACAATATAAATTGAAGCAGGTTCACTGCTAAAAATGTCTAACAACTCGGTCACACTAAGTTCTGATGGAAAGCACTGAACGCATACCAACCCAATAATTCAACGGACCCTCTTGACCAAATCCTCAACAATTTATCAGTCGCGATCCCACCTAGAACCGTGATCTATTGACTTTACCGGCAACTGTTAGACATTATATTTAATTAGAGCTTGCACCTATGAGTTCTAGTGTAGGCTTCCCTAGTAAGACTCAAATCGGAACTGAAATTATAAATCCTAAAAATTATAGGGAGACTATCACTTCACATTCCTATGGTTTTTGTGGTGTCACCGCCAGACACCACACTTGCTAGGTGGTAGCCTTTAAATCGGCCGCGGTCCATTAGTATACGTCGGACCCGCGTGTCGCCACTGTCAGTGATTGCAGACCGAGCGCCGCCACACGGCAGGTCTAGAGAGTCGTCCTAGCACTCGCCCCAGTTGTACAGCGGACTTTGCCAGAGATGGATCAATGACAAATACGCTCTCATTTGCCGAGACGATAGTTAGCATAGCCTTCAGCTACGTCATTTGCTACGACCTAGCAAGGCGCCATTACCAGTTTATATTGAGATAGTAATTATGTATCATCAAGAGCGATGTTCTCCAATTATGGATTAAAGTTAAGTATTCCAGAACTAAGTACTATTTTTGGCTAGTATAATTACTTTACCTTGTTCCAGACCTCGCGCCAGTCTGCGTGAGCTTAAACGCGTGCATTTCGGCCTTCTCTAGCAACACGGTGTTGGCTCTTCTGCCAACACATCAGTTTTAACAATTAAATGTAAGTTCTTCGGCGGCCTTCGTCTCGTTGAATAGCGGCCTCTCGCTTGGACAGCTGACGTCTGCTGCTGCCGGCGCAAGGGGTCTCTTTGCCGCAACTGGCCCGTTCTGTGAAGCGTGGTCGAAAGCTCGCTTTTCTACAACACTTACGCACATATAGACTTTAGTTACAGAACATACATACATTCATAACCATTCATCAGGAAATTAATATTTGCTAGCCGTTAAGTTAATATGCTGAAGCGAATCAAAGTCCGCGACGGCACTCAAAACACTTCTGTCTCTCCACAATTATCGGCAACCAATAGAGACAGCCGCCCACCGTTACAAGCTTTGACTTGTCAGGCTGCCTCAGAATTGATTACAACTTATCGCAGCTAACGTTAATGTTTCATATTACTACGTTACAAAATTTAAACCCCTGGGTGGAGTACAATCTCGCAACTCACCCTTTCTTAAAGCTTAATGTAGTAGACGAAGCGAGAAACTTAAAATTTTGACAGTTATCGGGAGAGGACGTGAACTCTGGCGTATCTTAATAGGTTAAAAATTAAGGCATGTTTGAAACGTGGCAAACAAACGTATTAGTAAATAAAAGTAGTACAAATACACACAGTGACGGAACTGAAATTTCGTGAAAGGAACATTAAGGAACGGAGCATTAAGCGAGGTAAATTGTCACTGGGACTCGGACTTTTGGTTAAATAAATTTTTTATGCAAATATGTAAATCAAATTTTTTTATTGTTACATAAATTCCAGTTTTTCACTTATTAGGGCATAATATTTAAATTTTTCATAAATAAGCTAGAATTTTCAGTTTATTTCATTTTTGTTCTGTGCTACTTACACGAGGACGAACCTATAAGCTACTTAATCTTAATATAAAAACCCGTTGGACTAAATGTAGAGAGTACGTTATTTTATCCCTAGACATTAACTTGCAGTTCTGTGTTTATAATTTTATCGGTCATGGTTTAAATGGTTCAAATCGCTCTGAGCACTATGGGACTTAACATCTGAGGTCATCAGTCCCCTAGAACTTAGAACTACTTAAACCTAACTAAGCTAAGGACATCACACACATCCAAGCCCGAGGCAGGATTCGAAACTGCGACCGTAGCGGTCACGCGATTCCAGACTGAAGCACCTAGAACCGCACGGCCACACCGGCCGGCTTTATCGGTCATATTCGCCACATAAGCGTGGGATTTCTTTGTCCATACCTATGTTGCACCAACTCACTCACATGTGGTTTATTTCTGGTGCTCTGAAGTGTGAAGCAATACCACATCGTCTAATGTAAAGTACACAACAAATTATCGTCTTCAACAATACATTGTTTGAATTACGGATTATTTTAGTTCAGATGGGTGCGTAATGTTCTGCGAACCATTTGAGAAAGCAATAAAGGCTGAACAGTGATCTCAAATTACACAATACCTGGAGGGCATGACATGAAAAACAACCTCTTATTAGGGATGCAGTTCCAGGTTCTTCAGCAGGACCTGGTACGTTTTCAGTTTATTGTGAAGATTTATACAGGGCATTTGCATTAGCCGACGTATCTTTTTCTAAGGTAAATAATCCAGTGTTAAAGGAGTTTCTCTCCAAGTATCCAAATGTTGACACTCCTGAAGAGTCACTGTTGAGAAAAAACAGTCTTCCGAAGAGTTATCGACAAGTTCTACAACAAATTCGTTCCATGTGTGAAAATGAAAAATTCTGCGGTACGTTCAACGAAACTTTGGACTTTGCTAGAAGGAAAGTTGGGAATGTCGTTGTTCGGTATCAAAAACGATGAAGTGATCTCAAAGAAATGTTTTTCGCTAACAAGCCAAGTAATGACTACCACGAACCATGTGACGGCCGGAACATTATTTAATAAATCAGCAAATTATGTAGCAGGGAGTTTCGAAGTCTTACAAAGTTTTACTGTTAATAGCAAATGCCGCAGCATCTGTGAAGAAGGCAGAGGCAGGTTTCCACATTAGTTTCCTTAAAGTGATCCATTTTACATACATTGCGCATGGTTTACATTGACTACGTAAAGAAATTAGAGGAAGAGGAGTATATCCTAATGTGGATAAATTGATTCCTAATGCGAAAAGAATGTTCCCAAGAAGAGCTCACGTACCCAAGAACAAAAATTCCAACGTATCACTGCCACCCACTCCAGTACAAATGCAGTGGGGAACTTTCATAAATGTTGCAAAAGAAATTTAGACGCGTGGTTGAAAACAATAATGCTTTTCAAAACATGTGCAACTTTCAAATGTGTTAAATGATCATCGAGAAGAGGATATCGATGTGAGTTTGAGCGACGTACCCTAGTATAAAATTCCCACATTGATGTCTTTTGATGTGGAGCGCTTATTTTCCCTTACAAAAGAGTGTTTCGAGATAATTGTTAGGCATTTGTGATGGTACCTTGAGGATGAATCTCAGGTCCATTGTAGTTCCACAGCAATCAGTGAGGTATAGAATAAATTCCTTTCATCAGTACTGCATATAGTTAATGTACACACGAATAAAAATGTTTTCATTTTGTTATCACATATTTCACGTAGGTTCAAAATAAAAAATTAATAAGGCCGTGTTCAAAAATGGTTCAAATGGCTCTGAGCCCTATGGGACTTAACATCTGAGGTCATCAGTCCCCTAGAACTTAGAACTACTTAAACCTAACTAACGTAAGGACATGACACACATCCATGCCCGAGGCAAGATTCGAACCTGAGACCGCAGCAGTCGCGCGGTTCCGGACTTCACGCCGAGAACCGCTCGGCTACCGAGGCCGGCAGGCGCTGTTCTATAGTACATGAAAATCCGGGCTTTAATTATCATTAGCACTGATTCAGAAGAACAGCTATCAAACTCTGGAAGTATTGTGGTTGTCTAGCTGTTTCGGCCTACATCGTTGGTGGGACAGGCAAATGGCTTTTGGGTGAGCTCTGTTAACTATGTCTAACAAACGATGTCTGAGATCAGTAGGTATTGTGGCGCAGTAATTAACGGCAGACCATAGTGAAACAAAGAATGGAAACAAAATCCTTGCGCCAATTTGTAATACTCATTACGTATCTTTATTAAGCTAAGTCGACTGTATTCTCCGAAAATGCATGCAATTTTATGTCAGTGTTTTAATGTGCCAACCGCCTTAAAAAACTACACAATGACTCACAAACAACCATCAAAGGTTTTGTTACTTTCGATTCAAAACTTCTAATTTTCTCCCGGAAAAATACACTGTGTGGTGCAGGGCCCGTGAAAGTGCAGTGCCCTTAGCACGTGCTACAAGGGTAAACAACCTCTGGCTGGGTGGACAACATTACATAAATTGCAGGAGACAACAAAGAACACCATGTAAACGAATTACAAACATATTAATACCGTTTATGTCTCTGGAAGGCCTCGAAGTATGGGTTAAATGATGATGACACTCCTTTGCTAGCACTTTGAGGTACAGCAGAGGTCCAGTAATCGATAAAAAATTATACCAGAAGACTGTAATGTGGTTTTGCTTACCCACGTAATTGGGACTTCAGTAAAAAACGGGCTACTCCCATGTCTGCTGGGTCGAAGCGCGAATTTAATATCGAAGCTCTACAGTGCTCCGCGTCCGCTGTCCCTCCCCTCGACACTAAACTTCGCTTTTCAGTTCCAGCAGCACCGAGAGGAAAACGTAGCGGGTGTGAGGTCACGTAATTGGCTGTAATTCCCAGGAACAGCGTATTACGTGACACGCTGCTGCAACCAAACAACGGCCGCAGAGCACGATCCAGCCTCGTGGTCTCTGTTAACTGCGGCATAAAACGCCTCCCGTGGTCTGGGCGACGGCTGCGCGTGTGTCCACACAACCAATGACACAGGCAAGCAGGCGCTGAGCCACACAGGCGCAGGGCAATGTGCTTGCCAACGCGTATACCTACTAAACGTAAGTGCAGACGCACAGTTATAAAATATATCAGACCTGTTGATGCATTTCGTTAGATGTGTATTTCTCTGCACATGTGGACAGCTATACAGGGTGCTTCATGCTCCTACCATGCTTCTAGGGGTGATCACAAGTGGAACTCCCCATCACATCCCCCCTCAGATTTAGTGGATAGATCGTCAGAAACTGAACACAGATCAAGCGTGAAAACAGGAAGAAGGTGTTCTGAAGTGTGAAAATAGAAGCAAAACAGAAAAAGTGGATGATCCAAGCTAAAGATGTGGTGTCACCGCCAGACACCACACTTGCTAGGTGTTAGCCTTTAAATCGGCCGCGGTCCGTTAGTATACGTCGGACTCGCGTGTCGCCACTATCAGTGATTGCAGACCGAGCGCCGCCACACGGCAGATCTAGTCTAGAGAGACTCCCTAGCACTAGCCCCAGTTGTACAGCCGACTTTGCTAGCGATGGTTCACTGTCTGCATACGCTCTCATTTGCAGAGACGACAGTTTAGCATAGCCTTCAGCTACGTCATTTGCTACGACCTAGCAAGGCGCCATATTCATTTACCATAATTACTATCTTCAACAATGTATTCTGAACAGATAATATTGTGAATCATGTACCGTCAAGAGCCACGTTCATCATTAATGGATCGAAGTTAAGTATCAAACTTATTACGTCCGCTTTCTGAATTCTCATTCCTTGACATGTTCCAGACCTCACGTCAGTATAGTTCTTCCCTCCTCACGGCAGCCTGCGTGAGCTAAAATGCGTGCATTTCGGCCTCCACTCGTAACACGGTGTTGTCCCTTCTGCTAACACAAAAAAGACGTGCAACATCGAGAGAATTCGAAGAATAAAGACGCCGTGGTTGTGTGGTTCAAATGGCTCTGAGAACTATGGGACTTAACAGCTGTGGTCATCAGTCCCCTAGAACTTAGAACTAATTAAACCTAACTAACCTAAGGACATCACACATATCCATGCCCGAGGCAGGATTCGAACCTGCGACCGCAGCAGTCGCGCGGTTCCGGACTGCGCGCCTAGAACCACGAGACCACCGCGGCCGGCGTGGTTGTGTGGTCACGGAGTTGGACGGCAAAATGGGAGGTCCATGTTCGAAAATCCGTGGCTCTTCCTGTTTTTTCAGAGCATTATGAACTTCCGTCCAGTCACTGATATGTCTGTTCTTCTTCTGCAGTCTCTGTATTGTCACACTATATTTTGGTTATAGAACACACGTCATGTGGTAAGAATATACGGGGTGTTCAAAAAGTCTCTTCGCAGTGACGTACGATTGTTAGCCGCGCGTGCCGTATGCCGCAGTGAATATACCGAAATGAAACTCATTGAAAAACAAGTTATTAATTTATTTAATATTTATTTTTACTTACAGATTTTCACATTAAATGTTGAAAGTGCCCCCACTGTTGTTGAATGCAAAATTAAATTCGTCTAATCATGTTTCCAAACACAAACTGTAACATCTCTTCTGTAACAGAAGCAGTGAAAGTGGATATTGCAGTTTTCAGTTCATCGATGGATTTTGGACGGTTTTTATAGACAGTTGCTTCCGCTGCACCCAAGAAGAAAAAGTCAGGTGGTGTTAGGTCAGGCAATCGTGGAGGCCAAAGTCCCTGTGAAACTATGCGATCTCCACAAACATCAGCAAGCAGTTACATTGAAACGCGAGCTGTATGCGCGGTTGCACCATCTTGTTGAAAATAACCGTTCAGTATTCTCCTATGAATGGGTACAGAATACCACTGCAGTATCGTTGTGCGTTTATTGTTTCGTTGAAAAACATGGGACCCACAATCCGACGTCTAGAACTTGAAATCCAAACTCCTATTTTCACAGAAAGAAGTGGTTCCTCATGAATACACAATGGATTTGCAATACTCCATGTACGAGAATTCTGCGAGTTAATGTACCTGGATAAATGAAACCACGCCTCATCAGTGAAAAAAGTTTCATTAATAATATCCCTTTCATTTTGTTGAACGAAATTGTTGAACCATCGACAATAATGCAGTCTCTTGCCATGATCACTTTGTATGGGAAAAGTATTTTTTTCCTTACAGCTGTGTGGGCCGTTCCGACACTAACATCGACTTCCTGGGCGAGCTTTCCTACTGACATTATCGGAAATATCGAGTAGTTTATCCTCAGACAAAACGCTACGACGACCACTTCTCGGTGCATCTGTCGCTGAACCCGTACTTGGAAATTTGATAATCAAACCTCGCATAGTATCGCGATGTGGGCGTGCTGTCTCCGAGAAAACTGAATTAAATGTTTGACGAACTGAAACTGTGTATTTACCGCCAGCTTTGAACACTTGTTCGACTAAAAACACACGTTCTCCAATGGTTAGCATTTTAACAGTGACAAAAACGAAACAAACAAACAAAGGAACTGAACTTAAACGTTCACGTCAACACGCAACGACACACACCAACGATACTACAGACGCTGGCTGAGATAAACAAAACAGTGGAATGTTAGGAGAGTTCATTTGAAGGGAAGTAAGAACCATACGGTACGCGCGGCTAACAATCACACGGCACTGCGTAGAGACTTTTTGAACACCCCGTATTATCGTCGCAAGTAAATGTGACCAATAGCGAGGGCAGGAGATATGCAGAATAGGCCTTTCACAGAAATGAAAATAACGGGTAAAAGGGTGTGAACTATGTTAGAAAAAAAGGAATTCAAGACTCAAAGCTTCCAAAACGGAACGCAAGAGTCATGACATTGGGTACTTGTGTAACAAATAGGAGGTATGTATGTCTGGAGAATCCCCTTTGTTCCACATCACTATTGAAAACGAACGTTACACCACGACACAGACACTAATTTGAATACAGCAGATAAGTCAATGATCGTACGGACAGGTCATAATTTTGTGAATAAAATAATACGGAGCACGAGCGAAATTTGTATACGGATCTCCCCCTCCGCAGTCCAATACCGTGACAACATAACCACGACAGCTAGACTTTTTGGGCTTCCTCAGTATTGGACATCTTGAGCATGGGCCATTCACTGTTTCAATTTTGCTTCTTTTTCGCAGTTCAGTACACGTTCTTCATGTGCTCACGCTTGAGCTGTGTTCAGTTTTTGACGGGATATCCACTGGGCCCCCTTACCGCTCAAATCTGAGGGGGGTGCGGGAGTTTCACTTGTCTGGAGATACAATGTTGATAAGTAACCTACGTCCAAAAAGATACGCTTGGATAAAAAAAATAACGTTGAAAATCGGATCGCATTCAAATCTCCCGCTTTACAGTACGCCCACGGGAGGAGACAAAGATAAAGCTCTATAGGATCCCATGGCGTATACAGTATCCAGAGTACTCGTTGTCGGATGCTCTACCACGTAATCAACAACGTCCTCTTCAAAGTTAGAGTGTGATCCGTCCGCGAAGCAACACAGTCAATTCTCTCTGTTGCGCACGTGCCTTCTTCTCGCAGCCGTTGTTGTAGTACATCGAAAATGGTATGTGATGTCATAATTACAACAGAGACTGAGCGGCACCTTCATCTCAGTTCTTTTTCAAGGCGTGAAGCGGGAGATTTGAAAGCGATCGGATTTTCTAACATTTTATATCCAGATAGTAGATTTCCGGATGTGGGTTCCCTATAAACTTTATTTCACAAGTCCCCCCTCCAATAACAGGAATTGTGAAACATCCTGTGTAGTAATCACGCAGAATTTCTCTCACTATAACAGTGATCATCGAATACAGTAGAAGAATCAAAACGTTCTTTGCATTAGTGTATCTCCTGGGACTACACGCGATCCCTTCACACGACGTGTACTGAAATGTATGGAAATGTGCATAAAACTAGAACGACACTTATAACGGCAGATACAATGGCTTCAGAAAGATGCAAGAACTGATGGAAAACGGCAGCTGATATTTACACTGATGACCCAAATCATTGTGGCCACTGATCGTCGCGAGACCGGACGCCGCCTGGTGGCTTTACGGGCATGTAACGCGGTAAGGAAAGTATACTGGGTGAACCAAAATTTGCGTACCCATACGTCGCACTGCGATGCTTTGCACACTAACAGTACAAAAATGTAAGTGGAGTTAGTTGGCATATAAACCTGTACCTCCAGAAATGTCTCAGTTTAGCCGGTGAGCGTAGATGGTGGTCTAATGTGCGTAATGTCCACATCTTCCCAACCGAATTTTGAAATAATGAAGTGAGTCCCTCCTTCATCTGACTTAGTGAGCCACCGCATGGTAATTCTTCCTACCTGTTAGGTGAAGATGCCCTCGCAGTTTCATCTCCGCTTGCAGAGCCGTAGGAGCCCCCTCTGACGCAACGCATATTTTCAATAAGTTACCAGCAACCATTAAGAGTTTAGTTTCAGACAAGGCACAATTTAAACATAATTTAAAAGAACCTTTGGTGGCCAACTCCTTCTATTACATTCATGAGTTTCTCAACAAGTGCAGTAGGCCATTTTAATGAAAATTTATTATACTTTAATTTTTGTCAATACTTGATTGTAACACCCAAGTAACTATCTACTGTGTGGTTGGTTGGTTGGTTGGTTGGTTTGGGGAAGGAGACCAGTCAGCGTGGTCATCGGTATCATCGGATTAGGGAAGAATGGGGAAGGAAGTCGGCCGTGCCCTTTCAGAGGAACCATCCCGGCATTTGCCTGGAGTGATTTAGAGAAATCACGGAGAACCTAAATCAGGATGGGCGGACGCGGGATTGAACCGTCGTCCTTCCGAATGCGAGTCCAGTGCCTACTGTGTGAATGATGGATGTATGGAAAGCAGATTTAAGTCTTAAAAAAATGGTTCAAATGGCTCTGAGCACTATGGGACTCAACTGCTGAGGTCATTAGTCCCCTAGAACTTAGAACTAGTTAAACCTAACTAACCTAAGGACATCACAAACATCCATGCCCGAGGCAGGATTCGAACCTGCGACCGTAGCGGTCTTGCGGTTCCAGACTGCAGCGCCTTTAACCGCACGGCCACTTCGGCCGGCCCATTTAAGTCTTAAGTCTGTAAATAGTGGAAGTTTAATTTTAAATCTTGTACATAATCTGACTGTTCTCAACTGATGATCATTGAAATGAGTAATTTACTTTAATTTTTGACAATACTTGCTTGTAATAGCCTGAAACTAGGAAATGTCTGAATGATGGATTTAATGAAAGCAGATGTAAGTATTAAACCTGAAAATATAAGAAGTTTAAATTTAATTCATGTACATAATTTTACTGTTTATTGACAGAGGATCATTAAAATTAATGAAACTCAAGTTTTTCTAATTACATTTTTGTAATGTGTTTATCTGACATGTTACACACCCAGGAGGATTCCCTCTTTTTATGGTTCTATGGAATGAATATTTAATCTAAGCCGGCCGGGGTGACTGAACGGTTCTAGGCGCTACAGTCTGGAACCGCGCGACCGCTACAGTTGCAGGTTCGAATCTTGCCTCGGGCATGGATGTGTGTGATGTCCTTAGGTTAGTTAGGTTTAAGTAGTTCTAAGTTCTAGGGGACCTATGACCTCAGAAGTTAAGTCCCATAGCGCTCAGAGCCATTTGAACCATTTAATCTAATCTAATCTAATCCTGGAACTATGTGTTACGTAATAAAGCTGGAAGAAGTTCCTTGTATGCAAATAATCTTTACACAGGTTGCCATAATGATGCGTTTCTTTAAGAGACACCGTAAAAGCAACTTGTTCCAACTTGATAAGCTAACTATTAACGTTGATAGAGCATGATCTACCGCATGACTAGATCAAAAGACATCCTATCGACGTCTGCTGGCTATGGCGCACAATCTCTAGCTTCGTAAAATTACTGAAAGGTAGTATTTATGCCCCGTAGACTACTCCTAATTTCTGAGTGGCCATAGGGAACTTTTGGTATCAAATATTTATCAATAACAATTACTTGATTCGCGGCAGAATAAATGTACTCTCCCTACGTATGTCTTTTCTGACGTCACGAGCGATTTCTACACCGGCTCCTCGTCCCACTGGCTTTGCAAGTGCCACATGGCCAACCACCTCTGCTAGCCAGCGTGGGAATCTACTGCTCACTTCTTAATCCGTAAGTACCGCAGTGCTGATACATTCACTTCACGTATGTCAGATAGCAAAACTGGAAATAAAGTAAAATGGACTCTTATCTGCATATAAGGGGTACCTTACAATCTCCAATAATTCCCACTATATTTGACTTTATCCATTCCCGTTTTCAAATTATCTAACCTACCTGCCAGATTAAGGGATCTAACATTCCACACTCCGATCCCTAGGGGGCCAGTTTTGTTTCTCCTGATGACGACATCGTCCTGAGACGTCCCCGTTCGGAGATCCAAAAGGGGGGAGCGCTATTATCTCCAGAATATTTAACCCAAGAGAGCGCCCTTACCGTTCAACCACTGTTTGCAGTACCAGCACAGCAAGGCCGCTTTGCGCGGGATTAGCCGAGCGGTCTAGGGCGCTGCAGTCGTGGACTGTGCGGCTGGTCCCGGCGGAGGTTCGAGACCTCCCTCGGGCATGGGTGTGTGCGTTTGTCCTTAGGATAATTTAGGTTAAGTAGTGTGTAAGCTTAGGGACTGGTGCCCCTAATAGTTAAGACCCATAAGATTACACACACACACACACACACTTGAACATTTTTGAACAAGGCCGCTTTGGTTGATATTACGGGGTCAGGTCAATCAATCATTCACACTGTTGCCCCTGCAGCTACTGCAAACGCTGCTGCCCCTCTTTAGGAACCACAAGTTTGTCTAGCCTCTCGACACATACTCCTCCGCTTGTAACAACAACGACGATGTACTGTTGTACATATAAGTGATTTTTTCTCTCTGAATTTTCGGTAAACTTGTGTAACTGATGTTCTGATTTCATTTCTTTTTTGTTTCATGCCATTATGATAAGAAAACTGCAAATAAGTTTCAATGTGAATAATAATGTTTATGTCAAATGTCAAGCAATATTATAATAGAATTGAAATGTAACAAATGTTGAAACTGTTGTAAGATGTTTAAAATTGTAATTGTGCGTCTGGTCCATACGTAGGCAATGTGTTAGGATATGTAGAATGCAAAACCTCGGGTGAATACCCGGCCTGTCAGGGAGCGGTAAAAGGTGGATGGCAGGCGAGCGCGGGAAAATGCACGCGGGCACTGCACGGCTCAACGGGCTCAGCAGTAGTAGTTGGAGTTTGGCACTGGTTTGAGCAACACCTTCTGGAGCGAGGAGGGTCTCCTGGAAGACGTAGCTTCATTGAGCCTCGGGTATGCCGTTCCAACGCCTACACAGCATGGTAAAATTCCGTAGGCACTAAATGGAAAATGTATTGCGGCGCTAAGAAGAATTAAAGTGCCGATACGTCAAGAGCTATAGCTGTGGTCGTACGTGTGCTCTGTGCCTCGCCATCTCGCCGCCCGCCAACCGCCGCATCGATACAAGCAGGTTGAAACTTTTAATACTGTACTTGTATGGACCGGAGAGTTAACTGTGCAATAATAACCTAAATTTTACCAGAACTTTCCCATCATTTAATTATCCTCACAACTAACCTAGACAGGGTCCTTTCCAAATATTATGCAATCCGAGTGTCGCGAAATGAAAAATTAAATTTTGTGTTAATAACACTTATTTGCAGTCCTAGCTGTGTTAGAATGGTACTTAAAGAAGTGTTTTGTTAATGAACCAGTAAATGAATAACGAAGGTCTAACGAAGTTGAAAGATAACTTTAATATTGATATAGTAATGAAATTTAATTATTTAGTGACAGATATAAAGGTATTTAAATGAGCAGTTAATAAGATAAAAAGCATACTGGAAATCTTGAACGCATAATAATTTCAGTAATCAATTTTTTAATACAGTGATCATAACAGTTTCAGGCCCCCCCCCCTTTTTATTCATATGAATTCTGAAGTGTTCTAAATTGGTTTGACCAGCAAATGTTAAAGTCAATATAAAAGTCAAAATTTATCAGTGTTTTATCTTTATCAAAATTGACAATTTGTGTATGGCACGAAAGTGATATTTCTAGGGTAACCTATGCCCGATTTTAATCAGATTAATATACAAAAGTTTTGTAGGATACATTATAGTGTAGTGTTATGTATTCATGGTTTTCCCATATCAGTACAGAACGTGAAACTATCAGTTCAATAGATTTTCAGGTTCTAAAATTCTACTATATTATGCAGTGTTACTACGTGTTGTTTTGCATGAATATATACCAACTTGTACAGGGAAGAAACTCAGTTAATGCCTAATTAGGCTGGCGACCATATTATTATCAAATTGGTAGCATCTTCAGTGTTGCTTTTGGTCCATCCTGACGTGTAATTGAGCCGGCCGAAGTGGCCGTGCGGTTAAAGGCGCTGCAGTCTGGAACCGCAAGACCGCTACGGTCGCAGGTTCGAATCCTGCCTCGGGCATGGATGTTTGTGATGTCCTTAGGTTAGTTAGGTTTAACTAGTTCTAAGTTCTAGGGGACTAATGACCTCAGCAGTTGAGTCCCATAGTGCATTGCAGTGGGCATGGGAACACTGAGATTAGACCACGGATCAAATACTATGGGGAACACCGATCTGGGCTGGCACCTGTCGAATTAATCGAACACATAGTGAGAACTGCGGACTATGTGAACATTATCCAACATTCCCATCATGCTTCATGTCACCTGACGGTGGTGGCACCTTCCAGCAGGATATGCGTTCGGGTCTCAAGTCCAGAATCGTGCTACAGCGCAAGCAAGAGCGTTATGCTGAACTAATGTTGATATTTTGGTCACCAAATTTAGCTGATCTGAACACAGTGGAGCACATCTGGGGCAATATCAGAAGTGAGCTCCATGCCCAAAACACCAGTCCCTTATTTAAGGGAATTATGGGAGCGGTGTGTAGATATCTAATGCTACATACCTCCAGAAAACCTACCAAGGAATAGTAGAATCTATGCCGTACAGAATCGCTGTTGTACTGCGTTGCAAACATGGAACAACATGGTATTAAACAGGTGATCATAATTTTTTGGCCCATCGCTCTATATCTCATACCATGACCACAATGCTACAAATGGAGAAAGTCGGAATGCTATAGAAGGGTAACCAAGGGACGGGGTAAGGGGAGGGGAGGAAATGGGAGATGAATGAGGAAGAATGACATGAACTTTGTGACTTCATTAGGCAGTCGATTAATGTATATAGGGTATATTTCACGTTTGAGGAAATTTGGAGCAGCAATTTGGGTACGTTTTTTTAAAACTCTTTACTCATTTTTTGTCTGAGGGACGTGTTTTATGTAAAACAAATCATAATTGTGTATCCGAATTTTAAACTTTCTAAAATTGCCCTTTTCCAGGAGTCTATGTCGCGCCATAACACCAACATGTGTACGCAATATGACCCATTTATTTTTATTTCAAAAACTGAGTTTATTTACTCAGTAATGCAAAAGGCAATGAAGTAAATATATGTTTACAAAGAACGGCAATAAAGTCAGTTTAATAACATAAAGTTATTAATTTCAAACTATGGTAGACAAATCAAATTTTAACTTTCACAGGTCAATTAATGTTACTATTAATTTCAAATTGAGATAAGCAAATCAAATACAAATGGTTCAAATGGCTCTGAGCACTATGGGACTTAACATCTTAGGTCATCAGTCCCCTAGAACTTAGAACTACTTAAACCTAACTAACCTAAGGACATCACACAACACCCAGCCATGACGAGGCAGAGAAAATCCCTGACCCCGCCGGGAATCGAACCTGGGAACCCGGGCGTGGGAAGCGAGAACGCTACCGCACGACCACGAGATGCGGGCATCAAATACACTCCTGGAAATGGAAAAAAGAACACATTGACACCGGTGTGTCAGACCCACCATACTTGCTCCGGACACTGCGAGAGGGCTGTACAAGCAATGATCACACGCACGGCACAGCGGACACACCAGGAACCGCAGTGTTGGCCGTCGAATGGCGCTAGCTGCGCAGCATTTGTGCACCGCCGCCGTCAGTGTCAGCCAGTTTGCCGTGGCACACGGAGCTCCATCGCAGTCTTTAACACTGGTAGCATGCCGCGACAGCGTGGACGTGAACCGTATGTGCAGTTGACGGACTTTGAGCGAGGGCGTATAGTGGGCATGCGGGAGGCCGGGTGGACGTACCGCCGAATTGCTCAACACGTGGGGCGTGAGGTCTCCACAGTACATCGATGTTGTCGCCAGTGGTCGGCGGAAGGTGCACGTGCCCGTCGACCTGGGACCGGACCGCAGCGACGCACGGATGCACGCCAAGACCGTAGGATCCTACGCAGTGCTGTAGGGGACCGCACCGCCACTTCCCAGCAAATTAGGGACACTGTTGCTCCTGGGGTATCGGCGAGGACCATTCGCAACCGTCTCCATGAAGCTGGGCTACGGTCCCGCACACCGTTAGGCCGTCTTCCGCTCACGCCCCAATATCGTGCAGCCCGCCTCCAGTGCTGTCGCGACAGGCGTGAATGGAGGGACGAATGGAGACGTGTCGTCTTCAGCGATGAGAGTCGCTTCTGCCTTGGTGCCAATGATGGTCGTATGCGTGTTTGGCGCCGTGCAGGTGAGCGCCACAATCAGGACTGCATACGACAGAGGCAACACCCGGCATCATGGTGTGGGGAGCGATCTCCTACACTGGCCGTACACCACTGGTGATCTTCGAGGGGACACTGAATAGTGCACGGTACATCCAAACCGTCATCGAACCCATCGTTCTACCATTCCTAGACCGGCAAGGGAACTTGCTGTTCCAACAGGACACTGCACGTCCGCATGTATCCCGTGCCACCCAACGTGCTCTAGAAGGTGTAAGTCAACTACCCTGGCCAGCAAGATCTCCGGATCTGTCCCCCATTGGGCATGTTTGGGACTGGATGAAGCGTCGTCTGACGCGGTCTGCACGTCCAGCACGAACGCTGGTCCAACTGAGGCGCCAGGTGGAAATGTCATGGAAAGCCGTTCCACACGACTACATCCAGCATCTCTACGATCGTCTCCATGGGAGAATAGCAGCCTGCATTGCTGCGAAAGGTGGATATACACTGTACTAGTGCCGACATTGTGCATGCTCTGTTGCCTGTGTCTATGTGCCTGTGGTTCTGTCAGTGTGATCATGTGATGTATCTGACCCCAGGAATGTGTCAATAATGTTTCCCCTTCCTGGGACAATGAATTCACGGTGTCCTTATTTCAATTTACAGGAGTGTATAAATCTTCTCGGTTGGGGCAGAGAAAATGTTCATGATTTTCTTTCCACAAACCCACACATTCCTTATGGACATAATTAACATACATTATCCGCAGTCTTATGCTCTTCATTTTATCTTCGGCACAAACTGAGCAGTACCAACCAGTTGTTAGTTTTCTCAGCTTCATTTTAACCCCCGTACTTTAAGGACTTTTTTCTTGCTGATATTGTTCGACTTAGGAGTCATTTTCTTGTTGGCGACCTCTGGAAACAGTTGCTTCCTTAAGATCACCCTACTTGACTAGACAGGCTGATTTTCCATAGCCGGTTGTTTTTTTTCAAACGTTACTAAATCAGCTTTGACCTGGCGAATTCGATTGTACAGGTGTTGTGATCTCGTCTTCTGTAATGACACTGGTAGGCTCTGCATTTGAAACACTGCTCTCAAATGAAATGTCACAGCTACTCTGATGAAGAGGTTGAGGCTCGCTAATGACGTTTGGTAAGCTCCTCGGGCGCAGTATCTCAGTGAGAAGTACTTGAAGGAACTGAAACTCAAGCTTGACTAAGTAGTTGCAAGATTGATCCATTGGGACACACGGTGCCTATGCCTTTTCTGGAATGGCTGAAGGCGTATACACCCGTAGCTCTGAAGCCACTATTTATACTGGCTTGGGCCACTGATTTTTCCCAAGCAGGAGTGAGCACGTCTACGAAGTTCGTCTTTGAAATTTCTGGTGCCTCTTTGCTGAAGTCAAAATGCAGTTATGCCTGTTCATCACAGTAAATGACAAATGTCCGAAAGACATTTTTATAGAAAAGGCTGCATTTGTATTTGTATTTTAAGGCAGGCAATACAAGGTGACATCACTTCCCTCAGCAGCATCACAGATTTTGGAATCTAACTAGTATTTTGTTTCATCGAAGATCAGCAAACATTTCCTCTGTGTACCGAATCTGAAAAGATGATGTATAAGCTGTACTCCACTTCTGAGTCGGTTTAATCGTGCTTCCCCATCTAGGTTTTTTTCTTTGGCCTTTGAATAAGATCACTGGGGGATGATTGTACCGAGACATTGCTACAAGCCACGATTGTGACACATTACCCATGCTCTTTAATGATTATGTGGGCAAGCTTAGCCCATTTTTGTGGCAAATCTGACGGTTATATAGGTAGGTGTACCCTGCATTCCTTTTCATTGGCATTTCTTTCAGTGCAATTAAAGAAGCTTTAGTCATCAAAAATTGCTTTGAGTTTTTGATACTGGCTGTTCACAATAAAATTGTTTAATTTTTGTGCCCGAGCAACTTTCAGTCTTTGTACTCTTCTCTTTGAAACTTTGTGGTTCCTCTTTAAAAACGTTTCAAATTCCATCTCCAGCCTTTTCTCACACAAACTTGTTGCTTATATTGCTTTCAGTATATACATACTGGGGGGCGGGGTACGTAAGCATTTCAGCGCAATTATCTTTGGAACAACAATAGGCACTGAAAAACGACTTTCACAGATAAGAATGTAAGGCAGATTCTCATGAAAGTAAACACTATGAAACATTGTAAAACGGAAGTAAATATTGTTTTTCCACACATACTAACGTATTTTTTTAAATCGACACCCTATATCATTTCTTACGCTATCAATAATATAAAAAAATCGCAGGAGGAATACAGTTGGTTGTATCGCAATACGTCTGTTGCATCCCGAGAAATTGCGAAGTTGACGCTTGAAATAAACAAATGGACCGCTATTGGGCATGCCGAGATGCATGCATGAACCCCACGTTGACCGTGATCGCGATGTGACAGATGTTCGTCATCTAACTTTCAGTGTCATCACGAAGGCCTGAAACACTTCCTATTCGATTGGATATTATTAATCACCGAGTAGCAGCCCAATAAATGAGATATTCTGACCGTGTCCTAAGGATAAGGCGCTGATCGGGTAATACTGCTGTGGGAATTGTTTTGGCTGCTGAATAATGCGTTGACACGATCAACAAGGTTCCACTGTAACAGTAGTTACTATGGTGTTCGGCTGCAATTACGTGCTACATCCTCGATTTTACGCAAATTCGAGGCAGCAATTCTCTTCGCCTTAAAATTTATTGATGGTCATGTTCATCACTGGTTATATTCATCACTGATAGTTCACGCGCTGTAACGTAAATTAGCACAAACACATCACAGTCCTCACTGCAATCCAATTGTAGGTTCCCGACGCGGTTGACGCAAAACGCGTAATCAGGATACAATGTAGATACTTAATAAAACACTTCAGAATAAACTATTGTCACGATAGGTATATTGCTGATAGTCAACTTGCGGCGTCGAGTATTTGCTCAGTCGACAAAGCGTATTACGGACGGGCTTCCACCATTACACCACGTTCTGCTCGCTCAAAGCTCATTTAACGGCACGCCCCTGCACACTGCCTGCACTCCACTAACTAATAATTGCTGTGTCTCCCTGGCGCTCGACTAGCGACCTGTGTGGCAAAACTACCTTTATCTTTATGTAAAGGGCTGTGGACCCTTTACAGACTGAAAGCGATAGTAGAGTTTCCCCGCACTAACATTGATAAGCACATAACGGTTTCCCTCTTGCACGTGCTATTTATCTACATACACACTACGGAACGGTACTGGTCAATATACTAAACCAACAATTCCCAAATCGATGGACAGGACAGGGCAGTCCTCTTAAGAGCTTTCCAGTGCTGTCGCCGGACTTCATTTCTATGAACTTCTTTGCCTGAGAACATGTAAAAAATCTGGTCTATCAGAAGTTTCAAACAAGCACAACATGAAGGCCCGTATTACCGCTCCATGTGCTACAACACTACAGACACTGACAGCAGTGAGTCGATCAACGCTGGAGAGAGCAGAAAGGTGCTGTTATGTAAATGGCAATCTCTTCGAACAACATTGTAGCGTTTTGCTATGAGAAACGTCACTGCATATCGGTGTGCATTTTGTGTGTTCCTGAGAAAAAGTGTATTTATTTTGTAGGTACTACTGTACACGTATGTAATCGTTTCATCGGTTGCAAAAGTCCAGTTGTAACAATCATTATAAATGTTCAGCGTCACAACCTGTACATGCCAAGTACGACCACGTAATTGATAAACAGCTACATACAACTAGCATTTACCTCTCTGTTAGATACCTGGTCAGCCATTAATTATGTTCACTGTGACTGTGATATTCGGTATTTCGTTGCCGATATATACATTCTAGTGCCGTAGTAAAGATTACTAAAGCACGAACGAGTGAACCCTTTCCTTATTTTTCATTGCCTGTTACTGGACGTTTGTACTGTTTCCAGTAAATACAACAGGTACGGAGTCTGTCGCGTCGTAGTTCATCAATCACATCAGAAGTACGGGCACCTTGCCTGTCGGGATGTGCAATAGCGGCGTGTTTCGTTTACTTCAACAATCAACTTCGCTTTGCAGTTTTTCGGGATGTAATTGACGTATTGCGATGAAACCAACACCATTCTTTTCGTGATTTTTCATGTTATGGACTACGTTTGAAATAATACGGGGTGTCAATTTAAAAAAGCATAAGTTATTGAAAAATATTGTTTACGTTTTAGAATGTCTCAAAGTATATACCTTCATGAGCCTCTGCCTTACGTTCATAGCCTGGAAAGACGTTTTTCGATATCTGTTGTTGTTCCAGAGATGTTTGCGCTAAAACGTTTAAGTGGGCTACCATGTGTGCGGTAACTTTCACCACGCAGCGTAGATAGTTTTGTACTTTGTCTCCTTTTTAGGAGTTACACGTGTTTTAATACAACCATGCTAAGTAATTCCATGAAGGTCTTCGTAAATGACAAGATGACTGTGGTTAAACGTAATACACGGTAAGAATTACGACAACAATTCAAAATCTACAATTTACTACAAACCATAAGCACAAACCCACAATCATACACGCACGCACACGGACGCTAAATCGCGCACGCGCGCACACACACACACACACACACACACACACACACACACCACCACCACCACCACCACCACCACTCCAAAATCAATTTTCTTGTCTATATAAAACTTTCAGTACAAATAAGAAATTAGTGAATGGGAGATCTACAATACAATAATACACAAATGTGGCTGTCTGATAATGGGACAAAAATAGTAAGACCAGCCACTCTGCATGTCACTAAAACGTCCAGGTTAAAGGATTAAGCTGTAGTCTAGCCAGATAGTTTTGCTCTAAACAGCGAAGAATGATTTCTGCGTATTAAGCATACCTATATCATATTTTTATTTTATGCTTTAGAAACAGTAGGTGAAAGCCTCCGAATGTGAAGGCAATGGTTTATTCTATAAAATAACTTATTCTGTGTTCAGTTACGATTTATTTTTTTATTTATCTTTTGTTCGACGTTTGTGGAAATGATTCCACTTCAAGTGCGGTTTTCGTGTATTCCGCCATTTCTTTGTAATGTTTTCGATGAATGAGATGCTGCATTGTTGTGTTACCTTTACTGTATTATATCTACTCATACACTTCTGTGATTAATGATCGATCTTTCTGTGGAGTTAGTGGTGAATTTGGAAAACAATCCTACTTCTGGTTTTTTTTTACGTATACCGAAACTAATCCATATTAAACACCACACAGAATTTTCTGTGCACAATACGCTTTGAAAACATTATACGTACAAAATACAAAAGATTCACAAAAATATTTTTACACGGGACCACCGGGATTCGATCTTCGATCAATGTAAACATGTCGGCTGTTCGGTGAATCAAATGGTTTGCTGTACTACGTCGACAGTCGTCTGCATAAACGCCGTCATCGAGGTGAACAGCGGTTCGAAATATGTAGCGCGCCACGGACACAGGCTGATGGGCGTACTGTTATGCTGTTGGAGACAATCTCCTGATGTTGCATGGGTCCTGTGCTAGTAATCCCGACGGCTATGTCACCTTTCAGCAGTACACTTGTACGTGTGTCGGAGACAGAACCGTGCTGCTGTGGTTTGAGGAGCATTACGTACTTGTATACCAGGTACGTGTTGCTATTGCTGATGTTATGTGTGTCTTCTGTCTATATAACAATGAGTAATTTTGATGTATAGTAACGTGATAAGCCGACGTATGTGGCCGAGCGCTTCTAGGCGCTTCAGGCTGTAACCGCGCCACCGCTATGGTCACAGGTTCGAATCCTGCATCGGGCATGGCTTTGTGTGATGCCCTTAGGTTAGTTAGGTTTAAGTAGTTGTAAGTTCTAGGGGACTGATGACCTCAGATGTTAAGTCCCATAGTGCTCAGAGCCATTTGAACCATTTTATTATGATAATGACTCACACTGGATGATATGAGAAAAATCTAAGATTTTAGGAGGAAATTAATCATATCGTGCAGGTAGAGATATTTTTCAGAATTACAAATATTCACGCAAAAATACAGACCTGACTCCTAGACGCTGGCTGCCGCACTGCATTGTTGATCTTCAGCGTAACGACTGACGCAACTTTTTGCGTAAAACTTGAGTAGTCCCAAATATCTTGTGCGTCTGAGGACATCGTTTAAGGGCAAAAACAACTTTCGCAGGCAGTAGTTATGACAGTGTTGCCCGTTGGAAAGTTTTCAGAAAGTAGCCCGCTACTGAGTTGACTCACGAGCTGCTTAAAATACGCTCAACGCTCGCCGAGAAATCGGGCGTCACTTGTGACGGCGCGCTGTTGTATTCATTTGGGGAGGAGGCAGGCAACTTGGCCTCCGCAGGAGCGGTTCCGAGATTGGATGGCGGCCCGTCAGCCTGGGTGCAGATAGTGAGATTATGGAAATGGCGTCAGGGGCGCCACACTGTGTCGGCCCTACGGTCTTCTGGGCAAATATTCCTGCCCGGTGCCTGCAGCGATTTCACTCAGCGTAGGCGCCAGCTAGGTACCGTCATTTATAGCAAAAGACTCCGTGGGTGTATCTTACCTTACGCTCCCATGAGTATAATAAATAATAGCTACGTGGGTAGAATAATTAATTTCTAGAAAATAACGATAACTTTTGATAAGAGAATTTATGACTTTTTGTGACCATGATTCTTACTGGGGTTTTACCGAAAATTTAAAACATGTGAAGCACACAGCCATACATAGAGCCAGACGGATTTGCACGCCGGAGTATCTAGACGTCGAATTAAAACATCTGAAGCACGCTTTTGAGAAAAATGGGTACTCAAAGAAAGAAGTAAGCTGAATTCTGCACCCAAACAACAAAAAGCCTAAGGACAAGCCCGAAAAACGATGGAAGCACATGAGCTTAAACGGGTGCCTTTCGGCTTCACCTCCTAGTGGCTTGGCTGTCTTGCCAAGTCACAACAATAGATATTTGCATGTGAAGAACACGTTAGTCTCTCTCCCTTTTATAAAGAAAGTAACGGATCAGATTGGAAAGATTTTAAGTAAACATGATATTAGACCTGTTTTTAGACCAACGAAGAAAATTTGTCATGTTCTCCGGTCTGTAAAAGATAAACGCGCTTCTCTATCAGCCAGTGGCGTATATAAAATTCCGTGTACATGTGGTAAAGTTTATACTGGAACAACAGAAAGAAGCGTAAATACACGGTTAAAAGGACACAGAACTCTTTGCCGATTAGAAAACACAGATAAATCGGCTGTAGCAGAACACGCTTTTCAGTCAGGAAATCATCAAGTGAAGTTTTCCGAAACAAAAATTTTATCTACGACGACGAACTATTACCCACGGCTTTGTAGAGAAGCAATTGAAATATATAAACATAGGGATAATTTTAATCGGAAATAAGAGACTATGAAACTTAGTGATATTTGTACAGTAGCACTACAGAATTGCTAGACAGTTTTATCCGTGACGAGATTACGATCGATAGTTAAGTTTTATCTCTGACAAAGATTATCTCTGCATATCACATGTAACTCTGGTCAAGCCCACTTTCTACGATATATAAGTCGCTCTCAGACGTCCGACCCGTCAGTCGGCAAGACTCACCGGAGGAGAAACACCCCTCTGAAGATGTCCAGCGCAGCTCTGGACGAAACGTTAGGAGCTGAAGAGTTTCATGGACCACGACCTTACATCCCGGAAGGTTTACCAGAACATACATAGTTCGTCGAAACTTTTTAATAAATTTTCTGTGACACAGCTGTTTTTATATAATTTCGACAAATACACGGTTCTCAGTACTCAAAGTTTGATAGCAGAAACTCGATTGATACCTGGTCAGTTGCTTGTGACTAAAACTCTTCCGATTTTCTAAATTTCCACATGCTATAAAATGGGTTATAATGAACATAACATTTCATTTGCAGCGCAAGTGCCTTTAACGTCGACGTTTCGCTTCGCATCTATCGTATCAGATACTGTACCTACATTCCCCTAACATACCAGGTGTAGATGTATGAAACCGGAATTTCCCTATAGATGGTGCCAGCCGTTAGTGTAAGTCGCATGAGACCGCGACTGCAGCGCCATCTCCTACCTGTAACGGCAGCCCAAGCTCCATACATAGAAGTTACATACATAGAAGTTAGTCTCGAACATATACTGCGTTAGGTTGGCAACATATAGGTAAACATACCAAAGAAGGTAAAACACGTAATGGAGTCGCATTATTTACGTTGAGAAAAACAGTGTACGACGAAATAGTTGTATCCAGTGACAAAAGAACAATAGTACACCACAAAAAAAGAGAGAAACATGGTGAACAGTGTGAGGAGCGCCAGAACAAAAAGATGTGATTATATGGCAGTGATAAAAGTGGTAGTGCGACCTCCAGACCAGATGTGAGGAAACTCAGATCAGCATATCGTAAGTAAGTAATTTTTTTACAAAAAAATCGCGAAGTGAACTGTTTAATGGTCTAAAACTAACAAAAACTATCGTTTAGATCCTACTGATGATGCCTTAGACCAGGAGAAGGCGAAACGCATATGGGATAAATAAAGGAACTAGCAGCTGGAAAAGGCAGTTTTATTTACAAAACAAGTATTTATATGCTTGCTACGAAGGATGGTCACACAAACAAACTTGATCATCGGTATCTGTTTGAAACCCGTAAACTTGTCGAGTTTTGTACCTACGAACTGCAATTTGCGGAGAGCATTGGTTTACAGTTGCCTTTTGGAGAAAACTGCTGCAGAATCGCATCGAATGCTTATAAAGCTTTCGATAAACATGCTGCCGGCCGGTGTAGCCGAGCGGTTCTAGGCGCTACGGTCTGGAACCGCGCGACCGCTACGGTCGCAGGTTCGAATCCTGCCTCGGGCATGGATGTGTGTGATGTCCTTACGTTAGTTAGGTTTAAGTAGTTCTAAGTTCTAGGGGACTGATGACCTCAGCAGTTAAGTCCCATAGTGCTCAGAGCCATTTGAACCATATGATAAACATGCTATTAGGAATACAGAGTGTTTCAAGTGGTTCAAAGAAACTCAAATTGGCGATTTTAAGGTGAGAAACGACGAGTGCGAGAAACCACCGAAAATTTTCGAAGAAGACAAATTGCAGACCTTGAAGATGATACTCAAACTCAACAGAAACTTTCAGAACAATTGAATGGGAGACATAAAGCCGTTTCTCTTCGGTTGAAAGCTATGGGAAAGGTGCAGAAAGTGGGAAAATGACCGCATGAACTGAAGGACAGACAGCAAGCAAATCGAAAGACCACTTGTGAACTGCTGCTCGCCAGATACGGAAGAATGTCGTTTCTCCATATAATAGTGACAAGCGATGAAAAATGGATATATTTTGAGAATCTTAAGCGTCATAAATCATGGGTGAATCCAGGCAAACCATCGACGTCCACTGCAGGATCAAATAGCTTTGAAAAGATCAGTGGTATCAGAAGGGTGGGATCAGAAAGGTGTCATCCATTATGAGCTGCTAAAACGTAGTCAGACCGTTAACACTAATCATTACCAACAGCAAATGATCGATTTAAATCGGGCATTACGTGAGAAACGCCCGGGATATGGAAAAAGGCAACGCAAAATCATATTGCTCCATGATAACACCCCATCACACACAGCATAACGGATCAGGGAAACGATCAAGGCCTTCAGTTTGGACATACTTGGGCATCCGGCTTATTCTGCGGACTTTCCTCCGTCCGATTGTCATCTATTTGCATCACGCTCTGGCTGTACAATGCTTCAGTTCGTATGAAAATGTACTCAAATGGCTCGGTGACTGGTTCTGTTTAAAAAAGAACTGCATTTCTTTTTTTTTTTTTCGTGGGATTCATAGCCTGCCGGAGAGGTGCGAGAAATATGTAAATAGCAACGAATATTATTTTGAATGAAATATTGCTTATCAGTTTTAAACAACAGGCGTGTGGTTATTCTAACCAAATTCCGCTATCATACTTCTACACCTGATATGTCAGCAAATGAGTCAAGTTTTTCACTTCTTCCTGTTTAGAGATATTGCACGGTTAACACAATATAAAACAAGATCGAAAGATTGGATATGAAAGTATGGAAATACCATAACAGAGATCAATCCAAAAGTAAACAGCAGGAAATGAACATAGACATTATACTGCATACATACAGCATATCAGTCAATTTCGCGTCGAAATCGGTGAATTTGATGTCGAATTGAGCATTTGTAAAAGATCCCAAGAAAGAAGTGCTCAGATTGGAGAGGATAGTTGAATTTGCTTGGTGATATCCATCTATTAACACGATATAGACACCTGAAGTTTCAGTAAGATTTATCAATAGTTTCAGATGAACAAAGGTGCGTTCCCTTCAACAAGGGGGTTCGTGCATTTCGTCTTTCGCTGACCAAGGTTGCGAACACTCACAATAGCGAGGGTCTGCTGTTATTAGTTACACTGCACTCCACAGCTCAGTGTCGTTGGCAGATCAAAAATGCTAGTGAAACAATGGTACAGCTGGTTATTCCCCGTTTCCGGAGGTATCTGACATCACACGTTTATACAATATCTATAGATTGCGGATGCATATCCGACAGTTAATAGCGTTCAGTAAGAATTCAGATCAGATGAATTTCATGACTAAAGCGTCAGTGTGAGTGCTCCTTAACCCCCCGTAGCATAATCTGACCCTTATACCACAATGATAATTATACTTACGCAGTAAAACGAATTGTAATAGTTCATAAAGACGTGTGGTCAGTGTGGTGCAACTGTTAGTATACTTGTTATTCTAGTAGTACATTCATTCCGTAGATTCAGACACTTGGTCCCGTGGTCCGCAATGTAATAACAGTACATTCATATTATAGATTCAGATAGGTTCCTAACTAGCTGCAGTAGTACTAGTAGTAGTAGAAGATTCATAATACACACTCCTGGAAATGGAAAAAAGAACACATTGACACCGGTGTGTCAGACCCACCATACTTGCTCCGGACACTGCGAGAGCGCTGTACAAGCAATGATCACACGCACGGCACAGCGGACACACCAGGAACCGCGGTGTTGGCCGTCGAATGGCGCTAGCTGCGCAGCATTTGTGCACCGCCGCCGTCAGTGTCAGCCAGTTTGCCGTGGCATACGGAGCTCCATCGCAGTCTTTAACACTGGTAGCATGCCGCGACAGCGTGGACGTGAACCGTATGTGCAGTTGACGGACTTTGAGCGAGGGCGTATAGTGGGCATGCGGGAGGCCGGGTGGACGTACCGCCGAATTGCTCAACACGTGGGGCGTGAGGTCTCCACAGTACATCGATGTTGTCGCCAGTGGTCGGCGGAAGGTGCACGTGCCCGTCGACCTGGGACCGGACCGCAGCGACGCACGGATGCACGCCAAGACCGTAGGATCCTACGCAGTGCCGTAGGGGACCGCACCGCCACTTCCCAGCAAATTAGGGACACTGTTGCTCCTGGGGTATCGGCGAGGACCATTCGCAACCGTCTCCATGAAGCTGGGCTACGGTCCCGCACACCGTTAGGCCGTCTTCCGCTCACGCCCCAACATCGTGCAGCCCGCCTCCAGTGGTGTCGCGACAGGCGTGAATGGAGGGACGAATGGAGACATGTCGTCTTCAGCGATGAGAGTCGCTTCTGCCTTGGTGCCAATGATGGTCGTATGCGTGTTTGGCGCCGTGCAGGTGAGCGCCACAATCAGGACTGCATACGACCGAGGCACACAGGGCCAACACCCGGCATCATGGTGTGGGGAGCGATCTCCTACACTGGCCGTACACCACTGGTGATCGTCGGGGGGACACTGAATAGTGCACGGTACATCCAAACGGTCATCGAACCCATCGTTCTACCATTCCTAGACCGGCAAGGGAACTTGCTGTTCCAACAGGACAATGCACGTCCGCATGTATCCCGTGCCACCCAACGTGCTCTAGAAGGTGTAAGTCAACTACCCTGGCCAGCAAGATCTCCGGATCTGTCCCCCATTGAGCATGTTTGGGACTGGATGAAGCGTCGTCTCACGCAGTCTGCACGTCCAGCACGAACGCTGGTCCAACTGAGGCGCCAGGTGGATATGGCATGGCCAGCCGTTCCACAGGACTACATCCAGCATCTCTACGATCGTCTCCATGGGAGAATAGCAGTCTGCATTGCTGCGAAAGGTGGATATACACTGTACTAGTGCCGACATTGTGCATGCTCTGTTGCCTGTGTCTATGTGCCTGTGGTTCTGTCAGTGTGATCATGTGATGTATCTGACCCCAGGAATGTGTCAATAAAGTTTCCCCTTCCTGGGACAATGAATTCACGGTGTTCTTATTTCAATTTCCAGGAGTGTATATTCCCCAAAGTGAAATGCGAGACAGGACAGCCAGCTACAGAATAGGACACTGTCAATATTGAACTGAATGGAAGGGGTATAAATAACGAGTCATAGATAGTAAATATATTTAATAACCATTTCATCATTTCCTAAACGTAGTAGAAAGAATAGGGACAAACAGTTCAAGGAAAAATTCACAGCTGCATGTTGAAATACCAGTATCATTCAATTTAGTCAAGCGGATGTAGCTGCAATTTCTCCTCCCGAAATTAAGAAAATTATACATTCTCTCACAAATAAAAACTCAACCGGCTTTGTTGGTGTTTGCAATAGAGTATAAAGATTGGTTCCCATATAATATGCCACTGTCAAACCCCTCCGTAAGGAAGGTGATAGGGGAGATCTCAATAATTATCGACCAGTTTCACTTCTGACATCATTTCCAAAAATTTCCGAGAAGAAGATATATTCCAACAATAACATATCCTCCACAAATCACAGGTTGGATTTCAGAAGTGTTGTTCTATTGAGAGTGCAATCTACATGTTCCCTCACCAAATTTAAAGCGGCCGCTCGTATTTTCTGCGATCTATCTAAAGCATTTGACCGTGTGGATTACAATATTCTCCTAGATATATTGAAGGTTTATGGGACTAATGGAACAGTGAACCAGTGGATAATGTCATATCTAGCCAAAAGAATTCCAAAAGTTGTACTAAGTAATTCGACACATGTAGTGTTTTGATATTATTTTGACTGGGGTGTAATCACATATGGGGTTACCCAAAGCTCAGCCTTTGTTCCACTGTTGTCCTTCATATGTTTAAACAATATTCTGTCTGAAATACAACAAACGACATTAATTCTTTCTGCTGATGACACTAGTGCTGTAATCAATCCAGAAATACATATAGTTGACTGGTTTGATATGAATTGTTTCATCTTCAGTTTTAAAAAGACACAACATATTCAGTTTTGTAAATATAAGTTTACTATGCTAGTGTTAAGTGTAACACATGTTGAAGAAATAATAAATAGGGTGGAAAATTCTAAATGCTCTCGCATTGATATTGATGGGAATTTAAACTGGGAAAAGCACATTATGAAATGTCTAAAATAACTTAATTCGGCCACATTTGCAGTTAGAATCATTGAAAATCTTGGAGAGGGATGAATCAGTAAGCTGAAGTACTCTGCTTATTTTCATTCAATAATGAGATATGGAATAATGTTATGGAGTGACTTATCTTTAAGAAAGAAAAATCTTCATTGCTCAAAAACTTGCTGTAAGAATAATTTGTTGTGCACACCCTAATCGTCTTGTAGACATCTGTTTAAAGGGTCGGCCATTCTGACTACTGCTTCACAGTAAATTTATTTCCACATGAACTTTGTTGTGAATAATCCACTGCACTTCCGAAGGAACAATGATGTAAACAATAACAATACAGTAAGGAAAAATTACATTCATTACTCCACAATGAGGTTGTCTTTAGCAAAATTTGGGTGTATGATGGTTGCAACAAAAATTTTTGATAACTTACCTAGAGATATAAAACGTCTGACAGGGAGAAAAGTAAAATTTGAAAACAAGTTAAAAAAAGTTTCAGCTCGAAAGCTGCTATTATTCTGTAGAAGAATTTCTGTTATTGTAATATGTAAAAGCTCATGGACTGAAACTATTATCCCACATCTGTGGCTACTTAGGGAAAACAGCTTCATAAATGTTCAGCATGCAGCCATATTTAAAAATTAAGTTCTGATGTGTATGCAAAATGACTCATTCCACATCATTACGATTTATTGTGCAAATAGTCCTTGGAACATGAAACAAACTAACTTACTAACTAGAAAAGAAACAAGAAAGCAGTCCGACCAACATACGATTCAGTCTAGAACAACTGGTTACCAGAAAAGTGCCCTAAGTCTTTGGATATGTATGTATAATAATTTATCAGAAGAAACCAAAGGACAGATATGCCAAGAGCTGTCACATGTACATTAAAAAACGTCTTTTGGTGCAAAACTTCTACACATTAAATGATTATTTTGAAAAAGGTTGTAAATGTCAACTAACTTCTTAATAAAAACTCAGTTATGCCTGATGATTATGTACAGCACGTATTTCCTTAAAATGTGGAATGCACTGGTATGCATTTATTTCTATTTTGTTTCTACCATGTTTCATTTCATTTCGTCATATTTAAAAAGAAGTTACAACCCTTCTAACAAGTGAAAGTACAACATGATACCTGTTATCTTCTTGTAATATTGCTGCGAATTTCATATAACAAATTAAAATCTGTACCATACCAACTGTAAAACTTACTTGTAAAAATGTGTACTTGAATGTACAGTACCATATGCACAAACTTACAACATTGTGATTTCTTGGATCAATAAAATACAAAGTAGAAAAACAATTAGCTGTACCGCAGCAACTGCACACTGTTTTGATAGATCTCGGTATTATTGTTTAACTAACACCGAGTGACACTGTAGGTAAGCATTGGTATGATGGAAATTTCATATCATTTGTATAATATGTTTAACTTCAATCATTCATCCTATAAACATAAGGCACCTACATTCAGGCTAACATTTCATTTTTAAGTTATTGTAAGTGGTTCTTCACATAAACTGTAAGTGTTTTACGTTACATGTAATACACTTAAAAACTCCAGTGTATTACTGAATGGTGATAGTTGAGGAATCTGAAGGAGTGGATAATGTGAATGTTGGAAGAAGAGCAGTGAAATTTCCATGTGTATGGTGTGGACTTCAGGAAATTCTGCTAGTCTACAAGACACTAAAATATGTTCGATTGTAGTTATATTTTGAAATATTTCCGAGAATTGTCGAACTTAGTTATTGAAGATTGTGGGGACTTTGATTTTATGAAGCCTGATCTGAAATATTTCGAATGAAGCTTGGAATTTGAGTATATATCAACAATGACCTACTTGTACAACTGTAAATTGTACATATGTTAACCGACAAGGTACTTCACGTAATGATGTGGTGTATAGACCTTTACCTTACATCAGTGTGCATTTTCATCCACCATGGTTTTGAAGCACACTATTCTGTTGATATGATCTATGGTTACTGAAAGTACCTTGTTCATGAGATTTCACTGCAGCACACTAACGCTCATTTTATTTATATGCTTCCTGCTATTCAGATTCTCTGTTTTATCCGTTTCACATAAACTTGAGACCAATTCCTATCTGAAGATGGTTGATATTTTCAACCTAAACTTGTTATCTAATTGTCATTATCGAACTGCGCTAAAGACAATTAAAAATTATTAAAAAATTTTTAATGAATTGGTCTCCCACCATTACGCCGGAATCTAAAACTGTAAGGAATTAAATATCAGTCATGTCACAGAATTAAGGTAAATAGCTTGGGTTGTGCTTGTGCATCAGTTTTTAACCTTATTTTTTCAACTCTCTAACTGTAAAGACAATGAACCTAATAGCACAAATTAGTATACATTCATTTCATGGGATTACAGTTGTTGAGATTTCTGTTTTCTTCAGATTAAATGCTGCTACTTCTAACTATATTATTGTAAGTTGGTGTTCTCACTCTATCCTCATGTCGATGGCTAGTCGTGGTTTCTTCTCCTCTGGACTTCCGTCTTCCTTGGCGTTGTCAGTTCACACACATTCTGCTGTGTGAAAAATAGCGACGCATGCAGCTCTTCTGAAAAAAGGAGAGTATGAAAGATCTTTTACTTTGGAGCTACTTTTAATTTTCTCAGGTCACTAAGGTAGATTACATCCTTTGCATATCAGCTTTCCTCAAATACATTACGGAAAGGAAGAGACTGGAGTTGGGAGCGAAGTTGCCAGGCCAGAAGACATCAAAATTTTATGTGCTTGGGCCATCTCTGCACTAATCGAATAAGAATCATTAACAGTTGCACAATTACAAAGACAGTGATTTCCTGAAAGCAGACAAAAAATTCCTTAATACACTTCGTAACTGTTCTCAACATACATGGTTAATCCGTTCGAAGATCACTGCATTGTACAGTTATCCTACACTTCCCTGAGCAGAAAACCCTAAATACTGCTACTGCAGGCAATGACAAAAACCCAAAAACCACTGAAATTGATGCGATTTTGAAATTTTATTCCATGAAAACTTCCACTTCATGAGACTTTCCTGTTCACAAGTTCTTAATTTCAGCTGTCTTTCGATGAACTGTTCTCCCAACACAGAAAGGACCAGAATAAATGTGAAAAAAGTTATTAAACAAAAATCTATGCCTTCTTGACAAACGATGAATTTTAAAACAACGTCCTGTCCTATTGCAAAAATGTCATCTGGCACAGTAACCCCTTGTTTCCACACATCCTTCCTCGCCTGATCTCCCCAAGGCGACCTCCCACTCGACCACAGGCAAGGGGTCAACTTCAATGCGAGCAGTAACTGGGCTGGCCACCAGTGCAGATCGATCAGTGGGCTCTGATGTGCTGGACATCCATTGGATCCTCACACCCCACACAGTGACGTCCATCTACTGCAACTTCAACCTGTGTATCCGAAGCCATCACAGCCTGGAGCTGAGAGTGAAGTGTCACCAACTTGGCTCGCATCCACACACAGCCCCCCCACCCCTGTCAGAGGTTTGAGTCCTCCCTCGTCCCTTGATCATGGGTGTGTGTGTTGTCCTTAGTGTATGTTAGATTAAGTAGAGTGTAAGCCTAGGGACTGATGGCCTCAGCAGTTTGGTCACATAGTCCTTATCACAAAGTTTCAAATTTTCCACACACAGCAGTCACAGCCCATATCCATACTGGAGACAATGAAGAACCAAACTACACAGTCAAACAAAGGACTCTCGACACATGCTAGGGAACTCTACTGTAGACACCAAAGAAAACGCGAGAAATGTGCCTACTATATTACACTCCTGGAAATGGAAAAAAGAACACATTGACACCGGTGTGTCAGACCCACCATACTTGCTCCGGACACTGCGAGAGCGCTGTACAAGCAATGATCAGACGCACGGCACAGCGGACACACCAGGAACCGCGCTGTTGGCCGTCGAATGGCGCTAGCTGCGCAGCATTTGTGCACCGCCGCCGTCAGTATCAGCCAGTTTGCCGTGGCATGCGGAGCTCCATCGCAGTCTTTAACACTGGTAGCATGCCGCGACAGCGTGGACGTGAACCGTATGTGCAGTTGACGCACTTTGAGCGAGGGCATATAGTGGGCATGCGGGAGGCCGGGTGGACGTACCGCCGAATTGCTCAACACGTGGGGCGTGAGGTCTCCACAGTACATCGATGTTGTCGCCAGTGGTCGGCGGAAGGTGCACGTGCCCGTCGACCTGGGACCGGACCGCAGCGACGCACGGATGCACGCCAAGACCGTAGGATCCTACGCAGTGCCGTAGGGGACTGCACCGCCACTTCCCAGCAAATTAGGGACACTGTTGCTCCTGGGGTATCGGCGAGGACCATTCGCAACCGTCTCCATGAAGCTGGGCTACGGTCCCGCAACCCGTTAGGCCGTCTTCCGCTCACGCCCCAACATCGTGCAGCCCGCCTCCAGTGGTGTCGCGACAGGCGTGAATGGAGGGACGAATGGAGACGTGTCGTCTTCAGCGATGAGAGTCGCTTCTGCTTTGGTGACAATGATGGTCGTATGCGTGTTTGGCGCCGTGCAGGTGAGCGCCACAATCAGGACTGCATACGACCGAGGCACACAGGGCCAACACCCGGCATCATGGTGTGGGGAGCGATCTCCTACACTGGCCGTACACCACTGGTGATCGTCGAGGGGACACTGAATAGTGCACGGTACATCCAAACCGTCATCGAACCCATCGTTCTACCATTCCTAGACCGGCAAGGGAACTTGCTGTTCCAACAGGACAATGCACGTCCGCATGTATCCCGTGCCACCCAACGTGCTCTAGAAGGTGTAAGTCAACTACCCTGGCCAGCAAGATCTCCGGATCTGTCCTCCATTGAGCATGTTTGGGACTGGATGAAGCGTCGTCTCACGCGGTCTGCACGTCCAGCACGAACGCTGGTCCAACTGAGGCGCCAGGTGGATATGGCATGGCCAGCCGTTCCACAGGACTACATCCAGCATCTCTACGATCGTCTCCATGGGAGAATAGCAGCCTGCATTGCTGCGAAAGGTGGATATACACTGTACTAGTGCCGACATTGTGCATGTTCTGTTGCCTGTGTCTATGTGCCTGTGGTTCTGTCGTGTGATCATGTGATGTATCTGACCCCAGGAATGTGTCAATAAAGTTTTCCCTTCCTGGGACAATGAATTCACGGTGTTCTTATTTCAATTTCCAGGAGTGTTGATTAACACGCAGAGATTCAGAAACTGAGCAACCAAAGCACTCAAGTGAGACTAAATAATTCGCGCCTGGTTAGGAACTTGTAAAAGTCACAAAACTGGTCACTTCGCTGTTGCTGCTTGTGTCTCGGTTGGCCCTTGTACCTCACTGCGTGACATCAATCTGCAATGCATTAGCAAACGCGCCTTAATTACATCCAACTGAAACTGCAGATCAACAACACCTTCAGAGTTTTTCATAAGGAACAACAGTGGATCAGAAGCTACTGGGATCCACAGAAGTGGAGGCGGAAGCTGATAAAAATTCGTTTGGTTCCCATCGCCATACTGAAACCCCCAAACCCCTGCAAGCTTCTGCAGCTTATATGTTGCAAATGCAAGACAGATTGCCGAGGGCGGTGTGGGTCTAGGCGGGCAACACTGTTTTGCACGAACTGTGCCAGCAAGATCAAGGATTGTGCTCCATCATCGACGACAATTTTCATATAGATACGAAGACTACCTGGGCTACTATGTAGCAGTATCATTGTCTGAAGCAGTTGAGGCGTCAGGACGTATTATTCGTGTAATATTTTGCAGCATTATGCGTCTTTACTAATAAAATTTTCTCTGTCATAAGATTAATCATTCAGTTACAATATTTTCAGTAAAAGAAAAGAAAGAACTCACTTTTCAGCCCAGACCTTCCATAGCCCCTGACGCTTTTCCTGGACCTTGCATTGACCAAGATCCTTCACCTAGACCTTCAAGAGCCCAAGAAACACTGCCTGGGTAACCAGCATTCCCAAGACGACTAAAATAGCAGTCTACATGACGTCAGACAAGTACTTCTTCATTCGTCAATAGCTCACAACACAACTTATATATCTTTTGTATTCATTTTCTTTCACTAAATGCCTTCTCTTTTCCAGATGATCCATTCCTAGGTTCCCCTTTAACTCATTTCATGACACATGTACGTGTATTATAATGTACAGATTTTTTTATTCCTCCTCCTAATCGTGTACCTAACACGTTTTAAATATAATGCATTAAAGTTTTACTCAAACATGCATTCCTACCGAAACATTCAAAACAATCTCTTAAGCGTAAAACACTGAAAGTGTATCACTATTGAGTGACAGGGGGAAGGGGTCATTTGGCTGTAAGGAGCAGATGATATTTTTCGTAATTTTCGCATTCCTTCTTGCCCTCTTATGAGACAATAGAATGTTAGCTACGTCTCTTGTAGGAAATATAATGTACATTCACACGGAGTGAACATTTTATTGATAACATGTACATTTTACGAGTTGTATGGCGTGGGAGTGGGTTTTTAACGTATTCGCAGAAGATACCACTCGTAAGAAAATCAAATCTGACTAATGTATTTTATTGGAGAATTTGTCGTCTTTAACGCTGTAGCGACTGGTCATCTACGAAAACGCGTAGTTTTTGAGATGTAAACAAAAAAATGAAAAATGTGTGATTAATTTCCGTTTTTTGTTTTGAATAAATCAGAAAACTTGAAATTCGGATTCAGCACACCAAGAACTTGTAGAGTCGTTGAAGAAACAAGAGTTTCGCAGTTTTATTACGGGAACAATATCATTTCACTGGGCTAATTGGATACTGTATCGTTCAGAACGTTGTCACTGATCTTTGCCAAGTAAAAAACGCAATCACTATGTATCAAGTATTTCAGATTGTTGTTGTTGTTGTGGTCTTCAGCCCTGAGACTGTTTTGATCCAGCTCTCCATGCTACTCTATCCTGTGCAAGCTTCTTCATCTCCCAGTACCTACTGCAACCTACATCCTCTTGAATCTGCTTGGTGTATTCATCTCTTGGTCTCCCTCTACGATTTTTACCCCAAACGCTGCCCTCCAATGCTAAATTGGTGATCCCTTGATGCCTCAGAACATGTCCTACCAATCGATCCCATCTTCTAGTCAAGTTGTGCCACAAACTCCTCTTCTCCCGAATTCTATTCAATACCTCCTCATTAGTTATGTCATCTACCCATCTAATCTTCAGCATTATTCTGTAGCACCACATTTCGAAAGCTTCTATTCTCTTCTTGTCCAAACTATTTATCGTCCATGTTTCACTTCCATACATGGCTACACTCCACACAAATACTTTCAGAAATGACTTCCTGACACTTAAATCTATACTCGATGTTAACAAATTTCTCTTCTTCAGAAACGCTTTCCTTGCTATTGCCAGTCTACATTTTATATCCTCTCTACTTGGACCATCATCAGTTATTTTACTCCCTAAAAAGCAAAACTCCTTTACTACTTTAAGTGTCTCATTCCATAATCTAATTCCCTCAGCATCTCCCGACTTAATTCGACTACATTCCATTATCCTCGTTTTGCTTTTGTTGATGTTCATCTTATATCCTCCTTTCAAAACGCTGTCCATTCCGTTCAACTGCTCCTCCAAGTCCTTCGCTGTCTCTGACAGAATTACAATGTCATCGGTGAACCTCAAGGTTTTTATTTCTTCTCCATGGATTTTAATACCTACTCCGAATTTTTCTTTTGTTTCCTTTACTGCATGCTCAATATACAGATTGCATAACATCGGAGAGAGGCTACAACCCTGTCTCACTCCCTTCCCAACCATTGCTTCCCTTTCATACCCCTCAATTCTTATAACTCCCATTTGGTTTCTGTACAAATTGTAAATAGCCTTTCGCTCTCTGTATTTTACCTCTGCCACCTTCAGAATCTGAAAGAGAGTATTACAGTCATCATTGTCAAAAGCTTTCTCGAAGTCTATATATGCTAGAAACGTAGATTTGCCTTTCCTTATTCCAGCTTCCAAGCTACGTCGTAGGGTCAGTATTGCCTCACGCGTTCCAATATTTCTATGGAATCCAAACTGATCTTCCCCGAGGTCGGCTTCTACTAGTTTTTCCATTCGTCTGTAAAGTATTCGCGTTAGTATTTTGCAGCCGTGACTTATTAAACTGATAGTTCGGTAATTTTCACATCTGTCAACACCTGCTTTCTTTGGGATTGGTATTACTATATTCTTCTTGACGCCTAAGGGTATTTCGCCTGTCTCATACATCTTGCTCACCAGATGGTAAAGTTTTGTCAGGACTGGCTCTCCCAAGGCTGTCAGTAGTTCTAATGGAATGTTATCTACTCCCGGGGCCTTCTTTCGACTCAGGTCTTTCAGTGCTCTGTCAAACTCTTCACGCAGTATCATATCTCCCATTTCATCTTCATCTACATCCTCTTCCATTTCCATAATATTGTCCTCAAGTACATCGCCCTTGTATAGACCCTCTATATATTCCTTCCACCTTTCTGCTTTCCCTTCTTTGCTTAGAACTGGGTTGCCATCTGAGCACCTGATATTCATACAAGTGGTTGTCTTTTCTCCAAAGGTCTCTTTAATTTTCCTGTAGGCAGTATCTATCTTACCCCTAGTGAGATAAGCCTCTACATCCTTACATTTGTCCTCTAGCCATCCCTGCTTAACCATTTTGCACTTCCTGTCGATCTCATTTTTGAGACGTTTGTATTCCTTTTTGGCTGCTTCATTTACTGCATTTTTATATTTTCTCCTTTCATCAATTAAATTCAATATTTCTTCTGTTGCCCAAGGATTTCTACTAGCCCTCGTCTTTATACCTACCTCATCCTCTGCTGCCTTCACTACTTCATCCCTCAAAGCTACCCATTCTTCTTCTACTGTATTTCTTTCCCCCACTACTGTCAATTGTTCCCTTATGCTCTCCCTGAAACTCTGTTAAACCTCTGGTTTAGTCAGTTTATCCAGGTTCCATCTCCTTAAATGCCCACCTTTTTGCAGTTTCTTCAGTTTTAATCTACAGTTCATAACCAATAGATTGTGGACAGAGTCCACATCTGCCCCTGGAAATGTCTTACAATTTAAAACCTGGTTCCTAAATCTCTGTCTTTCCATTATATAATCTATCTGATACCTTTTAGTATCTGCAGGCTTCTTCCATGTATACAACCTTCTTTTATGATTCTTGAACCAAGTGTTAGTTATGATTAAGTTATGCTCTGTGCAAAATTCTACCAGACAGCTTCCTCTTTCATTTCTTACCCCCAATCCATATTCACCTACTACGTTTCCTTCTCTCCCTTTTCCTACTACCGAATTCCAGTCACCCATGACTATTAAATTTTCGTCTCCCTTCACTATCTGAATAATTTCTTTTATTACATCATACTTTTCTTCAATTTCTTCGTCATCTACAGAGCTAGTTGGCATATAAACTTGCACTACTGTAGTAGGCGTGGGCTTCGTGTCTATCTTGACCACAATAATGCGTTCACTATGCTGTTTGTAGTAACTTACCCGCATTCCTATTTTTTTATTCATTATTAAACCTACTCCTGCATTACCCCTATTTGACTTTGCATTTATAACCCTGTATTCGCCTGACCAAAAGCCTTGATCCTCCTGCCACCGAATTTCACTAATTCCCACTATATCTAAATTCAACCTATCCATTTCCCTTTTTAAATTTTCTAACCTACCTGCCCGATTAAGGGATCTGACATTCCACGCTCCGATCCGTAGAATGCCAGTTTTCTTTCTCCTGATAACGACGTCCTCTTGAGTAGTCCCCGCCCGGAGATCCGAATGGGGGATTATTTTACCTCCGGAATATTTTACCCAACAGGACGCCATCATCATTAACCATACAGTGAAGCTGCATGCCCTCGGGGCCCGCATCTCGTGGTCGTGCGGTAGCGTTCTCGCTTCCCACGCTCGGGTTCCCGGGTTCGATTCCCGGCGGGGTCAGGGATTTTCTCTGCCTCGTGATGGCTGGGTGTTGTGTGATGTCCTTAGGTTAGTTAGGTTTAAGTAGTTCTAAGTTCTAGGGGACTGATGACCATAGAAGTTAAGTCCCATAGTGCTCAGAGCCATGCCCTCGGGAAAAATTACGGCTGTAGTTTCCCCTTGCTTTCAACCGTTCGCAGTACCAGCACAGCATCCGTTTTGGTTAGTATTACAAGGCCAGATCAGTCAATCATCCAGACTGTTGCCCCTGCAACTACTGAAAAGGCTGCTGCCCCTCTTCAGGAACCACACGTTGTCTGGCCTCTCCGTTGTGGTTACACCTACGGTACGGCTATCTGTATGAGGCACGCAAGCCTCCCCACCAACGGCAAGGTCCATGGTTCATGAGGGGGTATTTCAGATTATGACTCTCAAAAACTGAACTGGTCGTTTTTAAGAAGGTTCTTTTCCCACGGAACGTTGCCCGATTGTCCACCGCCAAGACTACAAAGTTACACATGCGTTTCCATGCCCTTTCACAGGCTGGCAGCTAAAATGTGCAGAAAGAATCCCCACTCTATAGACGAACATAAGGATACAGTAAGACACGAAATTAATTTCATTACTCGTAATGAACCTCAGATGAAAATCTGTTAAAATGGTGTGAGGAATGTCTTAGGGCATGAGGAGCACATTATGGACACTACTTTTCGCATAAAGTACGTAGCAAGAAAAGATTTAAGCTGCTATTATTAGCCCTCCGTTAATGTGTCACGGTCTCACTGACAGACGTTCAATGAAATTCTTGTATTACTGATGTGAATGACCTAAGTCTTTTACCGTTATGGGACACTTGATTGTAATTCGTTCTGAATTCCTGCTGAATCACTGGTCGGTAATATATTACATCACTCACCAACTAAGAAGGCTGTTCAGATTATCTCCTAAATCATTTATACAGCTCAAGAACACAAAGACTCGACAAACACCACACATAACTTCACTTTCATTAGCTTATATCTCATCAGTTAAAGTGTACTGCGACTTTTCTGAGAAGAAATAATGAATCTAATCGCAGAGCTGAGGCGATATTACATAAGCGCACATTTCGATTAAATGCTGCTTGTAAGGAATATAACCCAAAGCCTTCGGAAACTCCAGGAATATCAACTTGAAATACCCTGTAAATAACATTCATAACATTCATTACACCGTCTGAATAGAGCCACTGTTATTTCATAAGATCGATATTTTTTGGGCTCGTGCTGGGTGTATGTTAAAAAACTGTATTCGTCAAGATGTATCATAATTTTTGGTGACAACAGATGTTCTGAACCTTGTTTCGCGAATTCAAAGATTTTCAGTGAGTATATATTTTAAAATATTTTGTAACTTTTTAAAGTTTTCGAGGTCGATGTTGTAGAACAAACACATCTCGCTCTTTATGTTCCTTTTATCTCAACTGCCGATATCTGATGATGGCAGATACCTAAATGTAGTAATATATAAAGACATTTTACTTAGCGATCTAGACGATTTCACTCACAAAATATACTGAAATCTGACTATACAGAAGTCAGTCCAGTTACAAAGAAAATAGTTTCTAAAGAGTTGCGTATTACTGGACAATCAATTTAGATTGTTTCGGTCTTTAAATACTGATGCAAATAATCTACAGGAAAATGGAAGCATCGATAGAAGTCAGCTCAGGAGAAAATTAGTTTTGGTTCCGGAAAAATGTAGTAGCAAGTGCAGCAATACTGAACCCAAGGTTTAGAACGTAAGTTAAAGCAAGATGATCATACTTTTATAGCTTTTCTATCTTTGCTTCTTCACTCATGATTATGATGCACTCTTTGAAATTCTAAATGTATCAGGGACAATTTGTACAGAAACCAGACTGCGGTACTGAGAGCCATGAAAATGGAGTATTAATTGAGAAGGATGAAAGACAAGCTTTCAGCCTATGCTCCATGCTAATGAATCATTATATTGAACAATCAATGAAGAAAACCAAGGAGGAAAAGAGTAAAGAAGGAAAATTACTGCTAACGTAACAATTCCATCATCGAAGCATAAGATTTGTAATACCCTTTGATGAATGGATAGTGTTTTCAAAAGAGATTATAAAATAAGCATCAACAAAATTAAAACAAGGAATCGATAGTCGAACAAAATCAGGCGATTCTGATGGAATTTGATTAGAAAACGAAACATTACAAGAAATAGAAGGCACTTGCTATTAGAGTAGCGAAATAACAGATTAACTAACGACGGCAGATGTAAAGAGGATATAGAGTGCATGCTGACAATACCGCGGAATGCTTTTCTCAAAAGGAAAACTAAATAAATGAAATAAAATGTGTGTAGACCTTTGGCTACGAAGATTTTCCGGCGGAGACATCCAATAATAAGAATAGTGTTAGCATATTTTTCATGAAACTGTTTCTCTGGAGCTGAGCATGATATGGAAGTGAAACGTTTGAGGCACCTACCCTATATTTAAATGAAACGTTGGTTCTGAATATCGGTGCTTTTGTTTTCTGTCGTGTTTGTTTGTCGTCGGTCTCTTGATTTTGGCAACATTGTTGTGCAGTTTTACTCCCATGGCGGTAATAAAATTTTTATAAAGGTACCAAAATGACGCATACGCTCTCATCTACTCTAACTGCTCCACATAATTAAGTCAGTGAAATCACGAAAATGATAATAAAGGCTGAAACGGTACAGTTAATACCGTTAAATAAGATTTGTCATTTAGAATTTCCCAACACGTTATTAACACTTCATTTTCACTGAATGGTGCTCCTTTGGGGATGGAGACGGGCCTCTTGGGGAAAGACTAGTGGTAAAATGTGTAAATTTGTTATGTAATTGTACCTAATTGTTCCATATCCCTTCCTGAGTACCCTTCTGAGCAATTGGAAGAATGAATTAATTTTCAAAGATCCGTGGGATACCAGAGAGTTAACCACTGTATGCCTGACCTTTACCAACCTAAAGGTATTCCGGTGGTTGGGGACACCAGTGGAAACAGAGCAAAGTTGAAATATACTGTTTCCCCTTAAGCGCCTAAAAGCAGTAGTTGATACCGGCGACCCTCTACTTCCCGAGAGCACGCGAATGGCCGAAATATGCGAAAGGTCAGGGTCACTTTTCCTTCTGGGACGAGTGAGTACAAGACGGTAAATCTCCCTAATTTAGTAATATGGTTTGGAACTAGATAAGGATTAGATTTATTTCCAAATGTACAGGGCTTCAATCTGCTTCGGTCAAAAATGTAATACTGTAGATTACTTTGTGAACTTATTTCTTCGTTACTTTCATTCAACTGTTACGTGTAAAGTGAGTTTTAGCACGGAAACCTTGCAAGTAATGAGATGTAACTACGTGCATCAGTAACCAGTGAATTCAGTCTCTCAAGGTTTGTTTCATTTCGTATTCCAACGCGTATTTGCTGACGAAGATTTCGGATATCTTTCATTTGGAGCGCGCGTTAGTTTCAACTTTTTAAGCGGTATTTCTGGTTTTGGTTCTTTCTGATTACGCAACGTCGCACCAGTCAAAATTCATTCCGAGTTGATTGAGTGAAAAGACTGGTGCCTTCAGCGAACTAATTTCCTAATTTCGCGTCACTCTTGGTTTGAATATTTTATGTATGTTAACTTGTTTCATCTACATGACTGTTCTGCGATTCAGACTTAACTGTCTGGCAGAGCGTTCATCTAACCACTTTCACACTGTTTTTCTACCGTTCCACTATCGAACAGCACACGGGAAAAAAGAACACTTAGTCTTCTTCATGCAAGCTTTGATTTCTTTCATTTTATTAAGATGAGCCTTTCTCCTTGTGTAGGAGGGTGCCAATAAAATATTTTCGCATCCTTAGGGGAAAGCTGGAGGTTGAAATTTCGTGGAAAAATCTCGCCGCATCGGAAAACGCCTTTGTCTTAATTATTACCACCCTAACTCGCTTATCATATCCGTGACACTCTCTCTCCTAATTCGCGATTATACAAAACGAGCTGACTTTCTTTGAACTTCTTTGAGGTACTCCGTCAATGGTATCTGGTAAGGATCCGATACAGCACAGCAGTACTGTAGCAGAGCACGGACAAGCGCGTTGTAGGCAGTTTCTTTCCTTTCATTGTTGAACATAGTCGTCCTGAGACGACCATGGTATGCCATGCAATTTTCTTGTATCCAGTGACTAGCGCTGTGTTGCATCCTGTAACACGTGAAATTACAAACACGACGAGTACCAGCACGCTCAGAGGAGTCTTCAATCTCTTTTTTTATTGTATTGACATCTTTCTTATTTTTATTTATTTATTTATTCTCTGTTTCTGTAGTTTCTGTAACACACCTGTGCTCTCTCTTTTCATTGCCTTGTCTGATTTATTTTAACAGCTTAGCACCCCATAATGTAGCATGTTTATTTCTGAGAATTAGTGCTAATTATTTCTATTGCCCTTGTTCCATAAAACCCTTTACTTCTGCCAGTTCATGATGGTAAACATATGTGTAACAACTCTCCGACATTCATGATCTTATTTTATTAATTGGCTACTCAGGCGTTAAGTGTCAATAAACTGCATTCTGTTGTAGAGATCCTTACTCTTCATGACACATATGAATTCAATCAAGATCCTTTCCCAAATGTTTAACCGGCTTCAACGACGTGACTGACTTAATTTTAGTACGGGAATGAATTTGTCATAATGCGTATAAGGCCATTCCAAGTATTACCATGTACCATTGAGCTAGTTGTTCGTTGAGCATACCATCAATGTTAATGGCTCTATGGAGCCAGATCAATTGTATAGAATCAGATAATTCATACGAGCCCATTAGGACGTGAATGAAATGCGAATAATGTGATTCAATCCTATTTATGTTCAAGGTTACGTTACGGTAGATGACTGTAAAGATTCTTTAAAATGCTCCCCTGTTATCCGGCGCTCCAGCCTCTTCCTTAAACATAAATAAGTATAGGTCATAGGCCTCCTTTCACCTGGCAAGCCCTGCCCAGGATGCTCAGGACTGATAGAGTTTTCTCAAAGACAGCCTGATGTTAGGGTGTGTAACGCCAAATATCGTTTTTCAGAGGTTTCAAATTTTCCTTGCACTCATGTTCAGCGCTGACTGACAGCACTGTATCTACTTTGTAAGAATTATTTTCGGAGAGATTATTAAGATTTTATTTTCTATGTAGCTATAGAATTGCTTATCTTTGCTTTGCTCATCAAGGAAAATTGTTTGAGTGTTGAAAGTTTCCATATAATAAGAGTTATGAGTATTATCACTCGTTTGAGACAAGCAGTTCATTAATCACGAAGCGTCTGAGGAAGAGGTGTTAGACAGTGGAGTCACCACGGGATACCAGGGTGAGGTTGAATTGTTGCGAGGACAAGGATTCACGGGAACACCAACGCCGGTAACGCGGGCGACGTGCAGAACAAAGCGAGATGTGGAGACAGATTTAAGGGTCACGTCCCTGGTTCCGGAACACAAAAACGTCTGACTGCGGTCCAGAGCGGATGCCGTTGTGATCGATTCACCGGCGCAAGTTGAAGAGTTGAGGTGAGGGCTGCACTAATAGGCCTGGGAACATACGTCCTCGCATTAGTTTTCTGCAAGTTTGCTAGCCATTAAAACAAGTTTGACAAAGAGAGAAAAGAATTTAGAGAACGAGAGATCTGGTGAGATAGGAACCAGGTTGGACTCAGTAGTCACAGAAAGTTGAACTGCCATAGAATCTATCTAGCAATAAGTGGCGGAAGAGAGACTAGAAGTCGATGCAAGGGATCAGTGGAAAGAGGAATTGGTAGCAAAAGGTAATGAGGTTCCAGAAAGACAACAAGCAGTAGCCAGACACTTTGGCATTGGTGACTGGGAATGATTTGACCATGTTATGATGGGGCACCCACAGGAAAGCAACGAAACACTTCCCAGGAAGCCGCACATAAGGCCTCCCTGGTTAGTCTGACAAACAGGTTCCAAGTGCTTTCTGACCTGTTTCAGAGGAAACCTCTCAGCCTGAAAGATTCGGGCAGTCACAGTGGGTAGGATGCTAGTTGGGAGTTCCAATGTTAAGCGCATTATGGGGCCCTTAGGGACATGGCTGCCAAAGAGGGGAAGAAAGCGAGTGCGCACTCCGTGCGCATTGCAGACGTGAAACGGATCCTTCAGGAAACCATGAAGAGCACAGGATGCAATCACCTGCAGGTGGTGCCTCACGTCGGTATCAATGATAAGTGTAGCCTTAGAACGGAAGAAATTCTCTCTCGTTTTGAGCGGCTGTCATAAGTGGTAAGGTCTGCCAATCTTGCTGCAAGATGGAAGCAGAGCTCACCATTTGCATCGTAGTCGACAGGGCTGATTGCGGACCTCTGGTACAGAGCGGAGTGGAGGGCCTGAATCCGAGGCTCAGAGGGCTCCGCGATCGTGTAGGCTGAAGATTCCTCGAATTGTGCCAAAGAGTGGTTCGGTTTCGGGTTCCGCGAAATAGGTCAGGAGTCCACAACACGCAGGAGGCAGCTACGCTGGTAGCAGCGGCTGTGTGACATGGACTGGGCGGTTTTATAGGTTCGAGAGTTTCTGTGAAACACACTCAGGTTTTCACTCTCAAAGGGTTCAGGTCGAACACGGGAAGAACGTAGAGCCAGGAACCATCGGTATAAGAGTCTTAAAGTGTCGTAGCTCTGTTGACAAAATACCAGACTCGAAGAACTAACAGAAAGCACTGATGTTCAGATCGTTAGAGGCACTGAAAACTGGCTAAGGCCGGAAGTAGTTCAGCCGAAATTTTTGCTCAGGGCATAACGGCGTTCAGAAAGGTCAGGCGAAACACATTTGGCGATGTCGTCTTTGTTGCTGTTAGAAGTAGTTTGTCTCTTAGCGAAACTGAAGTTTCTGTGAGTTAGTATGGGTAGAGTTCATTCTTGGCAAGCGGAATAAAACAAGAATTGGATCCTTTTTCCGACCTCCAAATCCGGATGGTACAATCACCGAAAGGTTCAAAGACAAATTGAATCTAATTTCAAAAATGTACCCGCCTCATATAATTAAAGTTGTTGGTGACTTTAATTTACCCTCGGTATGTTGGCGAAAACATATTTTTAAATCCAGAGGTTCGCATAAAACGTCATCCGAAATTGTGCTAAATGGATTCTGTGAAAATTATTTCGAGCAGTTAGTTCATGAGCCCACTCGAATAGCCGGCCGAAGTGGCCGTGCGGTTAAAGGCGCTGCAGTCTGGAACCGCAGGACCGCTACGGTCGCAGGTTCGAATCCTGCCTCGGGCATGGATGTTTGTGATGTGCTTAGGTTAGTTAGGTTTAACTAGTTCTAAGTTCTAGGGGACTAATGACCTCAGCAGTTGAGTCCCATAGTGCTCAGAGCCATTTGAACCCACTCGAATAGTAAACGCTTGCGAAAACACACTTGACCTCTTAGCAACAAATAATGCTGTGTTAATAACGAGCATCAAAACGGATACAGGCATTAGTGAACAGAGAGTTGGTTCATGAGCCCACTCGAATAGTAAACGCTTGCGAAAACACACTTGGCCTCTTAGCACCAAACAATCCTGAGTTAGTAATGAGCATCAAAACGGATATAGGGATTAGTGAACACAGAGTTGTCGAAGCGAGACTAATTATTGTAACTTCTAAATCTTCTCAAACCTACAATTAAGGATAAAGGTGTGTAAGGCAAAAGGTTAGAGCCCAAGTACCATCATGCCTCATTTCTTTCTACTACCTTACTGACGTAAGTATCTTTGAAACAGTTAGGGGTTTAGCAATCACAATTTCAGTTAATTACAACTCAGATTGAGAAAGATATCAGAGCTCAATAACAGGGCAACAAAAAGAGGCAGGCCTTGATTAATAAGAGTTTCAGCTAACCCAAATTATAAAGTAGCTCTTCATTTAATTATAAGGTATCAGGCAGGCCTTCAATAATAACAGCTTCAGTTAAGTAAAATTACGAAGTAGAAACCAAGTAGTCCTGCATTGACACCAGCTTCAGTTAAGTAGAATTGCCAAATATAGAACAGGCAGGCCTTCAATACTAACAGCTTCCGTTAAGTGAAATTACTAAATACAAACAAGCAGGCTTCCTTTAATAACAGTTTCGGTTAAGTACCCGAGAGTTTTAATTGCCTCCTCCCAAGGTGTGCACCAGAAGTTTTATTGGCAAGCAACACAAGACTATACCAAATAGGAAGGCCAAGAAGGTTACAACGAGAGGACCAGTCATCAAAGGTCCTTTTCGTTAGATACAGGCCGGCAAAAGAAATAATAACACAGCAAGGTTAATTACGTGAAGGTAACAACGGTACACCCACGTCACTGCAAGATACCGCTTCTGCAACCTCGGCGGACTTCCCGAAAGAAAACTAGACTGCCAAACCCAATTACACAGCTTTAGCAATTGCAAATTTTGAGACCCAGGCACCTCCTAAGACAATATAATTAACAGAGTGATGACGTCTGCAATGCCTGGAGGTATTTCGAAACGGGCATCCGGCCACATTAGAAGAGAAACGTTCTCATCTGTTGTTCGAAGGCGTCTGGCAGGGAGGCCGGCTAAAACCCAACCATCTAGGTACTGCATGACGACGGGGGTCCGGCCAAGCATAGAAGAAGCACGTTATCGCTCCGGCTCAGGAAACACCATCCGCTCACACAGTTTAAGATATACTGTTAGCAAACAGTCAATGCCAGTATCGACTCAGAAAAAGCAAACAGCAGCCACAATTCAAGCAATCAACTGGTGGTGAAATAGATCAGATAAAAAATCGCAACGAGCACAACAAAGCTATAGATATCAGTAAGAAAATAACAGTTAAGACCTCAAAATCCAGAACTTAATTGAAATTCACGAATCGAAGCTGAAGCTTGCTGGTTCCAAAGGGGGCCCAGAATTCAGCACAGCGACACTGGCTTCGACTCTCTCATCGGTGTGCTACGTCCCAGAGCTGGCTGGGCACGGTTCGCACAAAGACGGCACTCGAAGTCAGCCATGGATGCACATCGGCCACAAATATGCCCAGCAACCACTCGCCGGACTCCGTGCCCAAGACGCTTGCGCAGGTGTTCGCCTTAGTCGCAGGGCGGACTTCTCACACCGCCCTCCTCGCTCCAGCTCCACTCCCCAGTTCGCCACGCCACAACACGCCCAGTCCCCATTAGCAGCATCGAGAAAATATCTTAGTGGCCTCAAACCGGAGGGACATCGCACGACAGATCGAGCTAGTGACGCCAGGAATTCGAAAGGCGTTCGCCAACAACCCCACCACGGCACATCTTCCAAAAATAAATGAAAAATATTATTCAAAAACGCAGATAAAAATTACCTGACGTCTTCCTAAGAGACAATCTCCACTCCATTCAAATAAACAATACAAGTGCAGACAAGATGTGGCTTGAAGTCAGAGAAATAGCATCTACGCAGTTGAGAGATTTATATCAAATAAGTTAACAAATGACGGAGCTGATACCTGTTGGTACACAAAACGAGTCAGAACACTGTTGCAGAAAAACGAACGCTAAATCTCCAAGATTGGTGAACTTTTACAGACGCTCGAAATTTAGCACAGATGCGAGATGCTTATAACAGCTTCTACAAAAAAACTTTGCCTCGATCTTGGCAGAAAATCCAAAGAGATTCTGGTCATATGTAAAATATGCTAGCGACAAGACACAGTCAATGCCTTCTCGCTGCGATAGCAATGGAAATACCGTCGATGACAATGCTGCCAAAGCAAAGTTACTAAACACGGCCTTCCGAAATTCCTTCACCAAAGACTTCGATGCAAATATTTCAGAATTCGAACCAAGAAAAGTTGCCACCATGAGTAACTTAGAAGTAGATGTCCTCGGAGTGAAGCAACTTAATCACTTAATAAAAGCAAGTCTTCTGGTCCCGATTGTGTACCAATAAGGTTCCTTTCAGATGTGCTGATGCAATAGCATGATAGTTAACAATCATGTATAACCGCTCGTTCGAGGAAATACCTGTACTCAAAGATTGGAAAGTTGTACCGGTCACATCAATGTTCAAGAAAGGCAGTAGGAGTAATCGACAAAATTACAGGCCCATTTCATTAACGTCCATACGCAGCAGAATTTTGGAACATATATTGTGTTCAAATACTATGAAGTACCTCGAACAAAACAGTCTATTGACTCATAGTCAACATGGATTTAGAAAACATCGTTCTTGTGAAACACAAATAGCTCTATACTCACACGAAGTACTGAGTGCTATTGACAGGGGATTTCAAATTGACTCCGTATTTCTAGATTTCCAGAATGCTTTTGACACTGTACTTCACAAGTAGTTTTGGAATATCGTCTCAGTTATGTGACTGGATTCGCGATTTCCTGTCAGAGAGATCATAGTTCATACTAACTGACGAAAAGTCATCGAGTAAATCGGAAGTGATTTCTGACGTTCCACAAAGTAGTGTTATAGATCCCTGGTGTGCCTTACCCGTACAGACTATTTTGAAGCCAATATGAGCAACTATCTTAGTTTGTTTACAGATGATGCTGTCGTTTATCGTCTGGTGAAGTCATCAAAAGACCAAAATGAATCGCAAAACGATTTAGAAAAGATATCTGAATGGTATGAAAATTGACAATTGACCGTAAATAATGAAAAGTGTGAGGTCTACCATGTGGGTGCTAAGAGCATTCGTTAAGCTTCGGTTACACTGCAAATCAGTCAAATCTAAAGGCCATAAATTCAACTAAATACCTAGGACTTACAATTACAAGAAACGGAAATTGGACAGAACACACAGAAAATGTTGTGGGGAAGATGAACCAAAGGCTTCGTTTTATTGGCACAACACTTAGAAGATACAACAGATCTACTACAGAGACTGCCAACACTAGGCTTGTCCGTCTTCTTTTGGAGTACTGTCCCCGGTGTGGGATCCTTACCAGATAGGATTAACGGAGTAGATCGAGAAAGTCCAAAGGAGAGCAGTACGTTTTGTATCATCGAGAAACAGAGGAGTGTTACGGTTAGGAACAGAATTTGGGGAGAACATCATTAAAACAAAGGCGTTTGCTCGTTCCAGCGGGATCTGCTCACGAAATTCCAATCACTAACTTTCTCCTCCGAAAGCGAAAATCTTTGTTGACGCCGACATACGTAGGGAGAAAGGATCATCACAGTAAAATCAGTAAAATAAGGGAGTGCAGAGCTCGCACGCAAAGATATAGGTGTTCGTTTTTTCTGCGCGCTGTTCGAGACTAGAATAACAGAGAATTATTGTGAAGGTGGTTCGATGAACCCGCTGCCAGTCACTTAAGTGTGATTTGCAGAGTACCCATGTAGATGTAGAAGTAGATGCGGACGTACTATTTAGATCTCAAATGGCTCAGAGCACTATGAGACTTAACTTCTGAGGTCATCAGTCCCCTAGAACTTAGATTTACTTAAACCTAACTAACCTAAGGACGTCACTCACATCCATGCCCGAGGCAGGATTCAAATCTGCGACCGTAGCGGTCGCGCGGCTGCAGACTAGAATCGCTCGTATACTTAGATGTCAGCTTGTTGAGCGTTCCGGTTGGGTGGTTGTTGCTATTAAGGGCAAGGAAAAATTTCTTAGCAGCAGCTGTTATTTCCTTTGATTGGGCAGAATGATCACTGAATTTAGTCATTTATTGGAGGAGTTCCGGATTTTGGAGATAATCTTGAGAAATTTAACTTCCGCTTTATTGAATAATGTGGACATTTTGTTGCAACCACTCATTGCATGGAAAAGGAGGGGAGCACAACACACTTCTCTACGACACTTCCCAGACAGTGGAGAAGCTGAGGCTATACCTGTGCATGGACTGAGTAAATGTGCATTGGGGGTGGGGGGGAGGGCGGGGGGGGAATGGCGCAAGAGATTTTGGAACCCCACCATTACGACCAGCGATCAACATCTTCCCCCACAACTGCGACACTCCTGTGAACCGAAGTCAGAGATTCTGCCGTCACCGTTATCCGTGTGTCTCAATCATTAGATTCTTACTTACAGACGATTCCGCTCTTATCCACTGATTAATCTATTCTAGGTTTTTCGCATTTGATAGAAAAATTTACTTGTGAAACTGTTGGCGTCTTGGTGCTGCTGAATTACATCTCGATGGACTGCTTTTTGGTCGACCATCTCAAGCGCTGCATGGGCTTGGTAGTCTTCTATCCGTGCGAGTACCATCTAACGCGACTATCGCACTTTGATTCTACTTCCTTCGTAAATAATGGCTATGTGAGTAGAAAATTTCTTCGACGATACGAATGTGTGAAATAAAAAGCCAGCATCGGTCACATATATTGTTCTACGTAGATCGAGATCAGTGAAGGTGGAAGATTACAAAAAATTGGTTGGCGCTCATTGCCACACTGAAACCCCCGGCTTCCGAAAGGCTTCTTCACCATACATCTGGCAAATGCAAGCCGGAGTCCCAAGGCCATTCTATGGGTAGTGAGCAGGGCTGTTCTGCACGGACGACAATTTCTATGTAGAACACATAGGCGAACTCTACGAACTCCTTGCAGTACCACTGTTTGAAGCAGCTGATGCGACAGAAGGCATCAATTCGCCTAATATTTTGCAGAATTTTGCGTCTTTGATCAGCTATTCTTTAATATTACGATAATCATTCTATTACATTTTTTTTCAGTAAAAGAACAGAAACAACTTACTTTTCAGCCTTTACGTTCCACAGCCTCTGACGCTTGGCTGGACCTTCCACTGCCCAAGATCCTTTACCTGGAGCTTCTAGTCCCCAAAAAACATTGCCTGCATCACCAGCAGCCAAACGGAGACGAGTAAAAGGGAACTGCGCACATGACATCAGTACAGTTATTTCTTCGTACAGCGATAGTTCACTAAAAAGTTTTCTATGTTTTGTATCCATATTCTGTCACCAAATGCCTACTTTTTTTTCGGGATGAAGAAACTATCCGTGGCGAGGACCCAATCCTGTGCTCGACATTAACCCATTTCATGACACATGTAACATTACTACATACAAATTTAATATTCATCTTTCTGTTGAGTTTCATGTACCAAACATATTGCAAACACATTTTTGTTAATTTTCATCAAAGATCCTTTCCCAACAATGCATTCAAAACAACCTTTTTTTGAGCTTAATACACTGAAAGTATAGCGCCGTTGACAGATATTTAAGAAACGTTTGAATTCCACCTCGTAATTGGAAAAGCCTTTTCAGCCTGTCATATCGTGTGACACGTGCAAGGGTCATTTGGCGGTAGCAGGACTTGGCATTTTTTTTATTTCCTCGTTCCCCACTCATGAGAAACTTGGGTATTACAGACCTGTGTTGTGGAAAGTATAATGCACTTTCACGTGGGGTGAGGACTTTTTTTTTATAACACGAAAACTTTTTGCGTTGTATGGCATAGGTGTGGGTGTCTTTTACGTACTCGCTCAAGGGCCAAAACATCGCTACTTTTCAGAGCGCTCTAGCGCCAACAAGGCTCGTCAGAAAATCAAACCTGGACTGAGCATTTTATAGATTTTATCTACTTTATGTTTGTGGCAGCTGGTCGAGACATAAACCATCAACTAAAGAAAGGTCGAAAATTTTGTTTCTTTGCGTTCCTTTTTATTGTGAATCCGACGTCCTACAAGACAGTAAACATGAAATCTGGGTTCAGCATCCCAGAAAATACACAGAACCACTGAAAAAAAAACCTTCCGCAATTTCGTTCCGAAAACAACCATTGTAACACCAGTTGACTGTATTAACTAACAATGACATAAGAGACTCTGTGAACAGTATACGAATAATGAAAACCAGGTGGAAACTGGAAGCAATATGGAACATGTAGTAAGAGCTAGCATACTTGTTGTATAATTGAAAAGAATTAAACGTTTACGCTGTTTGTGGTGCTGCGATGTGCATTTTAAAAATGCAGCTTCCGGTAACTTAACTACACGAATACCAAGTGAAGTAATAACGTGTAGATTGTATCTGTGAAAGTAAAAAGAAATCATTTTCTGCTGGGCGACTGTAAAGTAGAAAAATGGAGAGACGGAGATAAGGCATACAGGGAATTGCAACTGAGTGAGCACCAAACGTAAAAACGTTAGAGGAAAACTGAGATATGAAAAGCAAAAGGATATTGGGGATTTTGCGTGTCTAGTACTCAGAAAGGTTGTTATCACATGTCATGCTAAATAAAAGGGAAGTATGCAAATGAAATATTTCTGTCACGGTTTCCTTCTGTTTACCATGCAGAAATGGATAGTATTAATGCTAACAAAACAAATTTCATTCGTGCAGATGTGAGTAGATGCAGATTCGCAAATTAATATTTGAAGCGCAGGAAGAGAACTATGGAACCAATTGCTCAGATAACCACATGGAACTGTGCTGCGTAATTTGGGAACATCAGAAATAATGAAATACTTTGTAGCTGCCTTTATCTGATTACTAACGCATTTGGGTTCAGAGCCTTAATTACTTATCAGTCTCTCGCAACTTTATTCTAAAATATTCACCGAAATTTTTCTCACAAAATGTCCAATGTGTCAGCGGGTAGAATAAAATCCACCGAACAACAGATCATAAGCTCCAGTCCAGCAACTTTGAGCTATTTAGCAATTTGTTAATAGCTCTAATGACATTCTTTGCCAGAAGATGTCGAAATATTTAAGTTGATTCTTGAAGCTTCTGTATTCATTAAATTATCTATACGCAACAAAATGACGTTAAATTGTTAAATGGATGTCAGATATCCTCTTAGCATCGATTGACTTCCGATAGACCTAAATCTTCCCTGAACGACGTCTCTCCAAGAGTTTCAGCGATTTCATCTTGCGAATTTACCGACTTTGTCTGCACGGTCCAAACCGGGAAACTTTCATCGTGAATCGATAAGCGCGGTGTGAGCTGTAAACGGTCGCATTTTTCAGACCGCGAAAGCTAGCGTCCCCTTCGCGTAAAGCTGCAGTTACTCCTCCTTGGTGCAGTTGTAGTAGAGATTTCTAGATACCTCCAAGGACTCTGATTCGTCGCCCACCAAAAACTCACACTCTCCTAGTAAATGTGAGTCGAAAGTTTATCAGTAACAAGTACCCTGACGCTGTCTGGTGGAGACGAACTGACGCTAGGAACTTTCTATCAGCTATGAAACTAGTTCAACCAAAGATAAAGTTTGCCAGAATATGTCGCAACATTTAAGTTGATTCTTGAAGTTTCTGTATTCATTAAATTATCTATACGCAACAAAGTAGGATGCGTAGCATCTAAATCGCGATAATCGTGCTCAAATACTCGACAAGCATATCAGAAACGGTTCAGTTCATATTACAGTTTTCAGCTACAAGCATCCATGTTCTTCATGCTTGACTTCTAACGTCACCTACCTACATCCCACTAGGTCGTCATCTTTGTCTTCATTGCAGTTATTTTCATTTCGTCATTGAAACTACGTGGTTTTGTCACCAAAGCAGTTCCGTGTTGAAGTAAAACATGATCAGTGGTCTATAATGAAAGATATTTATGACCCTTACCCATTGCGAAGTTGGATGCCGCCTGATGCCTTTGCGGACACGTGACGCGGTAACAAAACTACGTAAGTGGTCAGACACGGAAGGGGGTCACCCTACCGGAGATACACTACTGGCCATTAAAATTGCTACACCAAGAAGAAATGAAGATGATAAACGGGTATTCACTGGACAAATATATTATACTATAACTGACATTTGATTACATTTTCACGTAATTCGGGTGCATAGATCCTGAGAAGTCAATACCGAGAACAACCACCTCTGGCCGTAATAACGGCCTTGGTACGCCTGGGCATTGAGTCAAACAGAGCTTGTATAGCGTGTACAGGTACAGCTGCCCATGCAGCTTCAACACGATACCACCGTTCATCAAGAGTAGTGACTGGCGTATTGCGACGAGCCAGTTGCTCGGCCACCATTGACCACACGTTTTCAAATGGTGAGAGATCTGGAGAATATGCTGGCCAGGGCAGCAGTCGAATATTTTCTGTATCCAGAAAGGCCCGTACAGGACCTGAAACATGCGGTCGTGCATTATCCGGCTGAAATGTAGGGTTTCACAGGGATCGAATGAACGTCCACTGTTCAAAGTGTGAACAAGACGTGACCGAGACGTGTAACCAATGACACCCCATACCATCACGCCGGGAGATACGCCAGTATGGCGATGACGAATACACGCTTTCAGTGTGCGTTCACTGCTGTGTCGCCAAACATGGATGCGACCATCATGATGCTGTAAACAGAACCTGGATTCATCCGAAAAAATTACGTTTTGCCATTCGTGCACCCAGGTTCGTCGTTGAGTACACCATCGCAGGCGCTACTGTCTGTGATGCAGCGTCAAGGGTAACCGCAGCCATGGCCTCCGAGCTGGTAGTCCATGCTGCTGCGAACGTCGTCGAGCTGTTCGTGCAGATAGTTGTTGTCTTGCAAACGTCCCCATCTGTTGACTCAGGCAACGAGACGTGGCTGCACGATCCGTTACAGCCATGCGGATAAGATGCCTGTCATCTCGATTGCTAGTGATACGAGGCCGTTGGGATCCAGCACGGCGTTCCGTATTACCCTCCTGAACCCACGGATTCCATACTCTGCTATCAGTCATTGGATCTCGACCAACGCGGGCATCAGTGTCGCGATACGATAAACCGCAATCACGATAGGCTACAATCCGACCTCTATCAAAGTCGGAAACGTGATGGTACGCATTTCTGCTCCTTACACGAGGTATCACAACAACGTTTCACCAGGCAACGCCTGTCAGCTGGTGTTTGTGGATTTCAGCACGTTGTAGGTGTCGCCACCGGCGCCAATCTTGTGTGAATGCTCTGAAAAGCTAATCATCCGCATATCACAGCATCTTCTTCCTGTCGCTTAAATTTGGCGTCTGTAGCACGTCATTTTCGGGGAGTAGCAATTTAAATGGCCAGTAGTGTATATGCTGCAAATGGGGAAATCCATTGAGATAAGTGAATTTGACAAAGGACCATTTATTATTACGCTGAGCCCGTGAACGAAGCTGATCGAATGTTCACGTGCTACTGTCACGAGAATCTAAGGGGAACAGGTCGAAGGCCAGTGAAGCTACCACTAGCCTCCAAATGGTTGAACATCCATGACTCTTCACAGAACGTGGGGTTCGGAGGCTTGTCTGCTGTGCAAAGTAGGACAGCACAGCGTTCATCGTACATTGTTGAACATACAGCTCCATAGCATACCACCCCTACATGTTCACATGTTGACAGAATGACATCGTCAGTTCTGATTGCAATGGGCATGGGACTATCGGGACTCGACTGTCGATCAGTGGAAATGTGTCAGCTCTTTATGTGAATCACATTTTTGCTACATTAGGTCGTTTCCACAAACGCCGACATCGAGGTAAACGGCGGCTCGAAACGTTCAGCGCGCTACGGATGCAGACCGTTTGGAGCAGTATTATGTTAAGGGAGACATTCTCCAGCTCTCGCATGGGACCTGTAATCGAAGACACATCGAAAGCTACCTACCACCTGTATCCCTTCTTCCTTCATGTCTTCCCCGATGGCGATGTCATCTTTCAGCAGCATAATTGTCCTTGTTGCAATGTTTTGAGGAGCATTATAATGAACTGCATTTATGTGTCGGCGACCAAATTCTATCGATGTTAATCATTTGGAACCCATCTGGGTTGCTACATGGAGCCATCATCGAGCATGAAAATCAGTGAACACTTATTTACGGGAACTATATAACCTGTGCGTAGATGTCTAATGTGACACACCTCCATAAACTTACCAACAAAGTGTCGGATCATTTATAAGCAGAATAAGTGGTGTATTTCGTTTCAAATACGGACAAACAGGCTGTTAAGCAGGTGGTCATAATGTTTTGGCTCATCATTGTATGTTTTCTGTAGGTTTACACACTTTACGCTAATTTTTTTTAATCTGAAAATATTCTCTTCCACTGTGATTCGTCGTATGTGTGTTATGTCATTTAATTATGTTATTATCTATGTATTTAATGTGAATATGAAATGAAGATGTAGTAACGGAGTTAAAGATGTAAATGGTGAGTATGTGGGGAGGGTAAGGGGAAGTAAGAAAGGGGAGACGTGAGTGAACAGTGAATGCAAAGTTGTATTAGGCCAGAATCAACAATGCTAAACGACAGGATATCCTAACTCAAAACCATGCAAGCAGACGGCGTTTTCTGATATGAACGAAAACCAGGCATAAAATACCGCAAATAAAATCGTAATAATTTGTAGCAAACTGTTTTTCCGTATAGCAAGCGAGCCAGCTTGTGAGTTTCTTTCTTTACAGGCTACTGATGTTTTAAAAATATGTACTATCAAAAACAGTCTTGATCACAAATTATTTATTTCAGTGACCGGTTTCGGCCACAACTGTGGTCATCTTCAGACCAATGAGTAAGAACCTCCTTCTGGTGGTAGTGATTTACCACCAGAAGGAGGTTCTTACTTTGATAGAAAATATTTTTAAAACATTGATCACTGTTCACTCCCACAATGTATTCACTGAAGACTTATTTACATAAAACGAAACGCATTTTCAATAAAAACGTGAATTTTATTGTAATTGCAAAGACAGAATTGAAATGTCTTCAGGCCGGCCGGGATGGCCGAGCGCTTCTAAGCGTTACAGTCTGGAACCGAGCGACCGCTATCGTCGCAGGTTCGAATCCTGCCTCGGGCATGGATGTGTGTGATGTCCTTAGGGTAGTTAGGTTTAAGTAGTTCTAAGTTCTAGGTGACTGATGACCTCAGGAGTTAAGTCCCATAGTGCTCAGAGCCATTTTGAAATGTCTTCAGTAATTATAAAGTCATTACAGACAACATGGCCACACAAATGAAATATCTTCATCCTTATTTATTTATGATGCGTGGCATGTAAATCGCGATAATCGTGCTCAGCTACTCGACAAGCATGATGTTGCTGTTGTTGCGGTCTTCAGTCCTGAGACTGGTTTGATGCAGCTCTCCATGCTACTCTATCCTGTGCAAGCTTCTTCATCTCCCAGTACCTACTACAACCTACATCCTTCTGAATCTGCTTAGTGTATTCATCTCTTGGTCTCCCTCTACGATTTTTATCCTCCACGCTACCCTCCAATACTAAACTGGTGATCCCTTGATGCCTCAGAACATGTCCTACCAACCGATCCCATCTTCTAGTCAAGTTGTGCCACAAACTTCTCTTCTCCCCAATCCTATTCAATACTTCCTCATTAGTTATGTGATCTACCCATCTAATCTTCAGCATTCTTCTGTAGCACCACATTTCGAAAGCTTCTATTCTCTTCTTGTCCAAACTATTTATCGTCCATGTTTCACTTCCATACATGGCAACACTCCATACAAATACTTTCAGAAACGACTTCCTGACACTTAAACCTATACTCGATGATAACGAATTTCTCTTCTTCAGAAACGCTTTCCTTTCCATTGCCAGTCTACATTTTATATCCTCTCTACTTCGACCATCATCAGTTATTTTGCTCCCCAAATAGCAAAACTACTTTATTACTTTAAGTGTCTCATTCCCTAATCTAATTCCCTCAGCATCACCCGCCCTTAATTCGACTACATTCCATTATCCTTGTTTTGCTTTTGTTGATGTTCATCTTATATCCTCCTTTCAAGACACTATCCATTCCGACAAGCATATCAGAAGCAATTCATATTCCAGTCTTCACCCTCAAGTCCTAGCTTACACCTAACGAGATGTCATTAGTAAGTCACTATTCTATAGTACGAAGCTAACAAGCTTCGTGGAGCAGGGAGTGATGGGACTAGAAAGTGGCTGGGCACTATGTACGTGTAACTACTTATCGAGTTTTAAATACATTTATTAACATTATAATTCAGTAAATCAGAGTGCGTGAGTAAAAGTAAAATGCGAGGAAACTGACAGGTGCTCATTCCACGAAGATGCATTAACTTTATATCAAATATAACTTGTCAAACAATAAAATTACTGCCTTCAAAATTATTTTAGCTTTCCAGCAAGGAAGGCATACAACAATAGTCAACTATACCACTAATAACATACAAGCTGCAGGGACTGAGAACAAAAAATAAAGTAGCAAGGCTCTAGCTCAGGAAACAATATACGAGATTTAACTAGAGTCTACGCACCAAAGCGCAAAAACTAATACAAATACAGCCAGTCAACAAGAGAAAAGGTAAGCATACAGTAGTGGCACAGAATAGTAAGGAGCTGAAAATTAGAAAATTTTATTAAAACTCATTCACCTTGCTGTAACCAAGTGCGGTCACGCAGAGTCAGGGGCAGAACAAGATAACAAGCGTTATGTCACAGTGGGTCAGGCCTCGGCTCGTTACAACATCGCGCCAAAAGAGAGGATGAGCTCAGCATAAAATAGCACGAGACAGAAAACCAAAGGAAACGTGACACGCATATTCATTAGCTCGAAATAGATGACGAAAGAAACTGTACCATTAAATAAAAACAAGTATCAGAGAACCTATGCAGCTGTTAAGAGCCTGTTAAGCGAATAAATAAGACTAAGGACACATGATACCATTACGAATTGAGTATCGCATCATAGCCTCACCTTAGCTCCCTTTAAGTACTCTAGCTCTCCAGCTCTGAAACAGTTGATATTTGGGAACGATGGCGTTCACAGTAATAACACTCGATTCCATGATTGCCATACTGTAGCGAATCTATCTCCCAGATACTCCAGAACAGTCTGCGAACCAGCTGAAGATGTATCTGAGATGACTGTCTTCCCCTGATGAATTTCATATTGTTCGCTGCCTACCATTGGTGATGGAGAAGCTAACTGCCTACTGGCAACGCCACATCACAGAGTGCTGACACCACCTAACTTCAGGGAGGAAACCGGCAGCAGGGACTCATGGGGTCCCCATTCCTGTTCAACACTTACGCACCTCCGCATGATGAAACCTACCTGGCCGGCAGGAAGGAGATCGACCGACCACACGACTTCCGACAACACCACATAGTGGATAGGTCATCAAGGGTCAACACTCCAGTAGCTAGTACGAGACCATTCGTGCTGGACCACAGCCGTACAGGCAGCGCGCCGTGGCTCGAGGTCACTTTTTCTTCACCTGGCCTGCAGACGAGGTGATGACGGGGCAGCGGGAATCCAACACGCAGCTGAATGAGACATCGGCTACAAGAGCAGTGGAACAAGACGACCGTGAACATAGTCAATAAATAATTGAACTTTGACAATGATTTACTAGTGTCAGAAACAGTTCACAGGTACCCAAATGCTATTCTGATTTCATGAAGTGGTGTCTCTACCCGGCCCCTCTATAATAGAGAACCACACTACCGAATGCTGGCCACGGGACGAAATAACGAGCCTAACAAGGACAGCAATTAGATACAAGAAAGGAAATAAGTTACCACAATTGACAAAAAAATAAGATACACTCATAGGTTTTAATCCACCAGGAATCTGCTGCTACTCAAGATTATTTCCAGTGACAACATTAGGCCTTGCAGCAGCCCCACAGTAACGACAGTAGGACAACCAGCAGAAGTAAGCTGATATGGAACTTCCTGGCAGATTAAAACTGTGTGCCGGACAGAGACTCGAACTCGAGACCTTTGCCTTTCGCTGGCAACTGCTGTATCAGATACTACGAGGTACTGTCAGAAGTAAAGCTTTGAGGACGGGGTGTGAGTCGTGCTTCGGTAGCTCAGATGGTAGAGCATTTGACCGCGATAGGCAAAAGTCCCGAGTGCGAGTCTCGGGCCGGCACACGGTTTTGATCTGCCAGGAAGTTTCATATCAGCGCACACTCTGCTGCAGAGTGACAATCTCATTCTGGAAACATCCCCCAGGCTGTGGGTAAGCCATGTCTCCGAAATATCCATTCTTTCAGGAGTGCTAGTTCTGCAAGGTTCGCAGGTGAGCTTCTGTAAAATTTGGAAGGTAGGAGACGAGGTACTGGCAGAAGTAAAACTGTGAGGAGGGGGTGTGAGTCGTGCTTGGGTAGCTCAGATGGTAGGGCACTTGACCGCGAAAGGCAAACGTCCCGAGTTCGAGTCTCCGTCCGGCAGACAGTTTTACTCTGCCAGGAAGTTTCATATCAGCGCACACTCCGCTACAGATTGAAAATCTCATTCTGCAAGCTGATATGGAACCGGACATGGTCATCTCCACGCCCACCACCATCCAAGGGAACGCACCACAGTTAACATCTGCTTGTGTGTCGTCAGCGTGACCTTCCGTGGAGCCAAGACGCCAGGTGCCGAGCGCTCTCCCGGAGTGGAGAGCGAAGCCTCGTACTAACAAAGAGTCGCTGCAGCTCAGGCCCTGTCTCCACCGGTCTTCCTCCCTTGCCGTCCGCGAGAGTCTGGCGCTCCGTCTGTCCAGCCGATCCCCGTCTCTGTTGCGCTCTTGTTGTGCTTCCTGGCCGCTCTCTGCTAACCCTCCACGTCTCAGCTGAGGCTTCTCGCTGCTTCAATTTGGCGGCGTTCACAAACCACATCCGTGCTTCTTGTGACCTCTGCATGACCAACTGACAAGGTAGAGCTCGACACTCCCCTAGTGGGTAGCAATATAGTGTGGCACAGCACAATCGTATGCGTTTATAGAATATTACCAATACTTTTTTAATTCCCATCAGAACTCTGACTGGTCTATAGGGTCCAGTAAGAATTCCTCTCCTGAGCCAGCCTCTTCGCGTCAGAGTAGCATTTCCAACCTACGTCCTCAGTTATTTGCTGGATGTATGTGTCTGTCTTTTCCTACAGCTTTCACCTTCTACAGTTCCATCTGTACAACGAAAATTACTCCTGACCTTTTAATGGATCTCCTATCACCTTGTCCCTCCATCTTGTCAGTGTTTTAAATATATTCATTTCCTCGCTGAATCGCCAGAGAATCTCCTCATTCCTTACTTTATAAGTCCGCCTAATTTTCAATATTTTTCTTATAATCACATCTCAAATGCTTCGGTTCTCTTCTGTGCCGGTTTCCCAGAGACCACGTCTCACAACCATACAACGCTGTGCTCCAAAAGTACATTCTAAGAAATTTCTTCCTCAAATTAAGGCCTCTGTTTGATACTAGTAGACTTCTCTTGGCCAGCAATGCCCTTCTTACCCGTGTTTGTCAGCTTCTTATGTCCTCCTTGCTCCAAGCGTCATGAGCTATTTTGCTGCCTAGATACCAGAATTCCTTCATCTAATTCCTCGACACCAAATCTGATGTCAAATTTCTCGGTATTCTCATTTATCCTACCTCTCGCGTGTTTTTGTATTTCTGGACAACTGTCATGAAGGAGCGCGACTGTATGACATTAAAAACGTTTATTTGACAACGCAAACGGTCGTCAAGCCACAGTCACTAAAACAATTTTTTTTAAGGTTACATAACTAGTTTCGACGCAGTGAGTCGTCATTTTCAAATGAAATCACAAATCTGGTAAAAAGCATTAATAACTGCATCCGCACTTCATTCACGAATTACGAAAAATGCACTAAAACCAGTAAACTGAAGCAAAGGCAGCAGAAAATGGTCGCAAGACGTCAGACAATTTTTGATTGATTAGTCATTTCACACCATAATGCAGTGTAGGTGAAAACTGCATTGACTTTTCGATCAGTGTCCTTCAAATAAAAAAGAACATATTCTTATTTCTTGTACTGCGACAGCACTCCTCCTCTGGTCGCATATTACTCGCCTTTTCCTATAGCTTAAACCTATTTCTCTCTGAATTTGGAACATCTTGCAACGTTTGACATTGTCTAGCGCTTTTTCCAGGTCGACAAATCCTGTGAAAGCGTCTCATTTTTCTTTACTCTTACTTCCATTATCAACCGCAATGTCAAAACTGCAATTCTGGTGCCTTCACCTTTCCCAAAGACAAATTAATCGTCATCTAACTGTATATTATTCTTCTGTATATTATTCTTGTCAGAAACTTTGACGCTTGAGTTGTTAAGCTGATTGTGGCATAATTCTCACACTTTCCAGCACTGGCTATTGTGTGAGTGATGTTTTCCGAAAGTCTGATAGTATATTGCCACTCTGATGCATTCTACAAGGTGCTCAGAAACAGTGTGAAAAGCCTGTAAGGGTGCTGCAGTGTCGGTTGCGCTTAGAATTTGTTGCTAAGAAAAAAAATCGATACGTTGCGCAGTTGTCGAGTTAATCAGCATTGAAGTTGGCAAATCAGGAAGTTGCATGAGCAAATACAAGAGGCCCGCCAGGTACTGTTTATGTCGGTTGTTCTCATGGTAGCGTTAAAGGCCGCTCAGACTTTGGCTCGGTTTCGATCATTACTACCGTCTCACGTCCAGTTTTCGCATCACTCTAGACGATGACCACCTTCGACACCGTTTCTGGCTGGTCGATTCAATCTGCGCACCAGCGGCCTGGTAGGCTAAATTCAACGCTAATTAACTCGTAAATGGCGAAACGTATCAAATTTGTTTCTTAATCATTATTTCTCAGCACAATCTCTCCTGCAACGATTTTACAATTTTCCCCCAATGATTTTAGTGATTCAGATGGGATGTTATCTATCCGTTCTGCCTTATTTCATCGGAAGTCCTCCATATCTTCTATACCGACTCTTGTTTCTTCTTCTGTCACATCAGACAAGTCTTCCCCGTCCACCTACTTGTTCTCTCCTCAGAATTTATCAAGTGGAACTGCCACTGAACTCTTAAAGTTACCACCCTTGCTCTCAGTTGCACCGAATGACCGAATGGTATTTTGATGTTCTGTTAGCTGTGTCAGTCCTTCCGACAATCATTTCCTTTCGATTTATTCACGTTTTTTGTGCAGCTGTTTCACCTTAGCTTCCCTACATTACTTATTTATTTCATTCCTAAGCGACTTGTATTTCTGTGATCCTGGGTTTACCTGAACATTTTTCTACTATCTTCTGTCGTTGATCAAATGAAGTATTTCTTCTCTTACCCATGGTTCTCTCGCAGTTCCCTTCCTTGTACTTACGTTTTCCTTTCGGACTTCTGTGACTGGCCTTTTCAGAGACGTCCATTCCTCTTAATCAGAAGTGCCTACGGAATTATTGATTATTGCAGTATCTACAACGTCACAGAACTGTTAGCGTCTCCCTTCATTCCTCATTATTTCCGTATCCCACTTATCTGCGCGTCGATTCTTCCTGCCTATATACTACTCTTTATATTACTAAACTGTGATCTATGTCTGCCCTTGGATACGCCTTGCAAGCCAGTATCTCATTTCGGAATATGTGCCTGATAGTAATGTAATCTAACTTAAATATTTACATATCTCCCGGCAGTTCCGAAGAGTACTTCCTCTGCTTGTGATTCTTGAACGGATTACTAGCTAAAATTTATTGGAGCACTCATTTAGTCTTTCTCCTCTGTCATTCCTACTACCAAGCCCTAATTCCCCCGTAACCCTTTCTTTTACTCCTTCCGCTACGTCGAATTCTAATCCCCCATGACTATTAGATTTTCATCTACTTTTACGTGGTGAATTACGCATTCAGTATCCTTATAAACTTTCCCCGTCTCTTCGTATTCCTGAAGTGTTATTGTTAGGTTGCTATCGATTTTGATGAGAACTGAACTGTACACAGTAACGCTCTTTGCCCTACCTTGTAATTCATAATAAATCTTACTCCCGCTATGCCATTTTCTACTGTGTTGATGTTATCTTGTACTCTTTCCATTTCATTCCACCTATCCCCACTATATGATATGTAGATTGAGCCTTGGTATTTTCCTTTTCAGATTTTCTAGGTATTTCACCACGTTCAAACTTCTAACATTTCACGCTTCGACAAGTAGAACGTTATCCTTTCTTTGGTTATTCAATCCATTTCTCATGGTGACTTCCCTCTTGGCATTCCCCTCCCAGGGATCCGAAGGGGGGTGACTAGTCCGGAAACTTTTGCCAGTGGAGAGACCATCATGACAATATGTCAGTTACAGGCCATACAGTATGTCTTGTGCATACGCTTTATGTGTCTTGAATGAAGTGGTTTCCATTGCCTTCTGAATCCTCATGCCGATGGTCATTGTTGATTCTTCCTCCTTTTAGGGACTGTTTCTTCACCCCAAGTGGAAGAAAGTGTCCTGATCCACTGTCTACTCTTCCACTCGCTTTGACAAGACCACGCCAGAATAAGAGTGATATGCCGGAACTCTTGGGCCACCATTGCTGATGATTTTTACTCAAAAATTAAACAGTGGCGTGGTTTGAGCACGGGACCGAGAACGTTTAGATTACTAATCAAAATAGGAACCCCTGCACTAGGGGTATATCATCACATAACGATCTAATAATCCAGAGCTGTGCTTTGAAGTGAACTCAAAGGAATGGTTTCTTCTCTTTGCCTGTGTAGATAAGCAACTGCCGCCTTCGCCTCCTGCCGGCCGGAGTGGCCGAGCGGTTCTAGGCGCTACAGTCTGGAACCGAGCGACCGCTACGGTCGCAGGTTCGAATCCTGCCTCGGGCATGGATGTGTGTGATGTCCTTAGGTTAGTGAGGTTTAAGTAGTTATAAGTTCTAGGCGACTGATGACCTCAGAAGTTAAGTCGCATAGTGCTCAGAGCCATTTGAACCATTTTGAACCTTCGCCTCCCTCCAGTGGGTATGGGTACTCCCCACGGGACTTCACAGCACTGCGCCTGAGCTTGTGCTCAGTCAGTTGCCACCGATAACTGCAGAATAGCCGTCCAAGGATAATTACTGTCATTCATGTTGCACGAAAATGCGATGAGCAGTTGCTTAAGTTCAATTCGACATTGAGCTGGAGTGTCATTCTCCTTTCTGACATTTTACATGCCTGAGAAGCACGTCGATTTTACACTGACAGAAAAGAATCGCAACAACAAGGAGTTGTGCGACATAAAGGAAACTTTGTAGGCGTGGTTTTAAAAAAATGGTTCAAATGGCTCTGAGCACTATGGGACTCAACTGCTGAGGTCATTAGTCCCCTAGAACTTAGAACTAGTTAAACCTAACTAACCTAAGGACATCACAAATATCCATGCCCAAGGCACGATTCGAACCTGCGACCGTAGCGGTCTTGCGGTTCCAGACTGCAGCGCCTTTAACCGCACGGCCACTTCGGCCGGCGCGTGGTTTTATATCTGAAAGATGGCGTCTATTCAGATTTCGCGCCAGTGGCATAATAGTGGAGCTACTACCACCACTATAAGGATACAAATAAGACTTGCTATAAATACACGCAATAACTGTGGTGAGCGTTAGTTACCTTTGAGATCGAACGTTATGAGTTGATGTTAATCAAGAATACCTTTAAGGCTATACAGACGCCATTAGGAACACCTCAACGAGTTTGAACGAGGCCGTGTAGTAGAGCTACGAGAAGTTGGGTGTTCCTCCTGCTATACTGCAGCAAGACGCGGCGGGAAACTAGTCTCTGCACATGATTTCAGACAGCCGTGGCACATGAATGTACGATCACAGGAAGACCTTTCTCCGGACGGCGACGTGGCACTACCGAGAGGAAAGAACGTCATGTTCAGCGTATGGCTCTGGCACATCGTACTGCATCTGGCACAACAGTGACACAACGCACTGGTTACAAATCGGTTAGTTCAAGGACAGCCCCGAGCCAGACGACCTGTAGCGTGCATTCCGCTGGCCCCAAACCACCGCCATTTGCAGCTTCAGTGATGTCAAGTGAGAGCTCTCTGGGAAGGCAGGATGGAGGTCTGTTGTGTTTTATGATGAAGGCTGGTTTTACCTCGATGACAGTGAAGATCGTGTGTTGGTTAGAAGGAAGCCTGCCGATGGCCTGCAACCTACTAGACACAATGGACCTACAACTGATGTCATGGCGTGGAATGTGATTTCGTACGACAGCAGGAGCACTCTCATAGTTATCCCACGCACCCACACTGGAAGTCTATGCATCAGTCTGGTGATTCGACCTGTAGTGCTGCCGTTTATGAACAGCACTCCAGGGGGTGTTATCCAACAGGATAACGCTCGCCCACGTACCGCTGTTGTAAACCAATACGGAGCGTCGACAAATTGCACTGGCCTGCTCGATCACCAGGTCTGTCTCTAGTCGAACACACATGGGGCGTCATTGGACGACAACTCCAGCATCATCCACAGCCAGCTTTAACACTGCCTGTATTGACCGAACAAGTCCAAATGGCACGGAGCTTTAATCCATAAACCGACATTTAGCACCTGCACAACACAATGCTTGCACGTTTGCATGCTTCCGTTCAACATTCTGGAGCTTACATTGGTTATCATGTAGCGGCATTTCACATTTGCAATGACTTATCTCGCACTTGCATTAGCCTGTGATCTTTTAATATTAATCACTTAAATACGTTACCTTGACAAATGCATTCCCGGAATTTCATTAGTTTACATTCATAATTTTTCGGTGTTACGATTTTTTCCTTCAGTGTAGTTGCATTCCTTTGAGTTTGCCAAATTTCACCTGTTAAAAAATCATAGTGACAGTTTCCACACCTTGTTAAAAAAATCATTCAGTCTGGTTTGGGTGAAGTATTTTTTCCTGGCATCTTGTCGCTCCCAGCTCTTTTCACGCTGTCGTATTCAAGTAATTTCCTTCTTACATTTTAGTCGAATGTCACGATTGGCATCTAACAGAAATGCATGGTAACAGTAAAGAAGGATTCAAAAACAGGAAAGAAGTTATTCCTATGGGAGTTAAGAAGGAAAATAACAGGATAGGAATAGCTGAAGAGATGGAAGGATGGAAACATAAATTTTCGGAGATAAGGAAAACACAGATAATGTTCAGAGTGGATGAAATTCTAATTCCCTGTTGGAGAGAAGGAAGACAGCTGAAATATATCGAGAGGGATGCTACCTCGAGAATAACAGAAAGCTTTCACCTCCACTTGAACACGTAGTGGTTCCAGTTAGAATGTAGATTTCTGGATTGTTTTTCCCAGAACTGTATGGCTGAAATAGAGAAAAATGTCTTGTTATATGTTCAAATGTTTGTGAAATCTTATGAGACTTAGCTGCTAAGGTCATCAGTCCCTTAGCTTACACAATACGTAACCTAAATTATCCTAAGGACAAACACACACACCTATGCCCGAGGGACCAGCCGCACAGTCCATGACTGTAGCGCCTTACACCGCTCGGCTAATCCCACGCGGCTGTTGTTATACGCAGATACGGCCAACATAACGGTGGTTATCCGATCTTGTACTGCAATTACAGAATGTTGGGCAGTATTCGATATTCGAGGAAAAGTAGTGAGGACACTAGTGGCTAAAAAAGCGATTAAGAAAGCAGAACGCACGTAAATCATGTCATCTAGACGGTGACATGCAACTCAGCTAAGCATCGAAAAGGTTGACGTCACCAAATAACCGAATTTTACATACACATCTTACAAAAAATTTCATTACTACATCGTCTGCAGTTTACAATATTCGTACGGTGTTGCACTACATTACAGTAAAAAATATTGGCGGAGTTAAAGACCGGAACAGAGTTTGTTTATTTTCGGAGCGAAAAATTTCTAAATTTTTTGATTCCATACTATCGACAGACCGATCTCCTGTATGCTGTGAATTCTTCCCCGTTTCAATGCTTAGCCCACATTATGCAGAGATCTGTTACTGCTTTCTAACGGGGTAATTGGATAAATCAAGGAATACAGACGGAATTTTCACGAAAAGTTTCCCAAAAAGTTTCCCATGTCATATAATGACCTGCGACTTCTTCGCCTTCAAGAGCCACGTTTGGTGCCCATCGTAATGCTGAACGAAATTCAACATTCAGGCCTGTCATGACAGCAGCAGCGTCCTCATATTTATCACATACATTGTTAATTTTAAGGTAGTACTTCAGCTGTTCTTGGAAAACGTACTCCGAGGCTTTCGATAGTACAAGTAATACGCTGATCAGCCTATAGACTGCTGCTGATTTTGGGTTGTCACTCATGTGCTGTAGGCGAATCAAGCCTTATTTCTACTCCATAGAAAGCGTACGAATAACGACAGAGACACTCAAGTCGTCTGTAAGAACTGGAATAATAATACCTGCAACGTTTTAATCATACTTATTCTCACACTGTCATTACCTATTTGCCTGAGAAGAGATTCTTATTATTGTTTGCCATACAGTGTATACCAGGTGATCAAAAAGTCAGTATAAATTTGAAAACTGAATAAATCACGGAATAATGTAGATATAGAGGTACAAATTGACACACATGCTTGGAATTACATGGGTTTTATTAGAACCAAAAAAATACAAACGTTCAAAAAATGTCCGACAGATGGCGCTTCACCTGATCAGAATGGCAATAATTAACATAACAAAGTAAGACAAAGCAAAGATGATGTTCTTTACAGGAAATGCTCAATATGTTCATCATCATTCCTCAACAATAGCTGTAGTTGAGGAATAATGTTGTGAACAGCACTGTAAAGCATGTCCGGAGTTATGGTGAGGCATTGGCGTCGGATGATGTCTTTCAGCATCCCTAGAGATGTCGGTCGATCACGATACACTTGCGACTTCAGGTAACCCCAAAGCCAATAACCGCACGGACTGAGGTCTGGGGACCTGGGAGGCCAAGCCTGACGAAAGTGGCGGCTGAGCACACGATCATCACCAAACGACGCGAGCAAGAGATCTTTCACGCGTCTAGCAATACTTAATTTTTTTTGTTCTAATAAAACCCCATGTCATTCCAAGCATGTGTGTCAATTTTTATCTCTCTATCTACATTATTCCCTGGTTTATTAAGTTTTCAAATTTGTACTGACTTTTTGATCACCCGGTATATTACCATTTTATTATACAACCCATGTACAAAAACTGCCGACAAGAATGATATCCAGAATAACAGATGACGTTGAGTTTAGAAATACAAGGCCACCAGAGAGGCAGTTGTGTTGTTGGGGTTCATAATAGAAGCAAGACTTACGAAGAATCAAGACTCCTTCATAGGACTTGTCAACGTAGATAAAGCAGTCGGCAATGTAAACAGCTACAAGGTGTTCGTAAAATAGGTGTAAGCTACAGGAAAAGGCGGATAATGTAAAATGTAAAGAAACCAAGAAGACACAATAAGAACGGAAGATCAAGAATGAAATGTTCATATTAAACAGGGTGTAAGAAAGGAATTCAGTCTTTTTCCACTGATCTTCAGTCTGTACGTCAAAGAAGCAATGACAGAACTGAAAGGCAGGTTCTAGAGTGGAATTAAAATCAGGCTGTTCTCTAGATGATGTACCCCATAATGCACTGCCATCCTACTTTGTGACTGCTTAATTTCTTTAGTTCGAACATTTCGGAACCGCTGATTTAAGACACTCAATTCCCCCTAGTCTACTTTGCATTCCTTCTGGGCGTAAGGCTTTAGTGGGCTTAGGGAGCTGTTGGCAACGCTTTAAGAGCTTCATTCTTAGGGCTCATATTTGGTAAATTTATTCAGAGTCTGCGAGCCTCACTACTAGTATTGTTTTTATTTTAGTGAAGCCTAGGCGTAACATTTGATACTTGTTTTTAAATCGGAACTGATGAAACAATATACACCAAAAAAATTTTAGTCACGGCCTACCCTAATCCTCTCTCTCCGCTCCTGAAACTACAACCAGCCTTCGAGGCAAAATGACTTTAAGCATGAGGAAAATCTGAAAGAGTGCTTAACTTTTAAGCCCGTATTAAAACTTGAAAGTGGCTGCAGGGAGTGGGTGAAAGTAAATTGCGGCTTATCTTGAGAACGCTGCTGTTTTTTTAAACACAATCCGTAATCACTTTGCACGCAGACATTGTGGAGATCTGTCCATAAATGTTAGGTACAGCAGAGTAGAGACCAAATATTATAAACGATTGTGACTCAGGGCGCAACAGAATTAATATGAAGACGCTAAACAGTTCAGACAGCAGGTTATCACTACTTCGTCACTGTCTTACATCATTCGACAATTTGTTGAATGAGCAGCCGCGTCACTATGAGAAGTATCGCAGTCACCAACCAACATTAAATACGTGTTCGGAAGAGAAACTCAGAGTTGCTGGCGTACGCCTAGAGCAGTGGTCTAATGCTAGCATCCTTGATTAGAAATCAAAACTTTGTCGGTCCAAGGTTCAAAACCAGACACCGCTTAGACTATGAACAAAAATCAACAGCTTTGGCGGCCGATGACTTCCGGCAACAGAAGTCACCTCCATTCTGCCAACGGCCTCGAGAAAGGGGGCAGAGGGGCGAACAGAGGTTCAGGGCGCACTCTTGCTCTTTGTGTGGGAAACTGCCTCTAAAGGCGGAAGAATCAGCAATGATCATCTGAATGGGGATGCAGAAGGCAATGGAAACCACTGCGTAAAGACACATAATATCTATCCACAGGGCATGTGGCTTGTAACTGAAAGCATGTTATGATGATTTCTCTCTCCACTGTCAAAACACTCCGGACTAGTCCACACCTTCGGATCTCCGGGAGGATACTGCTCACGGGGCTGTCCCCACGAGAAAAAGATTGAATAATCAACGAAAGGATAAGGTTCTACGAGACGGGGCGTGGAATGTCAGAAATTCAAAGGTGGTAGGAAATATAGACTATATGAAAATGGAAATGAAAAGGCTCCATCTAGATATAGTGGGGGTCAGTGAAGTGAAATGGAAACAAAACAAGGATTTCTGGTCTTACGAGCATCGGATAATATCAACAAAAGCAGAGAATGGTATAAAGGGAGTAGGATTCGTTTTGAATAGGAAGTTAGAACAGAGACTGTGTCACTGTGACTTTTCTCATCAGAATCTACAGCAAACCAACGCTGACGTCGCAAGCTGAAGACGAAAAAACAGAGTAATTATGTGATTATATCGAACGAGTAATTCAGTACGTAATGGGAGATGAAAATCGGATAGTAATACGGAACCTTTAATGTAGTTGTAGGGGGATGAGTAGATGAAATGTTTACGAGAGAATATGGGCTTGGTGTTAGGAATGATAGAGGAGAAATACTTAGTGAGTTCTGCAATAAATATCAGTTGGTTGTAGCGAACTCTCTGTTCAACAATAAAATACTTTGTTCAAGAATCACAAGAAAAGGAGGTATACTTGGAAACGACATGGAGATGCGGGAAGATTTCTGTTAGAATACATCGTGGTCCGGTAGAGATTAATAAATCAAATACTGGGTTATAAGACATATACAGGAGCAGTTGTAGATTCAGATCACAATTTATTAGTGCTACTGTCGTGCTGAGAGCAACACCTTGCCGACAGCCACTTCGTTACGCACCGTTGCTGACACCTACACAATTTTCTGCCCGTGGCTGACTACGTTACGAAGGCTGTTAATCGCATGGAAATGTTACCATTACAGATCACCAGCAAACACCTGCTAACACACACCACTGCATCCAAGAAGTAGGAGGTGAGCTACACTACACCGCGACATATCACAGTCAGCTTCAATTTTCACTGTAGAGGTCGCCCACCCTCACCTCTAGAGTCACTACGTCGACTTCGCATCAGATCGCTGCGTTTCGGCATCACTGCTTTCTCTGGTTTCGGCACTTGAGGAAGAATTGGCTGCGATTCCTGCATAGACATCCAGACGCCTGACCCCAGTAGAACTCAGCCGTTGTAAAACGCGGGAGTGCAGACACACCCGATCAGATAGTGCACTTGAGCTTGGAGATTTTAAGTGGAGAACAGAATGTCGAGAAAAACAGAATTAGCAAATCTGTCGCTCAGTGAAGTCCGTTTGTTTTAAATTAATCATTACTTCGTCGCCGATTTTGGTTTTGTTCACAGTAATATTTCTTTTTATATATTTTGTGACTAAAGCCCTTCTGGACAGTTAATTATTTTATATGTGACATGTAAGTATTGCCTCTGTCTTTTATTGTTAGTCAATAATTACACTTTTTATATAAAAATGTCTTTTCCTATAAATAAGTAATTATGTTATAGACCATTTTTATTATTTTGATTCTGATCTAGACACATTTAGAAGTGATGAAACCTGGTCAATAAGACTAAAAATAATTGTGACCGAGGGCTCATTTGTTTCAGTTTCAATTTCACAGTAAGATAATTAGTTTGCATAGAAGCAACTAGATCGCGAACGAGGAGTCCTACGAGGATCTTTTTTTTTTTTGTTTTTGTTCATCAGTCTTCTTACTGAATTGATGCAGCACACCATGAATTCCTCTCCTGTGCTAATATCTTTATCAGAGAGTAGCACTTGCAACCTCCGTCCTCAATTACAGTATTTACTGGATGTGTCCCAATCACGGTCTCCCTCTACAGTTTATGCCCACTGCAGGTCCCTCCAGTACCATGGAAGTCATTCCCTGATATATTAACAGTGGCCTGTCATCCTTTCCCTTCTTCTTGGCACTGTTTTCTACATATTCCTTTCCTCTCCGAATCTGCACAGGACCTCTTCATTCCTTTTCTTATGAATCCACCAAATTTTTAACATTCATCAGTAGCACCACATCTCAAATGCTTCGAATCTCTTCTGTTCCAGTTTTCCCACACCCATGTTTCACTACTGTGCAATTCTGTGCTCCAGCCGTACATTCTCAGAAATTTCTTTCCCAAATTAAGACCTATGTTTGTTACTAATAGACTTCTCTTGGCCAGGAATGCCCTTTCTGCCAGTGCTAGTCTGCTTTTGACGTCCTCCTCGTTCCGTCCGTCATGGGTTATTTTACTGCCTAGGTAGCAGAATTCCTTACCTTCATCTACATATCTACATATATACTCCACTAGCCACCAAGCGGTATGTGGCGGAGGGCACAATTCGCGCAAAAGTCATATTTCTCCCCCTCTGTTCCACTCGCGGATCGCGCGAGGGAAAAACGACTGTCTGAACGCCTCAGTACGAGCTTTGAATAGTGATCATTGCGCAAATTGAAATTTGGAGTTAATAATATATGTTCTACATCCTCGGCGAAGATTTCGGAATTTAGTGAGCAGCTCCTTCCGTTTAGTGCGTCGCTTATCTACATGTGTGTTCCACTTCAAATTTTCTGTAAGTTTTGTAACGATCTCGTGATAACTAAATATACCACTCACGAATATTGCCGCTAATCTTTGGAATTTCTCAATCCCTTGAATCAGAGCCAACTGATAAGGGTCCCACACAGACGAACAATACTCTAAGACTGGACGAACTAACGTATTGTAAGCAGTATCCATTGATGAAGGACTGCATCGCTTCAAATGGTTCAAATGGCTCTGTGCACTATGGCACTTGACATCTGAGGTCATCAGTCCCCGAGAACTTAGAACTACTTAAACCTAACTAACCTAAGGACATTACACAAATCCATACCCGAGGCAGGATCCGAACCTGCGACCATAGCGGTCACGCAGTTCCAGACTGGAGCGCCTAGAACCGCTCGGCCACAACCACCGGCGCATCGCTTCAGGATTCTACCAATAAACGGCAATCTAGAAATCGCCTTGCCCATTACTTGTGTATCAAACCATTCCCTTTGACATCCTTTCGAACAGTCACACCCACATACTTGACAGATGTTACCGCTTCCAAGGACTGGGCATTTATTTTGTACTCGTACATTAATGGGGATTTTCGCTTTCTTACTACTTTCCTGAAGACTACAGCATCATCGGCAAACAGTCTAATGCCGCTGTCAATACCATCAAACAGATCATTTATGTAAATCGTAAAAAGCAGCGGACCTATAACGCTGCCCTGGGGCACACCTGAAGCTACGCTTGATTATGATGAAGTCACCCAATTCAGGACGACATACTGCACTCTGTCTGCTAGAAAACTTTCTATCGAACCGCATATGTCATCGGATACACCGTAAGGGCGAACTTTTTGGAGCAAGCGACAGTGCGGAACTGAGTCGAACGCCTTTCAAAAGTCGAGAAGTATGGAATCAACCTGGGAGCCGGTATCTAGAGCCTGTTGTATATCATGCACAAAGAGGGCCAGCTGTGTCTCGCATGACCACTGTTTCCTAAAGCCGTGCTGTTTTCTGCAGATGAGCTTCTTAGAGTCTACAAAGGTCATTATATCTGAACACAAAATATGTTCCATGATTCTACAACAAATCGATGTCAGTGAAATTGGACGGTAATTATGTGCATCCGTTTTTCTACCCTTTTTATAGATTGCTATGACCTTGGCCTTCTTCCAGTCTCGTGAAACTTTCCGCTATTCTAATGATCTCTAATAGATGATGGTTAACGATGGTGCTATATTTGTAGCATAGTCAACGTATAATCTCACGAGGTACCGTCTGGGCAAGATGCCTTCCTGCCGTCTAAGGGTCTTAATTGTTTTACAAAAATTGGGACTTAACATCTGAGGTCATCAGTCCCCGAGAACTTAGAACTACTTAAACGTAACTAACCTAAGGACATCACACACATCCATGCCAGAGGCAGCATTAAGGATTCGAACCTGCGATTGTAGCAGCAGCGCGGTTCCGGACTGAAGCGCCTAGAACGGCTCGGTCACAACGGCCGGCAAAACTGTTTTACAATCCCAGATACACTAAACATTATGTCAGTCATCCTTGCGTTTGTTCGATAATTAAAAGAGGGAATGGTGCTGCAGTCCTCTACCGTAAATGAGTTTTTGAAAGCTAAGTTTAGAATTTCGGCCTTCTGTTTATCATCATCCGTTACATTACCCGTATTGTCAGCAAGAGAAGTATTGAATTATTTGTAGCGTTCATAGATTTTACGTACGGCAAAAAAATTTGGTTTATTTTTAGAATCTGCAGATAAAATATTGCTTTCAAATTCGTTAAAAGAATCACTCATTGACCTTTTGACAACTGCTTTCATTTCGCATAATTTCTGTTTGTCAGCGGGGCAGTGACTACATTTAAAACGACTGTGCAATATTCTCTGCTTTCTCAGCAACTTCCTAATACGTTTGTTGTGCCAAGGTGGATCCTTTCCCCCCCTATATTTTTGCTAGGCACATACTTCTCTCGCATGTGGTGGACAATACTTTTAAATTCCGACCAAAGATGATCAATATCTCCGGCCGGAGTGGCCGAGCGGTTCTAGGCGCTACAGTCTGGAACCGCGCAACGGCTACGGTCGCAGGTTCGAATCCTGCCTCGGGCATGGATGTGTGTGATGTTCTTAGGTTAGTTAGGTTTAATTAGTTCTAAGTTCTAGGGGACTGATGACCACAGCAGTTAAGTTCCATAGTGCTCAGAGCCATTTGAATCATTTTTGCTCAATATCTTTGTGTCCCGCGTGAATGATTGGAGCTGACAACGAAGATATTCATTATATTCATTAATGACACTTTTATTTGCTTTCCCAAAAAAGAAGTCTACGCTGTTTTTTCTTTTTTGCAACTTCCTCTGACATAGAAGACACAACGACATTATCGTTGCTAATACCTTCTAGATTAACTTCCTTTAAAAAGATCAGGTCTGAGTGGCGTCAAGATGTCTAATATGTTCCCATCTCGAGTTGGTTTTCTAACCAAATGTTTAGGACCGTCAGTTCCTCGCTGTTCTCAATTCTGCTATTTCTCACTATCTCCGTCTTTCTTTGACTTACTCCCAGTCCATACTCTGTACTCATTAGAATGTTCATCCCATTTAGCAGATCTTGTAATTTTTCTTCACTTTCGCCGAGGATAGAAATATCATCGGTGAATCCAGTCATTGATAACCTCTCACCTTGAATTTTAATTGCACATTTTAATCTTTCTTTTATTTCCATCACTGCTTCTTCGACGTATAGATTGATCATTAAGGGCGAAAATCTGCATCCCTTTCTTACTCCTTTTTTAATCCGACTACTTCGTTATTGATTTTCGATTCTTATTATTCGCTGTTGGCTCTTGTACATGTTGTATATAGCGGGTCTCTCCCTATAGCTTACCCCTATTTTTCTCATAGTTTTGAACATCTTGCACCATTTCACACAGTCGAGCCCTTTTCCCATTTCGTCAAATTCTGTGAACCCGTCTTGACTTTTCTTTAGTCTTGCTTCCACCATCGACCGTAACATAACTGCCTCTCTGGTGCCTTTACCTTTCCTTAAGCCAACCTGACGCCATCTAATAGATCCTCAATTCTCTTTTCCATTCTTCAGTGCATTATTCTTGTCAGCAACTTGGAGATAATTCCCTAACATGTCAGTTCTTGCAGTCTTCGGAATTGTGTGGACGATATTTTTCCGAAAGTCGGATGGTATATCGCCGCGCCCATACATTCTACACACCAGCGTGAATAGTCGGTTTTTTTCCACTTCCCCCAGAGATTTCAGGAATTCTGAACGTTATCTGTCTCTTCTACGTTATTTGATCTTAAGTCCTCTAACGCTTTTTTAAATTCTGATTCTAATTCTGGATCCCCATGTCTTCCGTATCGACTACTACTTCTTCTTCGATCGCATCAGCCAAGTCTTTCCCCTCACAGAGGCCTTCAATGTTCTCTTTCCACCTATCAGCTCTGTCCTCTGCATTTAATAGTGGAAACTACCTGTGGGTAGCAGAAAGCAGCCATGGCTGCCGGTCGGCTTCTGCTGTTCGGTGGGGAGCTCCGAGGCAAGCGGAATCAGACAGTGGCTTTCGGCATGACAGATAACGACGGTGAGTCACCCAGTGGGAAGGAACCAATTCGACAGCATTCAGACTCAGCTCAGGCAGTGGCCTGCAGCTAATGGCGGCAAAGTCCCAGACTGTGAGAAGATGTGGTCTCATCTCTTACTAGCCGCTAGCACCGACTACGTAATTGAACATGCCATGCACAACTGAGGGTGAGAGCGTAAATTAGATGGCATATTTACGTGCTAGGCTGGTAAATGCTTCTCAAAGGGCAGCACTCATGGCCTCTATGTCATAACAGGCAGGAGCGGCTGTTTTTTTTTTTATTTTGGAGGGAGGGGGGGGGGAAATCGTGATATCATTTGCCCAGGTTTTCCTGCCTTGTCAGATATTCCAGAAGCCCTGTCAGCACTGTAATGTGTCACAGATTCGACTTTTAGAGGTCCTGGACGGTTTATTCTCCACTCTCAGCGTAATGAATACATCTTATTGTCTTCGACAATGTTGGTGTTCTGAATACATCATCTTGCTTTCTGGATATGTGTTCTTGTGTCACGATACCTAGTTACCAAACTGACTTGCAACAATCTTCCTACGGTGTTGTTTCGCTGTGCCTTTCGCCATTTAAATGCGTGGCGCAACACTTCTTTCTATCTTGGCAAATCTGATTCACTGGATTGAAACCTGTTTACGTTTGGTAGAAATGTCTAACAACTTATTCTGGGATATACACTGACGGAAAAAATCGCAACACCAAAAAATATTTTGTGTAGCGTAATAAAATTTCTGGAAAGCATTTGTCTAGGTAACACATTTAAATGATTAACATCGAAAGATCACATGTTAATGTAAGTTGGAGATAAGCCATTGCAAATATGGTACATTAGTAACTGGTGCAACTGCCAGAATATTGAATGAAATCATGCAAACGAGACTGCATGGTGCTACACAGGTGGCAGATGTCAGTTTTGGGGATGGAGTTCCATGTCTGTTGCACTTGGTCGGTCATTACAGGGATGGTTAATGCTGTTTGTGCTCCAAAAACACATTCTCAGAGATTTATCCCAGAAATTAAGGTCAAACTTTGATACCATTAGACTTCTCTTGGGTAGGAATGCCCTCTTCGTTTGTGCTAGTCTGCATTTATCTTCTCCTTGCCCCATCCATCATGGGTTATTTTGTTGCCTAGGCAACAGAATTCCTTAATTATGTTGACTATGTGATCAATTTTTATGTTAAGTTCCTCGCTATTCTCATTTTTGCTGCTGCTCATTAACTTTGTCTTTTTCTGGTTTACTCTCAATACATATTCTGTACTGATTAGACTGTTCTTTACGTTCATGCATTGCATTGTACTTATTCAGGCTTCTTATAGGCTAGGAACTTTAGATTAAATGTCTGCCCTGTATGAGAATTACAGTATATGCACCTTCATCACACACGAATGATGATACATTGAACTTTGGATCTGGTCGCGAAGGATGCAAGGATGTCCAAAACGTATAAGAGTATCATTCGTGACAAGGGGGAAATCCAGTTTCGAGAACAGTAATAATACTTCTAGTTGCTGATTCTGTAATGCACTTACCACTTCCAAAGAAGAGGTGTAGAACCACCACAATTATGGCATGCATCTTGGTCGCCTTTGGTGGGGAAAAAGAATCAACATCATTCTCCCTCACCCTCTTGAAATGACCGAATGCTTGTGACTCCATACCACGCCAATTGCTGCAAAATACATGAAAGTGAAAATATCAATCTCACTCTAACAACAACAAAAAATCCGTAAAACAAAGAAACTACGTGAATGCAACATATCCTACTACATTGTTCACCATGGGTTCATTGTGTAATACCCTTCAGTGAACAGGGGTTAGTTAATACTACCAACTGGCCAGCCCTATATTTTGGCAAGTTTCACTATGACATCCCATTTTCTCCTACTGCTTAAGTGCCTTAGTGTTTGCCTTCTCCATACCTCTGTTACCGTTTTAGCAAAATTCCATACAGGTTCAGCATTTTTCCCTACCTTGGGTGTAGTTACGAAAGGTGGTTCATCTTGCTTCCACATACCCCTTGTATGGTATGAGACCAATGCTGTGACGCACCTTTGAAATATGTGTAGCCACCATATAAGGTAGGTAAACATGCCGTTCATAATCGATGCAATAGGTCGGCATCTTACCAATGGTTCGGTGATCATGTTCAGTCCTCCCATTAGCTTGCAGGTGCAGTTTATTAAATCTTATTTTTACATATGTGACAGGTAATGTTGCTTTTTCATTAGGTCTGACATGAAGTTGGTGCCTTAATCTGTGATTATCATGACAGGGACACCTAACTTCAATAACATGTCATTCCCTGTTATTTGTCCTACAGTAAGTGTTTGCTGATTTGGAATAGCAATCATTACAAAATAATTTGGCAAGAGGTCTAGAAAGGTCAGAACGTAGTGGGTACCCAATGGCATCTGGCTAAATGTACAATCAGTCATTCTGAATGGTATAGATGCCTCCAGTAGTCTCTGAAGTGGTACTTCTTTTGACTGAAGTATGCAAATTGTGCACAAAGCATATAATTTTTCACACACTGCTCAACATCCCCTTTCCATATTTTCTATCAGTAACGTACAGATATGCTATCATCCCTCGTTCTGTGTCCTTGTCCTGATAACTTCCTTAAACGCTTTGTATCAAATTGTAACAGGTGTTATGATGTGTGACCCTAACTTCATTGTCCTAAGTAATAAGACATCATGAAGATTGAACTGCAGCTGTGTTTTCAATAACTTTTAATCTCCATCAGCTGACTGCACCTTCTGCCATTCCACAATGCTAGAATAAATCATTTGTATGATACCAGTCTACCTGATCAGTCCATCTGCGCTACCATGCTTTCTACCCAGTTTATGAATACCTGAATGTCAAATTCGCACTACTTTACGAAAATACGCTTCGCTTTAACCGTAATAACCATTCCAGTGCCGCTTAGTCAGTTAATAGTTTGAGTTTCCCGCCATACAGATTATACCTGAAGTAAGTGACAGCACAAATCAAATTGAACATTTCTCTTTCCATGATCGAATAATTTTTTCAGCTGTATTTAATTCTTTTGATATGTAAGCCACTGGGTGCTCTTTCCCTTCACAGCTGGCGTAGAACACACCATATCACCTGACTGCTTTCGTCAAGGGACAGAATAAACTCATTTTTCACAATATGGAAATACTAATACATGGCTAGTAGTTAGCGCCTCCTCCAGTTTTTCGAACACAGCTTGACATTCAGCTATCCACTGGCTTCTTCAATAACTGTGTCAACATTCTTGCAATATTGACAAACATATCACAAATTCCCTACAATGATTAGCTAATTCTAAAAGTGAATGTAACTTCTTAGTCATTTGCAGTGACAGAAAAACATGTACTGCATGTTTTAACCTCATGTCTCTTTTTATACTGTCTTAGCTAATTGTGTGTCCCAGGTGGTTAACTTCTGTTAATGCAAAATTGCACTTCTTGCTACTCAACATTGGGGATACGGAACACAACATTCTAAAACTTCTTCTTGACACATGTGTGCTCCTTCATATCCTTCGAAAATACAATAATGTCATACAAGTACCCAATGCGCTGATATGACTTTAAACCTTCTAATAATTCAGCTACGAATCGTTGAGAAGTGGCTGCTGTGTTCTCTAAAGCAAATGGTGCTTGCTCGTACTGGTAATGACCCAAAGGGACCGTAAATGCAGTCACTGGCCAGTCCTTTGTGAATGTTTCATACCAGATATTCATCCATAACCCATTTACTGAATAAATAACAATAATCACAACAGAAACCTATACTTTTTCACACCATCTGGCTATACTTAGGTTAGTAATTATTGATGCTCTCCAAGAACTGTTATATCCTGCTGTTATGCCATCATTCGGTTGTTGATTAATAAATTACACTCATGCTCATAAATTACGGATAATTGCAGAATGTGGTGCCACACAACGTGGCACTACACAAAACTGGCGCTAATAGCATAGGCACATAGGTAACACACACGACACAGATCTGTAATTCCACGTTATTAGTGATAAGATGAGAATACCGTCCCGAAATACATGTTCTACAAAAAGCCACTGTTTCCTGCGCATGTATCCCAACATCAATATGGGATATAATCACCATGGACACGTACACAGGCCGCACAACGGGTTGGCATACTCTGGATCAGGTGGTCGAGTAGCTGCTGGGGTATAGCCTCACATTCTTGCACCAGTGCCTGTCGGAGCTCCTGAAGTGTCTTAGGGATTTGAAGACGTGCAGCGATACGTCGACCGAGAGCATACCAGACGTGCTCGATGGGGCTTAGGTCTGGAGAACAAGCAGGCCACTCCATGCGCCTGATATCTTCTGTTTCAAGGTATTCCTCCACAATGGCAGCTCGGTGTGGCGAGCGTTATCATCCATCAGGAGGAAGATGGGACCCACTGCACCCCTGAAAAGGCGGACGTACTGGTGCAAAACTACGTCCCGATACACCTGACCTGTTACAGTTCCTCTGTCAAAGACATGCAGGGGTGTACACGCACCAGTCATAATCCCACCCCACACCATGAAACCACGACCTCCATACAGATCCCTTTCAAGGACATTAAGGGCTTGGTATCTGGTTCCTGGTTCACGCCAGATGAAAACCCGGCGAGAATCACTGTTCAGACTATACCTAGACTCGTCCGTGAACATAACCTGGGACCACTGTTCCAATGACCATGTACTCTTTCCTTGACACCAGGCTTTACGGGCTCTCCTGTGACAGGGGTCAGTGGAATGCATCTTTCAGGTGTCTGGGCGAATAAACTACGTCTTTTTAGTCGTCTGTAGACTGTGTGTCTGGAGACAACTGTTCCAGTGGCTGCAGTAGGGTCCCGACCAAGGCTATCTGTAGTACTCCGTGGCAGTCTGCGGGCGCTGATGGTGAGATATCGGTTTTCTTGTGGTGTTGTACACAGTGGACGTCCCTTACTGTAGCGCCTGGACACGTTTCCTGTCTGCTGGAATCGTTGCCATAATCCTGAGATCACACTTTGTGGCACGGAGGGCCCTTCCTACGACCTGCTGTGTTTGACCAGCCTCCAGTCGCCCTAGTATTCTACCCCTCATAACGTCATCAACATGTGCCTTTTGAGCCATTTTCAGCACACAGTCACGATTAGCACGTCTGAAAACGTCTGCACATTTACTTGCTGCATCGTACTCTGACATGCACCAACACACCTCTGCGTATGTGCACTGCTGCCAGCGCCACCGTGGGACGACCGCTGGTCAAATGCACCGCATGGTCACACCCCGAGGTGGTTTGAACCCGCACACCACCCACCAGAGCTTTGTTTCACCATGTATTAGCAGTTTCCTTAATTTATGAGCATGAGTGCACTTTGTTATTTTTTGTAACTGGTGTGGTGTTCTTTGTGGTTTCTGATACACGGGATATTTGAGTCTAGTCAGAATCCTTTGTATATTATAGGTGTCATTGGCAATGACCCACTGGGACTGAACAAATGCACAAACTTTACCAATAGCTTCTCTGTTGCTATCGTACCTCCTCTTTTTAAATGCTCAAATTTCACATGTAATGCAGCTGTGTTGACAGTTCGCTTATAGATAGGTCCACAATTGACCTGTCTATATCATCCTCATCCATAACATCCACACTAGCAACTGAAAAGCCTTTTGCCACAGTCACTTCATATACAACGAAATTATCCATTCCTTGTATGCATTAAAGCCCCTACATATAAAACAGTGTGATGTATATAATTCCTCACAGTCTACCAATCGCTCAACTGCCCACAACATATCAAAAAATGGTTCAAATGGCTCTGAGCACTATGGGACTTAACATCTGAGGTCATCAGTCCCCTAGACTGAGAACTGCTTAAACCTAACTAACATAAGGACATCACACACACCCATGCCCGAGGCAGGATTCGAACCTGCGACCGCAGCAGCAGTGCTGTTCCGGTCTGAAGCACCTAGAACCGCTTGCCCACAGCGGCCGGCTCCTGAATATAAGGGCAAATGATTGCTGTTGAGCCCGCATCTCGTGGTCGTGCGGTAGCGTTCGCGCTTCCCGCGCCCGGGTTCCCGGGTTCGATTCCCGGCGGGGTCAGGGATTTTCTCTGCCTCGTGATGGCTGGGTGTTGTGTGATGTCCTTAGGTTAGTTAGGTTTAAGTAGTTCTAAGTTCTAGGGGACTGATGACCATAGATGTTAAGTCCCATAGTGCTCAGAGCCATTTGAACCATTTTTTGATTGCTGTTGAGCCTGTTGTTTACATTTGTGTGCGTAATGTGATAAAAAGCATATCATTACCAGTTTTATTCGTGCCAAATAATTTAATAATTATTCGGTTAGTTACTCTCTCCTACATCTGAAATACGAGCTTCGAAACAAAGTGTGATCTAAAATCACATACTCTTCACTCCTATAAAGCGAATGCAATTGAGATAACTAGGATGGACTTTGTTTAAAATATTTTGAGGTTCTTGATACAGTTTTTGTAGTTCGTAGTCCAAAAGCTCTCTTAAAGACAACAAATAATATGCACCAGTGTATAATCATCAAGATGAGAGAAGCTGCCACAGAAAGGCCGTTGGCACCTACCACGACGAGCAGATAATAAATATTTACCTCAAGGCGGAGCAGAACTATGCTTCAACGATCATGAGCTACTTCCACAGTAACAGTAACTCCTTCTTCGTAGATTTCGCAATCTTTGTCGTTCTCCTATGCTTCCATGTATAGTGTTCAATTGGTATTAATTTCAAATGTATAGTACGTCTCGCCAATATCAGAATATACTGCCGTTATAACACAAATGGCTGTTTAAGGTGAATGCCCGATTGAGGACTTAGCTATTTTCCGTCCAAAACAGTGTTGTTTTGTCGGCTGTACATAGACTTGCATCTCGACCACAGGAACGTTTTGTCTCTCCGTGGCGGCGTGAAAAATTTAAGCTTCCAAGTAGTGCAAAAAAAAGGTACTGTCATTGTGTCACATATTTTGGTACTCTCAAAATCAATCATGAAAACTTTTATGATACTTTCTGTTGACATAGAATCGGGAAATTTGGCAAAAAGGAAAGTTTTGCATTACACATAAAGGAAAGTATAGCTACTGTTGCTAATTAGCGTATCATGTTAATATAGCGTCAGAATTAATGAAATAAATGAAAAAGTTACAATGGCAAATGCGAAATCACACAAAAATTTCAAAATTAAATCTTAAAATTGAATCATTCTCCAAAGTCTTGGAATTTTCAGAACCGGTTTCCTGGCAATGTTCATACTGATTATAGGCAAAAGTCGTCAAGATTCTCGATTCCTGGTATGGGTGAACTACCTGCATACGTAATTGTGGTAGTCCAGAACCCTCAAAGTGCGAGTCCTTTTCGCACTTGGTCATTCTTTTTTTTTTTTGGCTTCCTCACTTCCCGATTTTACTCCTTCCTTTCGCTCATCTTATGGATCTTACGTTGTCTCCTCAGCCTGGCTTCTACGATTTTGTTTCTTCATCTGCATTTTTCCTTCATCTGCGTCTGAAGTATTACGAATCGTCTCCTACACCTTTGCTTGTGAAACTGAAAATACATTACAGCTGGTGACATAACGAGAAAATCTTTTCTTTCCAAGTGGAGTTTACCAAGTCTCTTTTCCTATATCCTAAATTAAGAGATTTTCCATAGGTAAAAACAAAAATTATACATTGTAGTAACTATACATTGTTTATTTTTTTGAAGGTGAAATTAAATATGGAAATAAATAATAAAATGAAATACCAATCTTGATGGCTTTTGTTCTCTTCACTACTAAAATTAAAAGGAATTTTCTTCTTTTAAATCCTTATGTCGCTTCTTTAGAAATGTTATAAATTACGCTCCTTGATAAAAACAAAGAGTACGGATGTTTCAACAAAATCTTTCTCCTCCTTCTCGACAGTATCTGACGTTCTTGCTGCTATGTAAATAACATGAAGTATTCTTCATTTTTTTCTTGTACAATCTTAACCTACATTATGTACATTAAATTATAACATATTCCATAGAAATACTAACTCTAAAATAAAAAATGTAAAGAACAAAAAGATCAACTTTCAACATCTTCTTAAATCTCGGATGCACAGAGACCTTGCTCTCGCATAGTTAGCAAAACTACTTCGAAAATTTCACCATTACTGCTCTTTCAGATCTGCTGAGAACAACGTTGTACCACGTAGTTTCACCTTGATGCTAGTTTCTATTCACCGAAGCAAATCTGTATCAATTTTGGTGGTGAATAAAAGCCTTTAGAGAAACGTCATTTTTAGCTTAATTTAAATTCTATTGACATTTATGGTACAAATAGTGGGTCATTATGTTTTCTGGTTGTAAATTGCTTCTTTCCAGCCCCGGCACCTATTCTTGTAGTTTCTCATCTTGGATGTTGGAGAAATAGAAGACTTGGCGTCTCTTTTCTTACGTTTTCGCTTGTTTGTACTTGACGCAACAATCCCCAGGTCCTGCAATTGTTTTTCTTCTTTACGATTTCCCGCAAACAGTTCGTATTTGGCAGGGGATATCCCTTCAAAATGAGGCATCGTTATGTTTTCAACCTAGATTTCCCCGTGGGCACAATTTGAAGTTACTAAAAATTGATTGTGTACATCATTTGTCCTACTTGGTTACTATCTGCAGGAGTTTTCCTCTTAGATTTTCAGTCGAAATTTCACTGGTTTTTATTTACTGAAAGACACAGCTGCGTTCGTCAGTATTTTTTCCGACGTTCTTTAAATGGCTCTGAGCACTATGGGACTTAACTTCTGTGGTCATCAGTCCCCTAGAACTTAGAACTACTTAAACCTAACTAACCTAAGGACATCACACACATCCACTCCCGAGGCAGGATTCGAACCTGCGACTGTAGCAGTCCCGCGGTTCCGGACTTCACGCCTAGAACCTCTAGACCACCGCGGCTGGCTCCGACGTTCTATATGTCAATTCCGTAAGTGCTTCCGCTGGACGGATCGATGATCCACGTTTTAGGAGCATCACCCATCGCATCATCGTGAACGACCTCCATCGCAGACATTTCTGAGCTCTGTGTTTTAAACTGACCGACCACGACTGCATTCTCACGCTGGCGGCCTGCACGTTTACAGAGGGTTTCCTCGACATTTCTATGCTTTCTCTCACGAGCTGTACTACTAGCCTGGATCTGACTCCTAGGTAATGGATCGGTTTTCTCAGAAGTCGACGAAGTGTACTTCTGCCATCGGTCCACGCCGCAAAAAATTACGTCAAACTATCTACTCCGACAGTTCCACAACCCGATGAAGAGCTATATGTTAGAGGTTGTGTCTAAAATTTACTCATGGGGCTATGATCATGTGAACAACATGGCACCCACACTGCATAGTCCACTACCAACTTCCACACCTTTGCCTTCCAGCCTCAGGTGGCACTGACTCATCACTCCGGTAGCGACAGGTCACCTATAAGCCGTGCTGTCACTGTACAGGTAACATTTCTCAGCGACCGTTCAATCTGCCCCTATCGAACTCACTCACACACTGTTATTGCGCTCTTTGGCGCCGACGAAGCGTACTGTCACTTGCTCCCGCGAGTCCACTTTGTTTGAGAGCTGTTCATTATGCGATATTGGCTTAACACTCCCCTTTCGTGTCACAGAGGAGAGGGCAAAGCTGAGCATACAACCGCGCCATCTCTCTTCAGTGTTGACCACTACAGCTCCGTACGCGTATACATCGAGTTTGAACTCTTATGAGATTGGCAATTTCCTACATGCTCGGTGTATTAATTTTAGGTGAATCACACTGCAAGCAGAGATATAAACTTTGCCTGAGGTGTTAAAACTGCCCTCTCACTCATTAGACTTTACCACGAGTAAGGGTCAATGCACTATCAAGTGACAGAAATAGAAATTTGAGCAGGAACTGTCGGATATGTACTCTGTTTTGATGGTTTCCGAGATAAAACAGTAGTAAATATTTATTAATTTATCAAAATTTATGTAATTTGGTATTTATTGTTTTTATAGTTATTAACTATGGGGCAGAGTAAAAATTCAAACAGTTCAAATTACGCATGATAACTTATTTTACAACATTTACAATAAATTTTCATCAGTCTACAGTAAATTAGGATCTTGGAATAGTTCAAATCACACTCGCGGTAGCTGAAAACTTATTTCACAATATATTTTATCCATCCACAGTAAATTTAGATTTTGCGGTGATGAAGTTTTAGGGCTCACGTTTGGAAGTTCATATATCAGGTGACAGACATGTTATGCTGCTTGAGAAACTATTTTATGTTAATTTAAATTACTAATGTGAGCATCTCGTGGTCTGATGGTTTGCATAGATGCTGTAGATCATGGGGTCCAGAGTTCGATTCCCGCGCAGGTCGCAGATTTTCTCTACTCGCGGACTGGGTGTGTTGTTCTCGTCATTTCATCTCATCGTCGATGCGCAAGTCGCCAAAGTGGTATCAAACAGAAAGACTTGGACTAGGTGCCCTACTAACCCAGACAGTGTCCCCCAGTCAATAACACCATTCGGTGATTTCATTTCACATTTATTGAAACTGCCAGGAACATGGCAGGAAGTGGAGCGCTGAGTTGTTTGCGACGGAGGGTGGTTGGGCTGACACATTTTTCTCACCTGTTATTTAATTTTCCAAATTCAGATTTCACTAAAACAAAATCTTCAGATCCTACGCCAAGACGGACCACCCGACGTTCTCGGAGTGAGGTGGGCCTGGATGTGAGAACCCACCTACCTCAACCAGCGCGGCGCCGGTGGCAACGACGGCGCGCAACCAATTGCTGAGATCATAGGTCTGAATGTAAAACGGAAGCACTCTTACTCTGAAACACAGGTCTGAGTACGCGACTTCATCTCACTTCAAGCAACAACACCACTGGCTGACGAGACTTAAAATCACATTAAAACATTCAGTTCAGCTTTGTACCAAAGCTTTATCAGAATGGTGAGGAGTGGCGGCTCGCTCAGATTCGATCTTCCACCGACAGTAGAATCTTTGGTCGCCCGCCACACGAAGAAGGCACGTGGCGCTCGGGGAACGAAGAGAGGGAGATCGCGAGAAGGAAGTTAGTAGTAGGAGGGGAGGAGGAGGAGGAGGAGGAGGAGGAGGAGGAGATTACTGTTTAACGGCCCATCGACAACGAGGTCATTAGAGACGGAGCACCAGCTCGGATTAGAGGAGAATGGGGAATGAAATTGGCCGTCCCTTTTGTCAGAGGAACCATACTGGCATTTTCCTAAAGTGATTCAGTGAAATCACGGATATCCTAAATCAGGGTTTGAACCGCCGTCCTCCCGAATGAGAGTCCAGTGTGCTAAGCACTGCGCCACGTGAGGAAGTTATTGGGGATGGAATGGAACAGGGCGGTCTGGCTAGATTTCGTGAAGGCCTGTGCTGTGGCGTCCAGCTCGGCGGTTGCGGCCTGTGTTGTTCTGGGCCTGACTGTGCATTGCGTTGTCATACTTAAACTAAGTCCTTGGATTTGTCCAAAAAATGGTCCAAATGGCTCTGAGCACTATGGGACTCAACTGCTGAGGTCATTAGTCCCCTATAACTTAGAACTAGTTAAACCTAACTAACCTAAGGACATCACAAACATCCATGCCCGAGGCAGGATTCGAACCTGCGACCGTAGCGGTCATGCGGTTCCAGACTGCAGCGCCTTTAACCGCACGGCCACTTCGGCCGGCCTTGGATTTGTCGCACTTGGCGTTACATGCCTTATATTCTTCGGCCTTACTCTTAGAGGTGTATCGGGCCGAACTTGAAGGGAATGAAGATTATTAACTTTGTGTGTGTATCGGCGGCAAGAAGTTCTCAGTCTGTACATAGAGCCTCCCTCATTCAATCTGCGGATCCTGTAGACTAGTGTGTACACGTTTGGCTCCTTGGCCTTGAGATTTGATCTAATAGTTGTATTTGCTATCTTGTCAGCTTCTTATGTGTGTCATGCTACAATGTACCAGCGAAAGAAGTTCAAATTGTGAATTTATTTGAAAGAAAAATTTGGATATCTAATGTTTTTTAAATGGGGGGGGGGGGGTGAGAGACACTTTCCTGAGTAATATTGAATGCTTAACAAATTGTGGAAGTAAATGCTTTTCATGTTAGTGCTCTGATAAAGGCAATATTTCCATGGGTATTATACTATTTATTAGTTTTAACCTCTTTGGAGAAATGTTGTGCCGTAATCAGACCATTATTTGTGAGGCAACTGGATAGTTTTTTATTTCGTCCGTCTCAGTTGCACTGATATGAAATTCAGCTGTAGTGGTTAACAGTTTCGTACTGACACGTCCAATTCTGAACCACACATCTTCTCATTAACCTTAATCATCCATACAATATACTGCCAAAAGGTACAGCGAAGTATACATTGGGCAATAGGTACCCCTCATTGGTACTTGTTTCCCAATAGCTGTCTAACACGTCCAAAACAACCAGCTTGCAGCTGCAGTGAAACGGGTAACAAATTCTTCTTGGATATGTATCTGTGTCTCGTACACCAAATACAACTGCTAGTTGTGCGTGAATGTAACTGGACGACATTTTCAACGACAATTTCGAAAGCACTATTCGTCACACAGAAGTCTGAACAGCGACCCTGAACTTCAATAGCGTCAGAAACGTCATGAGCTCCTAGCAGAGAAACGGTGCACCTGTAACATTTTTTGTCACATAAAAAACTTTTCATTTTATCTCCTCTTGAGAGTCTGAAGTTTTATACGCGTACTTTTTTTGCATCGTGTGTAAAAGGCGAACCGATAGTCTTTGGCGTTGCTAGGCTGATTGGTGGTAGCACCTGATATCGTTTAACTCTGTGTTAAAATAATGTACCGGGCAACTCCGAGCTACTAAATGGAGTACATTAATCGTTTCGCAGTTGCGAATATGGACAACCATGAGCTGTTTAATGTAATGAGGATACCGAAAATTTGTGCTGGACTGGGACTAAATGTTCAAATGTGTGTGAATTCCTAAGGGACCAAACAGCTGAGATCATCGGTCCCTAGATTTACATAGCACTTAAAGTAACTTACGCTAAGGACGACACACACTCCCATGCTCGAGGGACGACTCGAATCCCCGGCGGGAGGGCCTCGCAGTTCGTGACATAACGCTTCTAACCGCGCGGTGGAGCGGGACTCGAACCCGGATTTCTCGCTTATCACTTGCGGTCGTCTTATCATATGGTTACCCGAGAAGAACTCACCACCACACTCAAACTCCATGTCGTCAGCCATGTGTTTACAACCTGTATTCTTACATCCTTTGTCTATATTCCCATACAGGAGAGACATTTTACTCTAAAGTCGCTTGCCTGGTGTCGTTGGATAAGTACGATACTGCAGCGCCTGCGTTACTCCGAATTCGATGCGAAGTTTCTTTGGACAGGCTTGTCCAAAGGAACTTGGCGTCGTAATTCAAAATAACATAAGCACTGCAATATCGTAATCACTTAGTAGGTAAATGTCATAAACTATGAAGCAACCAAGAAAATTTCGAAGCTTTTATTCCATTTCTATTTCTCATTAAAACTGCAAGTTTTCTAATTGAGGTGCCGGCCGAAGTGGCCGTGCGGTTAAAGGCGCTGCAGTCTGGAACCGCAAGACCGCTACGGTCGCAGGTTCGAATCCTGCCTCGGGCATGGATGTTTGTGATGTCCTTAGGTTAGTTAGGTTTAACTAGTTCTAAGTTCTAGGGGACTAATGACCTCAGCAGTTGAGTCCCATAGTGCACAGAGCCATTTTTTTCTAATTGAGGTTTCGTAGTTGTTTTTTTCTTACGCACACACTACTACAAAAAAGGAGAGGGGGAGGCATAATACACTCGCACCTAGCGTAGCTTGAAATTTCAGAGGGCCTCTGAGAGTTTGTGACAGCTCTGGAGTGCTTGGGATATTTACGGGCGCTGGGTTCGCTGTTCGAGGACTCCAGAGGAGGATTGAAGGTCTCAAGTAGTGGTGGACGTGACGCCGTAACAAGTAGCTCCCTGGTGGCACGACGAAAAGACTCCCACAGCGGCGGCACGTTGCAACTCGTTACTCGCGAACGGTCGCCGGCCGCTTTGCGAGGGGGGGGGGGGGGGGGGGGGGGAGGCTGTTCTCAAGCGCAACGTTTCGCAGGGCAGAGGGCAGCAGACACAAGGAATTCGTTCACTGCTAGTAAGTCCATAAGTTATGCACACAGGAGCAAACTTTGGATTTATCGTTCTGGTGTACAACCGCAATCGTCAGTCACTTTCTTCTTTTCTTTCTTTCGCTTACGCCATAGTCCTGCAGCGATCGCAGGGTCGGCGTGGTTACAACGGATTTGGCAATGTTAGTGTTAGGGATGGCAGGATGCCCTTCCTGCGCCAGGACGGAATCAGTGTACCCCAACTGTGTGCGTCTAGTGGAGATCGTGAAATAGTGCGGGCGCGTTGCAAATGTCTGCGACGCGTGTAACTGAGGCAAACGTGGGGACCAGCCCGGTATTCACCTAGTGGGATGTGGAAAACCGTCTAAAAACCACATCCAGGCTGGCCGGCACACCGGCCCTCGTGGTTAATCCGCCAGGCGGATTCGATCTGGGGCCGGCGCGCCTACCCGAGTCCAGAAAGCAGCGCGTTAGCAGTCTCGGCTACCCTGGCGGGTAATTGCCAGTCAGTTTATACATCCTCAAAATAGATACTTTTTACTAACTTTTCGTCTCTTGTTAAGATGTTACTTTCACCAGCTGGTCATTCTAACACGTGTCGTTACTTGAGGCTGAGCCGACGGACGAAAGGGTAATATATATGTCATAAGAAGACATAGCATAGCCCAGCATTCTCTGAGTAATCAACCACTAAGCTTGCGAGAGAGGCTAGTCTCGCTGAAATTATTGTGCTTCATCTCAGGACTGTGTACTGCGGATAATGGATGTTTACAAATGGTGTGACGCAGGAATTAATTTCTAGAAATTTCTCTCTTCCCCCTTCCATCCCCTATAAGCCACAAAAATCACAACTTCCGATTTTTCAAAACTTTTGTCATTTACCTTAAAAGGTAACAAAAGATGTCATAGGGTTTTCCGTTTCTTTTGACTTCGCTTTATCCAGAAGCAGTGCTTCATATTTCTGATAAGATGATATGAGATCTAATAAATTATTTAATAAAGAGTGACCCAAAATTTTCATATAACGAGACGTCACCATGCTACTAGGCTACTGAGGTTGCCGGCAGTCATAAACGAAAGGCGATATGTACCGATCGCAAATTCGGAACGGAGCTCGCCACTCGTAATACGTTGTTCAAAAACAATGTGGTGACTAAGTCATGCGACACCTCCTAATAACCTGTCGGTCCTCCTTTTGCCCGTATGGCGCAGAAACTCGGCATGTACTCAACAACTCGTTGAAAGTACCTTGCAGAAATGTTAAACCATGCTGCCTCTATAGAGATCCATAATTGCGGGTACAGGATTTTGTGCCGAACTCACCTCTCGATTATGTCCTTAAATGTTCGATAGAATTCATGTCGGGTGATATGGGTGGCCAAATTTTCTTCAAACCAGTCGGAACAACTGAGATCTATTGACAGGACGCATTGTCATCCATAACAACTCCATCGTTGTTCGGGAACGTAAAATCAATGAACGGCTGCAGATGGTCTCCAAGTAGCTGAGCAGAACAGTTTTCAGTCAACGATCCGCGTAAACACAACCCTCACCATTATGGAGACATCACCAGTTTGCACAGTGCCTTGTTGACAATTTGGGTCCATGGCCTCGTGGGATCTGTGCCACACCCCAACACTACCACAGAAAGGGGTAAAATATGTTGCTATAAAACTTTTTGATAAATTACTAGATGAAATAAAATGTCTGAGGGACAGCAGTAACAGTTTAAAGAACAAACTGAAATCATATCTCCTTGACAACTCCTTCTACACCATAGATGAATTCTTGAATATGAGTAGATGAATCTGGAGATATATGAATTTTGTGCCATTTAAGGGAATGGGATAGATAATAGAAATATTTACGTATAACACTATAATGTAAACAAAAAAAACTTGTTCCCTGCGCGCATTTCTTGTGCATTTGACACGTTCCACATCATAATGGTTTTTCGTGCTATTGATCAATGGAACACGTAACTAACTAACTAACTAGCTCTCACCAACTGAATCGGGACTGATCTGACGACACCACGGTTTTCCAGTCGTCTAGGGTTTAACCAATATGGTCACGAGCCCAGGGGAGGCGCTGCAGGCGATGTTGTGCTGTTAGCGAGGGCACTCGCATCTGTCGTCTATTGCCATTATCACCGCTGACGTCAAATTTCACCGTGCTGTCCAAACGGATATGGTCATCGTACGTCTCACACTGATTGCTGCTGCTGTTTCACGCAATGTTCCTTGTCTGTTAGCACTGACAAATCTACACAAACGACGCTGCTCTCGTTCATTAAGTGAAGTCCGTTGACCACTGAATCATCAGTACCGTCTGAAATTTGATGTTCTCGGCACATTCTTGACGCCGTGGGTCTTGGAATATTGAAATCCCTAATGATTTCCAGACTGGAATATTCCATGCGTCTAGCTCAAACTACTATTCCGCTTTCAACAAGTGTTCATTCTCGTCGTGCGGCCATACGCACGTCGGAAACCTATTCATTTGAATGATTTGAGTACAAATGACAACTTCGCCAATACACTGCCCTTTTGTATCTTATGTACGCAGTACTATCGCCGTCTGTATGTGTGCATATCACTGTGCCATGACTTTTTGTCCGTTCCTTGTATTGTCACGTTCGCTGATTCCAGCGTAGCGTCAATTACAGCTACCTCATGATTTAATACACATGTACTAATTTAACTCTCTGCTACCGACCTGTTCCAGTGTAAGCAAAATTCCGGGTAGGTGCCAGGACGCCTTTCCGATGCTTTCCCGTGGAAATTAAGCACTGGTGTGGGGATTCCTGGAGCTCTGGTTCCAGAGAACATGCAATAAGCCAGAGTTCAACGACAGAAAAGGACGCAGGAAAAGGTTTGTGACTCATTAGTGGAGCAAACAACTGAAGAGGATACTGAAAGGCGAGCGGAAGAGGAAAAGGGAGGGGCTGAAGAGCCTCTGGGAGGAGAAGAAAATGCAATCAATCAGGGAATCGTCTGCGTTGACACAGAGGCCGTAACGAAAGAAGAAAAAGAAATTAGTACACAGTAACTCTGAATCAGAGGCCTTCTCGAGAACGAACATTCACAACATTGACGAACTGATAGTAAGCAATCTGTTGCAGCTGTATAGTATACAAAGACGATGGATTGATTTCGGAAGTACTTAGTTACCAGGCAACAGCAGTTGTATAGATGCCTTACATCAATGTTTTATGGAATAAATAATTTTACCTCCAATCTTATCCTGTGTACCGATGTTTCGTCTCTGTTACCTACGCCATTTACCTTGTACTTTCCTTGTTAGCCCATCCATAGCGTTTCCATGCGCACTGGTCCAATAATTAGTATTCCCTTTTTATTTAAACCAAATGCTTTAGAATAGATCTTGTTTTCAGGGATGTAGCTGCCAGCTGCTCTCTTTACTTAAGTTTATTTTAATATTTGATTCATGTGAACAATGCCTGGATCATACTAATAATTACATCCCATTCTTTAAGAATGACTTTATAATTAATGTTCTTTTATGTGTTTTTCTTATGAATAAATTATGTAATTTTCCGACTCAGCCCATCCTCTTATTTGTCGTTTGGCTAGAGTTGGTGGCGATCCAATCTTTTACGTTGACTTCAATGTCAGATAGCATTCTTGCCTGTTATAGCGGTTCTTGCCTGTTATCGACACTGATACTGGCAAGATATCGATCCTAGGAATTCCCGGACTTCAGAGAATATTTTAATTTTGACATCCGACAAGAAATGACAAAACGGATATTTATGTGTGATATAATTATAAATTAATAATTTTTAAATTATTTCCTGTTCTGTGAAACCTTGCTTCTTGCCAAGTCTCACGTTCTAGGTCAACGGGAAGTACGCTACTGGTTCTAATGAGTGAGTCTGCGAGTAGTATCAAAATGTAGACGCAAACGGTAGTATCTTTTGACTGCATTGGTCCCTCCAAGAGACAATACACTTCAGTGACGTAAGTTTCAACTTGACACGTCTATCCGTTTCCGAGAGAAAGACGGCTTTCAGACGGACGGGCGGACAAGTATACAGTCGGATAATAAACGGGGAAAAGTTTTTCGTGCTGTATAATCACAGATTAACAATTTCCGGATTTTCCCCTCACTTGTGATGTGTAGCTTTATTCCGTGCCATATTTCATGATTCTAGGCCAAAGGGAAGTACACCATAGGTTTAGCTGAGTGAGTTTCCGAGTATCAAAATATGTGATATACATGGCAGTATGTTTTGATTGTATTTACTTAAAAGTTTCAATTTTTCACTCTCCCAAGGGACCGTAGACTCTAGCATGTGGCACAGTTTTCAATTTGATACGTCTAAGAGCTCCTGAGAAAAGTGGTTCAAACAGTCGGGCAGACAGAGAGACGGACAAAAAAGTGATTCGTTTTCACCAATTTAAAAATGAACTATGTTTGTAGTGAAATACGGAAAAGATTTCAGTTCCATGTATTCATGAAAACACCTTTGAAATTACGAAACATTCGTAGAAAGAAGTAAGCATAATGTACAAGCAAAAACGTATAAGCACTGTACGCTGGATGTAGCTGCTTCTCGTGTCAACAGCACGAGTTTATAAACGTCGCTACGGGAACGTCTCCTCATAGCTCTATAGACGACTACTGTTTTCGCTGACAGTCGTTTGCGTTACGCAGTTGTAGGCTATCAAAAACGCTCCCAGGCGTCAGTGATACCCTTAAGTTGACTCGCCTATAGGGATGTCTTAGTAGTAAAGAATAAATCTAAACTTCATGCATGCTGCAGAAATTTTTCACCCATCTCAGTGTCCATCATGTCCTGTCTCTTGAACTATGTGTCGTACAATGATGTATCTGTGTAGGTACAGTCAGCATCATATGTCGATACTCTCTGCGAAATATGTTGAGAATATAGTAGCAGAGCGATGATAAATTTAAACGTCAAGCATGAACCGGCAGCTTCTCAGCGTTTACGACGTCATATCTTTTGATCTGTGTCATTGAATGGCATACCTTTGTAGGTACATACAGTGTCATATGTGGATACTGTGTTCGCAATGTGTTGAGAACAGTGTTAGTAGAACAGAAGTAATAAATTTAAACGCCATGCCCAATGTGGTAGTTTTTCACGAATCTCACTGGTTGAGATGTATCTCCTGAAGTACGTGTGGCACCATGATGTACTTTAGTAGGTGCATTTAATGGTGTATGTGGATACTATCTCCGAAGTTTATTGCTAATACTATTAGTAACACGGAAGTAACACCTTTAAGCACCATGCATGACGCGGCAGTTTTTCGTGTATCTCCTGAGATATTTTAGGTAGGTTGTTGTTATACCTGCAGTGATTGTTGTCTGCCAGTAAAAGATATGTGTACCATGTTTGCTTGAATTTGCTCCAATAGTTTCGGAGAAGATGTGGAACACACACACACACACACACACACACACACACACACACACACACACACACAACCATTTTTATAATATTTTTGGATATGGAAATATGACGGGCATTGGATTCTAGTGGGGCGTGCCAAAACTTAGGCAACAGTACGAAAAAAATAAATAAGTAAATAAAGTACCACCCGTGGCTACAACATACATATAACTGTAGTTTAAAAGAAAGATCCAATTCTTAGCAATGTTACTTTTATAAAGTTTTTCAAATGGTTCAAATGGCTCTGAGCACTATGGGACTTAACTTCTAAGGTCATCAGTTCCCTAGAAATTACAACTACTTAAACCTAACTAACTTAAGGACATCACACACATCCATGCCCGAGGCAGGATTCGAACCTGCGACCGTAGCGGTCGCGCGGTTCCAGAGTAGCGTCTAGAACCGCTCGGCCACCCCGGCTGGCTATAAAGTTTTTCTTTCGCTTTTTAGATTAATAAGTCCTTCTATAAGAACAAACTACCCGTATTTCTAAATTCATATTGCCCTGTTGTTAACATATCCTCAGTAGCACCAGAAAATTCTACACTTTGTGTGATACGTGTTTGCAGCGTTAGATTACGCGTGCGGCAATGTGTACGCAGAAAGCATGGACAGACAGTAGGGGTGGGACCGCAGCCGCCAGCCATGACAGATTGTGCGTCATCCAGTGATTTACATGCGGGAGCAGATTTCCAAATTCTGGGACAGACACTCTACAATATACGTCCATTCATGCTTACCACAGTGTGCGTTCTTTTTGACACTGATGGCTGTATAGAAATTCTGTTTCTCTGTCGACATGATTTTCCTCCTACTTCTAAAATATATTGTTTCCTAACCTTCTTTGCTAATCGCATCATAACGTTACCGAAAGACAGGCGGGTAGCAATACATCGTGGAAGGCTTAAAACTTAATTTCATGTAATGGCACAACTATCTAATGCCAGTGCAACAGTATAACACTCATCTGCTTTTATTGTCAAGTTTATCACTCTGTAGTTAACTTACGTGAAAGTCATGTGCTACTAGGAAGTAAGATTTACTTACACAGTACAGTTCTTGCTACACCTAACTGTATGTGGAAAAAAGAAAACATGATGCTATTTTCATTCGCTAAAAGTTTTTATTTAAGGATTTGCGTAATATCAGCGAATAGGAACCTGAGATATAATATTGCTAGACTCTAGAACACAATCACGTCACAACCAGCGAGCTCATTACTAAACTGCAGAGACTACTCAAAGACGTTCTGCATAGAAAACTGACTGTGGTTGGGGGTCTGCCGTATTGGCAGGGGCATTAGGGATTGTTAGTACTGCTAGCGCTTGAGACATTTGAGCAATTCTTTCATTGAATTACAAACTAGATATAGACAGCGTCATGTAGTAAACATTTATTTTACTGCTACTGTTTGGCAAAACGATACGGTAGCTTGTCCCGACCTAATAAGAGGGATGCGACGTATGGAGTCATTGCTTACCTTCACTCAGTAGTCATTTCACTATAGTACCGTGCTCACTGAAGGAAAACGGTGTTAATATCCATATGCAGATCAATAACTCTTAGTTAAAATATTGTTATTTAAAGATTTTTTCTCATTCTGATCGTTTTTCAGTTAATTAAGTAAACTATTTTTCGCTGAGGGTTATCATAAATTTCCTACCTCTCAGAAACATTTTTTAATAAGTCTGCTTCGTAGTGAAGCGACTTTCTTGCCACGTCCCTGCCCTCTTTTATTACATTCTTGTTGCTATGTTTTAATGCACAGTATACGAAGATTTTGTTACGGGAAGCTAGCATGTAGGTAGAATCGCAAGGCAGACACATCGAACTACGTTCCAAGTGGTCTCACAATGTGAGAACGGCATGGCAAGCAAGAGTCGTATCGTACTGGAATAGAGAGAGAGAGAGAGTGGGAATTCACCTACAATGCCGGGCACCAAAAAGCGAATCTTGTATTATTTTTATTTACTGTCTAAATATTAATATACAGCTCCAATCGTGATGATGACGTTACTTGCTCCGAGAAATTGTCACTAATAATTTCAATGTCATTAGAAAATATTAATTAAAAGTTTTAGTTACTGTCGATGCTCATTGATGGAAAAGATGGACCAGTCACAAGAGTGCCCTTACAGGGTAGGCGTCGAACTGCTAAGATAGCTCACAATTAGCTGGCGATCGGCTTCCGAAGAGATAATACATAAAACCGAGTACAAAATGTAATCTCATGTACAGTTTGTTGAAAAATTGCCTTGGATGACGTACTCGTGCGATGTTGTGTTAATCCAAGGCAGCAGACGATCGGTTTTTCAAGTGGTAACATGTGGCCTAGTGTGTAAAGTGCAACTATGCGTAAAGATAGAATCACTTCATAAAGTTGCATCGGGAAACATATTTGTGCGATCCTATGTGGATTCTTCTAAGATCGTGTGAAGCACATTGTCACTTTTGTCGTGCTCGGCAACTAATGATTAATGACTTGCAATCTTGCTACGAATATTAACGACAGACTGGCCCTAGAACTTGTTTTACTAATTTTGCAATTGGCAATTAAAGCAAAATTAGTTGGCATCCTGTCATTTTACGATTCTCATTATGCTTAAGCATTTAAACCTACTCTATTGCAACACTATTATCCGCTGTTTATTGCACAAGCGCTACAGCTCGCGACCGACAGAGAAGAAACCTACTGGGGCAGCAACGTATTATTGAATAAATGGTCTCTGGCTTGGAAACCATGCATTTCCGGACATCCATTCATTAGATCTTTTTTGTTCCGTATCCTCTCACCAATCAGTCACTCGAGTTTTTGTAGGGTGGAAAAAAATTCACCCTGTATAAGCCAGTGAAGCTGAAACAGAAACTGAATTCAGACCGAAGGTGTTGAGGTCCGGAAGATTTACGATCCAGGAGAACAAATATGTTGCAGATATATAGAGATATTAGAATAATACGTGCTGTCTGGGAAGTTTTGAGAGGTAGACTTCAGACCGGTGATTGTTAGCGTGGGAAACAAAGGCGTTACTGAAGTTCAGTAACGGTTGCAAAAAATATTGACTGGACCTCTCAAAACCTAAACAAAGAGCCAGGGTGAATTTTGAGGGAGGGAGGGAGGGAGGAGGGAGGGAGGGATTAGATTGTTGGTAAACATATAGGCTACTTTGGCTGTTGCCCTCCCATGAAAAATTATCATCACCTGGCACTACAGCCATGCGTGTATGAGTCTGTCAGCCACGCACTAACGCACTGTAGTAGAAGTTTTGCAAGCCGTCGTTCATCTGATTCAAACAAATAACTGGCGTCGAGTAATATGACTGTTAGATATAATGATTATATTATTGTTTTATTTTTAATTTTAGCACTTGAAGGAAATACATTGACGGAAAAAATCTCGACACAAAGGAGTTGTGCGACATTAAACGAAAGTTAGTAGGCGTTTTTCTTCATGGGAAAGAAAATGTCTATTCAGATTTCGCATGAGACTGATAACAGTGTTGGTAGTAGTATCAGCATCCGTATGAAAATCAGGTTTGCTTTAAATACGTGTTGTACGATCATGATCGTTAGATACCGTTGAGACTGGGCGTGGTGAGTTGATGTTAGTCAAGAATGCATCTAAGGCGACAAAGACGCCATTATCAACACCTCACTGAGTTTGAACGAGGTCGTGTAATAGGGCTATATGAAGCTGAATATTCCTCCCGCGATACCGCAGGAAGCTTTTGTAGTAACGTAGCCTCTACCGCCAGAGGTGGTCACGAGAATATAAGGTCAGAAGATGACTGGGCTTCGGCCAGCTCCGCGGCATTACTGAGAGGGGAGACCGTCGTGATCGGCGTACGGCTCTGGCGCATCGTACTGCATCTGCAGCAGCATCTTGAGCAGCAGTGGCACCACAGCGATACAACGAACTGTTGCAAATCGGTTACTTCAAGGACAGCTCCGAGCGAGATGCCCTGTAGCGTGCATTCCAGTGACCCCAAAACACCGCTATTTGCGGCTTCAGTAGTATCAAGCGAGAGCTTGAGGGCAGGTTGGAGTTCTGTTGTGTTTTATGATGAAAGCTGGTTCTGCCTCGGTGCCATTGATGGCCGTGTGTTGGCTAGAAGGAGATCGGGTGAGCGCCTGGAGCAAACCTGTCTGAGCCCTAGACGCACTGGAGCTATGGTCTCGAGTGCGATTTCGTATCACAGCAGGAGCACTCTCATCGTTATCTCACGCATCGTAACTGCAAAAATTGTACGTCAGCATTGTGATTCCATCTGTTGTGCTTGCATTCGTGAACAGCATTCCAGGGGTGTTTTACATCAGGATAACGCTCGCCCACATACGTTGTTGTAGTCTAACATGCTCCACAGAGTGTCGACATGTTGCCTTTGGCTGCACGATCACCAGATCTGTTTCCAATAGCGAGAGAGCGTCATCCACAAACAGCAAACAGCAACCATCATTAACTCTCCCTGTATTGACTGACTAGGTTCAACAGGCACGGAACTCCATCCCACAAACTGACATCAGCACCATGCTTGCGCGTTTGCACACTTGATTTCAACATTCTGGCTGTTACGCCTTTTTTATTTTTTAGTTTTTTTTTAAATCCGCATTCGCTGTAGAATATTTTGTATTAACAGCCATGGTCGGTTTCGCGACACTAGAAGACGCGTCCTTAGGTGATAAAAATTCCTTTTAATGGGCCATCGCTGAAAGATAAATGCCTTAGAGCGGTTGCAAACAAATAGCGCACCGAAAGTGGTAGTCTTTTAAAACGAAGGGGACAGCAGAACCGCACCACAAGCAGGAAGGTGGTTGAGAAGCAGCGGGCAAGGCAGTACTGACCTCTATGCAATGGGGAAGATGAACCAGAATTCCACATTTCCAAAGGCTTATCTCGCTCTTAGATTACCCTGTGATTTTACAATGATAACCATTTAAAAATGTTACCTAGATAAATGTATTCCAAAATTTAGTTATTCTAAATTAATTAATTTTTGGTGTTGCGATTTTATTCCGTCAATGGCGTGTTAACTGTTTCAGGAAAGTTTCGAAAATGGACGTGCAATAAATTTAGTCACACTCCAGGATATGACACATTTTGTGGAGGTAATGGATTATAATACACTTTATACGATTTCCTGTAGCTAGTGCACTTGATCCTTTTACTTGGAATTAATTGCACAGTCATTTGCAATTTATATTTTTAATAACTGTAATAAATATAAACTACTTGCAGTGTCAAACTTAAGAGCACGACATCGACGTAGCAGCTTGGCTATCCCTAGTTGTTTGGCTTCGCATCTGCACCGCGAGCGGAAAGGGCTTCACGTTAGTTGAAAACACCCTCCGGCGCCGTAAGCTAGAGGGAAGGTGTGCACGCTTTTCTCATCCAGTTGTGTTGACGTTTCTGAAGCTCACCGACCGCCGAAATCGCCCGCACCACAGCGGTTGCTCTTGTTACACTTATGATGCGAAACATTTACTCCAGAACGGTGTATCTGAGCTGAATATTATGAGTGAAGTAAGGAAAAACTGTTACTTGATTACGACTGTACCAGAAGTAAAAATAATTTCTATATTATGTGACACTGCATATGATTTAAAATACAGTTTTATATTCTCCTGAAAAATTCTGTTATAGGTTGCAAGCAGATATCAATCAAGAAATTAGAATTCACCAGATATTCAAAAACAAACTGAATGAGTAACCTGTTAACCACTCTTTCTATAATTTATAAGAATATTTGGACTCGAGAACGTAAATCCCAGTTAAAATTAATGTTTGTTATACAGGCTGTTTAGCTTTCCTGTTTATAGATACCTCATAGAGGCCAGTGAATTTCTTTAATTACTAGGTATGAAATAGTATATGAAAACAACTGCTGAATATAAATCGCAGGGTCCGCAGCTCGTGGTCGTGCGGTAGCGTTCCCGCGCCCGGGTTCCCGGGTTCGATACCCGGGGGGTCAGGGATTTTTCTCTGCCTCGTGATGACTGGGTGTTGAGTGATGTCCTTAGGTTAGTTAGGTTTAAGTAGTTCTAAGTTCTAGGGGACTGATGACCATAGATGTTAAGTCCCATAGTGCTCAGAGCCATTTTTTTTAAATCGTAGGACATCATTGCTTTTCCACCAGTAGATACAAGATACTGCCGTGGTTGCTTTTGCCAGTTAGTAACTACCTTTATCGAAGGATGTTGTTTCCGATGTATATAGAATATTACGTGTGAGTGGATGAACGAATAAATAAGTTTCCCAAAGTGAGCCTGACAAATTACAGACTGCATAAAATGGGAAGAATCTGTACAATAACACATTCGTTCACTGTAAGTTACATTCGTCAATCTCTAATCGGAGCAGATGCCACTTTCACTATCTTCTTCAGAAGCATTAGTGCCACCCACACCTTACTGTGTTGAGTTTAACTGCCGCTGTAAAATTATGTTACAAAAAAATTCGTGCTTACTTCGTGTGGCAAAGTGGCATAATTATGCATGAGATACATTTACTCTTCACTGGTGCTGTGCGATTCTAATAGAGAGTATCTGGTGTCGAGATTATTTTCCTGTCTTAGAACTGCATTTATGTATAATACATGGGAAAAATCGATGCCTCTATATGTTATTTCGCAATATATATAATTTTTTTATTTATTTATTTTATTTATTTATTTATTGTTCCGTGGGACCACATTTAGGAGAAGTCTCCATGGTCATGGAACGAGTCAATACATGAAATTATAACACGATTGTAGAAACAGATAGAATGAAATATAAGAAACATATTCAGGCGACAAGTCGTTAGTTTAAATAAAGAAAATCAAGAATGTAACACTGGAATTTGCTTAATTTTTTAGCTCTTCCAGGAGCTCCTCGACAGAATAGAAGGAGTGAGCCATGAGGAAACTCTTCAGTTTAGACTTAAAAGTGTTTGGGCTACTGCTAAGGTTTTTGAGTTCTTGTGGTAGCTTATTGAAAATGGATGCAGCAGAATACTGCACTCCTTTCTGCACAAGAGTCAAGGAAGTGCATTCCACATGCAGATTTGATTTCTGCCTAGTATTAACTGAGTGAAAGCTGCTAACTCTTGGGAATAAGCTAATATTGCTAACAACAAACGACATTAAAGAAAATACATACTGTGAGGGCAATGTCAAAATTCCCAGACTATTGAATAGGGGTCGACAAGAGGTTTTCGAACTTACACCATACATAGCTCGAACAGCCCGTTTTTGAGCCAAAAATACCCTTTTTGAATCAGAAGAATTACCCCAAAAAATAATACCATATGACATAAGCGTATGAAAATATGCGAAGTATACTACTTTTCGTGTTGAAATGTCACTTATTTCAGATACTGTTCTAATGGTAAATAAAGCGGCATTTAGTTTCTGAACAAGATCCTGAACATGGGCTTTCCACAACAGCTTACTATCTATCCGTACTCCTAGGAACTTGAACTGTTCCGTCTCGCTTATAACATGCCCATTCTGTCTGATTAAAATGTCAGTTCTTGTTGAATTGTGGGTTAGAAACAGTAAAAACTGAGTCTTACTGTGATTTAGCATCAAACTATTTTCCACAAGCCAGGAACTTATATCATGAACTACATTATTTGATAATGTTTCAATATTACACACAAGATCCTTCACTACTAAGGTGGTGTCATCAGCAAACAGAAATATTTTTGAATCACCTGTAATACTAGAAGGCATATCATTTACATAAATAAGAAACAGCAGTGGCCCCAGCACCGACCCTTGGGGAACGCCCCATTTAACAGTGCCCCATTGGGACTGAACATCATTACCACTCTCAATATTGCGGAGGATTACCTTCTGATTTCTGTTCTTAAAGTAGGAGGCGAACCAATTGTAAGCTACTCCCCTTACTCCATAATGTTCCAACTTCTGCAGTAATATTTTGTGGTCAACACAGTGAAAAGCCTTCGTTAAATCAAAGAAAACACCTAACGTTCGCAACCTTTTATTTAATCCATCCATAACCTCACAGAGAAAAGAGACTATAGCATTTTCAGTTGTTAAGCCATTTCTAAAACCAAACTGTACATTTGACAGCAAATTATGTGAATTTAAATGCTGCAGTAACCTTGTATATACAACCCTCTCGATAACTTTAGCAAACACCGATGGCATAGAAATAGGTCTATAATTGTCAACATTATCCCTGTCTCCCTTTTATAAAGTGGCTTCACTACCGAGTACTTTAATCGGTCAGGAAACCGACCACTCCTAAAGGAAAAGTTACGGATATGGCTAAGTACTGAGCTAACATACGTGGAACAATACTTCAGTATTCTGCTAGATACCCCGTCATATCCATGAGAGTTCTTGGTGTTTAGTGATTTAATTATTAACTCAATCTCCCTCTTGTCAGTATCATGGAGGAGCATTTCAGGTAACAGTCTCGGAACACTTTTTTCTAAGAGCGCTATATGATTCCCTGTTGGGACTAGGTTTCTATTTAGTTCACCTGCTATATTCAGAAAGTGATTATTAAGTACTGTACATATATGCGACTTATCAGTAACACGGACATCCCCACTACGCACTGATTCTATATTCTCGACCTGTCTCTGCAGACCAGCCACTTCCTTTACGACTGACCATATGGTTTTAATTTTATCCTGAGACTTAGCTATTCTATCTGCATACCACATACTTTTTGCCTTCCTAATAACTTTTTTAAGCACCTTACAATACTGTTTGTAATGGGCTGCTGCATTTAGATTTTGACTGTTTCTAACGTTTTGATATAATTGCCACTTTGTTCTACAAGATATTCTTATCCCTTTAGTCAGCCACCCAGGCTGCCTGTTTGTGCTAGAACCCTGTTTTGAACATTCTAACGGAAAGCAAATTTCAAAGAGCACGAGAAAAGTCTTGAGGAAAGCATTATATTTATCGTCTACTGTATCAGCACTATAAACATCTTGCCACTCTTGTTCCTTGATAAGGTTTACAAAAGTCTGTACAGCAACTGGATCAGCTTTCCTAAAAAGTTGGTAACTATATTTAACATGTGTTGCAGCACAAAAATCTTTTAGACTTAAAATTTGTGCATCATGATCTGAAAGGCCATTCACCTTTTTGCTAACAAAATGCCCTTCTAATAATGACGAATGAACAAAAATATTGTCTATGGTTGTTCCACTGTTCCCTTGCACTCTCGTTGGAAAGAATACGGTTTGCATAAGATTATATGAATTAAGGAGGTCTACCAGCATCCTTTTCCTTGCACAATCACTTATACAATTAATATTGAAGTCACCACATAGAACTAACTTTTTGTATTTCCTATAAAGTGAACCAAGAACCTCCTCTAGCTTTAGCAAAAATGTTGTGAAATCGGAGTCTGGGGATCTATAAATAACAACAGTAAGAAGTTTAGCTCCACTAAATTTAACCACACCTGTACAACATTCAAACACCTTTTCAGTGCAGTACTTTGAAACATCAATTGACTCAAATGGGATACCGTTTTTCACATACATGGCTACTCCCCCACACCGCAAAGAGCTCCTAGAAAAGCTGCCAGCCAACCTGTATCCTGGTAAAGGAAGCCTCTGAATTATCTCCTTATTTAAGAAGTGTTCAGATATACCAATAATTTCAGAGTCAACATCTATAAGCAGTTCACTAACTTTATCTCTAATACCTTGCATATTTTGATGAAATATTCTAATTCCCTCATTAATCGGATACCCAAGCTTTGTAGAAAGTGGTTTCTTTGTTAGAGAGACTTCCCTTAAGCAGGAATACCTATCAGCTGACTTCAATCTAAAAAAGGTACAGCTCTGACACCCACAACTACCGGAATTTTCCCATGAGTGATCCCACCATCCCCACCTATGCTTTCACCTATAAGTTTTGCCAACCTCCCCTTCCCATACCTGTTGAGGTGCAGGCCATGTCTGGTGAAAACCGTCCTACTGATAGACTGTGGTTCCCATAAAGCGTATCGAGAGGCCAGCTGAAGCAACACCAACTCCCTGGGGTATAAACACCCATTCCCAGATATTGTTTTCTGTCATATCTGTAAAGCACTTATGTTAACTTATTTTTCTCGCACGTGATTAAAATACGGAAGTGCTGTGGGTCACCTATAAGCACGTTATCATTCTGAGATGTTGATCCATTATTATGACATCCCTTGTAACCTTACACGAGGAAACATTTACGGTGCTCGTTTGGTTCATATCTCGCTGGTAATACTGGTAATTTCTCTCAGCTTATTTTTTCCTTATTGTTTTTTCATGCAGCTGCCGGTGAGGGCTGGCGTCAGTTAATTATCTGGTCTACAGCCACGCAAATAAAAACATGAAAAGATTTAAAACGCAGATTTTGTTAAATGAAACAGGTAGCCTTAATGTGGTGACAAATCACTGCACTTTCGTTGGAGATGAAATTGTCATATTGTTGAGGTGGTTGATACAGGAGCGTGTGCTATTTTATTTGAGGTTATCCTGTATATGTATGTAGAACAGCATATGAAGTTGATGAAACCCGATATCTAGGTGGAACACTGAAAAATGATTACAATAAATGACCAATGTTTAGCTCGTTTGTAACGATAACCTACCGATCGAACCATTGTGGCAGACTGTCCATTGAAAGTTTGGCACCAGTTACTTTTTTGGGGACAGAAGTGGACTTGAATTGTCGGAAAAATGGAACGAAAAAATACGCCTTATGGAACAAAACACTAAATAGCTTTACTGTGAAATGAAAGCAAAACGGTAATCAAGAGAGAGGCAGCCTGTCGGAACTGCACATCTGTGGTATCAAAATATGATGCTGGGTAACATTCGATATCTGTCATCCCTACCTGTAGTTCAAATGCTATGTCACTGGCATGTGTCCACAAGGTAGTTGAGAAGTTGCAGGTTCAGCCTGTTGCAGTTTGCGACGGTAATCCTTGTGGGGACACCAGAGTGTGTTCAGGGTGATTGATGAAGCACTGTGGTTTCAGGCGGTCCCAAACACACTCAATTGGGTTCACGTTATCAAACTCCTCAGGCCATTCTATTCTGTTGTTTCCTGCCTTCTCGAGGAAGGTGTTCCAGTAAACTCCTGGAGACCAAAGTGATCGTGTGGAGACACTTGCATACTGGTTGCGGTGACAAAGCCTTCCACTAGCTTTCAAATACGCAACGTCCAGTTCTGTTGCATTGCCTTCGATATACCCACCATCCACAACCCGTAGGCTGCGACCATCAGCTAGTGTTGATGGCAGCAGGTGGCCACCACGAGGCTGGTATTCACGACAGCGGGTTTGATGTAGGAATGTCCTCTCTGCGGTGTATTGTAATTCTGCGGGGAACTTCCTGTGCTGGCAATCCAACTTGCCATAAGATGAAGAGGCATGTACATTATCTGCTTAAAATGATCCCGACTTATCGAACAGTGTACGCGATCCGCCTTGTACTGTTCACAGTTGGAGACATAGCGCACTCCCGTGAACTGCGTTGAGAATGAGGTTCTCTTTTACTTCATTTGCACAAGTGACCTGTATTGCCGCACGGTACTGGACCTGACCAGATTGGATCGACGTATGATGTACGTGTACAGATGTCAATTCTGTACGCAACGTATGAAATAGACTCTTACTTATCTCTGCCGGGTAACAGCAGCACAAATGACTTAGAGACCCAACATATTACAGCATGCGCATGCTGTACACGATTGTGCAACACAATGAAAAAAGTTTTGTGGCAAGTTAGTAAGAGGATTAATATGTTCTCTAATGAGACAAGAAAGAATTTGTAGAGCCAGATTTTTCTGAGTGAGCGTACCGATCGTGTCGCGAGCGTGTGAAATGGCGGTAGTTGGGTGCTAAAATGCAACAATTGTTCAATAATTGCAGGTTGAATGATTATTCAGTATTTTACGGCGACCGTATCGAGCCTAAGAGCAATGGCTATTTCAAAGGGAACAGTAAAATACATGTGAGTGGAGCTGTGGAGAGGATCCTGCATAGACAAAATGGGCCGTACGAATGAAACTGAAGCACAAGCCTGGAAGATAACGCTAGAAGTCAGAGCATTTACTTGGAAGTAACAGGTCACACTGCGCCTAGAGCCAGCGCACATAAGCGAATAAATATTTTCAGTTTAAAAAAATCTAACGAGAGATAAGGAAAGGAGATAAGGAATTTTTATTCTCTATAATACAACATACAGTCACCATTAATCTTTATTTCATAATTGCTGTTGCCTACTTTCGCCCGTATAAACAGATACTCGTCTACATTGAGCATCTTCTTTCTTCTCGTAGAGAAATTAAACGGCTTGTCTGGCACCAAAGTGCCATAGGGAACCTTAGCCAGTAGACCTGTTCTCTCCACCTGTCTTCCAAGCCAAGATGTTTGCATCAGCGAAAGCTTCTACGCCACCATAGCCAGCATGATTCCCCCATACCACCGCCAAGGTCAGCCACGTACTGCATCCAAACACAGCAGAAACATAACTCGTGAATTGCATTCTTAGTCCACGAAAGACATGTGAACCACCAATAAGCTGCTGCTTATTGAATTGGCCAGCCAGAGCAACCTCTTTTGCTTTCAGAGACTTATACACAGGAACACTGCGCCGTCAATGGCGACGATAACCACGTCCCAAAGGCATTGCAGAGGTACGTTAACACAAGTGCTTCAGTTTGTGTGAACAACCTTTACCTTTTCCTCCTACCTTTTATTCTTAATACCAAAGCAAGACCTTCTAGCGATCTGCTTCGTCTTCATTGGAATGCTGTGCAGCATGTTCAAAATCCCCGTTCTGTAGATGTTCCGCAACATTATGCAGTACAAATTAGCACATTGATACTAGCGCAACCATTTCTATTGTTATATTCGTCGCCATATTTCATTGGTTTCGGAATTCGCACGTGCGTATAGCCAATTACACTAGCTGCAGTTGGGAATTTACATTTAGCTAGCGGCTCGTTTTTTGCTATAGTCCCATAATATGGGGACGACGGAAATTTGTTCCATAAATCAGCGTTTTCCATTATCTTTTCTAAAAATACTACTCACTGTTTTACATACTGCAGTTTGATTAGTCCTTATTTCTTCTGCTGTACTGAACTGGAATCTTGGATCCGCTACATACCAAAGTAAAATCTTCATCCTCTGTTCTGAAGAAAGTGCTGCACATCTTCTTCCCCCGGGTATGGCAGAAAATAATTCGCAACCCATTTAACATTTTCTTCGTTGAAACCGTATGGAGCTGTACAATGCACTGTATTTGGACATGTTCTATAGCATTTTTCTATTTCTATAGCATTTTTCGCACCATACACATGGCTCTGAGCACCATGGGACTTAGCATCTGAGGTCATCAGTCCCCTAGAACTTAGAACAACTTAAACGTAACTAACCTAAGGACATCACACACATCCATGCCCGAGGCAGGATTCGAACCTGCGATCGTAGCAGTCGCGCGGTTCCGGACTGAAGCGCCTAGAACCGCTCGGCCACGGCGGACGGCACCATACATATACTGCTAGTCAAGCCACATCTACACTCTGCAGACGTGAGTTTCCTACCGGCCAGCCCTCACATTTTAGAAGCTATTGCTTCGAGAGAATGAAGCCAGATCTTCTCTTTATTCATATGATTTATCTAATTCCGAAACCAGTGCTCTGTGCGAAGGGAAAGCATCTTTATTATTTTGGCCCTACAAACTAGTGCTCTTGCTTCATATTTTATTCACAAAATCCTAAGCTTAAGCTTAAAAATTTGACAGAAAAGCGTTTGCTTCTCTTCATTCATACTACTCAATGGAGCGACTTTAGTCTCAAACTTAAGGCACAATAAATCAAATGTTCACTCAAACTGTGTATAATGACAGTAAATCTTTTCATTACTTTTCTTGATGAGTATGTTATGTAGGAATAACACGTATTTCCACATGGCGCGAGTCATTAGGCGCACCGTTAGAGACTTTAATAACATGATGTGTGTACCTTGGGTGTAAGCCTGGCCTCGAGTGTTGTCATAAATTTTACAGCCCGAAACCAATTGATACTGACAGCAAGCTAACCAAGAATAGACTTTAACAACCAAAACTTGTGGAAGCGTACAAAGGCAGAGAGAAAGATCAAAGAAGCACAGCTCGTTTTCTAAACACGACGTAGGCACAGATATAACAAGTGATTTGGGATGGCAACCATTACAACAACAGCGTTTTTCGCTTATGCGAGAATTTTAATCACCAGATTACCTCACCGAATGCCATTTATTTGTGAACTCTCACATACGTTGCGAGAAATGACCATCGCAATAAAATAACGGAAATCAGAACTAGGACGGAATGATTTAGGTGTTCGTTTTTTCTAAGTACTGTTCTCAAGTGCAACGGAGGGGAAATAGTTTGACAGTTGTTGTACGAGCCCTCGGAAAATAATTAAGTGTGAATTGAAAAGTAATCTCTAGAGATAGATATAAATGGAGTGGAATTCAGGCAGGTATGCTTTCAAAAATCACATAAATCTTCGGTTAGCAACTTCTCTTGAAATGAGCAAGTCCGACACAGGCACTGCCAAACTTTACAAAGCATGGGTTCTCTCATCTTTTGAGCAGAAAATATGATATTGCTTGTCCTAGAAAATGGCTCTGAGCACTATGGGACTTAACATCTATAGTCATCAGTCCCCTAGAACTTAGAACTACTTAAACCTAACTAACCTAAGGACAGCACACAACACCCAGCCATCACGAGGCAGATAAAATCCCTGACCCCGCCGGGAATCGAACCCGGGAACCCGGGCGTGGGAAGCGAGAACGCTACCGCACGACCACGAGATGCGCGCATTGCTTGTCCTGAATCTTTCTCAACACGACATTTAATTTGTCACATGAGTCTACAGGGTTGAGAGAAACAATCTGAAAAGCTTGTAAGTGTGTTGCAGGGTAATATATGCAGAGAAAAATTCTCAAGAGAAAAATTCGTTTTCCTGTTTATTACAGGATTCGTCTTTGCACAGTTTTATGTTATAATGAGTGTTTTACTTTATGGACATCTGCCCTTCCTGACGTCACACTAGTCAGGTAGGAATGTTGGATAGTCACGTGCGCAATCTATCTACGAATCGTGGAAGCTTTGTTCTGCGTGTTATCGTATTTTAATGGCTTGTCTGTCGGGTTCTCTGAAGCGGAATTTGAGGACGGCGCAAGCTAATGCGCTACTAGTTGTGTTAGCTTTCTTTGTTACGCAAAGGAACCTGCTTGCTGTTAGGCAAGCACCTTTGCAAGTGAACCCCCATCCCTTTCACTCGTAGCTGTTGAAAACTGGATAAAGTACCGGGTGCTTATAATTAAACTTACTCTATCTAATACGTTATAACACGGAAAGTAATTAACGTACGAAGATCAACTCGGTAGCTTTAATGTCAAGAACATGGGGAAGAGAGATAATGCAGAATCAGTTCAGCTGAAACACTTTTAATCTGCTGCTACGGTCCATTAAACGATTACATACCGGTACCATTACTGCTACAAAGGGGCTCAATATGGCGCCCATCAGTATCCAGAAGAGTCTGAAAGCGCAGGACTGCATTCTGCACAGCAGGACGAAGCTTGTCCATAGGTATGCTGGCTATCTCTCCTGATATGCTGCTCTTCGAATCAGCACATGTGCGAATATTCCCCTAGTATACCTTGTCCTTCAGGTTGTCCCACAACCAGAAATCACAGGGAGTGAGATCAGGTGCTCGTGCCGGCCAAGCATCTGGATACGATCGGCTGGTAATTCCATCGTTTCTAAATGTGTTTCGGAGCAGCATGTGAACTGAACGAGCGACGTGAGGTGGGGTCCCATCATGCATGAAAACTGTTGATTTCAATACCTCGCTCCCTTGTAGGGTGGGTATTACATGCCGGCGAAGCATATCGCAGTAACACTTCATGAGTTTGTACCTTGAGTAACAAACTTTTCAAAAAAAAAATGGGCCAATGATGAACGTAGCCGTGAAGTCACACCATACAGTGACACGTTCACCATACAGAGGAACTTCATGCACAGAAATGGAGGTGAAAATCACCACACTTAGCAATTCTGTGTGTTCACTTCACCGGTCAGAGAAAAATTAGCTTCGTCTGTCCGTAGGACGGTCGAGGGCCAGCCCTCGTCAACTTCAGTCCTTGCGAGAAAGTGGAGAGCGAAGTCAACAAGTCATTGTGTGTCCTGTAATGCAAGCTGCTACACGATATGGACCTTATACAGATACCATTTGAGAATGGTTCTAACCACTTTCCTTACAGTGGGCCACGGGTGTTCAGCTGTTGTGACACAGCACGCGCAATATCTGACAATCGGGAATTGCGCGCAGCGTTGTCTGCCATAGCAACATCGATTTCATCAACCACCTGTGGTGCAAACGGTTGTCGGCCTCTTCCCGGAGCGACGCTCAGTTCTCCAATTGATTCGAACTTCATCATCATGCTCCACACAGCAGGTGGAGAAAGAGGACCCTTCCGTAATCCTCGTAGTAGGCGATGTCCTCGAAGTGCAGCGGCAGCATTACTGTTGTTTTGATAATAGAGCTTCATCAATAATGCCCTGCTCCTTTTGTTCACGCTCGTGTTGACACATCAACAGGTGCACTGCGACTGGTCAGGTGTGTGAGACTATGAATTACGGTGATTAATCACGGCACCTTGTGGCCATAGCTAGAACTGGACGGTGGCGCTGTGTCGCAGGGATATCATGCACCCCATACTCTGGACATTAATGCTGTTAAGTTTGGCACTCGTATGGTAATTAGTTTCCATGTTATAATGTGTTAAATATGGAAGTTTAATTATAACCACCCGGTATTGGCATAGCACAGATTCATGTGCTCCAAAATTTTATGAGAAATTCACTTACAAAAACAAGAGACAAATACAAAAAAAAAATTGCAATGAAACCCAAATGATCAACACTCAGACTCTTTTACATGATACGATTAAGGAACCTAATGTTCAAAAATGTTCAAATGTTTGTCAGTTTCTTAGGGACCAAACTGCTGCCATCGGTCCCTTGACTTACATTCTATTTAAGCTAACTTAAACTAACTTATGCTAAGAACAACACACACACCCATACCCGACGGAGGACTCGAACATCCGGCGAGAGGGGCCGCGCAATCCATGACGTGGGCCATTCCGCACGGCTTTCTGTCACTACCTACCGCGTCCGCTCCGATAGCTGAGTGGTGCCGGCACGGTAGCTCAGCGTCTTCGGTCGGAGGGCTGCATACTCTTTGTAATAAAAAAAACTAAGGAATCAATGATCAACTTGTACGGATTTCTTGTGAAGTCCGCCCAGACCAAATGCAACTAACTGTATCGAACAAAATGAAAAAAAGTGGTCAGCGTGACGGATGCCGTCCTACGGGCCCTGGTTCGATTGTCGGCTGGGTCGGAAATTTTCTCCGATCAAGGACTGGGTGTTGTGTTGTCTTCATCATCATTTCACCCCCATCCGGCGCGCAGGTCGCCCAATGTGGCGTCGAATGTAATAAGATCTGCACCAAGGCGGCCGGACCTACCTCGCAAGGGGCCTTCTGGCCAATGACGCCAAACGCTCATTTCATTTCCACTACCTAGCGTGGTATTTTCGTTATCGATACTATAACCTTTAGCGTTCCCACGAATCAGATATGATTTAGTCGGTTGATATTTTTTCTCACAATCATAAACTATATTTTAAATTGTCAGCCGTATGTATCACGTACTATACAGTCTGCGGTTAACGCTCTTCATTTTTTCAACGTCCTCGCAGTCGCAAGAAGGTGACAGCATTTACGAAAGCCACAGTGTTTGCGCGTTAACGATGATGGCACGTGAAAGAAAATGTAAGAAATAGAAACAGTATTATACACGAGGAATATTCATTATTGCTATAAGCAGATAAATCGAAACCTTCTCAGATTGTGCACATGTTTACCAGTCGCAGGACACGTGTAAATGTACTACACCAAATTTGTTTCAATCGAACTGTATGACTACACTGCCACAACTCTCGTACACTTGGAAATGCACTGTACCAAATTTGATACAGTCGGACTGTATGACTACATTTTGCTCATTATCAGGCCAGTTATGTTTAAATATGAGTGAGTGATGCAAAACAAACGTAGTTTGTCTCCTACATCTGATCTGCTGTAAATGAGAAAATTATAAGTTTAGTATGTTATAGATCGATTATTTAAGGAATTAAGTTCAAATGGTTCAAATGGCTCTGAGCACTATGGGACTCAACTGCTGAGGTCATTAGTCCCCTAGAACTTAGAACTAGTTAAACCTAACTAACCTAAGGACATCACAAACATCCATGCCCGAGGCAGGATTCGAACCTGCGACCGTAGCGGTCTTGCGGTTCCAGACTGCAGCGCCTTTAACCGCACGGCCACTTCGGCCGGCAGGAATTAAGTGTTCTTATTGTAGGTATACGTGGTCCAAGGTTTTTACGGATTCATACCCTTTAGAGATGCTACTGGAGTCCATATTTCGGACGAAGGGGAAATATATGAAACAAAGCCATCCCACCAGTATGCAAAAGATGTAGAATGCAAGGCTGCGCCAGTCATAGGTTCGTAAAATACCAGACTTGTGATGTGTTCCTGTGTTTCACTTCAAGAAGTAATTGCTTCAAAACTTTCCACACAGTATGAAATAAAGAGTGTGGAGGCGAAAATTCTAAGTTCAGTAATTTTCGTGTATTCGCAATCACATATATTATTATATAAGAATTTGTAATGAACACTGTTCTGCAAAATTTATCTCTGAAATGATTTTGTCTTTGACATTTTTACATAGAGTTGGGAGAATAAATAAATAGCGTACACAAGCTCTGATTTCTGTTAATGTTTCCTAACCAACAATTCCTTAACATTCTAGTAAACAGCAATAAATAAGCATTTTATACATCTGACTATTTTAGCTTCATAGAGCCCTTATGTATTGTATTTGATACACGGGCTACGATTATTTTTGCTTGATAGAGAGGTGCTGTATCGTATATGATAAATGATATGTAGGTCATGTACGGAATGATAATTTTTTTCAAAATTATTGGCTTTTAGTGAAATATACTCAATTCTCAAATTATTTCTTTAAAAGTTCGGTTTGAGGTCTCTAGAGGATAAATCATCATCGAGGTTTCTCGATTTTGACTTTACAACTCACGCAGTATGTTTTAGACATGTAAGTAGGACTTTTGAGGTTGATGAGGACAGAAATGGACTGCAGACATCGTGTTTAGCCTGAAATTAAATACTTCACACACTATAAAAGTAATTTAGTATTGGGCTCAAGAGGGATTTTTGTCTCAAATTAAAGGCGATCTATCAACACATCCATTTCTTCAGAAATCTAACTTTGTGCATACTCTCCACTAAGAAGTTATGCACATTTGTTTTCCTCGGTCTTGGTCGGAGTTGTCTAGCGGAACACTATACGTTGGAGAACATCCCAAATGCGTGAGCGCGTTGGCAGATTTACGTTCGATCTCGTTGTATATGCTGAAGTGCACAAGTCGTTAATCTCGGGAAACCTACGTATTTTGATTCGGCGAACGCTGGTGCAGAGTTACAGCCTATGCGAGAGCGACTTCGAAAACGGACTTTCGCAGTCGTTTATTTGCAGACAATGGGACGTGAAATCCTTTGATATAGGGAACGCCTGCCGCTATATTTGAAAAACAGCACGTTAATAAAACACGACCTTCCCTTCACGAGCGAACTTGGCAAAGATTCGATGACTCTGCAGTTCGCCCTCGGCCCGTGTTTCCATCTTATGTGACCACATTTCATGTTCGTGCCTCTCAAGAGAATAACAGAAGAAGGTTACTAAACTGGCAGAAGACGTCTTGTTCGCAACACCAAGTACGGTGGTTTAAATGAAACTAGGCTCGCTCCTGCGGGTACGCAATCACTTTTACACACAAGACTTAATAAATGAAACTTTTGGGCCTTAAAAGGTCAAGAGCCGGTCGCAGGCAAAGATGTAATAAATTATCAGAAAATAGATAGAACAGATTAGTTGACTACTGACGATAAAAATCACACAGCAATCAGACGATAACTGGGAGCTGCAAGTGTAAACGAGTGGATGAAGAAGAGTCGGAATAAAGAGACCAAGTTATCCGAATGAAAGGTGATAGAATAATCAGAGTAATAATCAATTATTGGCAGGTCATTAAGTATGCTAAGAGAGAGGTGGACGGATGAGCAAAAAATTAACCATGAACAGTAGAAGCATATAACAACAAAATGTAAAACTAAAGCGTCAGCAACTACGGAAAGGAGCCGTCAATGATTATTCATCAAACAGAACTGTGACGCAAATGCCCAACACCCTGCAAATTATGCAGCTTAATCTCGTTAGTATTATTGCAGTACAGGATATTATATTCATTCGTATCAACAATGTAGGAAGTAACGGTTCCTGTGTCAACAATGCAGGAGTATATGGATGGGAATTGGAGCTATGGATGTTCGCGGACAGTTGTGATGGAGTGACACGCTCTTGTGTTTAATGTAGCGATCACTCTCTTTCGTGCGCTCCCTATGAATTGCGTGGACGATTATGCCAATCTTAAGCAGTTGTTTAATGCCACATGATATGGCACCGTGTGTAGTAATAGTAATAAAAGTAAGTGTAGTCGTAGCTCAGTGCTTCTGTTGATAAGCAGCCGATGTTCCTCAGAATTCAAGCGACAGATATTACATACCATCTTGTTGTGGCACTCTCTGAACGTGTTCTACGTATTTTGGAGGATAAGGAGGTGTTACAACCTCCGAAATGTAAAACATGACCGTTTGGAAAAGAAATGTGATAATACTCACAAAGAATGATTTCAAATTACCTCCAGCCACGTTCATAGTCTGCAATCCACTGTTAAGTGCATGGCAGAAGATAATTTCATTGTACTACATATTCGGATTTCTTTCCGTTCCATTGATGTACGGAGGGCAGAAAGAGCGTCCGGTTAGTCTAACATTATTGTCGCGGTCCCCGTGGGAAAAATATGTAGGGTGCATCAATATATTCTCTGATTTCTCACTTAATACTGCTTCTCGAAACTGTGAAAGGAGGCTGCACCAGCAACACTTTTTCCTCGCTCTAAATTTTGTCATAAATAAGTGTTTTGCAGTTGTTATACAACTTTAGCGGACGATGTATCCAGATAAACTGGGATATGCCCTGGAAACAGGAAGTACTTGAGGTGTGGGCCACGTACGCATTTCAGTTTGTTTTCTTTCGTAAAGTTGATCAGTATAGTGACGTCAACATCTGATGATCGCAAGACAGGCAACTGCTTTGCGTGAATGGGACAACACGTACCAAAAAGGAACAACTAGCCTCATTATCGGTGGACATGCGCTATCGACAACGTCACATGTATCGGAGACTGTGAAGGTACGTCACATAAATATTGACATTTTTATCGGTTGTAAACCGTAGTTAACGTATTTTATGAATATAATTAGTATAAAAGATACAGTTAATGTTCTTGAAACAACTGATATGCAGCGATAATTTAAAAGTAGCATCTTTATTTAAAACATGTCTATTAAAATAAAAAAGGATCGAAAAGGGACGCGATTGTACAGCGGGGGAGGAAGGACGTACTTTATGGTACTCACAATGTTTTGTTTCGCGATACGGAAGGCAGCCATTGAGCGGCTACACATATTTTATGTAAGTTATTCGGTATTCTGCTAAAATAAACTAATTATTGTTATCACAAAATGAATTTCTTTGTAATAGTTGTCACCTCAAATGGTCGCAGTGTCTCATTATTTTTAATAAGCATTTTTCCAATAATTTGCGCTGCGGGAAGCTCATCTTCTGATGCAGCCTCTGGTCAGCCATTACGCGCCGAAGTATTAACTTATTTTTCAAAGTGTTAAAAGTAACTGCGAATGCGAGAGATTTCGTTGTGAGAACCTTTTTAAATTGCAACAGATAATTAATTTACGTTAAAGTTCATTTTTTAAATTATACAGATTCCATGAGTTCAGTAAGTTATATCTTGGCCGCTCCACGGCAACAATCGATATTCTCTCGAGCCTTGCTTTGCAATCAATAAATAGAAATTAACAAAATTACATTCAATTCAGTTAACGGCAACTATATTTTAGTCACCCCGTTCAAAATCTAAAGTTGGTTCATGAATAACAGCGGTCCTTCAAGAACCCGTTTCATGTTTACTTATGCACGTAAGTAAAAGTGATAAGTAAAGATAATATCCCCGAGAGAAAGAATCATGCTCTAACAAAAGAAAAATTCACCTGATTAAATAAAACGTAAAAAATGGCAACATAACAGCCACGCACGCATTTCAGTTTGTTTTCAAAAAAAATGTTCAAATGTGTGTGAATTCCTATGGGACTTAACTGCTAAGGTCATCAGTCCCTAAGCTTACACACTACCTATTCTAAATTATCCTAAGGACAAACACACACACCCATGCCCGAGGGAGGACTCGAACCTCCGCCGGGACCAGCCGCGCGGTCCATGACTGCAGCGCCGCAGACCGCTCGGCTAATCCCTCGCGGCAGTTTGTTTTCTTTCGTAACGTTGTTCAGTATAGTGACGTCAACATCTGATGATCACAAGACAGGTAACTGCTTTGTGTGAAAGGGACAACACGTATACCAACAAGGAACAACTCGCCTCGGTATCGGTGGATATGCGCTATCGACAACGTCACATGTATCGGAGACCATAAAAAATTTGCGGTAACATTACACACACTATACATCGCCCTTCAGCCTAATTCTAGTTTTATAGGGAGACAGTCTCATTGCTGTCATTTCTAAGCCGAATCTTTGTTCGAGTTCCTACCTGACAAGCACATGAGGCTACGTTGTGAATTTAGTATGTATTCTCTGCGGCAAATACGAAGACCGCTCAACAAGTAATGGAACAGATCTGTTTCTCGGCCAATTTCAGTTGAAAAAATGCGGAATTTGTTGTTGTACACAGTATAATATTCCCGATTTAGCCCTTATAGTTTAACGTATTTCCCATAGTTGGAGGCGCTATATCTTGCCTACAAAATGGCACCTGTAACGGAGGTGCGTTCCAAGCAGAAAGGTGGCATTGAGTTTCTTTTGGCGGAAAACCAGAGCATCGCAGATGTTCAAAGGCGCTTGCAGAATGTCTACGGAGACCTGGCACTAAACAAAAGTTCGGTGAGTCATTGGAAGAGGTGTCTGTCATCCCCGCAATAAGGTCGCGCAAACCCGTGCCCACGTGCCGGCTGGGCGCACACCTGCAATGTTGGAACGTTTGGACACTCTCATTCGAGGTGATCGAAGGATCACAATCAAACACATCACTGCTCAACTTGACGTCTCTGTTGGTAGTGCTGACAAACTCTACCACCAGTTCAGGACACTCAAAGGTGTGTGCCTTCTGGACTGGTTCAAATGGCTCTCAGCACTATGGGACTTAACTGCTGTCATCAGTCCCCTAGAACATAGAACTACTAAAAACCTAACTAACCTAAGGACATCACACACATCCATGCCCAAGGCAGAATTCGAACCTGCGACCGTAGCGGTTCCAGACTGTAGCGCCTACAATCGCTCGGCCACTCCGGCCGGCCCTTCTGGACTCCTCCCCACGCAACAGACGGCAATAAAGAGCAACAAAGGAACATGTGTTTGGCACAGTGGAGGATGCTCCACTGGATGCAGTACGTGGATGGTGGGGAGGTTATTGATGCAGCAAGACGTTGGCTCGGATGTTGACCTCTAGAGTGGCACCATGCGAGCATACACGCCCTCCCAGTAACGTGGCGTAAAGCCGTCATATTGAACTGAGATTATGTTGAAAACTGGGGCTTTTTAGCCAAAAGAGTGGGTGATAATATGGTGTATCCAGAATAAGACCAACCTAGTTTTAGAAAAAAAGTGAGTTGTATTACTTTCTGAAAGCCCCTCGGTCTTTTCATATGTGTATTGATTCATCACATTGACCAGGAAAAAATAAATACGCAATTTGATTAAATTACTAATGCGAGTTTCATGGTTATCTTGCAATCACGTACTGTGTTCTAGCACTGCAATTTACTTAACGCTCTATCGATAATCCAGTTCGAGTGCAAGTCCAGACGGACAATGTTGCTCTTCCTCTTATTTTCCGTGCTGCTTTGGTGCACTCTGGCTCCTCAAAGTTCTCAGGCAATTGCAGTAATTTACTCACCACTTCCAGCTGTTGAATAGTTGTTTCAGTAACATGTGGTTAAATATTTGTGAGCCCTTAGCAATGGGCAACTTTTGTTAAGAAAACTGGTGTAATGTGGGCTCTAATGACCCTTGCTAATGTTTCTTTCAAAAAATGATGTTGTGTTCACAGTTACCAGCCCCTCCCCCCTGCCGGTCCCAAGATCGCAGTCGCATACCTATGCAACACATTACGCTTTGCATTTTTTAAAATAGAAACGTAAACGACATATTTTTTTAGCTTACAAGCTGAGTTCGCAATAGGACGAGACCACGAAGTTGTCCTCTACTAGAAACGACATCTGAACGATAATTTGGTAGTATTTTGTAAAAGAAAATATGAGTTTTGGCGGGCAGTCTCCAGGATAGTTAATTCATCTTTCATTAAAGCACTAAATTAGGTCACAACTCGATTCAGTTGTCGTCATTCCCCACGATTGAAGTTCTTTGGCGATGACCCACACGGGTGGGCGCGCACGTTGGCACGTCGCTTTCGATATTCGGGAAGAAGTGTCGGCCCATGTTAAATATCCTGGATCTGCTTGGAGGCTGTTTCTCACATCCGACTCGGTGATCCCTGGTTGGTACCCAAGTCCCGCTCCTACCGACGTGGCGCAGTGGTTAGCACACGGGAAGACGAAGTTTCAAATTCGCATCTGGCCATTCGGATTTTGATTTTCGGTGATTTCCCTGTATCGCTCCAGGCAAATGCACGGCCTATTTGCTTCCCCACCCTTGGCACAATCCAATGTTGTGCTCCGTCTCTAAGACCTCGATGTTGACGGGACGTTAAATCTTAATCTTCCTTGCGAAATCCCACCTCTAACAACTCGCAAGTATTTCGAAAAGTTTCTCCCATCTCCTCATGGGATAACACTAGACGTAGACAGCTAGGATACACAAATCCTTCCGTACCGGGGAGAGGGCATGCAGCCATCCTTTTCTACTGAAATTGTCACATCCAGGTTAACATGCCGTCCTCGTGGAGATACGGGATCAGGTCACGAAAAAGAAGGCGAAGTAGGCATGTTAACGTAGTTCATACTTGGTTTCCATTGTGTCACGTTGGAGACTATAATTTAGTTTCAGGAAGGAAGAATGCAGTTCAGGGCTTGAATAACTTCGTAGATCACTCATCTTACCGTACTTCATGGATTTCGGGTGATGGGTTACTTTCAAATAATGTTCCCTCAACGAAGGCACTATTCCATACTGTTTAGATGACAGTCAGATTTTCAAGTAGGTTTTCGCTCATAAACTGGCTTGCAACTACAACCATTTCCGTAAAACTTCGTGCCAAGCCAAGTAGTGACCATTGATGACGACATTTATATGCATTCAGTGACCCCTGTTAATCCTATTTGGTATGTATGCGACACATTCTTCTACAGGTGCAAGAATGTTTTGTAAGCAATCTGCTTTCTAGGCCACGTGAACCTAATTCAGCCACCTGCTTTACCTGCGATTGAGCACGTACGATTACTCTATTTAGTATCTCCATAGATATCCCCGGTATGTGCAACAGTTGACTGATTCCAGCTGACGCATTCTTATTGTACTCATTGGATACTATAGTTCCTTTTTCTTTTTTTTTTTTTTTTTCGATGTGTGAATTACACCAGTTTATATTCCTGAATTTTTAAACAAGCTTCCAATTTTTCCACCACTTCGAAATCTTTTTGTCTCTGCTGGTCTTTTCACGTAGTACTTAATTCTACTGAAGTGATGCATTAATGAAGGGAATTTGGTCGCAACAGTAAGGTATTGTTCATCGTTTTCTTACTTACAGAGGGGAGACGAATCCACTTTCTGTCACACGGTTTCCAAGTTTTTTCACAGAATAGTGACACACTGATGAGACTTCGGAAGACATTGCTGCAATGCAATGTATCTCTGAGGGGATATCAAGTTTTACACATGGCAATGTGGAGGACGTAATGGATCACTGAAGGATAACATGGGTAAACTTGTCAATGTTAATCACAGTGAGACTCATTGCTGTGGTTTCAGACCTACATGATGTCTTCCATCGCGATATGGCTTTAGTGTTCTAAATTACACCCTAGTCAGCAGCAGTCCCGTTAACCTTTTTTGATAGATGTTCCCTTCCACCATAACTGCCCATCATCTGGACTGGATCAGTCATCACATCAGAATTTTGGACGCCATCCTCATTTGTCTCATGACTGGCTTGTTTAGTACATCCTCCCTCTCACATCACATCAAAGACATTGAAACAAGGTTAAATGCGAAATTTATAGAATTACCTTTTAAACGTAAGAAATTCTTGCACAAAATAGAGAGTGTCTCTTCTCCTGGGCAGTTAACTTGATAACTCATTTCATTTTCAACTGATCTCAATAGCACTCTTAGTATGATAAACAATATAGACATTTCACCCTTGACAGTAGCACTCCTGCCCAAGAGAATTCTACTAGTATCAACAACAGGTCTTCATTTGTGGAATAAATTTCGGGAATGTATGTTTGGAGCTCTGCATTGTATGGTAGCGAAGCATGGACTGTGAGAAAAGCAAAAAAGAGAACCATCGAAGCATTTGAGATGTGATGGTACAGAAGAATATTGAAAGTTAAGCGCACTGGTAAGGTAAGGAACGAGGATATTGTCCGGAGAATATGCGAGGAAAGGAATACATGGAACACACTAACAAGAAGAAGGGAAAGGCTGTTAATACATCTGAGCATGATCTCCATGATACTGGAAGGAGTAGTAGAACAATAAACTGTACAGGAAAACAGAGGTTGGAATAAACTCTGCAAAGAATTGATGACGTAGGATGCAAGGACTACTCTGAAATGAAGAGGTTGGCGCAGGAGAGGAATTCATGGCGGACAGCATCAATCAGTCAAAATACTGATGGCTCAAAAAAAAGAAAAAAAAACTTAACCCTCACAATACGCAATACGAAGGGGGGGGGGGGGGGGGGGGGGCGGGGGGTATACTCTGCCACCATTTGAAAATTTTGTAAACTCATCATATAATCCATATTTTAAAATTTAGAAAAAGATATTTATTGTTTTTAATGATTTCTAGAGCAGATGCTTTAACTGTTTTGAATTTTTAAGTAAAACATAACCCAAAAATTTAAATATTGTATTAAATGTAGCTTTTCACAAAAAATGTCATCTTCACATTTTTAACTTCTGGACCCTTCCTTCACTTCTATATATATATTAAAATGGATGTTGTGAATAAACTCAGCGACAGTTAACGGAATCAGTATTCAGATTTTTTTTTTTTGTCATAAAGTACCCCTCCTCTTTGAGTACCCATTACGGAAAATGCTTTGGTACTGCAAAGAGTGTGCCAACGGAGAATTTCGTGTTACGGACTCTACTTATGCTTCAGTACCTATTTAACAAAGATAAAAAATGTTGTTTATTAAAGTTAACGAGTTAACGAACCCTTTTTTTTTGCAGTTTCTTTGTGATGGTCATTAAGCACTCCCCTCCCTTCTCGCTTGGTAACACGCATTATGGAAAATACGTTCGTATTGCTAGGGATAAGCCTTATTACGTCACCGAGCGAGGTGGCGCAGTGGTTAGACACTGGACTTGCATTCGGGAGGACGACGGTTCAATCCCGCGTCCGGCCATCCTGATTTAGGTTTTCCGTGCTTTCCCTAAATCACTCCAGGCAAATGCCGGGATGGTTCCTCTGAAAGGGCACGACCGACTTCCTTCCCCATCCTTCCCTAATCCGATGAGACCGATGACCACGCTGTCTGGTCTCCTTCCCCAAAAAAACAACGACAACAACAACCAACCTTATTTCGTCAATCATGCACCACCTTGTACCTTGAAACGAAAGTTCATTTGCCATACAAAATCCGATAGTTACAAATGAATTCAGTTTCTTTAATGTCTTAACAGTTTTATCTGTTTTGAAATTGAAAATTTGTATTAGTTTCAAATAGCTTCTATTCCAAAATGTACTGAACTCGATTTTTTTAATATTTCTGCTAAATTTGACTTCATTTACCGATTATTAGTGTATAGTAGAGGAATAATATGAGACATACAAGTTATTTAATGAACACAGTCGTGATCGCATTTATGATGTGTATTTTTATTTTTAGATGACCTGTTTCTATATTTACCTTATTTATCCCCGTTTTCAAGAAGGGACAACGAACAGATGTGCAGAACTATAGACCTATATCTCTAACGCCTATCAGTTGTAGAATTTTGGAACACGTATTATGTTCGAGTGTAATGACTTTTCTGGAGACTAGAAATCTACGTTGTAGGAATCACCATGGGTTTCGAAAAAGACAATCGTGTGAAACCCAGCTCACGCTATTCGTCCACGAGACTCAGTGGGCCATAGAAATGGGTTCCAAGGTAGATGCCGTGTTTCTTGACTTCCGCTAGACTTTTGATACAGTTCCCCACAGTCGTTTAATGAACTAAGTAAGAGCATATGGACTATCAGACCAATTATGTGATTGCATTGAAGAGTTCCTAGATAACAGAACGCAGCATGTCATTCTCAATGGAGAGAAGTCTTCCGAAGTATGAGTGATTTCAGGTGTGCCGCAGGGGAGTGTCGTAGGACCGTTGCTATTCACAATATATATATAAATGACCTTGTGGATGACATCGGAAGTTCACTGAGGTTTTTTGCGGATGATGCTGTGGTATATCGAGAGGTTATAACAATGGAAAATTGTACTGAAATGCATGAGGATCTGCAGCGAATTGACGCATGGTGCAGGGAATGTGCAATTGAATCTCAATGTAGACAAGTGTAATGTGCTGCGAATACATAGAAAGAAAGATCCCTTATCATTTAGCTACAATATAGCAGGTCAGCAACTGGAACCAGTTAGCTCCATAAATTATCTGGGAGTACGCATTAGGAGTGATTTAAAATGGAATGATCATATAATGTTGATCGTCGGTAAAGCAGATGCCAGACTGAGATTCATTGGAAGAATCCTAAGGAAATGCAATCCGAAAACAAAGGAAGTAGGTTACAGTACGCTTGTTCGCCCACTGCTTGAATACTGCTCAGCAGTGTGGGATCCGTACCAGATAGGGTTGATAGAAGAGATAGAGAACATCCAACGGAGAGCAGCGCGCTTCGTTACAGGATCATTTAGTAATCGCGAAAGCGTTACGGAGATGATAGATAAACTCCATTGGAAGACTCTGCGGGAGAGACGTTCAGTAGCTCGGTACGGGCTTTTGTTGAAGTTTCGAGAACATACCTTCACCGAGGAGTCAAGCAGTATATTGCCCCCTCCTACATATATCTCCCGAAGAGACCATGAGGATAAAATCAGAGAGATTAGAGTCCACACAGAGGCATACCGACAATCCTTCTTTCCACGAACAATACGAGACTGGAATAGAAGGGAGAACCGATAGAGGTACTCAAGGTACCCTCCGCCACACACCGTCAGGTGCCTTGCGGAGTATGGATGTAGATGTAGATTTAAAAAGATCATTCCCGTTCTTACGTTCGTTGATGACAGAAGGAACTGCTGGCGTATAGCAGTCGGTCTATAAAGGCGTGGAGAACACTGCAATGTTCCAAAATAATTTAGACAGACGTTAAATGTAATATTGGTAAGATTATCTACGTCTACATCTATTCTTCGTAAGCCACCTTGGTGTGTAACCACTTCTCCCTTTTCCTTTTCCACTCGCGAATAGTTCGCGGGAAGAGCGATTGCTGGTAAGCCTCGGTGTGGGATCACGTGTCTCTAATTTTAACATAATTGTCTTTCAGCGAGACGTGCATAAGAGGAGGCAATGCATTTGTTGACTCTTCTAGGAACGTACGCTCTTGGAACTTTAGCAATAAACCACACCGTGATACAGAACATCTCTCTTACAGTGTCTGCCATTGGAGTTTCTTGATATTCTCTGTGAGCCGTTCGTGCTTACTACGTGAACCTATTGTATTTCCTCTATAGGTTCTGTCTATTGCGGATCCCATACTGACGAGTAATATGCAAGTAGTGGTCGAATGAGTGTTTTTCAAGATACTTCTGTTGTTGATGGACAACACTTCCTGAGGATTCTTCGAGTGAATCTCAGTCTCGCGTGTATGTGTAGTGTATATTGTACCGGGGACCTAGAAACGATGGAGAGGCTTCGTCCCGCCGTAGTCCTCGGTGGTTCACAACCCCACAACAGGCCACAGCAGTCCACCCACCCCACCGCCGCCTCACACCAAACCCAGGTTTATTGTGCGGTTCGGCCCCCAGTGGACCCCCCCCCCCCCCCTCCCCCAGGAACGTCTCATACCAGCATTCCAGATGAGTGTAACCCCGAATGTTTGCGTCGTAGAGTAATTATGGTGTACGCATACCTGGAGTCAGTGTTTGCACAGCAATCGCTGACAAAGTGTAACTGAGGCGGAATAAGGGGAACCAGCCCGCATTCGCCGAGGCAGGTGGAAAACCGCCTTAAAAACCATCCACAGGCTGTCCGGCATACAGGACCTCGACACTAATCCGCTGGGGACCGGCACGCCTTCCCGCTCGGGAAGCAGCGCGTTAGACCGCGCGGCTAGCCGGGCGGGCAGTGACTACTTTACTCGCGATTAACGTTATGTGGTCTTTACGTTTCAAGACGCTTCGTACCCACATTCTTAGCTATTTTGTGTAAGTAACTGCTTCCAGTAACTGTTCTGAAATCGTGTAATCACACGTTAAAGGGTATTTACATATTAGCAATACGTTACATTTGTTTATTTTGAGGGTCAGTTGCTACTCCCTGCACCAAGCGTCGATCCTTTGCAGGCCTTGCTGCACTTCTCTACAAGTACCTCGATCTACCAAGTTGTACCTTGGAATATGTTTTGCGGAGTAATTTTTCTCACTTCAGGAAAAGACTGACGTACTTAAATGGTGAGTGTCATCTTTTAAAAATGGCATACGAAAATACATCTAACTTCTATTACACAACTGCCTAGGGGCGAAAGTCTGAAACGTGTACCGAGTTTCAACACTTTCTCCTATTCTCGCATATTTGCCCTTTGTCTGACATTTTAAAATACATATGAAATAATTAAGTAGAAAAAGAAATGAACTATCTTGTAATCTGAGTACTAACACTTTTTACTGAATCCATCTTGATCAGATAAACTTTCACGAAATCGAACTCTCAGTTATTTTAACTCTTTGTTAGCTCTCTTGAACCTCAAATTTTCGAGGGATGAATATATTTAAAAAGCATAGGAGTAAAGAGTAAATCGATGGTGATGTCTGGTTTGAAGGGTGCTCAACTGTGCGGTTATCAGCTCCCGTACACATTCCCAACCTTTGCTCAGTCCAGTCTCGCCACTTTCATGAATTATGATGAAATGATGAGGACAACACAAACACCCAGTCATCTAGAGGCAGGTGAAAATCTCTGACCTCGCCGGGAATCGAACCCGGGACCCCGTACTCGGGAAGCGACGGCGAGACCACGAGTTGCGGACGGGAGTAAATCGAGTTCACATTACTGAGTAGAGAGAACAGCAGAGTAGTTTTGTTTTACCTAATCACAAAGCGACAGGATTTGCTTACTGTTGGCAGTATTAACTGAACGGATAATGGAACCTAGCCGTGACAATATTTTTCCCTTGGCTAAGCAAATCTTGTTAATGGTCGAGCTAAGCAGATACACAGGCAGTATTGTGCTCTCGCAAACGGCTGCAATTACCTTAAAATGCAACCGACAGCTGCGTGTAGCGAAAGTTGTTTTTCCTCGCCAGTCGTCTGGAACTGCAAATGGCGCGGCACGGCTCGGAAAAGCCTAGGGGTGCAGTGCCCTTGGCGTCGGGAATTCCCTCATTTGCATCGCCGCGACGCCGGGACAGTATCGCAGAATTCCGCAGGCCATGCAAATGCTAAGCGTCGTGGCGACCTTCACCTTGGCCGAGGTCGGTCTTCTACCCAGGCTGGGGTCATCCGAACACAGTACTCGAGAAAACTCTCGAAAGTACTAGGCTACTGTACAATTTAGGAGAAAATTGCCGGTATCGACACAGGAAAAAAATCGGAACGCCTGTTTTGCTTTTGCTGCTTACAGATACACCGGTGACCCGCAGTGTCTCGGAATTCTGTCGCAAGGATGTGCATTTAAATTCTAATGTACACTGGTGAGCAAAAATTAAGGACGAAAGTAAATTTTCCATGATGTTTCACTGCCAAGTAACATACCTCGATGAAACTAGGACCATCGTAGAGAGAATTACGACATTATGGTCCCTTTTTTTGTTGTTAGTCACCAGCTTTCTGAAGAGTTCCATGTGGCCCGCCATAAATCCCTCTCCTGTGCCAAATTTTCGATCTTAGAGCCGCATTTGCACCCTATCTCCTCAACTATTGGCTGGATGTATTCCAGTCTTTGTCTTTCTCTACAGTTCAAAACTGTACATCCCCCACTAGTACCATTGCAGTTATTCCCTGAGGTCTTAACAGACATTCTGTCATCTTGTCCCTTCTGCTTGTCGATGTTTTCCGTATATTCTTTTCCTCGCCGATTCTGCAGAGAACCTCCTCATTCCTTACCTAATCAGTCCACCTAATTTTCACAATTCTCCTGTAGCACCAATTCTCAAATGTTTCAATTCTGTTCTGTTCCGGTTTTCCCACACTACCATATAATGCTGTGCTCCAAACGTACATTCTCAAAAATTTCTTCCTCAAATTGAGGCCTATCTTTGGTACTAGTACATTTCTCTTGGCCAGAAACGGTATAGCGTAGAGGTTTAACTGAAAGACATGCTCAGTGAGACGAACAGAAATAGCGCTTTTATTTAAAGTCAATAATTTCACGGAAGCGACTTCGATTAATGATGGTCGCCTGAACATTACAAAAGGTAGGAAACAGTTTCCAATAGGGTGTGCGATCACCACGGCAGTAATAGACTTTCTCTAACGTGCTCCCATGCTGGCCACAAGCTTAGTAGGAGTTCTTGTCGTATGGCGTTGTACACCTCCATCAGCTGAATGCTCGTAGGTGCATGTGGACGTGCTGCAATACGCCTCATCAGCGCAACCCAAACGTGCTCGATGGGATTTATGTTCGGGGAACTGTCAGATCAGTCCATTCGCGGAATACCCTCTCGTTCCAAGAGCGCCTCCACCAACGCGGTTCGATGCGATGGCATCTTGCCATCTATAAAAATTAAATCAGGGCCGACTGCATCCCTGAAAAGAGGCAAATGGGGAAGAAATAATATTGACAGTTGGGTGTATCGTGTTCAACGATTTGGAGGTCAGTACAGCTGTGGAATATTTTGTCTGCCCACGCACCACCTGGACAACTAAAACGATCATGTTCGACGCATTACATGTTTCCACCTCCTTGCCATACGTCGAACATGATAGTTTTGGTGCTACAGTCTTTACAGTGTTCTTGGGCATAATGTTGCAAGTGCACGCTGACGTCCAAATCCTTGAACACGGTAAACTCACCAGACACTGTCATTGTGACACTGCACTTCTTCCCCATTAGCGTCTTTTTCGGAGTGCATTCGGCCTTGACTTCATTTTTATGGATGATAATATGTGACAGCTTCGAACAGCGCAGGTGAAGGTGGTCTTAGAACTAGATGATATTCCGCGAATGGACAGGACTGCCCGTTCCCCCGACTTAAATCCCATCGAGTACGTGTGGGATGTGGTGTGAAGATGTATTTCTGCACGTCCACATACACCAATGACCGTCCAGCAGTTGTCAACCGCACTGGTGGAAGAGTTGAACGACCTATCGCAAGAACTACTAATCAACTTTGGCCAGCATGGGACCCATGTCGTAGAGCTTGCGCTGTCATCCGCGGTGGTCACACACCCTATTAAAAAAACATTTTCCGCCTTTTGTAATCAGGGCACCGTCTTTAATTGCAATGACATCAGTGTAATTATTATCTTTGAATAAAAGTATTGCATCTGATGGTCTCATTGCGCTTCTCTTTCAGTTTCCTTCTATACTTAACTATAACAGTTCTTTCAATATATGGTCCAACTTTCAACGAGCTATGTTACTTGGCAGAGAGGCATCAACTGAAAGTTAGGTTCGACATACGTCATTTTACACAACACCGTAGTTCCAAACATAAGAACGGATGAAAATGCTGCACTATCAAAATATCTACCTGTTGTCTTAGGCCACTTCGAAATTTTGTACTCAGTGTTGCAAAAGTCTGCATCTACATCTACATCTACACAGATACTCCGCGAGTCGCCGTAACGCGCGTGGCGGGGGGTACCCTGTAGCACTACTTGTCATTTCCCCTCGTGTTTCGTTCGTAAATAGAGCGGGGTAGAAACGATTGTCTGTACGTCTCCATATGAGCCCTAATTTCTCGTATCTTATCTTCGTGGTCCTTCCGAGCGATATATGTTGGTGGGAACAGAATCGTTCACCAGTCAGTTTCAAATGCCGGTTCTCTAAATTTACTCAACCGTGTTTCCCAAAACGAACGTCGCCTTCCCTCCAGGAGTTCCCATTTCAGTTCCCGAAGCATCTTCGTGACACTTAAGTTGTTTTCGAACTTACAGGTAACAAATCTAGCAGCTCTCCTCTGAATTGCTTCGACGTCTTCCTTCAATCCGTCCTTGTATGGTCCCCGAACACTCGAGTACTCAAGAATAGGTCGCACTAGCGTTCTATATGCGGTCTCCTTTACAGGTGAACAGTTCTGTTCTAAAATTCTCCCAGTAACCCGAAGTTGGTCATTTACCTTCCCTACCACAGTATTCACATGTTCGTTCCACCTCAAATCGCTTTTGCAACGTTAGGCCGAGATATTTAAACGTAAATCTGGACTCTAGTAAAGCTGGACTCTAGTAATACTCTATCCAAACATTACAGGTTTGTTCTTCCTACTCATCCGCATTGATTTATATTTTTCCACATTCAGGATTAGCTGCCATTCACCACACCAGTTGGAAATTTTGTCAAAGTCGTCTTGTATTTTACTACAGTCACTCGATTCCGACACCTTGCCGTGCACCACGGCATGATTAGTAAACAGTCGCAGACTGCTGTCCACCCTGCCCGCCAAATCATTTATATATAATTTATATATAGAGGGAACAGCAGCGGTCCTATCACACTTCCCTGTGGCACTCCTGACGATACCCGTGTTCTGATGAACATTCGCCGCCGAGGACAGCATACTAGGTTCTACCACTTAAGTAGTCTTCGAGCCATTCACACACCTGTGAACTTATTCCATATGCTCGTTCCTTCGCTAGCAGTCTGCAATGGGGCACCATGTAAAACGGTTTCTGTAAATCTAGAAAAATGGAATCTACCTGTTTCCCTTCATCCATAGTTCTCAGTAGATCTTGTGAGAAAAGAGCAAGATGAGTTTCGCAAGAACAATGCGTTCTAAAACCATTCTTATCCATGAACATTAATATTTTAATACATGTTTTTTTGGTAGTTTTTGTTTCCTTTTGCATTCCAGCTCTCAAAAGATGCTCTTTCACAACCCTTAACAAGTTTCTCATCTTCTTAAATCAGGAGTTTCGTGTACTGCTATTTACGTTTTGTGAAAAATTTATAGCAAACATTATTAAATTCCCATAGTTTTTTGGCACACGTACCGTTTGGTATGTATTTAAAACAGCACAACTAAATTTTTAACTTCTTACAAAACTAAATGATTACTCAGCGCAGGTCCAGAATTTATTTATCTTACTTTCTCAAAATACATATTTAGGGAAAAATAATTTCTTACATCTTCACCTTCTCTATTACGTCCTGTTAAGTTCTGTTCGGTTCTAAAAACTTTCGAAAAGCTCATTGAAGTTATGTTCCTTGCATTCAAGTAATATGGAATCCACAGGGAGGTCAGAAACAGTCTTAAAAGCTTGTAAAGCCGTAGGTTGTGCTGAGAAATAATTCTTATGAAAAAATATAGATAGGTTGTGTAGTTTCCGGGTTAATTAGCATTGAAGTCAGCTAATCAGGCCGCTGCACGCACAAATTCAGCCGACCCGTCAGAGTCTTAGCAAAACCCACCCTGCGTACCTTTTCCAGTTTTTTCAGTCTGTTTCTAAACACTCTGCAGTTGGTAATCCGCGGCGATTTCGAGTTGCAGGTTGCCTATCTAAAGGCTTCCATTGCAAACAAATTTGATTTTCAATATTCCTTAAAATTCTTGATTGAAATTAAATATTTAAAAGTATCATATAATCCACTCATTAAGAAGCTCAATCTTATGTTACAAGTTAAATGCAATACAGTCATGTATTATAGTTAGAAACTGTGTATATGTCTTGAGGCAACATAACTCATGACATGCAAATTTCCCCGACTACATACGTCCCGTACTTGAGAAGGAGAGCCTTACAGACTTCCAAAAAAATTTGAGCGTAATTTCTAACCTGTAAGAAACATTTTCGTTCTAACATCCACCATAAAATGATGAAAAAAAAATCACCTTCTATATTTTCACTGTTAGTGACGTAAAACTCCAATAAAGACACGACGTTCTGATTTATTTCCTTTCTACTACAAACTCTATTTTCAACACGTTCTTCAGATGGTATAAAAATATACCATTGAATGTGCTTGCCAAATTATATCATTGTGCGATACATAATTCGGGAGATATTACGTATCATGCATGGGAGCTCGATTTCTTAAAGAATCGGCATGGATGCTTCATTGTTCTATCCTAACAGGACTGTCAGCTCCTACCCTATTGACCCTCAAATCTATGGATTCGATACCACTATTTGTCACTTACATTTTATAGTTTTAGATTTCATCCCTTCGCATCGTAGCTCCTAGAACTGCTATTTTGTATTACACTCAGTTTTTTTAGTATATCATACACGTACACACTTCAGCTGAAAATTCTCACAGCAGATCTAGCCAATTTTTTTTCATCAGCCATATGAACGTAGCTATTGCTCCCAACATCTGTATTTGTATTGTACCTATTTGTCTGCCCCTCCCATTTTACTTTACTGTTCCTTCCAGCCCCAAATAATCTTTACTGTATGTCATACCAGATGCCCCACTAACCTCCTGGTAAGGATCTTCTTTAGTCTTCTTTTTCGCATGTTCATTTAAAATTTTTTGCTATCATCATATTTAAATGGCTCCAGTTCATACTACTCAGAATTTCCGACTGTCCACTTTTAGGTCTACACAATGCACCAGACAAATACTTTCAGAAATTTCTTCCACAGTTTGTATAAGTATCTGACATTAGCAGAGCATTTTCATTGAAGAATGCTTTCTGCACCTGAGCTAATCTGCGTCTGCTATCTGCTTTTCTTAATCCGTGCCGGCCGCGGTGGTCTCGCGGTTCTAGGCGCTCAGTCCGGAACCACGTGACTGCTACGGTCGCAGGTTCGAATCCTGCCTCGGGCATGGATGTGTGTGATGTCCTTAGGTTGGTTAGGTTTAAGTAGTTCTAAGTTCTAGGGGACTGATGACCGCAGATGTTAAGTCCCATAGTGCCCAGAGCCATTTGAACCATTTTTTCTTAATCCGTCCTGGGTCATCTTACTCCTTACATAGGAAAGATGTCTTCCACTACCGTGTCGGTCGTTCCCACTTTTAAGCCTAAGCAAGTTATCATCCTCCTTTCTACCACTTTTCGTAATGTCTGACTTTTTATCTTTAAGTCGTATTCTGCGTTTGCTGCCGATTCATTTTAACACCTTTTCTAAGTTTTCCCTACATCTGGCAAGATTGGCTACTATATCATCCGCGATGTTCAGCATTGGTATCAGTTGCCTCCCACCTTCATTCCTCTTTCGAATTTTTTTTTCTTTTTACGCTCTTGACTGGCTCTTCGACACACATTAAAGATTAGAAACCTTCAAAACTGCAAATCCAGGAAAGGACGGAATTCTTACCGAACTCAAGGCTGTAGACAAAGCCCTCTCCTCAGGAATCCACAGTATAATTAAGTTAATCTTAACTTCACGCATACAGATCAGTCTGAAGATGATCAAAACGATCGAAACTCTAATTGAGTAAAACAATAATTGACTGTTGTCACATTTACAAATAAATTTCATAACTCTGGGTCGCTGTCACGTTCACAGTGACCGTCACATCTCATCTGGACAGAACAGCCAGTACCAGAGGAGTGAAAGGTGACTATGATATTCCCTATACATAAACCTGTAGGGGTACAGCGCTAGTCAACATATGTAATAAGATCTTCTCCAACTGTATATTATAGCAAATAAACCTATGGCAACAGAAGTAACTTGACACAACCAAGAGGTTTCTAAAGAGGGCGATCAACCGCGCACTAGATTTTAGTCTTAAAGACGGTGTGTGACAAAATGTACAAATACGGTCGAGAATTACCTCTCCTCTTCAAGGCTTCATGGAGTACTCATACAGTGATTTAAACCATGACAGAATTTGATGTACCCATGAAACTGATGAGACTTGTAGAGATATACTTAAATGATACAAAAAATAAGGTAAAGAGAGGCAACACAGTGGCAGAAATTTTCTTAACGGAAATAAGATTAAGACAAGGAATGATCCTGCCGAAAAGATAATGTGGGACTTCAACAAACTTTCAGGGTTATCAAATCGACAATTAAAGTATTATATATCTGGCCTTTACATATGACACTGCCTAATAGCATGCAGACAAGAAGAAATGAGAATTATTCACACCCTAGTATTAGTGCCATCGAAGTTTGGGCTATAAAATAAGTACTGAAGAGACTGAGTACAAGACCGCGGGAAGACAGCTTTGTAACTCCCTAAATCTAACATTGTACAGTACTAGATTTGAGCGTGTCAAAGTGTTCAAATATCTTGGATCAACTTTTAATGAAGTAACATCAACTGAAGCAGAAATTACGACATGATTGCAGGCAGGAAACGGATGCTACTACCCCCTAAACTCAGTATTAAAATCAGCAGCTAAAATCAAGACTACATAAAAATCAGAAATGCCAGTGGTGCTGTAAAGTTGTGAAATCTTGAGTACTCAATGACAAAACAGTAAGCTATTGTTTACATCTGTGTGAAAACCTTACCGGAAAATATATCTATCAGCTTGGGATCCAATTTCTAGAGAATGGGGCCACGTTACAATACAGAATTAGAAGAACTGTAGAAGGAGCCTAACATCGGTGGATGATGAAAGGCAAAGGGCTTCAAGAGGCAGGACACATTCCGAGAATGGAAGAATCAAAATGATCCAAAATTGCAATGGATTGGATCCCATCAGGCATCAGACCATTGGGAAGATCTAAGAAGTAGATAGATGGACCGAGTAAGACAAGACTTGCAGCAGCTGTTAGTCTGCAAAGGAACTGGAGACAGAGAGCAGAACACAGAAACAGATGGAGAGCCCTAACTGTGACGTCGCATTGTCCTCTGAGCCGGATCGCGTAAATGTAAAGGAAGCCGTGTTGCTTCTCTTTAATGTGCTGCCCAAGTTCCAACGCCAGTTCGTCTTCCCAAACAATAAATCAAATGCTTGGCTCGTCTGGTGGGTACTGTTCATTGCATTCCAGACTTACGCTTATTTTTACGACTAACCTCCTTCCCGCTTATGGTAAGGAGTGTCACTAGAAACTATTTTTTACAGAGATAGAGAGATGTAGCCACGACTAGCCGAGTTTGCTCCAAGCATCCAGGATTCCCGCTATCAGCCCCACCCGTACCCCTCCATCCCCAGTTTTTATAGGGATTTCTTGCCACTATGGTATCCTTTACGAAACGGTAATTCACATGTTGCAAAGTTTGGAGGAAACCAAGCGTTCCACAGTTGTAATGCTTCAGACCCATACCGAGGGAGATGGCACAACGTTCATTGATTAGGTGATTGGGTGGATACAGTATTTCTTGGCTTTCAGAAAGCGTTTGAATCGGCACCACTTGTAACTGGGGTGAAGATATCTTGTTAGAGAGGACTTACGTTGACTTGGATGGAGTGTCATTGACAGAAGTGGAAATAACTTATGGCATACACCTGAAAAGTATGGTGCGACACTTGTTATTGACGTCGTTATACTAAGTAGCTGGCACACAGTATTACAAAGACCCCACACTCTTCGCCGAAGCTGCAGTTATTTATAAAGAAGTTCTGTAAAATATCTACACAAATATCCAGTTGGATCTGGATAAGATTCCAAAGGCAAAGAGAAGCAGCTTATTTTAAATGTTCATAAATGTGAAGTTGGACACTGAATGAGGGAAAATAGTACACTAGGCAGAGCCGATTGGAAAACATATCTTTCCACACAACACAATTTTTCCACCCGAAGCGGCTGCTTGTTACCTCGTTTCACTAGTAGTCATTTTCTTTCCTGTTCCATTCGCAAACGGATTGTCTATATGCCCCCGTATGAAGAATTGTTCTCTTGTCTTGACGTGAAATCTACTTTGGCTGCAGTAGAATATTTCTGAAGTCAGCTGCAAATACTTTTTCTCTAAATTTTCACATTAATTTTTCGTGAAAAGAACGTTTCTTCCATCCAGGGATTCCCATCTGAGTTCTCGAATTATCTCTGCAGTACTGACTTATTGATTTAACCCACCGGTAACAAATCTAGCAGCTTGCCTCTGAATTGCTTCGATGTGTGCCTTTAGTCGGACCTGGTGGAGATCCCAGACATTCGAGCATTACTCAAGAATGGGTCGCACTACTGTTCTGTATGCCGTTTCCTTTATGGATGAGCAATGTTACGCTTAAACATTTAATCGAGGTGATTGTGTCGAACAGCACATGCATTCTAACATTACAGGGAAGATCACGAGGAAGTGTTCGCCGATTGCTCTTACGTATGTGGAGAGCAAGACCGATCCTACAACACATCCTTGGCCCATTCCTGGCGAAACGGTTGCCTCTGACGAACACTCGCCGTCGAGGACAACGTTCTGGGTTCTTTTACTTAAGAAGTCTCGAGCCATTCATATTTCTGGGAACCTTTTCCATATGCTTGGACTTCAGTAACAGTTGGCACTGACGCACCGTATCAAATACTTTCCAGAAATATAGGAATATGGAACCCGCCTGTAGCCCTTCATCCATGGCTGGCAAGGTATCTTCTGAGAAAAGAGCAATGTAGACGACAGGAGAGTATCGGAAGACCTATGATGGACATGTTACCAAATTATTACTGATATTACAGTGTCAAACTCTTCGTTCTGTCCATAGTCGATCCTGACATCTTCTTCGATAAAATCCCTCTTTCCCCACCTCCCCCCTCCCCCTAATAATCAATTTCTTACTTGAAAAGAGAAAATTTGCATCGGGACTCAGGTATAACGCCAAACTGTAGTACCTCATACAACTTGCTAAGTAAGACAGTAGTTGAAAGGTAAGAGGAAGGCAAGGGAATACCATCTCCAATAGCACCACGCTAGTGAAGCACTTGAGTATTCTCACCAACCTTCTGGTTGAACAGAAAATAGCTTTACCTTCAGGTCTACTAAAAAACAACACACGGCACATCTCACGCGTACTCGACGAACGGGAATGTACATTGATTAACACACTGCACAACAAGGATACGAAACTAATGATAATGAGCAATGCCACAGGTATATCCTACCAGTAGTTCGTAGGGCACGGAAAGATCCAGATTGTTGGAGTTAATGCAGTCCCGAGGCTGCATCGTCATGGCTGGTCCATAGTACACATGTGTTCACAAGAAACTACTTTGTACAGTGTGTACATAAAGTTCGCAAACACTTTCCATTATACATTGCATAAGTCATACATATTGCATTTTGAAGAGAAACTCTGAATTTTTTTTACAAACATTCGATATGCGAACCATGAGTGACCCGGCAGACGTCAATACGGTAATCGAATTCTTTCCATACCCGTCCCAGCATGGCACCGTCGACTGTGGCAGTCGCTTCCCGTATTCTCTCCCGGGGCTGTATTACATCACCTGGTAGCAGCGGTACATACACAAGATCTTTAATGTGTCCCCGCAGAAAACAGTCACTCGGTGTGAGATCTGGTGATCGGCGAGGTCTTTTCATGAAACAGCAGGTCCCTCCTATAGCATGGCCGATCCATCGACTAGCGCTGACTATCGGCAAATTAGCAAACTACGCTGTGGCGGTACACATGAAAAGAAAAAAGCTTTCAGTTTTTCTCTTAAAAATGATATATGTATGACATCTGTACAATGTTTGGTTCTTCTGCAATAAATAACAAAGTGTTCCCGGTCTTTATGTACACCCTGAATATTACTGTAGTTACGAAACAAACTGTGTGTAACATTTGAAAGTAACTGTATAACTTACGCTTTAATGGCCGGAACCTAAGAAATTAGTTAGAAATTAAACTAAGAAAACATCTCCAAAGTAAGCAGAAAGCTACACCATTTCTCATGAAAGTAAGTGACAGAATCCTGACAGTTATCAAACAATGTTCAAATGTGTGTGAAATCTTATGGGTCTTAACTGCTAAGGTCATCAGTCCCTAAGCTTACACACTACTTAATCTGCTGAATGCGCTCTCGTAGTAAGGCCTCCTCAGTCCGTTTGAAAATGCGTTGTGCCTTTCCCGAATAGAACAGTCGCTTTATCTTCAGAAACTTCGGTATAACGCCGACGGCTCTGCAACGAGACAGGAATGTGAGGGAACACAAAAGCTGCACTCTCTTCTTCTGGGGTCCTTCCAGGCGTCGCACTTATCTTGACATCTCCTCCCCGTAGAGGCGTCTGATACTAAAATGTTGACTTTCACGGCCGGAAACATCATGTCCATTATAATTATCCGGGCTGTTATGCCGTGGTCGGTTGATGAATTCTGTGTCGATTCCCAAAGTTTCGTCTCCGAGTGCGGGAGACATCTTCAAGGGGGTCCGTAGCTCCATGGAAGGTCCAACACACTCACTGGCTCGCTACTGACTGCCGCTAAATTCCGTGTCCGCGCGCTCCCACGCCGCGGCGTGACGTCACGTGTTTTGAAAACGTCAGTGCAATTAGCCGCTGTCCGTCGCCGTCGATCGCCGTTGCCATCACCCAGTAGTGGACGGGTGGTACACATCGTCTTTAGCACCGGCATCCATATACCGTTTAATTTCACGCTCTCCTCCTTTCGGTTGAAATTATTTGGGTGCTTAGCGATTTCGATTGCCTCCCTGTAGAGCCTTTCGTAATATCCGCTTGTGGCCGCTAGTACTTGCGTCTCCTCGAAACGAATATTGTGGTTCCGTGGCTCTAAAGCATGCTCTGCAACAGCTGATCGTTCCGTTTCTCCTCTTCTACAATTTCCCTTGTGCTCTTCCAAACGTTTAGAAACAGTTCTTTTAGTGGTACCCACATAAACATCACCACAGCTGCATGGGGTCGTATACACTCCATCTTTTTCCAATGGTTTGCGAGCGTCCTTGGCAGGCTTAAGGTATTCCTGTATCTTCCTGGTGGGCTTGTAAATTACGGTAATATTCCGCTTCGTCAAGATCCTCCCTATTCTTTCCGTTACATTTTTAACAAACGGCAGGAAAGCCTTAGGTTTTGCAGTAGCCTGTACGTTAGTATGATTTCTGCGTGGCTGCCTCAACGCACGTTTTATTTCGGCGGACGAATATCCGTTCTTCATTAGTGCATTGTGGAGATGTTCCATCTCAGCGTCGAGCAACTCAGGTTCACAAATATTTCTAGCCCCGTCCGCTAACGTCTTGATAACACCCCGCTTCTGTTGTGGGTGGTGGTTCGAATCCCGGTGCAAATAACTGTCCGTGTGCGTGGGTTTGCGGTATACTGAGTGGCCCAAACTACCATTTTCGTTTCTAAAAACAAGCACATCGAGGAAATGTAATTTGCCGTCTACCTCCTCCTCCATTGTAAACTGAATTCTCGTGTTTATGCTGTTCAGATGTTCGTGGAACCGGCTTAGTTCCTCCCTACCATGTCTCCACAGCACAAAAGTGTCATCCACGTATCGGAACCATACATTTGGTTTTTTGCTGGCAGTACCTAAGGCCTGTTCTTCGAATTTCTCCATAAAGAAGTTTGCAATTACGGGACTTAGGGGGCTTCCCATAGCCACGCCATCCGTTTGCTCATAAAGCTGTTCATTGCACTTGAAATATGTGGCCGTCAAACAAGACTTAAACAGTTCTGAAATGTCGGCAGGAAAAATTCGATCCAGCTGTTCCAATACATCATTAAGTGGATCCATGGTAAACAGCGATACCACATCGAAGCTGACCAATATGTCCTCCGGCTGGACCACTATGCCATTCAATCTGCTGATGAAATGTGTCGAATTCTTTATATAAGAATCCGAACGGCCCAGCGTAGTCAAAAACTTGGCTAACGAGTAGGTGGGCGAAGCAATGGCACTTAGTATCGGTCTTAACGGCACATTTTCTTTATGAATTTTGGGCAATCCATAAAGCCTCGGTGGTAGCGCAACCGAATTGCTGAGACCTTTCTGTACACTCTCATCAATGGAGGACTTTTTTATTAACCGCGACACAGTTGTGAGAACGTTGTTAGTGGGGTCCTTATTCAGCTTCCTATATGCTTGCGGATCCAGTAGATCAGTAATTTTACTCTGATAGTCGGCCACATCCATAACCACCGTTGCGCTTCCTTTGTCAGCCGGGAGAACCAAAATACTATCGTCGTCATTCAGGAGTTTTAAAGCTCTTCTCTCACCCACAGTTATATTACTTTTCGGCGGTTTTGCATTGGCTAATATTCTCACTGTTTCTATACGGATTTCTTCAGCTGTTACAGAATCCACACTGCGAATTCCTGCTTCTACACTGGCTATAATTTCTTCCGTGGGCACAAAACGCGGACTAACAGCAAAATTTCCTCCCTTGGCAAGCACAGATGTCTCATCGTCAGAAAACGAACGTTTGGACAAATTGATAACGGTCCGGGAAACGTCTAAATGCCGAACCGTCTGATAAGTTAACAAATTATCAAACTTCTTCTTCTGTCTACTAGACGTTGTCAACATACGCTTCCCCATGGTATCATGCAGTAGTCTATCAATTTTATCCCAGTCACTGCTGCACAGCTTATTACTGACCGTAATATGGAGAGACATTAACTTACAGTTTGTGCTTGCCAAGTCCCGTCGGGTCTGCTGAATGCGCTCTCGTAGTAAGGCCTCCTCAGTCCGTTTGAAAATGCTTTGTGCCTTTCCCGAGTAGAACAGTCGCTTCATCTTCAGAAACTTCGGTATAACGCCGACGGCTCTGCAACGAGACAGGAATGTGAGGGAACACAAAAGCTGCACTCTCTTCTTCTGGAGTCCTTCCAGGCGTCGCACTTCTCTTGACATCTCCTCCCCGTAGAGGCGTCTGATACTAAAATGCAGACTTTCACGACCGGAAAAATCATGTCCATTATAATTATCCGGGCTGTTATGCCGTGGTCGGTTGATGAATTCTGTGTCGATTCCCAACCACGGCATAACAGCCCCGATAATTATAATGGACAGTGATTACAAACTCGAGACAAATTTACAGAGAATAGCCTGCACTTCCAAAAAAAAGAAATGCTGTCTCAGCCCACTTATCACTATAACGTTGCACCCCTCTGGCCTGGGAGCATTCACAGATTCGGTAGGGAAGTGTGTCATAATACTATCACATCCCTTCCAGAGGCAAGCAGGCCAACTACTGTTGTTCTTGATATCCAAGATACTGGCACTGGGATGGAACTGACATCTGACCTGATGCCACACACGTTCTGTTGTTGGTATATTTGGATTCTTACAGGCCACAGAAACATTTCAGCATCACACAGTCAGTTCATAGAGACACGTAACATGTGTGAACAAGCAGTGTCCATTGAAAAATCGCACTATAATACAGTCGCATGAAATATATCACATAAAGATGCAGATTGTCTATGTCTTACCGTTATGCTGTCAGAGTTCCCACAGTCACGGCCAGCCTTACCTCAAATTATACCCCATGACTCCCTACACCAAAACGTCAGGAGTCACATGGCTGTACCTTCCCAAAACACTGGAAGACTCGGACTTCTCCTCATATCGCCACCACATTCTGCAATGATGGCCATGTGGATTAGTGATTCATCGCTTAACGAAATGCTGCGGACTCACAAGCAGTTGATGCTTCCCAGTCACAACACCACCCTAAACATAGTCGTTTGGGTTGTTATATTAACGATAGTATACGCATAGGGCGGCAATTCCCTCAGCTGATAGTTGCACAGGATGGTAATTCCCTGGTCTGGCTGTTGCATGGGATGGTAATTCCCTGGTCTGGCTGTTGCGTGGGATGGTAATTCCCTGGTCTGGCTGTTGCATGGGATGGTAATTCCCTGGTCTGGCTGTTGCATGGGATGGTAATTCCCTGGTCTGGCTGTTGCATGGGATGGTAATTCCCTGGTCTGGCTGTTGCATGGGATGGTAATTCCCTGGTCTGGCTGTTGCATGGGATGGTAATTCCCTGGTCTGGCTGTTGCATGGGATGGTAATTCCCTGGTCTGGCTGTTGCATGGGATGGTAATTCCCTAGCCTGGCTGCTGCACAGAACAGTAATTCCCTGGTCTTTCTGTTGCATGGGATAGTAATACCCTGGTCTCGCTGTTGTATGGGTCGATAATTCCATGGTCTGCCCCCACATTCACATGCAGTCCAATATCTGGACACTGTCAAATCCAAATGACTGACAGATATGGATGTTGCACGAATCGACCATCTGCCCAAAAGGAAACCATAATCAGGCCCCTTTCCAAGTGTGTGAGGCGCTGATGACGCTGTCTCGTACCAGTGTGCGGCATCCCCGTTCCTTCAGTGTGAGCACTCAGTATCTGACGCCATTCGCAGCCCTTAATACCAAACCAGACAACGCTACTGCTCACTGGTTATCGTTCCAACTACCATAAAAATCGAGTGAGGTGGCGCAGTGGCTAGCACACTGGACTCGAATTCGGGAGGACGACGGTTCAATCCCGCGTCCGGCCATCCTGATTTATGTTTTCCGGGATTTCCCTAAATCGCTCGAGGCAAATTCTGGGATGGTTCCTTTGCAAGGGCACGGGCGACTTTCTTCCCCGTCCTTCATTAATCCGATGAGACCGATGACCTCGCTGTCTGGTCTCCACCCCCCAAAACAACCCAACTTATCATAGAGAACTGGAACTCTAGTCATACACTACCACGCAGAAGTTACACTGATATTCGACGACGTCTTCAGGGTGCTTCGCATTTCTTATTAGGCTGTGTCGTTTTCATTTGAACTACGAGCGTGTGATGGAAAGTAATATCTTTTAATCTTTTATGTGAAAACTCTTAAATGTTTTATTAACATTCTACATCTTTATTCTTCATACATACTCGTTTATTTCTCAACATAGTCACCCTGCCGGCTAACACATTTCTCCGAATGAGAACTCTGTTTCTTGATGCCATCACTGTAGAATATGTGACTTTGTTGACAGAGCCACAACGTCACCTCTGCTTGCACCGCTTCGTTTGTATCAAGGTGAAGTCCTCTAAGATTGAAACATCCCCTTAGAAAAATTAGTGCTGATAAACCTCTTATGTTATTTGATTTTCAAACAGCTGAGCAAAACTGAACGTACTCAGACATTTCTGTCTTTACTTATTCTGATCATCACTAAACTGACACACAATATTTTTAGCGCAACGCAATCTGACTTTCAATAATCCCTACAAAAGAATGGCCCTGACTAACAATAACCTATACCTTTCATGAATCACTTACCTCACAAAAATCGTTATTCGAACTACTGCAATACAGCGAGCGCCAATACTGCCAGCTAAATAAAAGATTCTAACTACTGAAGTCACTAACTACTGATAGTCATAGTTAGCAAATGAAAGATTTTGATAAAGAACAACCTTAATAGTGTTCAAAAGTCATAATATATATTATAAGTTCATGACATCCAGTCTTACAAATTTACTGTCTCTGATGGACACACGTCCAGATCATCCGCTCTCAAAACTCGGCCACCTCTCTCCCCACATCCACCACAGCTGGCGGCTCACCTCGAACTGCGCAACGCTACGCGCTGTTAATAGTCAACTGCCCAACACTACAATAGCAAATTCCAACAATGCAAACCAGCCACAGACTGCACGCAGCACAGTCAGTGATTTTCATACAGAACTCTACGTGACGTTACCAACCTAAAAACCTAAACAGCCTACATACAAGATGATTTTTAAGTTTTGGAAATAGATGTAAATCGGGTGGGTACAAGTCGGGGCAATATAGAGGTGGTCGATGACAACAGTGAACCAAAGTGTTCGGATTGCTGCAGATGTCGCGGCGCTTGTGTGTGGTCATGGTGAAGTGGAGGGGCCTCCACATGTGGACGAACTCTTCGAATGTGAAACTGTATTACAGCACGCTTTTTCTCACGCTCCTACATTGTTACGTAACACACGCCATTTTACACGCTACATTTCGAAGCTCTCTAGCGGTAGAGGGCTGCGTATTTATAGCCATGAAGAATAAAGATGTAGAATTTTGACAACGTTTATTTTGCATAACACTGCCGTTCTGTTCGAGTCTATATGACTAGAAATGGTTATAAATTTCTTTTCTTTTTATTTAAATATCATAATAACTTTATGAAATTTGGTGAGTTTGTCTGAAAATACAAAGACAGTATGAGGTTAAAAAAAGTTTTAAAATATTTTAAGTAATATAATAATAAACATTAAGAGTTACATACGTAATGTTCGTGTCAATATGACCAGACATTAATATGATTAAAGTCAAATACTTTCTGGTTGGCTCACATTTTATAGTAGTAATGACTTTCATTGTTTATACTTACTCTCAGCATTCAACAAGTCAACAAAGCCGCTGCGTTTACAGAAATTGACTTGTCATTACGACTTGTCAACTGTTCGAATTATCTAGTGTTACTGCTCAGTTTGTGTTCTACATTGTTTGTGACAAGTCTGAGTAGTGATATCATGGCGATTAAATCACTGACTGACGTTGAGTTGTAAGAATTAGTAAATAGCTCAACAGGCGAAGGATCATTTTTCGAGTTCGAAGATCATGTCAGTGTTCTGATGACAATGACGGCAGCCTACAGCCTGTTCAAAGTAGCGTACAGACTTTTATTACTAAAAACGGGAACACAGAATGTCAGTTGCAACCACCAGCACAACACGGTCGCCTATTGCTTCGAACGTCATCAGGAGTGCCCCAAAAGTTAGCAGGTATGCAAGCAGCAGAATAAGTGATGTAAAAAGTTCATTTTAAGTGCTATTTTCTTTAGCAGTTCAGAATGAAATAAAATAGATGTAAAATATTGAGGGGCGCCGAGTTTATTGTAAACAATGGACAAACATCGATGTTTCGGTTTCTCACGCATCCGTAGGTCTTCTATTCGATGAAGGTATGTCGTTCACATGGGGACTCTACACAAAGTTGGTGGGTTAATGATACTGGGTGGATCGTATTTCGAGCCACCATGTCCCTAGAAACATTCTGTAAAATATCGAGAGTCTTGCGATTTGATAAGAAAACCACAAGAGAGGAAAGAAGACGTCCTGATAAACCCGCCGCAAATAGCAGTATCTAGGAGAAGCGATTACAAGTCCTTCCTAAACTGTATAATCCAGGGTAAAATGTGACCGTCGACGAGTAGCTGGTAGCATTTAAGTAGCTGCTGCCCATTGAAGCAGTACATCCCAAGCAAACCGGTTAAATGTGGGATCAAGATATGGATTCTGTGTTCCGGAAAATCTTCATGTGTACTAAAAGCCCAAATTTATACAGGAGAGGAGAGTGGAGCGGCACCAGAAAAAAATCGGGGAATGAGAGCAGTTGCTGATCTTACCTCTGATTTGCGAAGTCAGAATATAACATGTGACAATTTTTTTCGTCATACAGTTTGGGACAGCTGCTCCTGAAAAGGAAACTGACAATGTTAGGAACCATACGTAAAAATGGGCCAGAGCTTCCATAAAATATGACAAGGATGTTCAGAGTTCTGTATTTTACTTCACAAATGACACTACGGTGGTCAATTCTATTCCTAAGACAAATAACAATGTTGTTACCAATGAGAACTCTCCACCATCGTGAGGACATAACTGACAGGGCTGATAAGAAGCCACAAATGAAGTTAGATTATAATTCAAGCAAAGGGGCTGTTGACAGACTCGATCATCTAACAGGTACCTATATATGAAAACGAAAAACCAATAGATGGCCCATAATAATTTTCTAGAATATTCTTGATGTTGCTGCTTATAACGCTTATGTCGCGTGGACTTCCATTGACCCTAAAGGGAAAGCAAGAAAATTGAGTAGAAGGAGAATATTTTCGAAGGAACTGGGAAAATCACTGATTGCAGAGCACATTGCGTCAAGGAAGCATTTTCCAAGAACAGAAGGTTCTTTGAGAACGGTCAGGAGCATCCAACACCATGCAGGAGCGGCAGATGTGGCTAAATCAGTAGCAACAAGAAGCTCTACTAAATGTGCACGCTGTAATTTCTGTCCTTCAAGCAACAACAATAAAACAAACATGTTGTGTGGAAAGTGTAGTAAACATGTATGCAAAACACGCGTCACCTACTTGTGTCCAAACTGAAGTGAGTAATAAGGGGAGAAACTGATATGGGCAGACGGGCAGATGATTGTTGAGAATTACTTTTTGGTGGGAATGTCTGCTTTCCTAGTACGCGCAGCATGAATATTAAACTAATAAATTTTCTTTAATGAATTTCTGTGTCTTGTTATTATTATCGCTATGATTATTAACAACATACTGCATACAACAATGTCGATGACTTACAACTCTACGAAAAATACGTGGGAGTAGAACTTTTTCAGCATTTTGTAATGTCGAGTCATATTGACCCGAACAGTACCTTTGGATAGTAAAAGGGAACAGAACAGCAGGGTTAAAAAGCTTTAAGAGTTTTCGCATAAAAAAAATTCGGAGCCATAACTTTTCAGCACGCCTTTTTATCAGTGGTAATTTGTTTCGGTTTTCAGTCCAAAACCTGGTGTGACGCACACTAATCTACCCTGTGCAAACACTTTGCCCTCTGAATATCTACTGTAACCTACATCCATCTGAATCTGCTTGCTGTGGTATAGCCTCGGGTTTTCTCCAGTCTTCGCATCGTTACCACATTGACAATTCCTTTGTGCCTCATTTTGATCACGTTGTGCCATAAATTTCTTTTTTCCACAGTTCGATGCAGTCTGTCTTCATAAGTTATAAGACCTACCAAAAAAATCTTCATTGCTCTTCGGTAGCACAACATTTCAGAACTGTCTGTTCTCTTCCTGTATTCAAACTTTCGTTCCTCTTTTCCTCGGAGCTTCCATGGCGTCATGCGATGTCCCATTCGTATGCTGTGCGGCACTTGGAAACAAATTACGAAACGTATTGTTCCCCAGATTTACCCAAAAACGTTTTTAGTTAACCGTGGTATGAACCTCTACAGTACTACACTATTAAATCAAAGTAAGACTCGTCGAACTCACTTTGACACCAGAGATAGGATTAAAATTGTCACTACCTCTATACTGCGAGCGTCGTTCAACAAACAATGCACCAAATTTTATTTTATAGGAAAACAGCATCTAATGTTGTGTGTAGCTGACGTTTCCTCTGTACCTGTACGAGGTCTCGAGCAGTTCCGGCAGATAAGACAGCTTTCAGTGAACCAAAAAGTGCCGTCTACACAAGTCACTAAAGTCTTGGTTCAGGAAAACGAAACCGTAGTGACCATACATGAACGTTTGTATGTTGGTGGACGGTAATGTTGATGTTGATTGGAGTGGTTTTAGGCGATGGGTGAAGAGATTTAGAGCGGAAACTGAGTTCCATGATCGGCCACGTTGGGACGTCCGGTCACATCTAGTGCTCCCGACATTGTGAATCGTGCGGTTGCCATTATTCTCGCAAGGCGGGGCATCACAATGCTACAATTCGTTCTAGAGCTGTCGGTGAGCATTGGAAGTGCGTCTGTAATGATGCAAAGTCTTGGTGATTCAAAGGTGTGCTCAAGATGGATTACACGAATGCAGGATTCAAAGAAAAACCATTTCATCTGAAGTGTTGGACCAGTCTGAGGCCAATGGTGAGGCTACTCTCTCATGGATTCAGTGAAAAGTGTCTACGAACACAAGAGAACAGCTTTTAACAACAGAGAATACATGCCCTTACACAATGCTGGCCTGAGGACACAGAACGTCTGGAGACTCTGTAGAAAAACAATGCACGTAAAAGAAACGTTGATTGATATTGTTACCAAATAAGAATAAATACATTCTGAGAAAAAATTGTGTGGCATTACTGATTAAATGACGCTTGTACTAATAAATTCTCTGTAGAAGTCCAAATACTTTGGAAAGATTCTCGCTTCCGACCGCTACGTTGGCAAAGGAACACCGCGACTGGTCATTACATCGTCTCCAACTGGTTTATAACAACTTAAGCTTTCTGCGCAAGCAGAACAGGTCCCTTCTTTAGTCAGGATCACTCACATCAAACGTGGCCTTCAACAGCTTTGAATCATCAGATCCACCCTCGAGGGCTCCCACCGACTACCGATTTCGCGTGTTCGTGTACAGCTACGAGAAATTATTTTAACATCCTGGCCGCTAAGCTAATTATGTTCAGGAGCAGGCACTTTCATTGAGAAATTCCCGCACCCCCCTCTATCAGAACTTCTCGGAAGAGTGCTATTTCCTGCTCAAAAGTTTATTTCCATGAAGTGATGGTAAACACCTACCTCATGGAAAGTCACACGACCTTAATCCGGCCAAATCTGCCACCACAAAAACACATTTAAGATGATTACAGAATCATTGGTCAATAATCTTCCGGTGGACAATGTCGCTCCCACCCCCACCCCCACCCCACATCGGCTTCACCATCCACGTTAGGGACCCGAACGAGCCCAAGGATGTGCTGAGAAATCATATGTTACAGACTGAGCCGTTTGCCGTATGTGTTCCACTCCTGTATAAGACTGCATTGCGCCGCACAACAGAGAAGTCCTTTCGGCAAAGACTTCCTAACATTTCAATTTCTATTCGATGAAACCGAAGTCTCTCTTTTTCAGAATCTCTTTGCTTGCGACTCTCCATTTTATTTCGCTCTACTTCAGTCATCGTCAGTTACGGTAGGCGAGGACAAAGTACGCACGGGTAAATTGACCGATACTAGTGTTTTTCCTACTTCTGAGTGTATTGTGGCAGTCCTGTAATGCCAGCTGAGAGTTCTTATGATGGAAGAATCAAGTGCTTTGTGTTAGCGGTTTGTGCTGTGAAGCTTTCGAGATGAGATGAGTTAGTTATTTCGACTTTCGATCAAAATGTTTATCTTGTAACTGATAGCTATCTGTCCGCTGTACCAAAATCCCAAATAATTACCAATATCTCGTATGTAAGTACATAATTTAACTCTTGTTATAAGCTTACTTGTTAGATTAACAAGTTGCCATATATGTCAACTGATACCAGAAGTTCAGAAATCAGGGCAAAGCTTCTACGTATTAGATGCGGCAGATGTCTGCATGCAAAATTTTGCCACAAAATGTTTTTCTTCGGTTTTAATATTGACGGCTTGGGTTTATCAACATATTTAACGGATCTTAATTTGTAGTTCACTATTTCGTGTTGACTGATTAAGTATTAATAAGACTAGTTCAACTTCATGTTAAAGAAACTACGAGAGATAAGACGTTAAAGGAGATAAGAAGCTAATAGAAAATTGATCTTCCATCAGAAATTCAGCTAAAAGGCTTAAAGGTAATGAATCCACATTACGTAAAAGATTTAAACCAGGCTTTGGAGTGGCATCATTGGGGCGTTTCCAGAGAGTGTTTCTCGAAACAGAGGAAACGGAATTGGTGAAGCATAATATCAACCTGAATTCTATGTTATATGGCTTCAAGTTTAAAAACTTCCGACATACAGCATATCAGTTTGCCGGAAGTAAAAGCGTAACCACCCGTTTAATATAGGAAGCCAAGTGTCAGGGAAGACTGGGCTTGCTCATTCATCGCTTGTCATAATTTAGCTTTGAGATAACCGGAGAAAATCAGTATCGGCAGTATAATTAGGTTCAATAAAGCATAAACGGAACTTTTTGTCGGCAACCTGGAAACTTTCCAACCTAATCTTCCGCCCCGTCGAGTCTACAATGAAGACAAAACAGAAATACAGACTGTACAGGAAAAGTGCAGAAAATGTGGCAATAAAAGGCCAAATAATAAAAATACAATATATTTTACTCGTATTCAAATGTTTCGTAGTTAAATTAGCGATTCACATTTTGATGTTTAGTACGATCACGATGATCGAACTAACGATGATGATTGTGACGGTGATTCTGATATGAATAATGAAAGTACATGACAATTTCATCCTCCTTTGGTCTCTTATAATTATAATAATTTTCTTTTACCTGAAATTTTGCCCCGTGGCAGTAGGATGTTTACCTCGCCTTGGTGCAAAGAACCATTTACTTATTTGTAACATTTTGTTAAATATAACCTTACTACATCATAGAAGCAATCTTGAACTTATGGTATCGTATAAAGTATGATCCTAGGTGTATTGTGCACAATTTTAATTGTCATGTGACCGGAGTTGCAGAAGGGAAAATAGAAAAGCGTTAAATGCGCTCCTTTGCCCCCGCCTACGCTATAATGTTACCCAGAAAGCAAAACTAACTCAAAACTTTTATTGTCTCATTTCCTAATCTAATTTCTGCAGCATAGCCTGATTCAGGTGGGCTACTCCCATTGCACTTGTCTTTTCGTAGAGATTCATCTAATAATTTCTTTTCAAATAATATCCGTTCTTATCAACTGATGTTCCAGGTCCTTTGTTGTTTGTTTTATAAATACAATGTCATCTATTTTCATATGTTTTTAGAATAACATTCTCACTGTCATAAACAGGTAACCCAAGTACACTACTGGCCATAAAAATTGCTACACCAAGAAGAAATGCAGATATTAAACGGGTATTCATTGGACAAATATATTATAGTAGAAGTGACATGTGATTACATTTTCACGCAATTTGGGTGCATAGACCCTGAGAAATCAGTACCCAGAACGACCACCTCTGGCCGTAATAAAGGCCTTCATACGCATGGGCATTGAGTCAAACAGAGCTTGGATGGCGTGTACAGGTACAGCTGCCCATGCAGCTTCAACACGATACCACAGTTCATCGAGAGTAGTGACTGGCGTATTGTGACGAGCCAGTTGCTCGGCCACCATTGACCAGACGTTTTCAATTGGTGAGAGATCTGGAAAATGTGCTGGCCGGGGCCGCAGTCGAACGTTTTCTGTATCCAGAAAGGCCCGTGCAGGACCTGCAACACGCGGTCGTGAATTATTCTGCTGAAATGTAGGGTTTCGCAGGGATCGAATGAAGGGTAGAGCCACAGGTCGTAACACATCTGAAATATAATATCCACTGTTCAAAGTGCCGTCAATGCGAACAAGAGGTGACCGAGACGTGTAACCAATGGCACCCCATACCATCACGCCGGGTGACACGCCACTATCGCGAAGACGAATACACGCTTCCAATCTGCGTTCACCGCGATGTCGCCAAACATCGATGCGACCATCATGATGCTGTAAACAGAACCTGGATTCATCCGAAAAAATGGCGTTTTGCCATTCGTGCACCCAGGTTCGTCGTTGAGTACACCATCGCAGGCACTCCTGTCTGCGATGCAGCGACAATGGTAACCGCAGCCATGCTGCTGTAAACGTCGTCGAACTGTTCGTGCAGATGGTTGTTGTCTTGCAAATGTCCCCATCTGTTGACTCAGAGATCGAGACGTGGCTGCACGATCCGTTACACCCATGCGGATAAGATGCGTGTCTTCTCCACTGCTAATGATACGAGGCCGTTGGGATCCAGCACGGCGTTCCGTATTACTCTCCTGAACCCACCGATTCCATGTTCTGATAACATTCATTGGATCTCGACCAACGCTAGCAGCAATGTCACGATACGATAAACCGCAATCGCGATAGGCTACAATCCGACTTTTATCGAAGTCCGAAACGTGATGGTATGGATTTCCCACCTTACACGAGGCATCACAACAACGTTTCACCAGGCAACGCCGGTCAACTGCTGTTTGTGTACGAGAAATCGTTTGGAAACTTTCCTCATGTCAGCACGTTGTAGGTGTCGCCACAGGCGCCAACCTTGTGTGAATGCTCTGAAAAGCTAATCATTTGCATATCACAGTATCTTCTTCCTCTCGGTTAAATTTCGCGTCTGTAGCAAGTCATCTTCGTGGTGTAGCAATTTTAATGGCCAGTAGTGTATCTTCGAGTGTAGCTCTTCGTATGTGTGAAAGTGTAACGTCAATGCTCACCATGAACTAACTGTACCTGTCTCTAAACTGTTGCTTAACAAGTGTTCTCCCTAATACACCTCTATTTGCAAAATCACTTGCGAGGCGAATAGCGCGCAAGCAATGTATTCCGATCGTGTTTGGCTCATAGGCATCGATCCACACCTGAGCACCAGTAATTACGTTGTTTGCTCAGATCACACGCACATCCCAACCAAGCAAGGAGTGCGCCTAAATGGAGTATGGAGCATATTGGAGCTCCTCGAATGGATTACATCCGATGCTTCCTTTTTCCTCGCAGTCATTGCACACGGAGGAAGAGATGGTGTATGAAATATTCACTCAATCTGGACACGCGAACAGTTCCAGCAGTCTCGTCGTCTGAAGCACAACACAGCCTAAAGCAGCCCTCAACACCAGACAGACGCTTCGCTTCATCGGATTACAACTTGCATCTCTAAAACGGAGCGTTTATTATGACTGCGTCAATTTCTCTGAGTGTTAACTGATGATATTTTCGTCGTGTCATACAGTCATGTAGACAATATCTCAGCATTAAATTAGACTTGTGTCTAGGAACAGCAAATTCTGCGCAGATCGTTTGAGGCGATCGGATGTGCTCGGTTGCTCTTAGCGCCTCCTGGTGGCAGACAACGAAAGCTTACAGCCATCTTAAGAACAAGGAGCTGTTCGATTCACTTCGCGCATGTGTAGCTACACTAGCGGCCATAACAGTTGCTACACCAAGAAGAAATGCAGATGATAAACGGGTATTCATTGGACAAATATATTATACTAGAACTGACATGTGATTACATTTTCACGCAATTTGGTTGCATAGATCCTGAGAAATCAGTACCCAGAACAACCACCTCTGGCCGTAATAACGGCCTTGATAAGCCTGGGCATTAAGTCAAACAGAGCTTGGATGGCGCGTACAGGTACAGCTGACCATGCAGCTTCAGCACGATACCACAGTTCATCAAGAGTAGTGACTGGCGTATTGTGACGAGCCAGTTGCTCGGTCACCATTGACCAGACGTTTTCAGTTGGTGAGAGATCTGGAGAATGTGCTGGCCAGGGCAGCAGTCGAACATTTTCTGTATCCAGAAAGGCCCGTACAGGACATGCAATATGCGGTCGTGCATTATCCTGCTGAAATGTCGGGTTTCGCAGGGATCGAATGAGGGGTAGAGCCACGGGTCGTAACTCATCTGAAATGTAACGTCCACTGTTCAAAGTGCCGTCATTGCGAACGAGAGGTGACCGAGACGTGTAACCAATGGCACCCCATACCATCACGCCGGGCGATACGCCAGTATGGCGATGACGATGACGAATACACGCTTCCAATGTGCGTTCACCGAGATGTCGCCAAACACGGATGCGACCATCATGATGCTGTAAACACAACCTGGATTCATCTGAAAAAATGCCGTTTTGCCATTCGTGCACCCAAGTTCGCCGTTTAGTACACCATCGCAGGCGCTCCTGTCTGTGATGCAGCGTCAGGGGTAACCGCAGCCATGGTCTCCGAGCTGATAGTCCATGCTGCTGCAAACATCGTCGAACTGTTCGTGAGATGGTTGTTGTCTTGCAAACGTCCCCAGGGATCGAGACGTGGCTGCACGATCCGTTACAGCCATGCGGATAAGATGCCTGTCATCTCGACTGCTAGTGATACGAGGCCGTTGGGATCCAGCACGGCGTTCCGTATTACCCTCCTGAACCCATCGATTCCATATTCTGCTAACAGTCATTGGATCTCGTCAAAGCGAGCGGCAGTGTCGCGATACGATAAACCGCAATGGCGATACGCTACAATCCGACCTTTATCAAAGTCGGAAACGTGAAGGTACGCATTGCTCCTACTTACACGAGGCATCACAACAACGTTTCACCAGGCAACACCGGTCAACTGCTGTTTGTGTATGAGAAATCGGTTGGAAACTATCCTTGCATCAGCACGTTGTAGGTGTCGCCACCGGCGCCAACCTTGTGTGAATACTCTGAAAAACTAATCATTTGCATATCACATCATCTTCTTCCTGTCGGTTAAATTTCGCGTCTATAGCACCTCATCTTCGTGGTGTAGCAATTTTAATGGCCAGTAGTGTAGTTCCGTTTTGAGATGGTGACAGTGAGCATCTTTGTATGAACTCAACTCAGAGCACTGAAATTAAAAATTGTATGGTAATTACTCAACTTTTAATCTCGTATACGTCGTTACAGCCTTCACAATGTACAAAAGTGCCTAGGGCCCTTATGCATCCTCTAGGACCTGTAGTTTACAGTAATGAAAGACTTAATAAAAAATTCCTCGAAAATAGAGCACACAACTTACACCAATGTATCTGCTTAGACCTCCGTAATCAGAAAAGTGTAAAATTAATCAGTTAAAATAATAAGAACTGGAATACTTGTCTTTTGAAAAATTAGTCGTAGTTTGGAGAGAGTATAAATGTCCCTACGTTTTTAGTAGTGAGATAAATTTTCGAGGATGGCTTTGTCAAGTCCTGAATTACCGTAAATTATAGGTCCTAAAAAGTGCGAAACTAGCCTAAGCTCTTCGAAAACTTGTAAAGATTGTGACAACATACTGGATATTAAAAAATTCAGTAATTAACGTACAATTTTGAATTTCAAAGCTCCAACTTGATTTCATGCATTGGCGGTCACTAAGAAGAACTCAAACTGTAACTATATCCACGTATGAGCGGAATGAATCAAAGAGCTATCCATCTTAAAGCAACCCTCGCGTTCAGTAATATGGTCAAACGGTCAGAGAGGGCGTATTGACACAGTTATAGAAATATTAACGAACAGTGTTGATGGGCCCAAACATATGCTCAATGTTGTCAATACTTTCTGAGCCATGGGTGGTTGAGAATTTACGATTTGATAATGTATTCGCCATTCAAATGTTTGTAACGCCGGAAATGCATATCCTCCTATTTCCATCTATTGTACTATTATTTTTTTCCTTGTTTTGCTACCGCAAGATATGACATTTCTGTCTCTTTATATATTGTAATTGCTTTACTGTTTGGATATATATATATATTTATGCACTTATGTCGATCTATAATTGGTTTGTTTCGTAAATATTATTTGTATTTTTACGCTGGGTCTTGCCTAGGGAAAACTGCTATCGAACGATTACGTCGATAGGTCGTGTGAAGAATCAAAGTGTGTAGGATCTTTGGTAGTGTGAACTCTGCCGCGTGGAGCGCGGGCGGAGCAGTGAGAGTCCGGCGGGAGTAGCGAGTGGAGCAGGTGTTGTGTGACGCTCCCGCGAGTTGCCGCGCTTTCGGGGTTTGGCAGCATGTAATTGCGCTCGACTCGCGGTGATAGTTTCTGACATGGTGTCGCGGACGGGAAGCATTAGCTGGCGCACATCAAGAGCCCGTTTCGCCTGGTGACCGTGTCGAGAAGAAGGCGCGCCAACATCCAGCTTCTGCAACAGCGACGGGCGACAATGAGTGACTGTCGCCACCTCCTCGATCGACGGCTTCAAACCTTCAATCAACCAACAAGGAAGACTAAAAGCACGTAAAGTTTCAGAACTGTATGGCAGACCTCAGCTTTTCAAATTGTTCCATTTGCCTCGCAAAATTACAGCAACTTAGCATGAACCTTTGTTGCTCATTGTCCCAATTGCATTGCCAAGCAGGGTCCCTTCCTTTTCCGAAATGAACCCGAGTGTCGTTGAAATTCAAACGCCAGCATTAAAATAATATAATTAGATTTCACTGCTTTAATTTCCAAGTTCAGTAGCTGGCTACAATATTTAGGTTACACGAGCACAAATTTAGAGTGCGAGTTTTGTTAGCATATTTTAGCTTACCTGTGACTGCAGCTCAGCTTGGTACGTACTAAATTTTACTATTGTTAATAGTTCAGAATCATTTAATTCAAGTTCAAAGTTAAATCTCTTGTTTCTAAATTGCGTAGAGTCAAGTTGCTTTTGAAATGATTGTTGAGGTAGTCCAAGACTAACCGTATTTTACTGGGTTTCGATGTGCTTCAGAAAGAAAGCTCACTATTAACTTCAGTCACTAAATTAACTTTCGATTTTCCGGTTTTATTAATTCTTTTGCTAAATTAAGTCAGAGTGTAGCGAAATTTATTACTTCTGACAAACTTTCAGATTTCACACTACACGTGTCAACCTTCAGTTGCCACGCTTCTAGTGTTAATTATATGTGTAATAACCTTTCTTTTTCAGTTACTATAGTAATTGTCCTTAGGACTGGCGACCGTGATTTCCCCCAAATCTCAAATATCTAATTACCGCTAGTTAATTGTTAACGTGACGGCCGCACATTTACTTTCTTTATTATCTTTACCCCTTTTCAAAATTAATTTCCACCAGTTTCATTTGCATTTTTCCTTTCATTTAGATGTAACCCTTTCCTCCCTCTTTACCGACAGGTTAACTTCGGTGACGATTGCTTTTCCAAAACTCCCATTAGGTACACGCGGTTTAATTTTTCACTGTCATTAAGGTCGATAAGTGAGGGGGGAGGTTACACGTGGCGACCTGGTGACTGGACAATCTTCAAATTTGAGGTTGTTCTGGACACGAATTTTGCATTGTGCAAATCTCGTAACAAAGTACTGGTTACGAAATGGTCGATACGTCAGCGAGAATATTCGTGTGAGGAATCCTAATTAGAGTTGAGATTTTGCATTTATATTGAAAATTATTAAAATGAGTGAAGGCAACAATTACCAAAATTTGGTAGACTTAGATACGGAACAATCGGTCGGACAGTGGGAAACGCGCACAGCGGTACCCATTGTTCCGGGGCAGGCGGCTAGCATGAAAGATGCGACCGCCGAAACGCAACAAAGAGCAGAAATGGAATTCCAGACTTTAGAAAATGTTTCGGAATCGGAAGTGATTAAAGAGGAAGCCGCTACGGAAGTAAAACCGGTAGTTTCCGGGAATGTAACTGATTTATTGAATGTTTTGATTAACGAAATCAAGAGTCAATCGGCCAAGCAAGAAGCTCAGTCTGAAAAAATTGAACGAAAGCTAGACAGTCAGAACAAAGCTATTAATGTTGTTAACAGCAATGTTGGAGTTGTTAACACAAAAGTTGATAAAATCAAAGAAGATATTGTTGTGATTAATACTAAAATCGGTAATCTTAAACAGGAAATGATAGGCGTTCAGGCGGAAATTGCGAGCATAAATACTCGTTTTTATTCCGAAATTAGCAGAATCGAGAAAAGTGTAGGAGAATCAGTTGCTCCGATCATCGAGAATAAGGTGACGGAACAAATTCAATTAGTGAAAAAAGAGGATCAAAAGAAGGTGGAAACTTTAAAGGCTTTAGTATCCGAAGTAGATACCAAAGTGACGAAGCAGGCTAATACCTGCGAAGAGAAAAAGAGGGAAGCGGAAACGCTTGCGACAACCACTTGCCAAGTGATTACGAGGGTGTCGGAATTAGAAAGGAAACTTGACGAAAAACAGAGCTATGTGCCAATCTGTGCACATAGTTCGGAGTTGTTGACGAAAGAGGAGCGGTTCGACCCCTTGAAAAAAGGCGGTATACACCCGACGGATTTCATTAAAAATTGTGAAAGAGTTTTACCCAGATCATGGACTGATGAGAGAAAAATTAATGCGATTATTGATGTGCTGGCTGGTGAATCCAAGCGTTGGGGCTTAAACCTCAACATTACGAACCTGACTTTTGACGAGTTTAAAAATTTGTTTCTGGCTGAATACTGGTCAGAGCAAAGACAGCAAAGTGTCTGGCGCGAATTTGTCGTATCGAGGCCTTTCGATGCGAATTCGCGCGGCTCGATGAAGGAGTTTTGTGAGGGCTGGATCCGCAAGTTGGAATATTTGCGTGATCGCCGCACGGAATCCGAAATAGTCTGGGAACTCTACAAAAAGCGTCCAGATGATACAAAACGCTACGTAGGAAGCAATTACAGGACAATAAATGATTTCCTGGAAAGAGTGGAGGACGAGGACAATTGGCGCAATAATCGCGACAGTGGTAGAGGCCGTGGTAACAACAACGGGTACCACCCCAACCATAACAACGATAACCAAGGGAATAATGCATACCGCAGCAATAACAATAATGGTTCGGACCGTAATAACAATCGGTACAATGCAGATAATAACAGGAATGACAGAAACCAGTATCATACTAACGTGATACGGGCTTCACAGAATAGTAATAACGCCAGAGGGTGTGATCAGCCGCCTCAGCAGCATCCGGGGAGCGTATCTGCTGGGACGAGACAGGGAAACCATTAGCCGCGCCGGTGAGGGGCCGACCGGGCGTGGAGAAATTTTGGCGGCCCAATAACAAGAGAAAACCCAGGTGTCGCCGTTATGAAAATTCCGTATGGAATAATCAACGGCGGGAGAGTGTGCCAGTGTTAGGAGAAAGGAGTGCGCCCACAAGTAGTAGATCAGCAGTATACACGGCAGTAGGTAGTACATTCACTGTCAGTGAGAACAATTTAAGTAGTGTTCCGGAAATCGATTATAAAGTGGCAGCTGTAATACCCACAGCGGAACTGGAGATTGAGTTTAAGAATGATTCGCAAGTGTCGAAAGAAGATCAGATGTCGGATAAAACGTCCGTCATCGAGCGAGGGGATGCAGAGAGGGATGAGGTCTGGTTAAGGCAGTTCGGTCGCTTATACGACGAACTAAGAGATTATAGGGGCCTGTACGGGAGAAGTGTTTATGGGGAGCGCGGGCAGGATTTGCCGCGTCTCGTCCCGCAGGAAGGTAGTGATTGTGAAGTGATAGAAAGTTCTGGCCCTAACCGGCAGACTTTACTAGAAATAGTTGATGTTAATGGGGAGCACGAGCAAGATGCGTCGTGTTTCGTCCCGCAGGAATTGAATGTTGAAGTAGTAACGGAAAGTTCTGGCCCTAACCGGCAGACTTTACCGAAAGTTGTAGTGGTAGAAGTAGCCGACCCATCCGACGCAAACCTCCAGTTTAAACATTGCGAGAGTATTAAGGAGAAAGATTACGAAAATTTTAGTGATAGCCGGACACGATTGGTAGAAAAGCACATAGATTACAGCGTGTATGAGGTTAGAGTTGACATTATGCAGTCAGACGATAGCAGTGTGGGTTGCGCAGATCCAGAGGAAGTAATTGCAGATACTACTGGGCACATTTCTCCAGGTAGATTGGCAGATGAGATCAATCTGACCAAAGAGGAATCAACGAAGGTGACAATTAGTGAATCGATAGCAAAGCAATACTCACTAGTTGACGAGTTACAGGAAAAGGTTTCGGTATTGGAGGCGAAGCTACAGACTAAGCCTCAGGACAAACGTGTTGAAATTAAAACTGTATGTGAACAGAGGCTGAAAAAGCCGCCAGATAAGCCGAATTTAGGATCAAAGCCGGATGGTTTTTTCTGGAATGACCTGGATAAAGGCGAGGATTTACTGTGGGAAAATAAAGAAACAGTCGAGGACAAGTGTAGACAGATAGTAGTGTCTGTTAATATGCACGACCTACAACTAAACGTGTTGATTGACACCGGTGCAGAATTGAGTGCTGTATCTGGGAAAATATTTGAGTTACTGAAAGACAGACCCGGCATCGTAGTTATGCCAGTAACAGGAGTGAAAATTATCGGTGCTACTGGGAAGGCCAGTAAACCGGTCACAAAACAGATTTTTGTCCACTTCGAGATATGTGGGGCACGATTTGAACAAGAGTTTGTCGTCGTGCCAGACTTAACTGCGGAAGTAATTATCGGGTTAGATTGGCTATTAAAGTACCGTGCAGTGATTAACTGCGAAAGCAAAACTTTGACATGTACGTCCCAAGATAAAACAATAGTAGTTAGTTTTGACGAGGCAGGAGACGGTGTGCATAGGCAATACCAGCCTATACACATTGTTAACTGGCCGAATGGTATTGACGTAGGTATGAATTTGAACTACTGTAATGTGAGGAATCTCGGCATTGACAATAGTGTAGAAAATGAATTGGAAAGTATTGTGGAAGGTGTGTCAAACGTAACACACGAACAAAGACGAGGCCGACTTTCCCGTACCTACTGCCATCACAACCATAGGGCATGGGGCAAATATGAAGCAGAATTTAAGAGAATTATGAACACCTTGAGACATGAATCTACGGGATTTTCTCCAGAGGAAATCCTGTTGGATGACAGAAGTAAAAGTTTAGTGGAAGTGATAATCAAATTCCCTCCACGGATTGACATTAGTATTGGTGTGAAAAAAGATCGTTTGCGAGAAGTAACGAAGCTAAAAGCTGATGCTCGCATACGTCGTCATGACGCTAAAGCGCGTTCTGCTAAGTTTGCAATCGGAGACTTAGTACTTGTAAAAGCTCATGAGAAATCGAGCGAGATAGACCATGAAATCTCTAAATTTAAGTTTGTTTATAATGGACCATATAAAGTCATTGGTATACCTCACACAAATGCTTACGGAATATTGTAGACTTGAAATTGTACCAACCAAGGATTGATTAGTACCACAGATAGGGTAATTTGTACAATATGTAAATATAGAGTGTAAGATTTAAGGTTTGCTAGATTGCCATGCTTTTGACTGACCAAGGTCATTAAAGAAGTTGTAATTAATAAGTAATTAATTTTGATTAATCAATTTAATTTTAATCAATTTAATCATGATCTAATCAACTGAAAAATCCAAGCTGCTAGTTTAAGTTTTCAGCTGAGTCACAGTAGATTAAGGAATGTAAATATGATTTTGTAAATAACTGTAAGATTTCATAAATATGAGATTTACTAGTCATTGCCGATGTACTTAGACGCTGCTTTAAGTTTCAGGCTAGTACATGCGTGTGATGATGGACAGTGTTGAGTTATCCACTGTGATAGTGTTTATGGACTCCTTGAGATTACTCGGGAGTGAGTTTTTCCGAAAGAATTCAGTGAAACGGACGTTCTGGAAACGCCGTCACAAGGGCGAGTGAGATCAAGCGTGCCGCACACGCGGGCGCAACAATACTGGCGAGGCGAGCCGCTGTCGGCTCTTGTGCCGCTGTTGGCTCTTGGGCCGCTGTCGGCATTCTTTGTACTTGCGAGTACGGAAGGCGGAATTGTTTTTCTTCCTGGACAGCTGAAAGAATTCTACTGTCAATATTTATGTTTTTTTTCGATCTGATGTGTGTTATTTTCTTGTTTAGCGTTTAATGGACTCCCATGACGAGAATATTAATTATGAAAGGGTTATGTAAAAATGTGTATTCTATGTAATTAATTATTAATTTGCGTATTTTGATCTACCTGTTTTTATGACCATGTACTCTGATTAATTTTGTAAATAGTATTCCATTTCTTGATACTGTTGGGAATTTTGACAATTTTAGAATAGCTAAACCATTTTCTATGTTTTCTATGAATTTTAATATGTTGTAAACCTGTTTTATTTTGTGCAAGATGACAGAGTGGAATAAGATTAGGAGTGTCTCCACTCAATTATTATGGTCTAAAAATTGATTTATGCTTAGTTAGACGAATGCTAAATTTTGTTGATGTTTTGAGCATATGCATTTCCGCTGTTTCTTTTTTGGGACATTTTCTGAGTCTGTTTACGTTACACGAACATCCTCAGACAATGTGGGGCACGTGTAACGCCGGAAATGCATATCCTCCTATTTCCATCTATTGTACTATTATTTTTTTCCTTGTTTTGCTACCGCAAGATATGACATTTCTGTCTCTTTATATATTGTAATTGCTTTACTGTTTGGATATATATATATTTATGCACTTATGTCGATCTATAATTGGTTTGTTTCGTAAATATTATTTGTATTTTTACGCTGGGTCTTGCCTAGGGAAAACTGCTATCGAACGATTACGTCGATAGGTCGTGTGAAGAATCAAAGTGTGTAGGATCTTTGGTAGTGTGAACTCTGTCGCGTGGAGCGCGGGCGGAGCAGTGAGAGTCCGGCGGGAGTAGCGAGTGGAGCAGGTGTTGTGTGACGCTCCCGCGAGTTGCCGCGCTTTCGGGGTTTGGCAGCATGTAATTGCGCTCGACTCGCGGTGATAGTTTCTGACATGGTGTCGCGGACGGGAAGCATTAGCTGGCGCACATCAAGAGCCCGTTTCGCCTGGTGACCGTGTCGAGAAGAAGGCGCGCCAACATCCAGCTTCTGCAACAGCGACGGGCGACAATGAGTGACTGTCGCCACCTCCTCGATCGACGGCTTCAAACCTTCAATCAACCAACAAGGAAGACTAAAAGCACGTAAAGTTTCAGAACTGTATGGCAGACCTCAGCTTTTCAAATTGTTCCATTTGCCTCGCAAAATTACAGCAACTTAGCATGAACCTTTGTTGCTCATTGTCCCAATTGCATTGCCAAGCAGGGTCCCTTCCTTTTCCGAAATGAACCCGAGTGTCGTTGAAATTCAAACGCCAGCATTAAAATAATATAATTAGATTTCACTGCTTTAATTTCCAAGTTCAGTAGCTGGCTACAATATTTAGGTTACACGAGCACAAATTTAGAGTGCGAGTTTTGTTAGCATATTTTAGCTTACCTGTGACTGCAGCTCAGCTTGGTACGTACTAAATTTTACTATTGTTAATAGTTCAGAATCATTTAATTCAAGTTCAAAGTTAAATCTCTTGTTTCTAAATTGCGTAGAGTCAAGTTGCTTTTGAAATGATTGTTGAGGTAGTCCAAGACTAACCGTATTTTACTGGGTTTCGATGTGCTTCAGAAAGAAAGCTCACTATTAACTTCAGTCACTAAATTAACTTTCGATTTTCCGGTTTTATTAATTCTTTTGCTAAATTAAGTCAGAGTGTAGCGAAATTTATTACTTCTGACAAACTTTCAGATTTCACACTACACGTGTCAACCTTCAGTTGCCACGCTTCTAGTGTTAATTATATGTGTAATAACCTTTCTTTTTCAGTTACTATAGTAATTGTCCTTAGGACTGGCGACCGTGATTTCCCCCAAATCTCAAATATCTAATTACCGCTAGTTAATTGTTAACGTAACGGCCGCACATTTACTTTCTTTATTATCTTTACCCCTTTTCAAAATTAATTTCCACCAGTTTCATTTGCATTTTTCCTTTCATTTAGATGTAACCCTTTCCTCCCTCTTTACCGATAGATTAACTTCGGTGACGATTGCTTTTCCCAAATTTCCATTAGGTACACGCGGTTTAATTTTTCACTGTCATTAAGGTCGATAAGTGAGGGGGGAGGTTACATGTTGACAGAGCTTCACGAACAAGCAAAGCGGCTTCAGTCTGCATCCTTCATCGTTTCATTCCGTCTCTGTGCATATCATATTGCCTCAGATTCAATTTTTAAACATGGCTAACAACAGCAACAGTAAACAAACTTTCAGTATATAAATTATACAGCCAGTAGGCTGCATAAGTGAAATGTAAAATGTTAACCGGTTTCAATACCACTAAGGATATGTTATTCATAAGGAAGTCGCCTGTAAATTTTACACCTATTATAAAATAAACATCTAAAATACTTGAGGAGGAGGAGGAGGAGGAGGAGGTGGTGGTAAGTGTTTAACGTCACGTCGACAGCGAAGTCTTCAGAGCCGGAGCGCAATCTCGGATTAGGGAAGAAAATCAGCCGTGCCCTTTCAAAGGAACCATTCTGGCAATCTGCTAACGCGGTTTAGGGAAATCACGGGGAACTAAATCTCGATGACCGAACGCGTGATTGAACCGTCGTTCTCCCGTATGTGTGTGTTCAATATGCTGACCACTGCACCATCTCGCTCGTAAGACACTTTATACCTGACGACACTGAAAAGGAGAACATGCGATGAAAGTGGTACTTACGTAAGTTACATGGGGTTAAAATTGTAAATATACGAGATGAGCTAAGGAGCTCTAGTCAAACAGTAGAAAATATGGAATAAAGTCCTCCATGGAAACAACAAAAATTGTTACACAAGTACAGGGTATTAAAAGAGCAGGCGTTGGACTAAACGTTTGGCAACTAGTTACGATGCCAGGTAAACGTGATGTAGAGCACGCCATGTACTGGGCACTAGCAGCCTGATAAACGCTCAACTGTATGAAATACACAACTGTTACAGTAATACATCACTCTGAAACTATTTAGATGTTTCAAACAAAGTGAAGGATACGTGGTATAAAAAACAGGATATATAAAAGGAATAAAATTTTTATAAAAATAATTGCACCAATAATCAGCAATAAAAAACTTTCTGTAGCAGCACTGTTATCAAAATATCATAACAAACAAAAAAGAGGGAAATCTGCTTTACATAAAATTTTCAAAATAGAATGTGGTATACAGTGCCGTCCGACGTACCATTGTGAGGAAGTACAGAATCTGTAAAGGAGAGGGGAAAGCAACGGTTCCGGAATGGAAATGAACGAAATATGAACCAAAGCATCGTAAAGTCGACAGCAGTGCCTTAAAGGCGCTAAAGACGCCTTTGTTTCGTAACGGTAGTCGCTCGTGTAAGATGAGGCCACCGTTACTGACCATATAACTGAAGGTCTCCAGCTCTTCTAAGACATCAAGTTTCCAACCTTTCTTTTCTCTATGTAGAATCGTCATTTCGTCTACTCTTTTTGGATTATGTCGCCATATTAATACGGGCTCTGCGAAAGTAGAATTATGAACATTTACTACCTTTCTTCCATAGTAAGTGGTCCTTACATCTTACGTTAAAATCCCTACCGCTTTGTCCGATATAAAACACCGGGCAACAACCACAAGTAATTTTATACACTAATGAGCTACGTAAAGGTTCATCTGGCGTTCTAAAATTATGGATTATTTTTTTAAATTTATTTGGGAGGAAATAGCCGTGCAACCATATTGTTTGAGAGGCGCTGAATCATATACAATACATTACTTACGGAAATACATTACTTACTGAAATACATTTTCTTTATCGATATCCTCATTCAGAAAGTTACCTACTGATTCTTTTACTTGTTTTCGTTCAAAAATTTTTCCACCGATGACGGTTCATATCCGTTATTTAAAGACCATTGTTTTAATTAGATTAATTTGTTTCTTTAGTGTAACCGGTGACTGGTGTAACTATAGCGCGATGAATAGCTGAATGAAAGAAAACTGTCTTATGGATTTATGATGTGTTACATGCGAAGGCACAATCTGATCAGCATTTGTTAAATTACGGAAGGTAACAAAAGTTATTTGATGATCTAATATGGCTAAATTCAGATCCAAACAATTTAGCTATCTTTTTCATTTTGCAATTCACAAATGACACTAATTTTCTCATGAAGAGTAAAAAAATATTTCAAACAGTTGGCTAACCCTTCATTAGTTTCATTGTATTTAATCAAAATATTGTCCACGCACCTAGAGTAGCATAACTGCTGAGAAACTTCTAGCGAATTTATAAAAATATCTGCTAGAACGCCGCGTAACAGATTACCGATTGCAAGGCCATATGGTTGCTGAAACAGTTTTCCGTTACATTAAGAATAATTGTATGTAACTAACACTACTAGCAACTGTAAAATATTAATAACGTTCGATATTAATTTTACACTAATCTACCACGTTAGAAATAAGACAATCACGGTTGGAAAGTTATTTTGAATTGAAAGTAACGCGCTTCGCCGTGGTTAGACATCCTCAGATTATCTAAAAGGAAAAAGGAGAATAATTAGCTAACTCTCCTGTAAGCATTATAAAGCATGGTTCTAAGCTGCGCCAAAAATTTAACTAAAACTACAAACAACGTTCATGTAAAACTATCAAATGAAGCTCTTTACGCCGGCTAGCAAAGTGTCTTGAAGGGAGGATATAAGATGAACATCAACAAAATCAAAACGAGGATAATGGAATGTAGTCGAATTAAGTCGGGTGATGCTGAGAGAATTAGATTAGGAAATGAGACACTTAAAGTAGTAAAGGAGTTTTGCTATTTGGGGAGCAAAATAACTGATGATGGTCGAAGTAGAGAGGATATAAAATGTAGACTGGCAATGGCAAGGAAAGCGTTTCTGAAAAAGATAAATTTGTTAACATTGAGCATAGATTTAAGTGTCAGGAAGTCGTTTCTGAAAGTATTTGTATGGAGTGTAGCCATGTATGGAAGTGAAACGTGGACAATAAATAGTTTGGACAAGAAGAGAATAGAAGCTTTCGAAATGTGGTGCTACAGAAGAATGTTGAAGATTAGGTGGGTAGATCACGTAACTAATGAGGAGGTATTGAATAGGATTGGGGAGAAGAGAAATTTGTGGCACAACTTGACTAGAAGAAGGGATCGGTTGGTAGGGATCACCAATTTAGTATTGGAGGGCAGCGTGGAAGGTAAAAATCGTAGAGGGAGACCAAGAGATGAATACACTAAGCAGATTCAGAAGGATGTATGTTGCAGTAGGTACTGGGAGACGAAGGAGCTTGCACAGGATAGGGTAGCATGGAGAGCTGCATCAAACCAGTCTCAGGACTGAAGACCACAACAACAACAACAGCAAAGTTCTACGTCAGCTAAATATACATAAAACCGTGTCGATGAATCTAAATAACTACAAAGGAACTGCGTGACTCTAGACAGAACATTTGCAAAATCAATCCACAGCAACAAAGGAAAAAAGAGTTCTGAAAAACTAATAAAGGAAACCAACGAAGAATTACAAATACCTTTGAACTGTTGTAGCAGCAGGTAGAGCACGACGTAGCGCCACGCGTACATATTTGCCCGGATGCAAAACAGATGTGTGGTCTAACCGGCACTGGTACTAGAATTACCAAACGGCGGATGGTGCCATGTAGCCGCCCTAATACAGGAAAAGCACATTGGATGGAGCTAGTAACTTAAGTTGCGTAGGAGGCTAATATGGCACTGATTAACCTCTACTGAATCAGAAGGCATAAAGTAGATTAAAATTAAATTTAAAATGTAATGAAGATTAAAATTATTGAACAGGTAATATGAGCCATCCAGATCATGTGTAGTGCAGTGATGCTTGCTGTACCTATTATGTAAACAATATTGTGGTAAAGGACAGCAGTATTAAAAGTTAGCCAGCAAGCACTTCATGAGGAAAGTATAAAAAATGGTTCAAATGGCTCTGAGCACTATGGGACTTAACTTCTAAGGTCATCAGTCCCCTAGAAATTAGAACTACTTAAACCTAACTAACCTAAGGATTTCACACACATCCATGCCCGAGGCAGGATTCGAACCTGCGACCGTAGCTGACGCGCGGTTCCAGACTGTAGCGCCTAGAACCGCTCGGCCACCCCGGCCGGCGAAAGTACACAAAAGTAGCGCCACTGAACAACTGAAAAAATAAACCAACTGTAAAATTACAATAAAACTTATACAAATCTTAGAAACGAAATGTTATGTGTGAGGGGCAGAAAATCCGATGATTCCTAACCACGGCGAAACGCATCACTTTCATATAAAAAAACCTTTGCAATCGTTACTGTTTTATTTGAAGTATAAGCATGTAAACCGCTTGCTGTATCAATAACCCAACGACGCAATGGAATGAATACTATTAATGTTCCAGGTTCAAACCACTGCAGAAATCTAAAGAAAACCTACTTGCTTTCAAAAAGAATATAACAGATGAAAAAATTACGGACATTATATAGTTACTAGCACTGGTAGTTAAAAACAAATCTTTTGAATTTAATGGACTACTGTTACAACAACCAGATTGGCTTGCAATCGGTAATCCGTTCGCGGGCCATCTAGCAGCCGCTTTTATAAATTCGCCGGAAGAGAAATGTTTTTAGTAGTTATGCTGTTACAGAATTAGGTATTCAGCCCTACTCTAGGTACGTGGATGATATTTTGATTACATAGAATGAAACTAATGAAGGGGTTAGCCAACTCTTTGAAATATTTAATAATCTTCATGAGAAAATTAGTTTCACTTTCGAGTTACAAAATGGAAAACGAAATGAGCCCGGACAAGCAAGGTTATTAGGAATTCATGGAGAGGCTAGGCCCCAGGTTATGACATGATTCATTATTTGTCAAGTGATTTACATTTATTAAACATTTTTTTAAATGCAATAATAGTAAAACACAATGACATAATCTTTTAGAAGTCGCCAGTTGTTAAAACAGTAAAAGAAATGCTTTGAATTCAAAGAACCCCAATGTCTTAACAAATTTAACAACGATAGCAAAATGATACCAGACTAACACAAAGGTTTTAAATTACAGGCCCAGCATTTAACACGGTCCTTTAAGCGACTCGACAAATTTAAAGCAAAATGATTGAAGGTCACATGTACAACGACTAGCACCAATTTCGTAACGGGTAAAATGTTTAAACAAATTTAAATGTAAAAAGATTTAGGCTCACGCGAACCAGTGAAGAAAAAACTTAAGCATCAGTCACCGTGCCACAAAGCTGCGTCACACGAGGTAACAGCAGCGGCGAATCCACAATGCTGACCTGTAATATCGTGCCGCTTGTGCGCTCACCACTGTCAGGCCGGGCCAACTCCATGTGTAGCCAGCAGGAACAGCAGCTGACCGAGCAGCCAACAGCAGGGCGCTTCTAAAATAAGCGTCGTGCAACAAGAAGATGACTAGAAACACCATAGGCAAACAGTAAGATAACACACTTTCAACAAATGCCGGGTGATCAAAAAGTAAGTACAAATTTGACAACTGAATAAATCACAGATAAAGTATACAGAGGGGTACAAATTGACACACACGCTTGGAATGACATGGGGTTTTATTAGAACAAAAAAAAATACAAATGTTCATAATTGTCCGACAGATGGCGCTTCATCTGATCAGAATAGCAATAATTAAAATAACAAAGTAAGACAAAGCAAAGATGATGTTCTTTACAGGAAATGCTCAATACGTCCACGATCATTCCACAACAATAGCTGTAGTCGAGGAACAATGTTGGGAACAGCACTGTAAAGCATGTCCGGAGTTATGGTGAGGCATTGGCGTCGGATGTTGTCTTTCAGCATCCCTAGACATGTCGGTCGATCACGATACACTTGCGACTTCGGGTAACCCCAAAGCAAATAATCACACGGACTGAGGTCTGGGGACCTGGGAGGCCAAGCATGAAGAAAGTGGTGGCTGAGCACACGATCATCACCAAACGACCCGCGCAAGAGATCTTTCACGCGTCTAGCAATATGGGGTGGAGCGTCATCCTGCATAAACATCGTACGTTCCAGCAGGTGTTCGTCAGCCAGGCTGGAGATGATGCGATTCTGTAACATATCGGCGTACCTCTCACCCGTCACGGTAGCATTTACAAAACCGGACTCACGCATTTCCTCGAAGAAAAAAGGCCCGATAACGGTAGATGTGGTAAATACAACCCATACCGTGACTTTCTCGTCGTGCAATGGAGTTTCCACGACAGTTCTAGGATTTTCGGTAGCCCAAATTCTGCAGTTGTGGACGTTGACAGACCCTCGGAGCGTGAAATGAGCTTCGTCGGTCCACAACACGTTACTCAACCAATCGTCATCTTCCGCCTTCTTTTGAAACGCCCACACCGCAAATGCCCTCCGCTTCACTAAATCGCCAGGTAACAGTTCATGTTGCCGATGGATTTTGTACGGATAGCATCTGAGGGTATGCCTCAGTGTCAACCAAACCGTAGTGTATAGAATGCCGGTGCGACTCGCGACTGCACGAGCGCTGACTTCCCCGTGCATAGACAAACCCGCTACAGTCTCCAATTCTTCCTGAACTGTCTCAGCAGCATTCCGGCTTGTGCTCGGTCGGCCACTATGGGGTCTATCATCTACACAACCAGTGGCTTCCAATTTCGAAATCATTCTCGCCATAGCTGCATTTGTCAACGGACCTTTACCCGTTCGAATCTCCTTCCTATGGCGATAGGATCGTAACGCTGAACTAGCACATTCCCCATTCTGATAATACAGCTTCACTAAAAGCGCCTTTTCAGGTAACGTCAACATGCTGCGACTGCTGATGCCTCTGATTCTCTCTCTCATTACAGGTCCTTTTATACACGATTGTCATGAACAATCACTAACGTTTTGGTGTCCAGCGGCATCTGTCGGATATTTTGTGAACTTCGTTTTTTTTTTTGTTCTAATAAAACCCCATGTCATTCCAAGCATGTGTGTCAATTTTTACATCTCCATCTACATTATTCCGTGGTTTATTAAGTTTTCAAATTTATACTGACTTTTTGATCACCCGATAGCTGTCTGAAGAAGCAGTTCAGAATAAGCTACAACAGCCGGCAAATGGTGATCAACAGAAATTTCAAAAATAGTACAGTTTAAACACTGGAGAGAACCAAGAACGAGTACTTTAATATAATCAATCTACAAACATATTTTAAGTAGATTTTAAATACCAATTTTAAACTTGCCTTCCTGGTTGAAATCCTGGTTCTATTAATAATATACCATTTTCTTATTTTTTTTTCAGAATAAATTTCAGTCATTAGTTGCGCACCCGGTATACTAATAGATCTGGCCAGATCAGAATCGAAAACATAATTGAAAAAAACACGTTAATCATAAATATTCATGACAGCACCAGTAGCATTTGCGACTCCGTCACATTCCCATCGCTTGCAAAAAAAAATGTTGAAATGTGTGAAAAATCTTATGCGACTTAACTGCTAAGGCCGTCAGTCCCTAAGGACAAACACACACAACTATGCCCGAGGGAGGACTCGAACCTCCGCCGGGACCAGTCGCACACTCCATGACTGCAGCGCCTTAGTCCGTTCGGCTAATCTCGCGCAGCATCGCTTGCACAGACGGTGACAGTAATAATGTTACGCATCATTTGGCAAGGAGAAAAACTATTAAAACCAAACAATAAAGAAACTGTCACCGCAGTCGTCACACCCGGGGATCACAACTCAGTTATTTTTCTGGAAAGTAGTGCAGAGCACTCAGCAAACATCGAGGTGGGGAGGCTCAAACAGTTTGTGTAAGCGATACAGGCCACACTAACGGCGGATCCAGATTTCACGGAGAGTACAAATTCATAACTCAGGGAAGAATCACACAGGGCAGGGCAGTAAGAACAGAGCCCGCTAAGCTGCCAAAGTAGATCACACAAAACGGGTCGACAACAGGAAAGATATGCCCTTTCAACACACCAAAACCAGCTAAACATAATCAAAGACTTCCCGTTGCAACGGTTCCCTCAGAGCGAATAAGCCAAGACACCGACCTCCGGCTCGCGACAACATACGTTTCCTCTAGCCGACTTCCTCCCACTTCGTTCCTGGTTACTGATCGTTCCACACCCACCCGAACCGCAAACATTTCAACCATTTCGATCTACAGACAGCAGTCGATACGAGCCGACACGGCTCACGACAGCTAAATTATTTGGATCTGAAGTTGGCCTTAGTAGATGATAGAATAACTTCAGATATCTTCCCTAAGGCAACGAATATTGATAAGATTGTGCCTTCGGATTCAACGCATCATCAGTCCCAAGAGACAGCTTTCATCTATTCAGGTATTCATTGCGTTATAGTCACATCTCTATCACCAGCTACACTAAAGAAAGAAATTAATTAAATTAAAGCAGTGGCCTTTAGTGATGGTTATGTACCCTCAATAGTGGAAAAAATATTTCGAATCGAAAACCAGTAAAAGGAACACTACTCTAGCTAACTTTCTGAATGAGGTTTTTGGTAGAGGAAAATGTATTTCAGCACCTTATACAAGTAATGTATCGTATAGGATTCAGCGTCTCCTAGTTCAAAAATATGGCTGCAATGTTATTTTCTCCCGAACTAAAGTCTGCAAAAAAAGTTAATCCATAATTTAAAGACGTCACATGAACCATTACGTATCTCAGGAGTGTACAATATTATTAGTGGTAGTTGCCTGGTGTTTTATCTGGGACAAACTGGTAAGGCTTTTAACATAAAACACATCAATATTTTAGAAGTTTATTTTATTACATGTGTAAAACATTATAGATGACTCCCTTCCCTCTCGCAACAAATGCCCTGTCCACACGATACACTACTCCTCACCCTCTATCTTTCCCCACAGATTGTGTAACCAATTATCCATCTCGACTCCTACCGCTCATCGTCATAGTTTTCTTGTCTAACAAGCCCTTCTCTTTCTGTCCACACTCCTCAACCCTACGGCACGTACCCCCCCTTCCAGCAATACTTCACACTCCAGTGCAGATCCTTCAGATTTTAAGTGAAAGGGCAATGCTTCAGTATTCTAATTAGAAGAATTTCACCTTCCTTTGATTTGTTTTTAAAATGAATATATTTCCGTTTTTTAACTTCTGTCCTTGATTTTTAATTTACAATAGAAAACAGTCCCAAATTTTGCTTGTATTTCTCATTATAATTTTTTGCAATTCGCTTGGCTGAAAGGGAGAACATTGCACCGCTGACAGTCTACTCCCCATCCACATCGGGCGATGGGGATGAAGTAACAGAGAAAAAATATTGTAGGTGACTTCTTTCTGAAGAAAATACCCTTAGCGGTATTGAAACCTGGTCAAGGTTTTACATTAAACTTATGCAAATGATTGTATTCTTTATATGTTGAATATATTTCAACGCAAATGAATTTTAATAGAGCTATGCAGGGATAGTCGTATTTACTAATTTAGGACAGTCGATACTGAATTCATCTTGGCATTGTTCCTTTCATTATTCTGAAAACTCAGTAGTTCTACAACCTCGTCCAGGGTAAAAAGAAAGGCTTGTACTTCGAAAAGTACATCAAATACGTGCAATAAATAGTAAGAGGTTTGTGAAATTCAATAACATTTTTGCCCCTTGTGTTTGTTGATATTACAGCACTAACTTCAAGTATCCTAATGACCTGCCTGTCATTGGAAATCTCTATGCTGTACTTAATCTCTCGCCGACCGCAATTGCCACTCTCACTAACGTTGGTTCGTTGGTTGATTTGGGGGAGGGGACCAACCAGCGAGGTCATCGGATTAGAGAAGGAGGGGAAAGAAATCGGTCATGCTCTTTTCAAAGGAACCATCCCGGCAGTTGCCTGAAGCGATTTAGGAGAATCGAGGAAACCCTAAATCAGAATGGTCGGAGGCGGGATTGAACCGTCGTCCATTGTACTAACTGCTCCGCCACCTATCTTGGCTGCATTAAGGTTTCTTGCTTCTGTCTTTTGTGTCATTTCAAAGTCGGTAATTTGTTGTAAAATGGCAAACTCATCTGTAAATAGTTTATGAATAATCTCAGGTCCATCATTATGATTTTAGTAAGTAAATTATCATACGGCAAATCGCGCCGTTTTCTTAGCCGTTGTCAGACCGATTTACTCCTTCTTTTTTTGGTTTCTGGTGTTTACAAGTTAGAGCTAACATAATACTGTACATGTTTTCTTTAAGGTACTCGCAAAAACAAGTTGGCAACTGGCAATATTATAGACAGTGTGAGAGCCGCTTCACTATACTGAAGATATGACGAATTAGTAGTGTTAATAAGTAAACATTCACCTGTGCAGCACTAAACAATATGTGTAGGCACTCTTAAAAGCGACTATAAGCTCTCACTGTCTGCCACCAGAAAGCGCTACGAGCTGCGGGCCCGAAACTAGCTGAGAGTATCCGATCTGCACGGAGATTTGCTGTCCCTACACTGAAATGTGCATCTACATGCTGTCTTCTGCTGAAAACTAACTGACTGTTGCAGTTAACGGCATCCCATTTGTGCACCGCATAAGACAAACTATGTGTGCGCCAGAAATCGTCGCTCCGCCCCTTAACGCAAAGTCAACGTAAAGCGAGACGGTGGTGACAGTTGGCAGAAACGATGAATCGCTATCGAGTACCTCTGTCAATACAATATACTGTGCCAGAATATCATCAGACTGCTCATCGTACATTGAAGCACCAAAGAAACTCGTTGTTGTTGTTGTTGTTGTCTTCAGTCCTGAGACTGGTTTATGCAGCTCTCCATGCTACTCTATCCTGCGCAAGCTTCATCATCTCCCAGTACCTACTGCAACCTAAATCCTTCTGAATCTGCTTGGTGTATTCATCTCTTGGTCTCCCTCTACGATTTTTACCCTCCACGCTGCCCTCCAATACTAAATTGGTCATCCCTTGATGCCTAAGAACATGGCCTACCAACCGATCCCTTCTTCTAGTCAAGTTGTGCCACAAACTCCTCTTCTCTCCAATTCTATTCAACACCTCCTAATTAGTTATGCGATCTAGCCATCTATTCTCCAGCATTCGTCTGTACCACCACATTTCGAAAGCTTCTATTCTCTTCTTGTCTAAAGTATTTATCGTCCATGTTTCACTTCCATACATGGCTAAATTCCATACAAATATTTTCAGAAACGTCTTCCTGACACTTAAATCTATACTCGATGTTAACAAATTTCTCTTCTTCAGAAACGCTTTCCCTGCCATTGCCAGTCTACATTTTATATCCTCTCTACTTCGACCATCTTCAGTTATTTTGCTCCCCAAATAGCAAAACTCCTTTACTACTTTAATTCGACTACATTCCATTATCCTCGTTTTGCTTTTGTTGATGTTCATCTTATATGCTCCCTTCAAGACACTATCCATTCCGTTCAACTGCTCTTCCAAGTCCTTTGCTGTCTCTGACAGAATTACAATCTCATCGCCGAACATCAAAGTTTTTATTTCTTCTCCATGGATTTTTATACCTACTCCAAATTTTTCTTTTGTTTTCTTCACTGCTTGCTCAATATACAGATTGAATAACATCGGGGAGAGGCTACAACCCTGTCTCACTCCCTTCCCAACCACTGCTTCCCTTTCATGCCCTTCAACTCTTATAACTGCAATTTGGTTTTTATACAAATTGTAAATAGCCTTTTGCTCCCTGTATTTTACCCCTGCCATCTTCAGAATTTGAAAGAGATTGTTCCAGTCAACACTGGCAAACGCTTTCTGTAAGTCTACAAATGCTAGAAACGTAGGTTTGCCTTTCCTTAATCTAGCTTCTAAGATAAGCCGTAGGGTCAGTATTGCCTCACGTGTTCCAATATTTCTGCGGATTCCAAACTGATCTTCCCCAAGATCGACTTCTACTAGTTTTTCCATTCGTCTGTAAAGAATTCGCGTTAGTATTTTGCAGCCATGACTTATTAAACTGTTAGTTCGGTAATTTTCACATCTGTCAACACCTGCTTTCTTTGGGATTGGAATTATTATATTCTTCTTGAAGTCTGAGGGTATTTCGCCTGTCTCATACATCTTGCTCACCAGATGGTAGAGTTTTGTCATGACTGGCTCTCCCAAGGCTGTCAGTAGTTGTAATGGAATGTTGTCTACTCCGGGGGCCTTGTTTCGACTCAGGCCTTTCAGTGCTCTGTCACCCTCTTCACGCAGTATCATATCTCCCATTTCATCTTCACCTACATCCTCTTCCATTTCCATAATATTGTCAAGTACATCGCCCTTTTATAGACCCTCTATATACGCCTTCCACCTTTCTGCTTTCCCTTCTTTGCTCGTATGGGCTTGCTTATTCAATTACAGGGATATGTAAACAGACAGAAAACGGTGCTGCAGTCGGCAACGCCTGTATAAGAGAACAAGTGTCTGGCACGGTTGTTAGATCGGTTGTTGCTGCTATAATGACGGGTTATCAAGATTTAAGTGAGTTTGAACGTGGTATTATAGTCAACGAACGAGCGTGAGGCACAGCATCCCCGAGGTAGCGATGGAGTGGGGATTTTCCCGTACGATTTTTTCAGTAGTGTACTTTGAATATCATGAAACTGGTAAAACTTCAAATCACCGGCATCGCTGCGGCTGGAAAAAGATCCTGCAAGAACGGGACCAACGACGACTGAAGAGAATCGTCCAGCGTGACAGAAGTGCAACCCTTCCGCAAATTGCTGCAGATTTCTGAGCGGGGCCATCAACAAGTCTTAGCATACGAACCATTCAATGAACATCATCGATAAGGGCTTTCGGAGTCGCAAGCTCGCTTGTTTACCCTTGATGACGGCACGACACAAAGCTTTAAGCCTCGCCTGAGCCCGTCAACACTGACATTGGATGTTGATGACTGGAAACATGTTGCCTGCTCGGACAAGTCTCGTTTCAAATTGTATCAAGTGGATGGATGTGTACGGTTATGGAGACAACCTCATGAATCCACTGGCCCTGCATGTCAGCAGGGGACTGCTCAAGCTGGCGGAGGGTCTGTAATGGTGTTGGGCATGTGTATGTGGAGTGATATGGGACCCTTGATACGTCTAGATACGATTCTGACATGTGGGATGCCTTGAAATGTCAGCATATCTGGGATGCCTTGCAACGTGTTGTTCAGAAGCAATCTCCTTCCCCTCGTACTCTTACGGATTTATAGACAGCCCCGCAGGATTCACTGTATAGGTAGGATGCAGTTACAACAGAACTTTTTAATAATTAATGGACTTACTGTAGAATTACAGAGACAGGAGAGGAAGAGATTGACAAATATAGTGGATGATGGACATAGAGGGGGCGGGAGAGAGTTGGCCTGAGAGTCTGGGGTAAAGGATATTGGCAGATAGAGTAGCGAGAAGGGAATGGAGAGAGAAAGGGATGAGGAGGAGGGAGTTGACAGAGAGAGAATGGGCAGAAAATGGGGAAGAAGAAGTTGGACAGAGAGAGGTGCAGGAGAGAGAGTGGTGAGGAGGGAATCGACATAGAGGGGCGAGGAAGATAGGCTCATAGAGAGGGAGAGTGTGAGACAGTAGAGATAATGGAGATGGACACAGAGAGGTAGAGAGAAGGACATAGACAAGAGGGATGGTGAAGGGGTAGATCGACAAAGATGCTGGGTTGGAAGAGATGGACACACACATGGTACACGTGTTATATGGAACATGGATATATACATGCCTTGACAACAATTTACACAATAGTCGATCCTGTGTAAGGAAAGCACTGACAGCTGGGGATGCTTCGGACTTGTTTCAGCTGCGAATGGCTTGCGACTTCTAAATGAAAATGATATCCAACAAAAGAGCACCAGAAACACTGAGGCGTATCCATGGATAGGTCAACATAGCACCAGCAGAACTGAGGTGTTTCCACAGAAACGTCAACGTAGCACCAGCAGCACTGAGGTGCTTCCATTGATTCGTTCACAGATTCACCTCGCCTGATTTCGTGTCGCAGTCGCGTGAGGCCACGTCGCCGGGCACACTGCAATCTTTCCGTTTTCATCTTACCCCGCTGCGACAACAGGATTACGTCTCAGGTAATAACAAACGGATAACTTGCTTTTATTTGTTCCAGTATGTGAAATGCGAGCAATGCAGGTACAGCAGCAGGGAAAAGGCTAGTTAGTTAATGAAATGATATTGAGCAACCAGGTTCAGCGGCCCAACAAAAGCAATACACAAAATTGTACAATATCATGGCGCTGGGAACTAATTGGAGTGCCTCCACAGAACACCAGATTCAATGTGTAATTTCCGCATGGCCATCATGAAAGAGTACAAGAGACGAAACACAGGTCATCTGAAAAGTAATAAATATTAGCGTTCATCAAACAACCATTACATTCACTATTGTACCGATACAAACCTGTCAGACCGTTCCACAAAACTAGACCTCATTCACCAGTGGCAATTAAAATTACTATATAAATTGCAGTAATAAATTTTCAATAAGTTCTTTCATTGCGTACAATAAGGCGTATATCAAACATTAATGTCATGCAAATGTAGATTGATGACTTATTAGCCTTGACTTGTACATTAATACCAACTGCAGACGGTGACAAGACATTCATGAATACAAGCCTCAATGTTCAACTGATTACATGAATAACTACCAACGTCAAAACACAGGAGCTGCCGGTAAGCACTGTATCAATAATTTGTTCAACAGAACGGCAGAATTCGTCAGCAAAATTCATATGCAGTCCCTGAAGTCACGAAGTGGGGAAGACGGCACTCAAATATAATTTAGCTAAGCCAAGCACTTTAAGTTTCAGAGAAAAGGCACTGACTTTTTTTAATGTTCCTTGTAATTCCGTGTTTCAATAAGGAAATAACTCCCCTCCTGGAAGTTCAGCTGTGCCGAGGCAATCCACCGCGGTGTAGTAGTTATTCCCACTTCAGTCAGTACTGGCCGATAATGCCGACTCTGACACCCGTGCTGCTCCCGGTACAGTATGCCGGGCCGATCACAACCACAACACACTTCCTGTAGCCGCCTCGGCTAACCCAGGCCGCACATAACAAGGGGTTGCCGAACCGTGCTGTTACCCTGCTCACACGACGCTGCCTTCTCACTTCCCGCCCCTGATACCGCTTGCGGAACGGGCTACATGTGGCGCCACCGCGGCGAGCCACAGATCTTCATTACAACTGGAATGTGCCTAGAATCGGCACGATACTGAAGTGTATATATGTTCATATGTTCTTAGTAATATTCCATCCTCAGTCACGATATTTTTATTTCCTAATCACTCTCCAATGCGTTTCGGAGCTACAGGACAAGTAGAAGAAAATTTACTATAGTAATATGTCCGGAAACCGACACCTGCTGAGATATGGACCGTTTTGCATCTGCGATTTGCAGGAATCGGGATTCACGAGACATTGCATAGTAAATTGCCGCAATATGTACGCGTGGGCAAAATGAAAGCCTCTAGCAACCATGGACGTAAGGCCTCAGAATCGCACAGTATCAATGTAATGGCACGAATTGTCGGTGACAGTCTCAAACAGCCATCACTTTACCAACAAATTAACGGCTACTATGTATTACCGATTGCTCCTCCGTGAATTACCAGCGCTGTAGCACTACAGCACTGTGAATAATGACTGAAGGGTGTGTCAGGATGCTTGGTAACCACATGAAGCACTGCCTATAGTGCCTACTTCTACCCGGTTGGCAACCACTGTGGTTTATGCACGACTGAGAGCCACACCATTTTCTATGTATCGTGCGACAGCACCTCACAGTAATGTATCAAGAACGATGGGTTGTTCGGGGAGGTCCGCTAGCATGGACTTCACCTTCATCGTACCTGAATCGGTAGGATTTTTGGCTTTAGAGTCATTTAATCCTCGCCTTACCAGAGAGGGGAGAGGTATTTCATGCCCATCTTTTCAAAAGTTGGTCTTCTATTTAAAAATTTTGGAAAATGATTGTTGCTGTTTTTAATGATTTTTTCTACCACCTTCCGTAATTGTTTTAAATTTTTCAGCAGAAGTTAAAACAAAAATTTAATGTTGCTTTTCTCAGGTGACTTTCTACAGCTGTTGGGTAACTTGGAAAAATCGTATTTGGGGTTGGGTTGTTTTGAGGGAGTAGACCAGACGGCAAGGTCATCGGTCGCATCGGATTAGGGAAGGACGGGGAAGGAAGTCGGCCGTGCCCTTTCAAAGGAACCATCCCGACAGTTGCTGGAGCTATTTTAGGGAAATCACGGAGAACCTAAATCAGGATGACCGGACCCGGGATTGAACCGTCGTCTTCCCGAATGCGAGCCCAGTGTGCTAGCCACTGCGCCACATGACTCGGTAAAATCATATTTGTGCCGTCAACTGCAAAACTGAATGTTTATTTTCTACTGATTTCAATTATTACAATCATATTCTCAGGAGAAAAATATCGTACATCAATAAATCAAACGTACATTTGGTTGGATCAAATTTGACGGTAATGAATCAAATATACATTTTTTTTTAAGAAACCAAAAATTTACGTCTTAGTAGTAGACGTGACTTTCCACAATAAATATCAGATTCACATTTTCATGTTCAGGATCGCTGTTAAACATCAAAACATATTTAAAAATTGATCTGTGAATCAAAGTCAACGACAGACATACAGTATTACCCCTAGGTTCTGGAAAATGCGTTGGTATTGTGAGGTCGGTTCTCAAAGATATTTTTAGGTTCTGGACCCTACTAATACTTCAGCACTTACTTAAAAAGTGTGTTGATAGCCCACTTTATGGAAAATGCGTTGGTATTGCTAGGTTTAAAGGCACTGGGCTATTCTCAACCCTTTGACAATGTTACAGGAGCGTGTGACCAATGCATGTGGCGCACACCGTATTGAGCCAGGTGTATCGATGTTGTGTGTGGTTCACTGCGAAGAATGACTGAAGAGTGTGTCAGGATGCTTGGTAATAACATGAAGCACTGCCTATAGTGCCTACTTCTACGTAACTGACAGGCGGGAATGAGAGACCATATAGGCTCACATTTAAAGGCTTAATCGTTTCCCGACGTTTCACTATAAGGGCTTTTATTCTAGTGACTAATGCTAGCCCCTGCAGGAATGCGTGGCACTGTTTTCTAAACACCCTGTAGACCTAATGGGTGTTACATATTCCTCCGTTTTTCACCGAACAGTAGCAGAACTACACAGTCGCTCATTTACGGGGAAACTATCTCAGAGGCGATTAATGAAACACATAAAGAATTGTAATGTACTACCTGCGTTTGACCATATAACACACCACATCACACCAAATATTATTTAGCTAAACGTAGATAATACATCACAGTACTTAATTTATGTCATTAAACCTGAATCACAAAGTTTTTTCGTAAAACTTACAACTATGTCGTTCTGTTCTCTTTAAGTCAAAAACCAATTCAGTTGTAATGCCCATTATATCTATACATGCCTTGAAAAATGAGTTGTACCTCTGAAACGTGTTGGACAGTAGTTAGAACATAAAAACACTTGCTTCTGAATTCGGAATATTACTAGTAAAATATATGTCTAACCTAGTAGCTACAGTCACCGACAGCTCACGATTCAGTGTCTTGAAATTAACGTGCATTAGTATCCGCCTCGATAGCTCAGTGATGGTGGCATGGTAGCTCAGTGTGTTCGGTCCGAGGGCTGGTTGCTCTCTGTAATACAAAAACTGAGTAAAGGAACCAACGGTCGACTAGAAAGGCTGTTGTTTGACGTCCGCCCCGATCACACGCAAGGAACAATACCGAACAAAATGAAGTTAAAAAAAAAGTGATCAGTGTGATGCAAAGGGTCTTGGTTCGATTCCCGGCTGGATCGGAGATTTTCTCCGCTCAGGCATTGGGTGTTGTGCTGTCTTCAACATCACCATATCATCCCCAGCGACACACAAGTCGCCGAAGTGGCGTCAACTCAAAAGACTTGCACCAGGATACCAGTCTACTAGACGGGAAGTCCTAGGCCACGCGACATTTATTTTCAATGTGCATTAGTAACGGTATGAGCTCCTGAATAAAAACCCGCGAGCGTTACCCACTCGTCACCAAATAAACAGTTTTGCATTTCTCAGCATTCCATTAGTAATTTGGCGACAGTGCGCAACGGAAAAATTATTACACGCTATCTATTTATCACGATATTTATTAAATAATTATACCTGACATAGGAGAAGCTGTAGGAATTAGAGTTCACAAAAGGAAATCGATTTCACTACACCAACATTTAATCTTGCTGAAAAGTGACTCAAGAAAAAGAAAAAACACAGAGACTAACCATGAAATAGTTCAAAAATTGTGCAAATGGCTCTGAGCACTATGGGACTTAACATCTGAGGTCGTCAATCCCTTAGAACTTAGAACTACTTAAGCCTAACTAACCTAAGGACATGACACACATCCATGCCCGAGGCAGGATTCGAACCTGCGACCGTAGCAATCGCGAAGTTCCGGACTGCAGCGCCTAGAACCACTCGGCCACCGCGGCCGGCCATGAAATAGTGAACTTCATCATGTGGGGCTTTGATTGACATCGTTAGGAAGACTGAAAGAATAACAACATCAAAGTTGTTCGTATTCACAACTCACATGTTCAGATAAACAAGAAAAATAGCCAAAGTACTCCGCATCCAAGATCCATACCAGTTTGCCAAATGCGGGGTGCTCAGACTACGGATTCTGAAATATGAAACTAACACATCATGCTGTTAGCAACTGGACACCTACATTTACAGAGTGCTCTGGCAGCATGGGACAACAGCCAGAAAGAGAATCATCAGAATGACAGGAAACGAATGATAAGAATACAACGTTCTATGATCTCAGACTCCCTTTGGAGGGGCAGCAGAAAGCTTGTAGCCAATCTGACGAAAGTTAAGTGTGCCTTGTCGCATGAGAATAGTGGAGAATACTGCAGAAGATTCCTTGATATGATGTAAAAATATTCATAAATATTTTGTTACGTTCGTACTGAGTTTTAACGGTCTTCCACTGTTAGAGGACGTAGCAAACACAGTGTCTAGATGAGGAGGCAATACACAGGACTAGTCGAACAGAAATACTGTTGATAAGGTGCTAAATTTCTCAAGTTTCATGGGAACTGAAAGTCAGGATTCTTGTTGACACCAATACTGAGTAGGTACTTGCTACATCTCAAGTGGGCACTTGGGGGCTATGGCACCGTATGGCTGCGCGGCTGGAATTAACTCCCATATACTGCAGTTTCAGAATACGTCGAGAAGGCCCTGAAAACCACCTTACTTGAGACGAACTTTTCTGCCATCCAGGAGATATCACTGTTAGTCCCAGAATTCGCTTCCTTTCATGGAAACTTTTCATCCGTCATCCAACAGGTGTCCTGGCCGTTTAATATATGAAATAAATGTTACTAAATTGATTCAGTATCGTGGGGTGATCTCTGGCAGTCATGTTACGGTCTATTAATATTACAGCATAAATCAATGCTGCAGTTACCATTAGATTTCAGCAGGATAGTGGGAAATTCAGCATGGAAAGAGGAATCCGAAATAAGGTTATATGGCAGAAATATTATTCTCACCAGTCCTAGAGGAAGCTATCAGATTCTTCAACTATGGGAACGGAGAGGGTATACATATTAATCGAACTTACCTAACCAACTTCACTCCTACGGTTGTCATTCCGGTTTTTGCCTCCAGTGTGGATAAAGTTCAATAAAGAATGGAAGACCAATTATAAATTCAGACGTCAGAATTAATAATAATAAGAAAAAATAAAGTCTAATAAATATATCAAAAGATATAAGCAAACATCAGTAGGGAAGTAATACGAGCAGGCGATGAGTTCTTGTGTTTAGGGCAGTTGAAGACAACGACTGGATGAACAAGAAAGAAATAAACAGAGCAGTAAAAAATGAACTGGACCATTTTCGGTAAACTAAATAGGACTCTCGAAACTAACTTTCTGATGTACTTCCGGGTGTTCAGCCGAGTTTTGTTTCCAAAACTTGAATTGTTCATGGAACATTTAATCTAAATCCATCCTAATATAAAATTCACAATGGAACCTGATAAAGGGGTTAAGTTACATTTTCTCGACTTGTTATTTAAGAGAAAACTTGGAAGATTCCCGTGTCACAGTGCGTACAAAAAATACAAGCCAACCTTTATTTTCATGTCTCTGGTTAGGCCAGTCCATTTAAGGAACGTTATTGTCCACAGAACATTGCCTCACAGATGCAGCTTTATGACAGGTTGCACTATCATGCTGACACAGTCATAGTGTCAGAACTGTTCCTCTACTGTACACAGTACACAACGCTGCAAAATGTGCTCATAACCATCTGCATTTAGTATTTTCTTGAGCATAATAATGGGACCACATCTGATCACTGAAAACATCCCTGTTTCATGCTGTACTGTTGGCACTACACGTGACGGCAGATAGCTTTCTCCAGGCATTCGACAAACCCATATCCTTCCATGAAATGAAATGAAATGAGTGTTTGGCGTCATTGGCCGGGATGCCCCTTACGGGGCAGATGTGGCCGCCTTGGTGCAGTTCTTATTACATTCGACGCCACATTGGGCGACCTGCGCGCCGGATGAGGATGAAATTATGATGAAGACAACACAACACCTAATCCCTGAGCGGAGAAAATCCCCGACCCAGCCGGGAATCGAACCTGGGCCCCCTTATGACGGCTGTCCATCACGCTGACCATTCAGCCATCGGGGCGGACATATCCTTCCATAGGATTGCCACAGGGTACAGCATGATTGATCACTCCAGATTACACATCTCCATTCATACGCTGTCCAGTGGCGTCGCTCTTTACACCACCTCAAGCGTTGGTAGCACTGACTGCAGAAATGATCGACTTACGAACAGTTGCTCGGCCGTTGTGCCCTGTTCTTTTTCAATCCCCAAGCTCAGTCATAGTGCTAACTGAACTACTGGTAGCACTCTAGAATTCACTAGTAATTCCCCTCCTGTGACTCCGTGCTATTTTTTAAACCACCCTCTACAATGCGCAATGGTCCCTGTCCGTCAGTATGTAAGGTCTGCCTGGTGTTGGTTTAATTGATGTTGTCCCTCGCGTTTCCACTTCACAATAGCAACAGTCGACTTGGAACGCTTTAGAAGGGTTGACATGCCCCTAGTGCAGTGGTTCCCAACGTGGGCGTAATTACCCCCTGAGAGATAAAACTAATTTGTCTAAGGGGTAAAAACAAAAGGGCTTAATTGTTTTGGTCAGTAAATTAAATTGATTTTTTTTTAAATTTGCTGTTATCGTTATTTCATAACATTGTAAAACTGATAACGTAAGTGACGAATAATTACATGTTATTTTTCAAGTACTGGAATGTCACGTGAGACAGTGTGGTTGAAGTTACGGCCTATGAAATGAATCTGAGAATATCTTACTCAGATAGTGTACTCACTACACGCATACTTGGTGCCATCCATCCATGACTGAAACATATACTTTGTATCTGCAGACTGAAGCGACAAATGAAAATTTGTACCAAGGCTTTAGGGCCTACACAGTATTGTTATTATTATGAGAATTATTGTTAGCAGTCGTCATACACAAATCATTAGCAGCATGAAGTCTTCCAATTTCTGTTAGTTCGGAAGTAAGGAGTCCAGCAAGCAAGTGGTTTACAAATAGTAAATACAGTGTGTACATTTTAACTTGTTCGATTTTTATTGGAGGTGTAGCAAGTGTCAGTAGGGAGAACAGTGTTGTAGAGGAAGCATCTTTCGTCTGCGATGTGAATACTCAGCCTTCTTTCCTCAGAAGGAGTTGTGTGTAGGTAGCACTTGCAATGCCCTGAGAATTGCTTCAGTATTCTATAAAAAGAGGTTGTTAGAATTAAACAGTACCAACTGACACATTGGCTCATTAGTTCGTGGTTTAATGAAACAACCCCAATAACTACATATCATTTACCTTTAGTCATTTTAAAAATGAAAGTTTTAATGAAAAATATTTTTTATTTTAAGCCAATGGTCTCGGAAAGGTTGGGAATTACTCCCTAGTGGCCTTATTACTGAAGCTACATCCAAAGGCCAGTCCACATTAGAAGTCAATGAGCTCTCCTAATTCTCCCATTTTGCTATTATTGCTTCTCTACAGGCAACACAATACTCCCCGTCTTCTTCTGTACTGAGGGTTCCGCTCTCTTAAAATCTAGTTGGCAGTTCTGCATTAGATATGACTTTCCGGTATGGCATAAGATTTTGATGGTGGTGGTATTTAGCTGGCAGTTTTGCAAGCGTGGGCTTCTGACCGAATGTTTTGTTTTCTTAACAAGAGTTCAGATTGCCATATGCATACATAAACAATAAAGGCAAGCACTTACATCCTATCTTCGAATCAATTGACTATAAATAAAAAATAAATAAAAAAAAAGAGCAAACAAAGTGCGTGTTCGTAATGTAAGACCTTCAGTACACACACCATCAGATTATTTGACTTGTCGCTCTAACGAAGTAGGCGAGTGTCAGCAATATGTCTCGTGGTCTTATCGTGGCGTGTTTATCTTCTGCCGTTAGGTCAGACGATAGAAATGCCACTTGCACACTTAGAGTAGCAGATTTACGGTGACCAATTTTAAACAAAACTTGATTAATTTTCACACACATTTATTAAAATAATAACAAGCATAAAAATTACTTAACTTGGTTCTGGATGCTATTTACAATTTACAATCTGAAGTTCCTTTGGTATTGGTACGTTAATTTTATTCTCACATATATCTCTGATACTTGACAAAAGTGTCTATACATTTATCTTCATGGCTATGTACACGAATATGGTAATCTTATTAGGCGCAGACTGAAACTTGACTGTAGACTGGTACAGACAAATGTAGAACTCGTACAGACTGGTACAGACTAATGCAGACTGGTACAGACTGGTGCAGACAAATGCAGACTGACTACTCGGAGGTCTGTGCACTCGTTATAATACCTCGCGCGTTCACGTATCACTGGGCGAGTGTGATCCGCGAGGAGAAAAGGTTCTACGTAAGCAGCAAACTCATTGGCTGCGTTACATATTAATACGCGGATCGGCGGAAGCAGAATTTCTTCTGTCTCTATGGCAGCGCCATCTCGTAGTGCGAAGACGGACGAGCGCTGCGCCTGCACTGTTGTGCTTAGAGAGGCGCGCTCTAGTGGGAAAGTTGTGAACGCGCTAACTACGCGGGACTATGTACACAACACAAAGTGAATTCTCAACCCAGAGCAATAAAATAATAAAAGCTTCAAGTGGGCTGTAAGAACATACAACAGTACTTAGCCAAAGATAAATATATATACACAGGGTGGTCCATTGATTGGCCCGCTAGATGGCGCTGCCATAGGTCAGACGGATATGAACTGCGTTTTTTTTAAATAGGAACCCCCATTTTATTACATATTCGTGTAGTATGTAAAGAAATATGAATGTTTAATTTGGACCACCTTTTTCGGTTTGTGATAGATGGCGCTGTAATAGTCACAAACATATGGCTCTAATTTTAGACGAACAGTTGGTAACAGGTAGGTTTTTTAAATTAAAATACAGAACGTAGGTACGTTTGAACATTTTATTTCAGTTGTTCCAATGTGATACATGTACCTTTGTGAACTTATCATTTCTGGGAACGCATGCTGTTACAGCGTGATTACCTGTAAATACCACATTAATGCAATAAATGCTCAAAATGGTGTCCGTCAACCTCAGTACATTTGGCAATACGTGTAACGACATTCCTCTCAACAGCGAGTAGTTCGCCTTCCGTAATGCTCACACATGCATTGACAATGCGCTGGCGCATGTTGTTAGGCGTTGTCGGTGGATCACAATAGCAAATATCTTTCAACTTTCCCCACAGAAAGAAATCCGGGGACGTCAGATCCGGTGATCGTGCGGACCGTGGTATGGTGCTTCGGCGACCAGTCCACCTGTCATGAAATATGCTATTCAATACCGCTTCAACCGCATGCGAGCTATGTGACGGGCATCCATTATGTTGGAAGTACATCGTCATTCTGTCATGCAGTGAAACATCTTGTAGTAACATCGGTAGAACATTACGTATGAAATCAGCATACATTGCACCACTTAGATTGCCATCGATAAAACGGGGGCCAATTATCTTTCCTCCCATAATGCTGCATACATTAACTCGCCAAGGTCGCTGATGTTCCACTTGTCGCAGCCATCGTTGGGCATTTTGATCACAATAGCCATACATCAACACGATATCGACCTTTTCCGTAATTGGTAAATGGTCCATTTTAACACGGGTAATGTATCACGAAGCAAATACCGTCCGCATTGGCGGAATGTTACGTGATACCACGTACTTACACGTTTGTGACTATTACAGCGCCATCTATCACAAAGCGAAAAAACTGGTCCAACTAAAACATTCATATTTATTTGCTACTACACGAATAAGTAATAAAAAATGGGGGTTCCTATTTTAAAAAACCGCAGTTAATATCCGTTTGACCTATGGCAGCGCCATCTAGCGGGCCAACCATAACGCCATCTGGTTTCCCCCTTCAACCTAGACGAGCTTCGTTCTTTGTAGTTTTTTCGTTTGTTGCTTATTTAGTGAGATATTTGGCCCGGTCACTATCAGTGGACGACCCTGTATATATCATTCGTAAGAAATACGGCATCATCCCGCAGAAACTAATTTAACAAGGGCAAGAAAGATGATTCTGTACTATAAATCTAGCTTACCAGAAAGAACGCTCGGCTACAATTAACACGTTAACCACACCCTATACCATAAATATGAACAACACAGTCTACACTGACACAACAAGGTAACATGCAGTGAAGCATAAACCGGTAACAGAATATAAAGCTTGAATCTGCAAAATAATTGGACATACCACGGACTCACTGAATTTTCGATTCAATTACGAGGGATGTTCAGTAAGTAATGCAAAATAATTTTTTCTGGAAGGAAGTTGGATTTTTACAGGGTTCCGGTACACCATATTGTTCCCCACTCTTTTGGCTACAAAAGCCCTATTTCTCAGCATAATCTCCGGCCAATGAGATGCTCTGACGCCGCGTTACTGTGAGGGCCTGTACGCCCCCATGATATCACTATACCGATCGACGTCGGAGCAAACGTCTCCTTGCATCAATAACCTCCTCATCACCCACATTCTGCTTCCCGCTGAGTGCATCCTTCATTCGACCAAACAGATGGAAGTCTAAAGTTGCGAGATCCGGGCTGTAGGGTGGATGAGGAAGAACAGTCCAATGAAGTTTTGTGAGATCCTCTGGGGTGCGCAGACTTGTGTGACGCCTTGCATTTTCGTGGAGAAAGAGAAATTTGTTGACATTTTGTGGTGGCGAACAGTCTGAACTTCAAAAATAGTAAAGAGCACCATTTCGGAATTCATATTACAATCGTGGGGCGCATTCTGCTTCTCCTCCTGGAAGATAAATTGGCGCTGAAATTGTTTTTTTTCAATTTCCTGATGGTAGCATAATACACTGCAGAGTCGATCGTTGCACCATGAGGGAGGACGTCAAACAGAATAACACCTTCAGATTCGTAGAAGATCGTCGCGATGACTTCACAGGCTGACGGTGTGGTTTTGAACTTTTTCTCGGGAAGAGAGGTGGTGAGGCGTCACTCCATGGACTGCCGTTTTGTTTCCGGTTCTAAGTGATGAAGCCATGTTCCACCGCCTGTCACGGTATTCGGCAAAATAATTATCACTATGAGCCTCGCAACGCGCAAGTAATTCCGCACAGATGGTCCTTCGTTGCTCTTTATGGTCTTCTGCTAGGCGGCGTGGAACCCAGCGGTCACACACTTTTAAGTACCCCAACTGGTGGACGAGAGTATCGGCATTACCATTAGAGACGTCCAGTTGTACAGCGAGGTATACGATTGTGATTCGTCGATCATCTCGAATGAGAGTGTCTGCACATTCCAACATTGCTGGTGTCAGAGCTGTGAGTGGCCGCCCGGCACACGGGAGATCAGACGTGTTCGCGCGACTTTGTTGTGATGGCAGTCGCCTCGCCCAACGACTCACCCGGCTTTTGTTCACTGCCAGGTGTACTGTACTTCCTGCGGTGGTCGTGAATTTTAAGTTTATAAGTACCATGTGGTGATAGTTATTGTATTGTATGAATTGCTGGCGCAGTGCACCAAAAAGTAATCAAATGCACTGTGTTGCAATGAATTCCATGGACATTAGAGATTCTGTGTCTGAACTCTCTATTCTTTGGTCGTTTTCTTCTGTCATTGGACTTGAAGAGGAAAGAAAGTTTGTCTGAATTTCATCTTGCTGTAATTGTCTATGTAAGTTTAAAACGAAGAAAAAATATAGTTGTTCATAACTTAATATTTGTGTACAGGATTCAATAATGTGTATTCTTCAACCTTGCTTGTCCTGAGTAGACGTGGCCTTAACGGAATATTGACCATTGTTAGGCGCCTTACTAGAAAATAATTAGCAATTTTCTTTCAGCTCATCTTCAAGATGTGCCACCGGTTAGGACACTAAACTTTCTTTCCGATTCCACGAGCTATGCAGCCGTTATGGATAATTTAGTATATTTCACTTTTTAGATTTTCTCAAGGTCGCGAGATAATATCCCAGGCAGAAAGCTCTGGTCACAGGATTCTAATTCTAGTATAAGATTTTATCTGCAAAAGTTTAGGCTTGTTATATAGGTATTCGAGACGAAACCACGATCTTGAGTTACGGGTTGCATTACTTCACATTGAAATGACATGCGAAATATTATCGGGTGCTACAAACACATGACTTTTAACTATAGTTTGGATACACGTACATTGGGGAATATTTGTGATGATTCAACAGAGAGACAATTAATTTTTTATAATCCCGTAACCACCCTGAGTACTGAGCTAGTTTGCTGATTGCTGATCCGCGTCGGACTAAATTAAAGTTACATTACACTGTTCGTAGTATTATTAGTTATTTCTCTTCTGTTTTGACGTCATTTTATTAAAAGATATCAAAGCAGATATAATAAATTTAAAATTTTATTAAATTACATTACACAGGTCTCCGTAGACATTCTGCAAGTGGCTATGAATACCAGGTTGCAAGCGGTTATGAATATCTGCGATATTCTGGTTTCCCACCAAAAGAAGCTCAGTGATTGCTCTCTGCTTGGAACGCACCTCCGTTACAGACGTCAGTTTCAATGCCACGCATAGCTCCGCCACCAATTGCAGCTTCATTAAACTATAGGGGCTGAAGCGGAAATATTCCACGATATCTCACAACAAATTATGCATTTTTCAACCAAAACTGGCCGAGAAAAAATGTGTTGCATTGCTTGTCCAAAGTCGTTCGTAGAATTATAATACACTCAAAATACACCACTGCCTCGCCGGGCCTTTTCAATTCAAGTACCACTATGTAAGCACTTCTCTGCCTATAGAGGCGCAACTGGGGCCTACTGTATTTTGGCAATCGAAGTCCTTACAATGAAATAAATACCCCTAACTGCGTACAGGCGTTGCTATAGGTCAACAGAGACAGTTGAAAATATATGTACCGACCGGTACTCGAACCCGAGACCTACTGCTTACATGGCAGACGCTCTATCTATCTTTTTTTTTATGCCCCACAAAAGAAATTTATGGCAAAACACGATCAAAAGGAGTATTCGGTTGACAGAAAATATAGTGAGGTGTAAAGTAATTTGGTAATGGAGGGACGCATGGAGGGTAAAAAATTTAGGGGCTGATCGAGGATTGAGTGATGTGAGCCTAAATGGATGTAGGTGTCAGTACTTCTGCTGAATTGAAGCTACCACAGGCTAGACTGATGGGAAGATTTGCATCAAAGCAGCCTTCGGAATGAAAACTACAACAACATTAAATGCTATGCAGTTACGAACGGTTTCTTAAAAGTGTCTCTCAGCTGTCAGTAACAATATCTTTCACTTCATGTATCACAACTTCTGTTTTTGTAAAATACCAAATGGGTGACAATCAATGTTTCGCACGGTATTTGTTGACGGAAGATTTGACAACACAGTCTCCGCCACTTCTGCAGATCTGCCTTTACACCGCCTTTAACGCTTACGCGAAGGAGCAGTCTTTCCTCCTGCATGGCGAGGTTAATAATCGCAAACTGTAACTCGGTATGTTGTGTGCTTGGGCTGCGGTGACCACGGAGAGCGCTCTTGGTTTTCTGTGGCATGAGGTACGGTGTGCATGGGCTGGGGAGACAAGCTCCGCCCTCAGTAGGCAACACAAGCCTCTGTTTTCGAGCTTCCACGAAACAACAACGTACACAAGCCTCTGTTTTCGAGCTTCCACGAAACAACAACGTACACAACGGAGGTAATGATCAGTTAAAAACTTTGTGTTATCGACACTGAAGTTAGTTGAACTAAATGAGTTAAACGAAGAACTTTGAGGGGGAAAAAAACTGGCATAACTCTTATGTCTTCTGTAAAGGTATTAATGCATAAAAGTTGACATTTGGATCGCACGGTTACAGAAATTAAATGTGAAGCACTTTTCTCAAATACAGTCAGAACTGTCGCAGCAAAGAAACAACACTGGATGAAGAAGCTGCAAAGAGGTATCCGCCCAACCTGACAACACTGAAGACAGTTTGAAAACCGATTTTCAGACTTCAAGGCAATGGAACCTATTCCAACTTTCTTTCTTCTTTTCTTTCTTTTGCTACTGCCTTTAGCCCGCATTGTGCGCACGGTCGGCAGGGTTATGTACGGAATTGGCATGGTTAATGTTTAGGGGTGGCCGGATGCCCTTCCTACCGCCACCCCATACCCCCCGGGACGGAATTAGTGTACCTCAGCTGTCAGTGTCCAGGATAAATCTTGAAATAGTGTGAATGTGTTACAAATGTCTGCGTGTGGTGTAACTGAGGCGGGACGTGGGGACCAGCCCGGTATTCACCTAGTACCATATGGAAAACCGCCTAAAAACCACATCCAGGCTGTCCGGCACACTGGCCCTCGTCGTTAATCCGCCGGGCGGATTCGATCTGGGACCAGCGCGCCTACCCGAGTCCAGGAAGCAGCGCGTTAGCGCTCTTATTTTTATGGCAGACGCTCTATCCATCTTTTTTTTTAGACGCTACCCTTTTTTTATTTATTTTTTTTATTTTTGTTTTTAGACTTTTTTTTAAATTATGGGAACACATAGGCGAAAAGAGAAAAGAAATATAAATTCTGGTTAAAGAAAAAGAAAGGAAAAAGGAAAAGCAAAAAGAAATAAAATCCGCGCAATCTGCGACGCGCTCTCCCATCCGCGGAGGTCAGAAGTAGAATAGATCGTAGGCGGTTGAAACTCAGACACCGCCGGGGGAGGAGGGGTGGGTGCCCTCTAGGCCAGGCACCCCCCAACTCAGTGGAGGTCTAACAAAGACCGCTCGAAGATAGTTAGCAAATAATGTTCGGTAACGTGGCGAGTTTTCGAGAGCTGCATGGGCTGTTCGTAAATAGGTCCAAAAGTCGAGGCGGGATTTAGGTCCCCCACGAAAGAGATAAGCGACCGCTCATCCTTTGACCCACGTAATAGCATGACATTTGGCGGCGGGAAAATGTCGGTCCTCGGGGTATAGGAACATTCGAGGTTCTATTGTGTCTGGTGGTACCCGGAGATAGCAGGCAATGATTTGCTGCACGAAGCGCCATACATCTTGCGACGAGGCGCATGTCAGACGGTGCTCATCAGTGTCCAGTTGCTGGCAAAGGAGACAAAGAGGGGATTCTGACAAGCCAATGTTGTGCAGGCGCTGCTTCGTGGCAAATTTCCTGTTGACTATGTGATACCACAGTGCCCGGACGTTCGTAGGGAGGAAGGGCTGGTGGACGGTAGTCCACACTATGGCCCACTGGATGGAGGGATGTTTGGTCTCCATCACATTCCGGGGAACACAGCGCAGCAACAGGCTGTAAAAATCCTTAGTCCTAGGTGGGCGTGTATCTGGGAGACTGGTATGTATGTAAGCGTAGTCAACGAAGAAGGTCGAAATATGGAACAAATAGGGCACGATATGGCCGACAGACACCAGTGATGAGGTGGAAGCAGGTAGGAGGACTTCAAGCAGGCTGCGTGTTAGAGATGTACCCTGGCCCATCCACTGTTTTCTCGTGGTACTCATGTACAAGGCTGCAGCTCGCATACGGACATTGACGAGCCCGACGCCACCATACCGTGTGGGCAGGGTTAGTGTCTCATAACGGACTTTAAACATTGAACCAGCCGTGAGATAATAGCCAAAAGCCGCCTGAAGGTTGCGCCCAATTGCAGTTGGCAGAGGGAGAACTTGCGCGATGTGAACCAATTTTGATGCCACATAAAGATTAATAAACTCAACCCGCTGAAGTGTGTCCTGGCGGCGCAAGAGGTTCTGGCGGACGTCGTTGCGGATGACGTGTAACAGGCGACGGAAATTCGTTGCCGCTGTGCGTGTTACAGTGGGGGTAAAGGTAATGCCCAGGTACCGGAAAGTCCGCACAAGCGGCAGGGGTGCCACTTCACCCCCCTGGAGGCCTCGTCCAATGTGCATTGCAGAAGATTTGGCGACATTCATGGCACTGCCAGCGACAGCCCCATAACGGGTAATCAATTCGAGGACTTCCCGAATCTCAGAGCCGGAGCGAATGAGGAGGAGGAGGTCATCAGCATATGCCCGACAGCGAAAAGTGTGTTGGCGTAGGGTGAGGCCAGAGAGCTTGGTCGTCAAGCCACCAATAAGGGGCTCAAGGGCAATGGCATACAGGAGGGTAGAGAGGGGGCACCCCTGCCGTATCGAACGGCAGATAGGTACCGGCCCTGCTAAACGTCCATTGACTTGGACACGTGAACTGGCACTGTCGTAAAGACGCCGGATGACGTCGAGAAACGGAGGGGGGATGCCCATTCGGGCTGCCACCGAAAACAGGAAACGATGACGCACTTTATCGAAGGCGCTGTCGAAGTCGATAGCGACGACCGCTGCCCGGATTCTGCAGGCCGCCGCTATTGCAATTAAGTCGCGGCATTCCCCTGTGGCAGTCTGTATGTTAACCTGTCCGCCAGGCGTCGTTTGCTCTGGCGAGAGGATTTGAGGGAGTGTAGTTCGGAGCCGCATTGCCAGTAAGCGCACGAAAATCTTGTAATCGGCATTGATTAGGGTGAGCGGTCTGTAACTCGTGACCATCGAACCTCGGGCTGGTTTGTGGACCGGTATAATGATGCCCTCAGGAAAGGCGGGTGGGATTGCTTGGTCAGATGTCATCAGTTCTTGATACATAGTCGTCCACCGTGGTGCCATGAGGTCCAGAAAGGTACGGTAAAACTCAATCGGTAAGCCGTCAAAGCCGGGCGATCTGTTGACTGCACCCTTGGCGATGGCGTGGTTGACTTCGTCTAGCGTGACCGGTACTGTCAAAGCATCCGCCTCCGTGTGGGGGAGGGTGCGCGTGACGTAATGCAAAATGGAGTCGTCTGCTGCAGTTTCAGCGTCTTAATCACTATGAGTACGACGGTAGTGCTCGACGAATGCGTGGACGATGTCATTCTGAGTGGTCACCTGCGTTCCATGAGGCGTGGTCAGAGTGCTGATGATCTGCCGACGACGCCTTCGTTTGTCGGACACTATATCATGCATGGATGGAATTTCTAAATCCGCGAGATCGTGGCGCCGCGTCTGTACCACGACCCCTTGCAGTTTCCGGCGTGCCAGCGCAATTATCTTCGCCTTAGTTCTTTGCCGTTCCAACTGGTTGTCCGGGGTTGGCGGTTGAACATCCAGATCTCGGAGAATGGCGTAATAGAAGTCAACAGTGGTGCGATGCCAGTCGGCCATGTCCTTCCCGTATCTCATCAGTGTCCTCCGGATCGCCGGCTTGGCACAGTCCAACCACCATGTCAATGTCGAGTGGTAGCGGGGAAGGCGTCGTTCGCAGGCTGTCCACATTTCAGTGACTTGTTGGCGACACCCCAGGTCATGCAAGTGTGAGGCATTGAGTTTCCATGGCGCACGGCTGCGCCATACTGATTGTGGCGGAAGGAGGACCGTACAGATGTAAGCGCAATGGTCGGAAAACGCCAGCGGCCATCGTTCGGCGCCCCGTATCGCAGATCTAAGAGTTTGTGAGACATATATCCTGTCTAGTCGGCTTGCGGAATGACTTGTAAGAAAGGTATGGCCAGAAAGGTCGCCGTGTTGAACTTCCCAGGTATCGTGAAGCAGGAGGTCTCGCACCACTATACGTAGCTCCTGGCATGTAGTATAGTGGGGAATCTGATCTTTAGGATGCAGAACGCAGTTAAAATCACCTCCTAGTAAGCAATGGTCATAGCGCCCTAAAAACAGGGGAGCGATTTCCTCGGAATAAAACTGGGCTCTTTCATGCCGTCGGTCGGTGCCTGAGGGAGCGTAGACATTAATGATGCGTGTCCCCATGGCAGTGAGTGCCATGCCCCGAGCTGATGGAAGGAAGGCGACATCGGTCACAGAAATCCCGTGGCGGACGTAGATGGCCACCCCGCGGCCCATAGGATCACTCGCGGAGGCGTGGGCGGTATAGCCATTGATATCCGGGAGACCAGCCAAGTGAACTTCCTGCAGAAGGGTGAAATCAATATCCGAAGCCCAGAACATCTCCTGCATAAGGCGGATTTTCACCCTGGAACGGATGTTGTTGGTGTTGATGGTTGCTATCCGGTAGGCCTGGTGTCGGATTGCTGGAGGCTGGTCCACTCCGCTGTCCGCGCAAGGATGTGGGCGTCGCAGCGGAACGTCATCCCGTTGGCCCGCAGGGGAGTCTGGGGAGAGTATGATTAGTGGTGCGGCCGTGACGGCGCAGGGTCCCGTAACGGGTCCGGCTCCTGGACCTCCTCCTCGTGCCACGTCGTGGAAGCAGAAACTGGTGTATCGTCCATTTTGTCTGCAGAAGATGTTGTAATTGTGCGTGGTGTAGTGTCGCCCGTCTTACGTTCATGATTTAGTTCAGCGTCAGCACGGGGCGCAGGCACACCGATAGATGTCTCCGCGCCCATGACATCTTCGTCAGCAGTAGCGGGTTTTGAGGCCTCGTGCTGGTCGACGGTTACGTCCTCCTCGACTTGTAACGGCTCCTCTTGGCCGGAAACGGTGCGACGTCTTCGCTTGCGACGTTTCGGGGAACGTTGTTTCCTTGTGCAACCCTCCGTGTCAGACGACGCAAGGGAGTCGCGTCGTTCTGGCAGAAAGGCCGCTGTAGGAACGATGAGCGAGTCGATCTGCATCGTGTTTTCGAGGCCAGGGTCAGCGTCTGGTTGCGCCGGCATCTTCGGAGCGGCGTCGATGGCCGGCCGAGGCGGCGGGCCGTCCGAGGCGCTCTCCGTCGGTGTCGGGTCGGGCTCGTCGGTGGCGTCGTTTGCGGTGACCGGGCGACGTTGCAAAGCGGTAGGAGAAGCTAGAGCAGCGGTATAGGTCACCGGTAGCACCGTAGGTTGCGACGTGGGTGGTTCTTCGGCAGCTGGAAGTTGCGTAATACGCCGTTGTAGGCATTCGGATCTAAGGTGGCCTTCTTTGCCGCACCCGGAACAGGTCCGAGGCTGGCCGTCGTATATAATTATTGCACGGCATCCGCCAATCTGTAAGTAGGACGGGACGTGGCTGCGGAGATCTATGGTGACCTGTCGGACCCCGTTTAGGACAGGATACGTCCGAAACTGTGTCCACTTCTCCGCAGTGTGGCCATGGACTGCGCCGTATGGGCTTAGTGCCGCGACGACTTCCTCAGCAGGAAGTTCGAATGGCAATTCGAAAATGCATATCGTTCGCATACCTAATCCTGCGTGGTCGACGGTTACCTCCCCCACATTGCCATCAGCGTGACAGAAGCGGAGCCCCTGTTTGGTCTCACGTAGTATGCGTTCGCACGCCGCGTCGTTAATGATTTTCACATAGACCGTGCTGCTCACGATGGACAAATGTATGCCGATAATATCGGTCGCCGGGATCTGCACTTCCTCTCGCAGAAAACGCTCCACCTCGAGTGCTTTGGGTCGGGCATAATCGTTGCGGAAAGTAAATCGGAGTGTTGATTTACGATAACGGTTCGCCATGGATCGTACAAGGTAAGCCGGCGCTGAAGCAACGGTCGTCAGAAAGTAAACAAGGCGAGCTTGCGCGCCGCACGAAGTCAACACGTACGCGTCCGCTCTGTTGCCCTGCCGAAGGCAGACTGTGAGCCATCGAGGACTCATGTCAGAATACGACTGTAGGGACTTATCTCTGACACGCCTCCCGTGAGACTCGTATTCGCAACTTATTCTCCCAGACTATATTCATAGCCCCCCTGCCCATTATACTCATTACTAGTGGCTTGTCGCCGATTCCCGTAAGCACTCTTTGTGCATCCGCACAGAAGAACAAGATGATCAAATGGCCGGTGAGCCTTAACTATAGCATCTGTTGTTTCTGATATACGAGGCTTACCGGCCATTTGACCATCTTCTTCTTCTGTACGGATGCATAAACAGTGCCCGAAATCATACGGAAACAGCAACAAGCCGTGAGTAATGAGTATAATGAGCAGGGGCACTATGAATATAGTGCGGGACAATAAGCTGCGAATGTGAGTCTCACGGGAGACGTGCCTGAGATAAGTCCCTGCAGTCGTGCTATCCTCTGGGTCCTCGGTGGCTCAGATGGATAGAGCGTCTGCCATACAAGCAGGACATCCTGGGATCGAGTTCCGGTCGGCGCGCACATTTCCAACTGCCCCGTTGACTTATATCAACGCCTGCATGCAGCTATGGGTATTCATTTAATTGTAGTTTCATTCTAACGAGCTGCATGGTCAACGATGGTGTCTGTTCTTTCGGACATGCCGAAAAAACAGATACCATCTTATATAGGGTGTTACAAAAAAGGTACGGCCAAACTTTCAGGAAACATTCCTCACACACAAAGAAAGAAAAGATGTTATGTGGACATGTGTGCGGAAACGCTTAATTTCCATGTTACAGCTCATTTTAGTTTCGTCAGTATGTACTGTACTTCCTCGAATCACCGCCATGATTTCATACGGGATACTCTACCTGTGCTGCTAGAACATGTGCCTTTACAAGTACGACACAACATGTGGTTCATGCACGATGGAGCTCCTGCACATTTCAGTCGAAGTGTTCGTACGCTTCTCAACAACAGATTCGGTGACCGATGGTTTGGTAGAGGCGGTCCAATTCCATGGCCTCCACGCTCTCCTAACCTCAACCCTCTTGACTTTCATTTATGGGGGCATTTGAAAGCTCTTGTCTACGCAACCCCGGTACCAAATGTAGAGACTCTTCGTGCTTGTATTATGGACGGCTGTGATACAATACACCATTCTCCAAGGATGCATCAGCGCATCAGGGATTCCATGCGACGGAGGGTGGATGCATGTATCCTCGCTAAAGGAGGACATTTTGAACATTTCCTGTAACAAAGTGTTTGAAGTCACGCTGGTACGTTCTGTTGCTGTGTGTTTCCATTCCATGATTAATGTGATTTGAAGAGAAGTAATAAAATGAGCTCTAACATGGAAAGTAAGCGTTTCCGGACACATGTCCACATAACATATTTTCTTTCTTTGTGTGTGAGTAATGTTTCCTGGAAGTTTGGCCGTACTTTTTTGTTCCTTTTCAGACGCTATTGCCAGCACACGAGCAGTTTTGGGCACACTTAATGGCACAAGTTTCAACGTTGTTTTAGAATCGTCGTAGTGGAAACTCTATTCTGCACTTTGTCCCTGGCTACCAGCTCCTTTTTCTTCTGGACGTACGCATGAAACGCCTGCTGTTGCCGCAGCCAGACAATGTATGCATGACAACCAGCTACTTTAGAAAACAAGCAGTTGCAGCATTGATGCGTAAGTTGATGCTGAATGGGATACATACGGAGAGAGAGTTGGAAGAGAAGAGGACTAACACAGGCAAGAATTTTCGACTTGCTATTGGGATCGATTTTTTATCGGTGAAATAAACATATACGCAGTAGACAGATGGAGAACGTTTGTGTAGCGAGCGCAATTCATTTCATTTTATTCGTAACTGTAAATGAAATGGAGATAATATATATCGTTCACAGGCTGGTTGTATCTCTGATACTTGACTGCTACCGCCTCGTTGTACAGACTGTCCCCATAGGGCAGTTTAGGTGCCACCTACCGCGACAAAAATTTCTGCCTCTATTATAGTTGCTTACTGAAATTGCCGTTGTATCACTGTTACGCGTGAACAATATAATCGCTGCGGCTTATCGCACTGAGCTTTTAACGAGCGTCGCGCCTGTTAAAACGCGGGCCACTAACGTTTAAAGCCGTCATTTGTCATGGCAAATTGCCGCGCCATCGCCTGTTTGCCGGTATGATTTAGTGACACGATACCACAATGGCGGGGAACCATCGCTACTGAACAGGTGTTCACAGCCTCTTCAAAAGGCTTATCGCCAGCACGGCCCGTTTTGCCACCAACAAGTGTGTTTCGTAGAGATAAGAGGAACTACGAACTTTAGGTACTTAGTTGAAGTGCAGGATCATGAATCCTCTTGTGGTTAATGACCATTTTTTATTCATCGAGTTCGTAAGAATTCTCTTGCTAAAATGTTCTACCGACATTGATTAGTAACAAATACTAGCTCGTTTAGCCTAAAGTAAGGGAAGGGGCCGACTGTGGTTCAGCTGCGAAGATTATCACAGCTTTCTTGTAAATACGTTTGCAGAATGCCTGGGTATGAAAAACTAAACAGCTGGTTGATGGTCTGAGCCCCATTCCTTCCGAATAAGTCAAGTGCGCTACTGTTTTATTCTGTTCCGTTATTTGAGAGAAGATGCTTACCTAATGCTCTACAAACTTCATGAGGACTTTAGTTTCTTTCGCTATGTGTAACTTCAGTATTTTTTCAGTATCGTGAGTACTTAATTATCTTTCAACTGAGTATGTGTCGATGTCACATCGTTATGGCAGATGAATCATCAGTGCTAAGACATTTTTAATGTGGAATTTACCATGAATCGAATGGCATGAGACTGCACTGTAACCTGAATCACCAAAAAAGTCCTCATCGTCCTATGATGTTAAGATTTGGGGTCTGGTGCGCTATTGTGATTCCAGTGACATTTCGGTAACCATCTATGTAGCTCATAAATAAGTTTTGTAGCCCTTTGTTGACTCGATAACAATCAATACCGAACGAAAGATTTATTTTATGAGCATAAAATGGATTCATAGGAGCAACAATATACATGGTGTAATTTACTACCAAAAATCATCCATAATAGGTGCAGCAACATACATGGCATAATTTACTACAAAAAATCATCCATAATAGGTGCAACAACATACGTGGCATAATTTACTACCAAAATTCATCCATAAAGTACGTTATAATGCACCTAGCATATCAACAGATATGATTGTTCCCACATCAAAATCACAAGTGTTACTAATGTATCCAATGTGTAATGTTTCCGTTTTACATACTTGTAAATGGCCTAAGGCCGAAATTGTGCAACGCTCATGAAATTAAGAGAATGATAGCTGATGGCATCATGAAATCTTTCAGAAAGCATTTAACTTGCAATTTACGACGATATTATTTGAATCCGGCCACTTGCTCGGATTGAGGAAGGACAGCGAAGAAAATCGGGATTTCCCATGCTCATAACTTTATTCAGGACATACTTATCTAGTGCGTTTTGTGCAATGCCCTGAATTTTTTTCCATTTATGCTCAACATCCCGGTAATGCCAAAAACAATCCAGGGAACCTACAGAAAACTAGGTTAGAAAAGATGGTTGCAGCTTCGATCCACCGCCCTCTGGAATACGAGCTACAACTCATTCATCTACAGCTGTACCTGTGAAGCACCAGCTTTTCTGAAAACGGTAAAATATGGGACTATGAAGTCTGGTAAAATGACATAATATATTTTGAAAGTTACTTATCATCAGCTCTTTCATTTCCTCAACACTTATTTACCTAAAAGTGTATATTTGAGCGATGTCTTTCCTGTCGAACACGTCCATCAGAACAGACACCACTCGTGATGTCGCGGCTGGTGCATACATTTACACCACATAGAGTATGTGGAAAAAATGACCAAGGAGGGGTGGAAATTCGTGACTTCCATCCCCACAGGGCATTGTGGTAATGCAATGGCGAAAGCTGAAAATTTCTGCCGGAGCGTGATTCGGACCCGGATGCTCCGCTTCTCTAGAATGGTTCCTTTGACCGCTTCGGACATCGTGGAACGCTTTATAACTGACCAAAATACTCAACTTATCGTAAATTATTGACTCCGGTGGGAGGCCAGACGATACTAATGCATCAGCACTGAAACAAACGTCACGGAGCCGTCGTGTTCTTACAGAACATGTCCGAAAGAACAGGCATCACTCAAATGCATACATTACCATAGTGACCTGTACTGCTGGAAGTCAGGGATTCCAATCCTTTCTTTCCCTTCGTCTATATCATGTAAACTTATTTTACCTTTTCCAAGAATTTCAATGTTTCTTTTACTGCTACCCTTGAAACGTTGCGCTGAACTGTTTCAAAACGTACCGCTTCAGATGCTTACGAAAACTCTTTCGTAAGTCGCTGCATCTACAGTAAATGTTTCGAGACGCGATTGGCCACCAGCCAGTGACGTACCTTGGCGGCTTAGAATGCCATGCGTGCCCTTATTGAAGGAAGTCAACATTACATTCGCTCACAGTGCTTCAGAATGTTGAGAGGTGTCTGGGTTTGGAGCCTTACATTAGGCACCATGCTGTTCTGTTGAGACTACCTTTCGTTAAAGGAGAGTCATCGTTCTGGACAGTCTTCACGATCTACAAGATGCTCGTTACGATCAGTGCAATTTACATTCAGTTGCCGGAATACAATTTACAGTCAAGGTGTTGATACGCATTGGCCAAAGCGCTATTCTCCTTCGGCGTGTTACGAGCAGCGGGTTGTGCTTGAAGTGGTTCCGAATTAATAAGTACTTGGATGCTGGCTACTGATTTCAATGTGGAATACCTAAAATTTTCAAATATTAAATATCCAAATAGTGCAAAGCTAGTTTTTGTAGTGATGGTTTTTAACTGCGTTTTGTAATGAGTAGTATGAACAGAATTATCTCCACGAGGTTGTAAGTTGTGTACAAGTTCCGAACATGAACATATCAAATTTTTAATAACATCTGGCACGATCACATTTATCAGAATATACTTCCTCTTATTCATGCTTTATTTAAATGTGCTTCTATAAGGATCGCACCGTCTTTTGTGGTTTCTTGTAAAATAACTGCTGATGTGGAGGTCATTCTGATAGTTAAACTTACTGTCTGTGAGAAATAGCCGGCGTTTAACAATGATATTAACTGCAGTCACTTTGTACACTAGCTAGTTTCAGGAACGCAAAACGTAAGACGACGAGGGTGTTGTGTCGCTGAGTGCTGGTAAGTTACGTGTCGTAGCACAGTACCATCGAGATATTATCGTTTTCACGTAAAAGAGGTGTTCGATCTTTAGTAAATGATCTTTCAGATAATTGACTAGCTTCTGCACTGTGAACTGATTGATAGACAACTAGGAAAACTGGCCTATAGCACATCTGATCTCTATAAGTGGGAGGTTATATCTGGACTATCTATTGCTTTCACAAAGGTATTCACTCTAGCACTCTACACTATTTTTGTGTGATATAGAGACCCTTATCTCGCCTGTTGCGCTGTATTATAAGAAACTGTGTGCTGGGTGCTTACGTTATACATGTTTTTCAAATCTATGTTAGATGCTTTCTCCTTTTCACCTGCATCTACGCCGGCCACTGTGACCGAGCGGTTCTAGGCGCTTCAGTCCGGAACCACGCGGCTGCTACTGTCGCAGATTTGAATCCTGCCTTGGGCATGGATTAATGTGATTTCCTTAGGTTAGTCAGTTTTAAGTAGTTCTAAGTCTAGTGGACTGATGACCTCAAATGTTAAGTCCCATGGTGCTCAGAGCCATTTGAGCCCGCATCTGCATCCGCACTTCTCGTGCAGTGCGTCATGGAGGGTACTACCTGTACCACAGTCAGTTTTCCACTTTCCTGTTACAGTCTAAAACAGCCTGCGGGAATAATACCTGTGTGAGCTCCTTAGAATTTTATCTTCATTGTTGGATGAGGCGAGAAATACTACCACAGTTTTTGTGTAATCTCAAGTAATCTCTGTCGCTAGGATACTCTATTGCAGTTTCCTTTTCCCACTAGCTTTAGGGGCCTCATGGATCCTTAAAGAATGCGACTTTGTGCTGTAGTTTTCTCCGTTTCATCACTGGTATAATGAGTGAGGTACTGAAGATAGTCTCCCTTCTGCCCTGAAAACACGTTAGGAGGCGCGCTTGCCTTTTCGGCTGTTCTGTGAGAAGTAAACCATTTCATTCAACAAGTCAAATATCAGCTCATCACGCACTGCCTCAAGCACAGGAGTTCCTGAGGTTGCTGTCTCTCTTCTACCACAAAGCACTCATTAACTGGGCATTCCAGTACCTATGGCTCCACAATGACAACTGGTTTACTATTTTCTCTGACATCTATAGAAGCATTCCGGGCATGGGCCAAGTCCTGTCGGATAGCGCACAGGACTAGTGGTTGGCTCAATGTGAATCATTTGGAGTCTCTTCCAGAAATTTAGGAACAAGCAGTGTGTTCTACTTACAGTGGCAGAAGAGTCCTGTGTCTCCTGCCAAGTCCTTAATATTATCTGTAATGAACATATGACTGACATCGCTAGTCCAAATATTTCATTTCTTTTGTTTTGAGAGCCCAGTATAGCACAGCACGTCGCTGTGTTTTCTCCACGTATTGTTGCTTGTGCCAGGCAGTCAATGGAGAAAAACAGTGTTGTCGTGGTGTTCCAGAACCTGCCTTTTGTTACGCACCAGGGCAATACCCCCTGTAGCCAACACCTCAAATAACAGTACTGAAATCATAAACCGGTATTATTAATAACATATTGAATCATATACCGTGAAAGCGGATAAATATTTGGTGACGTGGGGTGGACCGTGTATCGTTGCACTTGACAGCTGTGTTGTCTGGAGACAAGTTAGGGGCGCCCGCTGACTTTACGCTGGTTACTGTGCAGGGAAGGACAAATGGCGTGTGAGGAAGGCACGCCGCAATCTGTGCGCAGACAGCGCCCAGACAGGCGTTAGCCGCTGCGACATCAGCGCGGCGAGTCGCTCCCAGTTCGCCCCAGTGGAGGCGCGGCAGCCATCGCGGGCTCTGTATCAGCCGCCTCCACAGCTCATCTGGCACGGTCGCAGCCCCCACAGGCTACGCGCCACGCAGATCTGCCTGATGGCTCCACGGCTCTACCCTCACGCGCTTTGCTATCGGGACGCACACGGCGCTGTGCGTGCAGCTCACTCGCTTTCATGGCTCTCGTGGTGAGAATTAAGAGCTACTACCGATCTGCCCCGGCTTCGCACATGTAGGACGACATATATGGAGAGGCGGTAATAAATGATACAGGATGTCTCAACCCTTTTGAGTCAAATTCGAGCTGCTGATAGTGGGTCTACAACTGGTTATATTGAGATAAGGAACAATGCTCGTAAATCCACATTTATTGTGTTAGGACATACACAGCGTACACTGCATAACAACAACATAGCTCATAGTAATTGTCCAAAGCGACGACCTTCAGTCTCAATATGTCTATTGCGACAGCGCAACGCCACCCTCATCGGTGTACACTAGCAACGATTCTCAGTCAACGTTTGGGTGGGCACTGCCCAAGATCACCTAATAGAACCTTACATCCTGCCTTACAGTTTGACATATCCACGTTAGCTTATGGTCCTGCGAGATGTGCGGCCACAGTTCTTCCAGAACGCATCCCTCAATGGGTGCGAAAGGATGGGGTTTCAACACGATGGTGCATCAACCCACTTCGATGTTAACATCCGCGAGCACCTCAACAACACGTAACCCCATCTTTGGATTGGAAGGGGAGGTCTTGTCCCATGGTGAGCATGATCTCCGGATATCACATCTCTGGACTTTTTCTTCTGGAGTTACGTCGAGAAGCTGATGTATGAAAGCCCCGTAAAACGGATGAAGAGCAGCTTGCTACGGTCCAAGCTGCCTATCTCCTGATACAATGATACCAGGGAGCTTTGAGAGACTGCGGCAGCACTTCATGTGCAGCTGCCATGCATTCACTGAGACGCAGTCGTTACTTAGAACAGTTACTATGAGCTACATCTTAACGCTGTGCACGCTATGTATGTCCATAACACAATAAAAAAGCATTTCTCACAATTGGCTTCCTATCTTAATATAATCGGTTCTGGATTCACTATCACATGTTTCAATTTGACGCAAACCGTTTGAGACACCCACTATACACAAATTTTCCTCCTGAATCAGTCTATTAGCAAAAATCCCTACACTATCTCCTGGGATCAGCCTTCACATGCAGACAGAGAAACTAAAATCGTCACGGGGGGAGTGGGGTGGGGGGTAGTATAAATGTAAATGTTCGTTTGTTGAAAATCTAAAGTCTTCAAAAGTTCTTCAGCAGTTGCTTTGAAATTTTGACAGAATGATGCATTCCAATACGCTCGTATTTGATGTATACCTACTGGAGCGCCATTTGTTGAACGTAAATTGAATACTCATATACAAGGTGTTTCAAAATGACGTTATAAAAATTTGGGGGAAGATTCCTTACATCAAAACAAGAAAAGAGGTCTAGTAAACATGGGCTCTAGAATGCATACCTTAAGACCTACGAGCATCTGCTCATCCTGGATATTGTGAACCACATCTCTTCTAAGCCAGCTCTTCCCTTTCCACATTTTGGAAGAATGTAGTGTGAGCCAAAATAAGGAGAAAATGTCCAGTAAACATCGATTCTATAATCCATACCTTAAGAGTTATGAGGACTTGTTCATCTTCACTACGGTGAGACCCATCTCTTTTACTGAACAAGTGCTCATAGTTCTTAAGGTATTTTTGAACCCATGCTCACTGGACCTTTTTCTTGTTTTTGTCCATGCTAACACCTCAAAAAATATGGAAAACAAAGAACTTGTAGCAGAAGAAATGTGGTTCACACTATCGAAGATGAACTAGTACTCATAGCTCTTTAGATATGCATTTTAGAGCCGTTATTTACTGGACATTTTTTCTTGTTTTTGTGTAAGGAACCTACCCTTATGTTTTTAAAACGTCAGTCTGAAACACCCACTAGTATACAAGGTGCCCCAGCTAACTCTGCCACCTCGTATATTCCCTAAACGAAACAAAATGTGAAAAATACATTTGGTCAGAGATGGGCCTGTGTCAGGGGCTCACACAATGGTCAGAAATGCATAATATATAAATGTAAACAAACGTCGCTTTCAACACAAAGGGGCGGTTTTTTTGGTTTTTTTTGTTTTTTTGTTTTTTAAGTGACTCAGTCATGTTTCTTCTAGGGAAATGAAGATGATGGGTACAATTAGTGACAGCAGATTTGTTTTCACTGTTCTAAACCTCATACTTCCTGAAATATGAAGACGTTAAAGGATGTCAACGGCGCCACAGTTTCTGTCATAATGGGCAGAGCAAGGGTTGCTTACAGTAGGCTTCAGGACAGTGCAGGCAACCCGCATTACGGCATTACAGCGTTAGGGCAGAAACTGTGGCACCATTCTCATTGTTTAAAGTCTAAATATTACAAAAGATGTAAGGTCTGTAGCAGTGAAACCAAGTCTGTCATCACTAACAGTACTTCTACTTCTCATTTTGCAGAAAAAACCATACATGTACTGCTAAAAAAGCGTAACTTTTTCTGAAAATGATTTTTGTTTGCTTCTAGAGACTGTGCATTCCTACCCATTGTATGGGCCACTGACGCAGGTGCATCCCTGAGCAATTGCAACTTTCATATTTTGTTTCATTTCGGAAACACAATAATTGGCGAAGTTAGGTGGGATAGTCTGTATAAAAAGGAAAATTGCTAGCGAAAATCTTGAAAAGCGCCTGATCGAGTAAGTCCAGATTTTTCCATCATACTCTAATAAGCAATCAGACGGACACATGCTACACATTTTTTAACCATATATAATATATAAATATGTGTATACCATAAAAAGGGAAATGTCTTTAGCAAAAATCTCGAAAAGTTCCTGACCGATTAACTCCAAATTTTTCCACGATATTCTAATAACATATCAGACGAACATATATATTTTTAAACAAAAATGTATAGGTTTCTTGTTAACACCAACTGCGACAAAGAAAATGCTGTGCTGTGAAAATATGTGGTTTCGTTTTCTTTTCTTCGGGCAGTTTTAACTACGATAGAAGGGCATTTAAATTATAAGACGGATTATTTCTTCCATATATATTTGTTTTCCTTGTACACAATTTTGAACAAAAATTATATACGCAACACCGCAATGTTTTTTTGTTTTCTTCCTAGCAGTAGGTTTTAACAGTATACAGGAAAGTTAAACTTATGGCTTGCCGGCCTTTGATTAGAATATTACTGCGGAATCTGAATTGTCCGAATGTCTGTAATTCGATTCTTTTGCTGATTAAAACTGTGCGAAATATTATCATTGAAGCCACTGTGCTCACTGATAGAGCATCTGGGGAGGTCTCTCTCATACCCTGAAACCAATGACTGCAAGTGATTTACCCACTAATTCTAAGTGACTTCAATCCCCAGTCAAGGTTTCATTTGCAGTACCAATAAACAAGGGTCAATACCAGAGAGAGAGTTGGGAGGGGAGGAAGTGGACGTAGAGAGGGGAAAGGAGTAGATGGACAGAGAGAGGAAGAGCACAAGATGGAATGAGAGAGGGCACAGTGAGAGGGCACAGTAAGTGATGGATGGAGAGAGGAAAATGAGAAGAAGTTGGAGAGTGAGAGGAGGAGAAGATGGTGGGAAGAAAGAAAGAGGGGGAGGAAGTAGGAGAAGATGGACAGAGTCAAAGGGAGGAGGAGATGGACAGAGAGGGGGGATGCGAGAGGAGATTAGGACGTGTATCCAATTCCCATACACACTTAGGAATTGCGAAGCATCGCAATGTTCGTTAGTACTAATTTTAAAACTTAAAATCCGTCATGTATGTCTCTTTGTTTGAACATGCTCATCCCCAAAACTACGAATTCTCACGAATTTTCCGCAGGTAATTTGAACGTAGCTTGGGGGAACTTAGAGACTTTATTTCATCAAAATCGGAAAATGGGAAATTTTTTTATCTGAAATCATCTGCTCAGCTTAGTAGCTCGGATGTTTAATCATCACGCAATTGTACACCAAAGAATCAATAGATGGCTCTTTTACTTACTTGAACACAGTGACAGATTTTCGGAGATCTACGTCAGTGGCAAGGTTAAGCACCGCAATATTATCGTTATGAATATGAGTAACAGCGAATTTACTTGGTTAGGATATACAGATTTATTAATTTCGCTTTCTATATCAAAACGTAACAACACTGTCTTGCTTCTTTCAGTTGGTTTTACTCACATTCCTTTCAGGAAAAAAGTTTATATTAAGCTTGCTTTATGACTTGAATGCCTACTCATTACAGTTTTGTTTCGTTTTGCTTACAAAAAACGTGGCTAGGAAATGGTCGAGTCTTCCTGAATACACCTGGACGGCTAAAAGACTGGGGACGATGCGTTCTCAAGAGTCCAATGAAGATCGTGTGGTGAGATTTTTTGCGTCTCGATACTTCAGACTAACTCGCTCTTTGGAAACTCCGTCCGAAAGCGAGGAGCGACCTAACTCTGATGGAGAGCGTTATCTATCTCCTGAGAACACCTCAAAGGCTTAAAGTTACTTCTCTCCAATGTAACTTCAGAGAAGCGAAAATTTTGTCGGCAAGTGACACAGGCGAGAGAGTATTTATCCCTCGAATCCCGCTTATTCCTAACACTTTACCATCTTGCATCAAACGCGTACAGTTTCCGTGAGATTATCTTATATCGTGACCATAAACAAAGCTCAAGGCCAGACGCTACGTGTTATGGGATGGATCTTACGTCAAGCTGCTATTCCTAATGCCAACTCTACATGGCTTCCTCTCGCGTTAGTAAAACAAACCATCTCTTCGTTCTTGTGTCCAATCGCACTACTTCAAAAGAAGTTTTATAAATAAAAAAATCATTCCAAGCATTCGAAGTCTCAGGATTTCCATAAAAAATACTTGGGCAGCACAGGCTTCTCAGCTAGTTTATAATATGCATAGATGGATTTGATATCGATGTAGATGTATATGTGTAAACAGTATCTGATCAAAACTGTCTGGTCACCTATTAGTTGACACTAATGACCGCTTGAATTCTGCTAAGGACCTTTCAGTTAGGTATCTGAATGTCTGTGGAAGAATGGCAGTCCATTCTCCCTCGAGAACCGGAACCACAGAAGGCTAATTCATCACGAAGGGGTTCTATTGGGTTCATGTCGGTAATCTGTTACAGGCCAGTCCATTTCAGGAACGTTATTGTCCATAAACCATTGCCTCACTGACGCTGCTTTATGACAGGATGCACTGTCATGCTGATAAAATCATAACCTCAGCACTGTTCCTCTACTGCAGGCCTACCCAAAGTGTATTCTACGTATCACTGGTGATCTGGGGGAAGTGAATAAGTGCTCCAAGGAAAATTATTAAAAACATGGCTTTTTTCCACATTTTGACGATACTAATTAATTTTTGAAAATTAATTTTTCTGTGTTATGATTTATAATCTAAAATGGAAGTAGTCACTGTGTAAAACAACTATTTCCCGTTTTTAAAATTTTGTTGACCTTCAAAATAAACAAAGTGTTCCATCGAAGTATCAGGATTCTCAAAGAGTTCCGTCAGAGTAAAAGTTTGAGAACCACTGATCTACTGTACATAATGCATAATGATGTACAAATGTGTTCATATTCTTCCGCATTTAGCGATCCCTCAAGTGTAATATGGGCACCACATCCTAACTACGAAAAACATATCCTACACCGTAAGAGCAGCTCCTCCGTACTTTACTATTGGCACTCCACATTCACAACAGACGATTGATCAGGGTTGAAATGTCCCTCATGGATTTTCTACTCGAGTGACGTCCAATGACTAGCCCACGCTGATGTCATTGAGCTCTCCTGAGCGAATTCTTCCGCTGTAACTCTCCTGAAAATGGAATACTGTCCCCCCCCCCCCCCCCCCCTCCTATTATACTGGCGGATCCGGCCCTTGTGACATCACGTGGTAAATATCACATTAAATAGGAGTGTCTGAACACTTTTGATGAGACCGTGTAGGATCTGGTCAAGCTTCACTGCTGTCTGGAAATGGGGTGGCTGTCTAGTTTAGTGCTTTTCCTGCCAGATAGCACCTCCTCTGTAGCTGTGCAGCTCGTAGTTCTCATTGTCGCTACCTGATGTCACTTCAAACTCCATTTAAATATGGAATAGACTACAACACATAAAATTCTCATTCATTGTTGTGTAATTCTGAAATATATACACAAACTGAAATGAGTGTGTGGCATTGTTGGGCAGGAGGCCACATCCGGGGAAGATCGGCCGCCGAGTGCAAGTTTTATTTCAGTCGACGCCACATTAGGTGACTTGCGCGGCAGTGATGAGGATTAAAGGATGACGAGGACAATACAACACCGTGTCCACGAGCGGAGAAAATGTCCGTCCCGGCCGGGAATAGAACCCGGGCTGGCTGCATAGGGAGCAAGCACGTTACCACTCAGCTAAGCAGTTGCAGTTTGTATCCTTACCAGAACCCCTACAGTACTTTCAGAAATTAGCGTTCACTTGCAGATAAATAAATGTGGCAGGGGACTTAAAATCTGTAATATGTATAGCCAAATCATCACTCCCAGCTGAGAATCATTTTGGTACCACACAGTATGAGGTGCTGCCCAAAATTTGGGAGATTTTTAAGTTTGCATCCAAACAATCAGCGGCACTAACTTGCTAAGTGCCCCTAGTTGTGTCTTTCAACTGCCTGAATGCCATTTGCCATTACTGTGAATACGTCAGTGTGAATGATGTCGCTAATTTGTTTACACCGTGTTTTACTGTGTCTGAAAATTTCAGAATGGCTGACTTTGGGGTACAAGGGATCTGCAGCAAAATTTATTTTAAGTTCGGTAAAGCTGCATCCGAATTACTGGTCATGCTGTGTGATACTTTTGGCGAGGTATCTTTGAGCCAGTCAAGAACATTCGAGTGGTTTAAACGATGTAGAGGTTGCCGGTAGTCTGTGGAGGGTGAAAAACACTCGTGCCGACTGTCACTGTGCTCAACTCTGGAAAAGATCGTGAAGTCGAAAGGAGGGTATATTAACTACTGGTGCATCTTTGAATGCAAATACGATGAAAATTATCGGTTTACTCGGCATATTGCCACTTTAAACATGTTTGCCTGCTGAAGACATGATCAATGCACAGTCTTCGGTTGCGTTATTGAGAAATGTGTGGGTAAGTTAGAAGGAAACGGTTGAGTCGTGTAGCAGACTTGCACATTAATAGTTGTACAGTCGTGGAGAGAGGATGTCGTATTATGGGGGAATGAGCAGCTTGGAGATGTGCCGCACAATGATTTCTATTTGACATGTTCGGTGTTGTGTAGCCTGAGGTTGAAGGTTGATTATACTAAGAGACAGTAGTTCAGAAGTAAAGTATTTTCAGTATGTTACTGCAAGGGAGATTTTGATAATTATTGATGTGCAAGGATTTCATTGTGTCCTATAATATCTATGTGTTTGATAATCAGGGAAACTACCAATCATTTGCTCAGTATGCTAATTATTTCCCCCCCCATTTACATTACGGACATAGTACTGCAAGACAAATTAAAAAATTATAACAGAAATATTTCACAGAAGCAAATATTATCGCGTATGACAATGATGATTACTAAGGAGTTCATTTCTGTGTCATTAAAAGGACCGAATTTCGGAGTACTTCCAATTGTCATTTATAGACATTTCACAAAACATATTCCGCTATTCAAAGAAACATGTTCGGTAAAATTTGCTTTGGCACTCCATGCACTTTTGCGCGATCAGAAATTAATAACCTTGAAAATAAAATCAAAAGACTTCGCTACAACATCGGAGTAAAGGAAATAACAATAGGAAGAAAGTTTTGTCGCACAGTGATTTATTTCAGATCATCACCGCCCTGCAGCCAGAGCAGCGTCAAGTTATCCGTTGCAAGGCAAGAGTTTGTTGTAGGGCCTAAGTGAACACTTTTGACAGAATATTAGTAACAGTTTTCAATTAATACAATTTCTTATAAATGTAACTGATGGTGTTTTGTAATAGGGTACATTTAAATTAGATAATAGTCGTTCTGAGTATTTTTGCCAATTGTTCTTTTAAGCAATCTAATTTTCAGAGAGTCAGATGCATTTTAATTAAAATCACATTCATACAAAATAATCTGCATAAATAAGTTGATGTTCAAAACTAGTGTGACTATGCCTGTTATAGATCTGAATCTGAATCAGAACTTAGATAGTTTTCAGATTGTTAGCAAAAAATTCTGTTAAACACTCCCAGCAGTGCAAATAACTTTCAAAATGATTCACAAGGACAGAAGGCATACAATCCATGTTGTTTTTTAATATGTGGGAATTTTATCCATGTCGACGCATTCTATTCGTATCTGAGGAACCGAACACGAGACGAGCTTATGTTTTGAACGCCTACCAACAATAGGAGTGCTTTGACATGCAAACAACAGTTGGAGATGATACAGATTTCCTGTCCAAGGTAGAAGCTGCCGATGAATCATAGGTGTACGGTTGTAACCCTGATACAAAACGGCGTTCTTTGCAGTGGAAGACACCATCCTCTCCGCGACGCAAAAAGGCTCGACAAGTACGCAACAACAAGTCAGTGCAACTGATTTTGACATTCAAGGAACTGCCCATAAAGAATTCTTCTACGTGAGCAGTGACACGGAAGCTTTACTGTGATGTTATGAGGACACTGAGGGAAGATGTTAGACGCAAGTGGCCTAAGAGAATAAAAACAAACATTTGTTGCAGCACCATACCAATGCACCTGCACACACCTCCATACTGTGAAATTAAAAACATGACGACTGTCCCCCCACCCTCCCTGTTTCCCTGATCTAGCCTTTTATGGTTTCTTCCTCTTTCCGGGTATGAAACAGAAGTTGAAGGGGCGGCTTTGTGACTCAATGGAAGACATTCAATCGAAATCACAACTAATTCTGAAGACGATCCAGCTAGCAGACTTCCACCACTGCTGTCAACAGTAGGGATATTGCTGGAAGCCTGCACACAACTGCGAGGGGATTACTTTGAAGGTTACTGTAGGTAAGTTGTTTGATTTTTACAAGGATATTCCCTGAAATTTCGGGTTGGACCTCGTATTTGATCTTGTTGTCTATATTGCACACGCTACACACTTCGCCAAACAAAAAGTGCACCACCATTTTATCATTCTCCATAAACGTGCAACGTAAAAAGCAGGATCGTGGCGGACATTTGTATTTTACCAACATACTTCGCGATATTATATAATGTCGGCAAAGTGTGACGTCTTCTGGCAAGGTATTTGCAAAATCGGTGTAATATATGGGAAAACAGAAACATTTCTTTGTATTATTATTATATCATTTCTATATGATCGGTTGTCTATTATGCATAGCCTGTAAGAAAGGAAATAATCATTTTTCATTTTTGTGTTTGTGCAATATTTATGTACCTATATTTCGCAAATAACGTCTGTGGTCGGCGAGTGTGGAAATCGAAGTAGACAATGATAATTTAAAAAATTAACAAAGATATTTACTATGTTACTGAATTGATTATAAATAGTGGAGGCTTAAATGTTATTCTCTCCGTCTTCTTTCAGCCGTTAAAGTTGTAAGATCCTGTGACGCTAGCTTGAATACTTGATTAGCTTTCTTTTGTTCTTTGTTCGAGATAGACACCATTGGAGGCTGATGTATAAAAAAGGAGTGTACTTTGAATTTATGTTGATTTTTGAATATAGAAATTGTTGAAAATACTTGTAATAATTTACTGCTAGCTTGTCTAGTATTTCATTCCTAATTTTTAGCCGTTTTCACCTTATTTAGAATTTTTCATGAAGCAGAGCTGCGCCGCAATCGTGGGAGCCGCTGCTGTGGCAAATTCAAACTATAATTGAATGAAAGCAGTTTTCCGCAATTAAGCGGGTGGGTAATGTTACATTAAAATTATTTCTTTCAGCTTCCCGGAGACATCGCAGGAGAATTGTGGATCTTATTATGTCATTTTCAGGTGGACATGGGTAACTGCCATTACATCTCAGTAACGTAAATAATTTACGTAAATCAGAGTGGTAAAACTTTACTTGTATGATATCAAAGACTGCTGTGCTGACACCTGTTCTGGCTAACAATAATATTAAAATCAAATTTTATATTTTTTTTTTTTTTTTTTTATTTCATGCTCTTGTGTAAGTCGTGGCAATCAATAGTGTTCATACGTTAAAAAAATCCACTGCAGCTTTTATGTTTAGCGAACATAGCATACTGTAACTTCTGTACGTGCAAATAAGAGTAATTTTCGGCGCATTTCAGAGATAAAACTAGAGAAGGACATGCTTAATTTGATAATTAGTTACAGTAATGATACCGTGTTCCATTTCTAACAGGAAAGATCAGGGTTATATGAAAATAGTTTGGAAATTAAAGATCACGCGTTACAGCAGGAAATCTTTTAGTGTTATGCGTATCCCCGCATAATAGGTCGAGGTGCACAAGGTTAAAGTTTTTCAACTACAGAAACTAATAGTGAGAATCGCATGTTATCTTTTGTGCTCGCAACAATAAGCAATATACAGTTAATTAAAATGTTATGCAACATAAACTGCATATAAAATAAAAAAGTGCGCTGTGGGGAGACGTGACAAAAGTAGCTTAATAAAACTGCCTAATTACCGTTGGAAATATTACACGATAATGATGCTGGTGAAACTCTAGCTGTTTTAGAGCACTAAACTAATAACTTGTCTTGATCGCCAAAAAACATTATTATAAGTAAAGCTAACGAGACGACAACTATTCGCAACAAAAGTGCAATCTCTTGCTATTCTCTGAGTGGACCAAAATGGACGTGGAGACTAGGGGATGGGGGAGGGAGCGGAGGGGAGGGGGACAATATTTGTCTAGTAAAGGAAAGCAGCAGCCCTCTGGCACATTCCAACTACGATGAGATTGTTTTACAGGGAGTCTCAACACAACAGGTATCATTCCTTCCCCCCTCCCATCCCATGTCTATCCTCGAGAGGGAGGATATTTTGAATGAACTGATCAACCGTCGGAAGAGATTATGGTAGTAAGGCGCAAATTGCAAATTTTCAGTTCAGTGAGCGATCTGAAGTGACAAGAAGTTTAAAATACTCCTATTACGTGGGTAAGTGTATTGCATAAATATGGTATGATAAGTATTTTTGCTGCAGTACGGGGAGGTGGCATGATTCACTGACGGTCCTGGTAACCACATATTGGCTCAAGTCAGAATCGAGCAGCTGAGTACAATGTGGACGCAGTGCGCTAAAGTCACTGGGCAGGACCTCAGTCTAGACTGCAATGTGGTAGAAGAAGGATGTGCTCTACTTGCTCCTCGACAATGGCGGAGTGCCGCCGACGAAGGGCAAGTTTCATGGAAATGTGGTAGCATGCGAGGATAAGTACCTATGTTTAGAAGTGTCGATATTCTGCCGTCATTTACGTGTATTTACGTGTGGAACATTTCTAGATCATGCCTAGTAAATGAAAGAAGTAGCACGTAGGTCAACGTACATGTTTTAGGATAGCCCTAGCAGACTTACTTTTAATTTTTCTTTTGTTGCCTGTGTGCATTATTTGGAGTACAGCATATTTCACATGCTCAATGCAATAAATTTATTTCAAATAAATAACAACAAACGTCTTACTGTGTTCTCGATACGAAAGTATAATCATAACTTGTCAGTAAGGCACCAAACTTCCTCGAGTTCATAAAACAGGGTGATGCCCGTTCCAAATTGTAACTAATATTGTACTTTATTGTATCCCTTCGCTACTCTAAGTTAATCTTCACCAGAACTAAAAATATGTACATATTTGATCTTCATTTAACCATGCTATGAACTGGAAAAAGGTGTCATTTTATATGCAATATATATATATATATATATATATATATATATATATATATATATATATATATATATATATATATATATATCCCAAGCAAGGCTGCAGCAGGACAGTAGCAACGGTGCAAATGTAACATCTGGAATAAAAAGAGCCACCAGTAGCGGAATACAGTAGTCAAAAGCTCTTGACCAAGATTTCAACCCATATAAATGGGCCTTCTTCAGAAGTCTTATTACCTAGAAATAAGTATATAGAGATAAATGCAACATTCAAAAAATTAATATGTTATGACAACACAATGCACATACAGTGGTGGTTATTACAATACGCAATAAGAATACGTCAACTTGTTATCATAAATGCAAGCTGAATGGCCACGTGCAAAACACAGCAGAGTGGCAGACTTCCCAAGCGCCTAACTTGGGCACTGATACATTTAAAAAAGGCCAGAAGCTATTAATTAATAAAATTAGCCCCAACGTACGTTTTACACGCTGATCGTGAAGTGCCACCAATAGGCTCAGTCATAAGTGAATCGGTTATTATGAAAAGGTCATAAGTCCATAAAATATGATTTTGAGATGCTCAAAGAAAACTGCTTTATGCTTCGATGGTAGAAGTTATGAAGTACTTGGACTTTTATACTCTAGTGTACCTGGAAACCATTAAATCTACATCTTCAAATCATCAATTTTTATATTCATATTCTTCAAATTAATTTTTTTTGTCTTGAGCTCATGACCTTTTCGATCCAAATTAAAATACACAATAGTACAACTACAAAATCTTGAGAAAATATATTAATAAACACAAATTACAAATAGTATTTTAACATAATCATCATTACAGATAAGCATTGTTGCAACATTTTCTGCAGGTTTCATACATTTTCATCTTCTTCAGCTGTAGTAGGCCAAGTGAATAAATCAATATAAAAGTTTTTTTGCTCCTTTTGGATGTACTGTTCCAGTTTTCTTATATCGGTTATCTTAACTTTGTTTATAGGACATTCCTCTCCATGTGCTTAGGTTGTTGAGAGTCTGATATTTGCTAGGGGTTTTAAAAGTCTGAAAGAGTTTTGAGTCAGTCCATCAGTGAATGATGGGGCTACTAATACCCCTGGGTTGTGGCTGTCATACTGAAACATATTGTACTGTGAAACACTGAAGTTGACTTTCATTGAATTGTCTTTCCCCATTGTTTCTAAACTCTGGGAATTGCGTTTAAAGAGATCTGTCCTCCAATCCTTATAGTTCTTAAGAGTGTTGTTTTCCTCAAGGTGGTTGACAATGAATGAGATCTTTTTATTGGCAGAATGAAGAATAAGTTCAGTATATTCTTTCACAGTGTAAACTATCTGTTTGTCGTAACTTTCTTCTTATACCCCCAAACACCCTATCACAAGGTAGAAAAGAGTTCCTCCGGATAGGAAAGTATTGAAAATTTTTTTCAAGCATACCAAGCCCTACTAATGCCATTAGGAATCGGACTACTGAATTGTTATGGCTTTGTCCTGGGCAATCATCAGAGAAAATGTGCATCTCCTTAATAGTTCTACCAAAGTAATTTCTTCAAAGAGAACAAGCAAGAAACGACCAACCTTATTAGCTCTCTTTTCGGCTATTCCTTCATAGAATACAAATAAATAAGGTTTTCCAGTCTTAAGATCGAAAATACAGAAAGTGAAGACCCAGAGCTGACGTAGGTAAAACACTTCCAGCACTGGAATGCAGGGAAGTGGTACGTTCTACATAAAATCCATACATATGCCTTCGACATCGTCGTTTTGCTTGCACTTGTCCTGTACAGTATTTATCTTTTTATAAAACTTCTTGGTCCTTCGAATATGAACCATTTACTCAGCAACAATCACTCTTTTAGCTGAATCACAAAGGTAAGTATTTTTTAGTTTAGTTTTAAGTTTCTCACAGTAACCGCTATAATTTTAACTAATATTGTGTTTATACTGGTTGCTGGTGAGCAGTAAAGTTAGTTATTAGTATTTTATTAATTATCTCATTCATAAGCAGCCATAACACAGTCATCACAATCGCTCAACAAAGTTATAATTAACTTTCACTTGTTGAATCAGAATCGGACGATGACTCTCCTTGTCTGCAGTCTCGATGATTCGAAGCGATCTGCAATCCTGTGTAAATAAAACATCCTGGTTTTCTTACGTTGCGTAGTCAGTCGGGAAACCTCAGATCAAGCGGAAAGTTTGCTTTGATAGAGTTCAATTATCGGATGAAATAATGGAGCTCTTAGATCTAGTAATTGCAGGTTCGTTACCAATTTCATCGGATGTTCCCTTCTGATTACCAACGAAACGACACCTCCGTGCATATTTCCAATTAGAGAATACATATATAATGAAATTCCTTACACACCTTTGATGTAAATGCTCATTATATATTCTCTTGATTAGCATACAGTATATTTTCAATCTCTTTCTTCCAGTAATCTCGATAGCAAAATAACAATTATTCAATCCGGCTATCCAGCACAGAGAAGATCATAGAAGTCCATTCAACACACCAGAGAGAATATTACAAAGAGTAATTATGTGCTCATGGAATAGTAATAGTATTGTACTACTTTGCGCATCGATTCTGCGAGTATATAGATGATCAATAGGAAACGTAATTAACTTATAGAATTGTGCAGGGATAATTAATGGAATATAAAGAGATATTACACCACAAACATCTTTTTGAGGTCTACCATACTTGTAATTATAATTGTCGTGGAAATTTTTTTAAATAAAATGCTTTTTGGATTATCCTTCCTTGGGAGTTTCGGGTAGTTTCCGTAACTTCCATAAGACCTTGTAGATATCCATCTTGTGCATCCTTGCTCCCGAAATCCTTGAACATTTCCAGAATCTGGGCTCTGTCGATCTCATCGATGGCATCAAAATAGCAAAGCTCACAACTGCAATAGAAGAAAGCAATGTTTAGTACAACAAGAGAAACACACGCTTTATGTTTTACTACACGTATAGAAAACATGTATTCAATATTTAGATTTTAAATTCATACTTATTTGCAATTTTTCCCCGTTGCAGTTGCAGGAATATTTTGTCCTTTAGAGTTAATATAAGCTTCTCCTCGTACTCTATCCGCCTTTACTATGATTTGTTTGTATTTGTCATAATGCCCTATGCCTAATGTTATGGCTGTTACCTTCTTCATTTGAGTCCATGCTGTCTTTTCTGATTAAATTGCCACTAATAATGAAATATTAGACAACAACACCACAAGATTTGTCTTACAATGTGGTGCCAACAATAGATCATGAAATCGATACTGGTAAAATCTGATTGTTATTAATATAGGGACATAAACCGTAGGCTACGTCTGGTGATTTAAAAAATATTACACAAAACTAATGAGAAGATGTAGTATGAAAACGTCTTGAAACCTGGACTGATGACGTTTCCGTACCAACTAAATATTTTGGCAACGATTTTCTTGCCTTTAAAGGCAGAAACTCATGACGTTCTCAACACAGATACATGCGTCTACAGACGGAGAATGCAAAAATACTGAAATCTGAATTTGTGATACATTGGACTCATGACCTTTTCATAATAACTGATTCAACTAATACTGACAATCGTAAAAGGAGCCCTCTGGCTTTGTCATACATAACATAATATACATATTATATATGGAATGTATGACCAGTAACGGATAAACATGTTACTGACGGAGCAACATTCATGTGATAACAGAAATTGGGAAAAATGCGTTGATACACCATACGATCTATAACCGCAGCAAACAGCTGATGTAACTGTACCACATGCTAAAATCGAAGCATTTTATAACACAAATTCGGAAGACAGTGAGGAACACAAAGCATCAAAAATTGTTACAAAAGGACGCCTAGACTTATGAAACTTACATGAGAAGTAACACAATTATACGAAACATGTACAACATTTTATTGGAACGCTTATGAATAGTTTGGTATTCAGAAAACAGTATAGTAGCCCGATGTAATAATTATGTTGCTTCGAGCATACGGCGAAAACCATAGAAGAAATTTTTATTTTTCAGTTGCAGTTGGTCATTCAAAATTGTATTCTTGTTGTTGAAACTTGTCTAAAAATGTGAAGCTTTTCTAATAGAACCAACCTATATCCCGTCTCCTCTCTACACAAAATAACAGTATCTTACAAATTATTGTGGGAATGTCCGCTTTGAACAAGATGTTCGGCGTATGAGTAGCCATGAATATTAATACCCCATTTCCCCAGTAAATGTTCCTTATACCTAGTTTTAATTGCCCTCCCGTCTGGCGCATATAAAAACGTGGGCTATCATTACATTTTATCTTATAAAGCCGCAGTTGTGAAAATGGATCTTCATTACGTTCTAAGTTGTTTATTAACTTTCCTCTCAAGTTGTTATTAGTTGAAAAAGACACTTTGCAGCTGCATTCCTTAGAAAGAAGTCGTATAATTTTATAAGAAATATTACCTAGAAACGGTATGGAAATAATTTATCTTTTCCCATCCACATTTTCCCGTTTACTGTCACCTTATGTGAGACATTTATAGAGGTTTTCTCATCCAAAATGCTGTCAACTACTGACGGATTATTCCACTTGTTGATAGCTATAGATTTCATTAATTTAATCTCATCTCACAATCTCTCAGGTGTTAATGCAGTAATCAGTGCTCGATGAATACTAGAATGGAAGAAGGCCAGTTTATGAGCTTGGGAGTCTGCTGAGTCAGAAGGAACAACATTATCAGAAAAAGCTTTCTTACGGAAAATGTTGAAGTATGTTTTGTCGTCATGTACTCTTAATGCAAGATGAAGGTAATTCATTTCTTTGCTACTGTTTTCTAGTTATTTTCTAAACACAATTTTTTCATGAAACTGATTGACGTTGGGAAACAATTGATCTAATTCATCGTTTGTACCTTCAGAAATGATGAGTATGTCATCAACGTACCGTGCAGAGAAACTAATGTTATTGAGTATTTCGGCATTTCCTTTAAAACAGCTCACTTCGAAAGAATTTAAGAAAATCTCTGCTAGCATTCCGGCCAGGAGGCTACCCAAGGCTAAGCTAAAGGCTGTGTGTACAACTGAATGTCGAAATTGAAATAATTGTATTGGACGACGCTCCTAAGCAGAGCCATGACTTGTGTAATTTCCAGTACAGTTATTTTCTTGTGGGCTAACAAATTCTTCTCTAATGTTTCCAGAGTTGTGTCTACTGGGACGTTAGCGTATAAGTTAGCTACATCAAAGTAAACTAATTTCGTCTGAGGAGAGCACTTTATATTAATCTACTGAGCAAGTCTCCATCACTTTTCAATGAAAAGCTTTTCTCAAAAAGCTAAGATTTAAGCTTTGACTGCAAAAAAACAGTCTAACTTGTAATGAGCTCTATGGGTACTGCCTGCGATCGAACGGATCGGATACCCCTGTTTACGGATTTTAAATTGGCTCCTCAGCATTGTTAGTTTCGATTCATATTTACTAACCATTTTTTACGAAACTTTCCCGCCAAGTTTTCGGTATTAGTCAGACCGATTCTAATTTCTTTTCGTAGTTTATCTGTCCGGTCTACTTCTGTCTCTAGAATGTCATTCTCTTTTTGTTTCTTTTTCTGTATATTCATTCTTATAAGCCACGATTACTGTATTATATTTGTCAGCCCTGGTTATAAGAGCGTCATTCTCTTTTAGATAAGGATTTATACTACTTACTACTTTATGCTCAACTGGGAGTTCGTTTACTCTATTGACAACTTTTTCTTTTGCTAAAGTATTACAACATTTATGAGCAATCCTTATCTGTTGCGATTTTTATACTTTATGGTTATCAAGACCCATCTTTAGATCAACTATGAAATCTTCTGTAATAGCAGGATCACTAAGCCTGGGTCTTACATTACATTTAAGACCTTTACACAATAGGTCATTTTCTGTTCTTGTAAAACCAATTTCAGTTTTATTAACCAGCATGCCATAAAACACATGTTCAGGCTGGTTGTTAGCTAATGCTCAAATACCAGCTAAGAACCAGCCTGAACATGTGTTTTACGACAGCATGCTTAATAAAACTGAAATTAGTTTTACAAAAACAGAAAATGACCAGTTGCGTAAAGCTCTCAAATTTAGAGCAACATTATGCCTTCACGTTTTGCGTTAAACTTAGGAAACCCGCGCGCGCGTGGAACATTTGAAAAGTTGAAAGAGGTATATAGGGAACATTCCTGATCAAGAGTGCAAGTTTTTCGCTGGCACCAATCACTTTCGGAAGGGCGAGAACGCGAAGATGAACCTCGCTCAGGGCCTCAACTTCAAAACCTGACGGAAACGTCGAACGTGTGAGTGCTCTTGTGAGATTGTTCCTTGAGGACAGCCAAGTGTTTTCCGAAGACGCCTTTAAGAGGCTCAGGAAAAGTTTGAGTCTTGTTAGACCGAACACTGAAGAAAAGTGAATCAAGACATGTCCATGTCATATGGTCACTTTCATCACCTCAAAATGCCTTCCTATTATTCCCCAGCTCTCCTATCCGCCTCATGTGAGTCCTTTTCTTTTCCAGGTATTAAAATTGACTTACAAGGACGGCTGGAGAACTTTCAAAAGAATGTGGCCGAGACGTGAAAGGCCCTACCAGCTGACACCTTTCAGCGCTGCTACCAAGACTGGGAATAACGACTCAGCCAGTGTATATCTGCAGAAGAAAACTACTTTGACGGAACAATAATGTTTGAAAAACTAAAAGCTTTTATAGGTAAAAAAATCAGTCCATTAGTTTTCGCACACACCTTGTATTTCCCCTAGCAAATAGATGTCAAGGTTTTGAAATGCTGTTTCATTTGTCAGCACTTTAGCAAAACAAAACTGATCAAGAACAGGCATTATGGAGTTTGCTTTGGCCATTAGTAACCTTTGTCGTTGTTAGTTCCTCAACCTCGATACTATACTCTGATTTTTGTATCATAAATGGCAAGTCATTTTCTTTCACTTTCGCTACTGGGCTAACCGAATGACATGAAATGATGTGACGAACAGTGTGAATACACGCTGCTGTGACGGTATCGTGACGTGATGCTCTTTCATTTTGTTCGTCGAAGCTACTAGTCCAGTTTATTCGATGCATAAAATACAAATTGTTATGGTGGCTACGAAACGCCTATACCAAATCCTCAGCACCTACCAAGGTAGTCTGTAAGTACTAGCGATCTGACGGCATTCAAAATTTATAGGACGCTTTACGGACAAACCTACGTCGTTCCGAGACACCGTGTCCATGGTGGTAATGTATGTTGAGAACAGAAAATCTATTCTGATCATCTGAATGCTCACTCCAGAGATATTTCGACTCTGTGCAATCTGCGCTCAACTGAATTACTTAGAATCGTTGTAATTGAAAAAAAAATGAATATAGTTAACTTCCTAAAGTATCTATTTCTGACAGAAAACTTTTAAAAACTTACCTGTTTCCTACGTAATTTTACGCTTTTTTGAAAATCTGAGGAGATAGTGAAGGTAGGTCTGGATAAAGGGTATTATCCCTTCGCCAGAAGACTATGAATACGACACTTGTCGAAACGTTGCCGTATTTTAACACTGCCACCTGGCTGGAAATCCGAGAACTTTTCACCAACAGTATACGCCAGGAGAGCCACATCCGCACATCCGCGTATGTTCGTTAAAACACGTTAAATGCTACTAAGATAACAATAGTTGATTTAAATGTACAAATAAGATGGAAGATAAGACATACGTATGGGACTCATACACTAGAATCGTATAAGAAATCTTTCTGTGTAGCCTATGATAGATTCCGGAGGATGGCGTGAGGCACACGTGGGCGTGGTACAGAGGGCAGTAGTATCGTGTTTCTCTGCGGACTCGCTTCCCACGCGCATCCTGCTTATTGGAGCAAACAGCGCACACTCCTGTAGGATTTCTCTTCTTCTCTGTTTGTTTGGCGACTTCCGGGAAATGTCTTTCTGTCAATTGAGGAGGGTGGGGCGTTTGCCCTGGTCGGCCTGGCTTAGGAGAAACGATTCTCCCTTTGAACTTCTCAATTATCATTTCCGAGAAGGTGAATTCCAGTGAGTCCTTGTCTGCGGATTTTTCATACAAAATAAACTAATTCCACATACTTATTTCCCAGCAAACAAAAATAGATTTTTATGTAATACATTTGCCTTTTGATTCTGGGTGTTGGACACGACGCCATTCTCTGATAGGCTCGATCCACTCCTCCAGTTCTGTCGTTGTAGTCAATCACAAGCTTCGGCTTTATTATTTTCTTTGACATTTCGCCACTCTCCACCATATCCATAGTGTGGATAGATGAAAGATCTACCACGTTCTTCTTTAGACACATAAGAACTTGTAAATTTATCTTCAAGGTGCTGGCCAAACATTGTTCAACTTAGGATCTGGGTGATTTCCAACATAACAGACTTCGTTATGGGGAAAATGAAGCTACTTTTTGATTTGGCACAACCTCTTGTAAGAAATTACATAATTTAAAATTGATATTGATATGCTTTCCCTCAGTGACCAGTACATCTGGAATACAGATTTCTCAACAAGACGTTGCAAAATGGTTAGAGCGAAGAAAATCTTAAGTTCTTGACATGTCCGGGGCAAAACATTACAGCCCGTAGTCGAAACACATTGGCTATTATACTGAGCTGTTTCCACCTCCATCATTTCCAGCGATTAGCAGCAAACAGGACGGCCGCGGTGGCAAAGCATTTCTACGCGCTTCAGTCCAGAACAGCGCGACTGCTACGGTCGCAGGTTCTAATCCTGCCTCGGCCATGGATGTGTGTGATGTCCTTAGGTTAGTTAGGTTTAAGTAGTTCTAAGTTCTAGGGGACTGATGACCTCAGATGTTAAGTCCCATAGTGCTCAGAGCCATTTGAACCATTTTGAGCAGCAAACGGTATCTTGGATTATAACATGCCACGCACGTACCCGAGACCAATCTATGTCTGTGCCTTCTTCACATGCTTCCTGACGTGACGAAAGTTCAAAAGAGTCATCACCGGATTCCAAACGAGTGGAATAATCACTATTCATTTTTAAGAAAACCTGCAAGCAGACCTAATACTGCGCGGTAGTGTTGCAACGACTATGGAAACTCTACCGACGCGAGTCTAATCGTCTTGGAAGTAGTCCAACTCCCAAGCCTCCTAGAGGCTTCACGAGCACAAGCGGGTAGCAATACACAAACAGAACGCGAAACTGCAAAAAGCGTTAACTAGCGGCTGCAGAAGAAAAACTATAACGATTTAAATATGAATGCTGTAGCTAACTTGCGGCAGCAGAAGAAACTACAACGATCATAATGGGGATGCTGGCGCAGGGACGAGCAAAATTTGGAGCCCGAGTTACCACGGGATATCATCTCTCAGAAAAACTGTTTAACTCCATAAATAGTTAGGATGATAACTAACATGTACGAGGGAGTGCCTCCAAATTTTTTAAGTGAAACAGAAACAAAACACGCATTATTAACATTCTGCCTCTTTATTCTCCGTGGCCGCTTATTTACAGCCCTCTGCCACTTGAAGCCTCTGAATTGTAGCACATAACATGACGCAGTGTAACTTAACTATGTAGGTACATGAGAAATAGCGTGCTATAATCGAGTTTCGAATTCAAAGAGTTCATTCACACAAGAAGCTCCCTCTCCTTTACCATGACAATGCCACACCACACACGAGCGCTGCAACGTCTCCAATAACCGTCGCCTTGGGTTCAGTGTCGTCGATCAGCTATCACACAGTCCAAGGAGGTAATAAAGAAGGCAAGTGGCATTGCGTCACAAACTTGAAGTCGATATCCGCCATCTTAGCCGGCCGAAGTGGCCGTGCGGTTAAAGACGCTGCAGTCTGGAACCGCAAGACCGCTACGGTCGCAGGTTCGAATCCTGCCTCGGGCATGGATGTTTGTGATGTCCTTAGGTTAGTTAGGTTTAACTAGTTCTAAGTTCTAGGGGACTAATGACCTCAGCAGTTGAGTCCCATAGTGCTCAGAACCATTTGAACCATTTTGAACCGCCATCTTAACTAGACCAAAACATTATGTTCACCGCATTCATACCCCCATAGTTCACTGCAATGACACTTCCCCGTGACGTCACTCTGTCTTGTAATACTAGAGCAAATACCCATTCAAGAAAAGAAAAACGTTCAAAATTAGCTTCTTGACACTACGCTATCCATCTAAGCTCTATAATTTGTAGTATTTAAACAGACATTGCGAGCAGACGACAGAAATAATGAACATGAATCATTCGCAAACAGTATTCTGCTAATGTTTTGGGCTACTTAAAATGCCGCCCACTCTGGCTTCGAAGCAACGTACAGCTTGAGACTGTAGTGCCGCCTCTCCCTTTTTTTTAGCGCCATGATGCAGCCCTACATGGTCCCATCCGATTTTCATCTGTTTCTATAACTTAAAGAACACCTTCGAAGACTTAACTTCGATAGTGATGAAGCGTTGCAAGTAGAGGTGAGGTTGTGGGTCAGTCAACGCAGTCAACATTGTATGGTGACGGTATCAAGAAACTACTCTCTCGTTGGCCTAAATGTGTTCGCCGCCAGTGTGACTATGTTGAGGAATAACTACGTAGACAATAAAAATTAAGATTTAGAATGTTAAGAAAGTTTGTTTTATTTTAAAACCTTTAAGAGTTATCTTATAAAATATTCGGAGACATTAACTTTTCAGCACCCCCTCGTAATGAGATTGTATAGCAGTACGCTGACTAACGTGACACAGACAAGAACTGTTGTGTAGTCACTACGTGGTGGTGTAGACCATGGAAAGTGAACATATTTTATTGACTTCTCATATCAGAAACAAACAGTGATTCATTTATTTTGCAAAGGTTTATTGAAAATTATTTTCCTGGTTTCGATCGCTGCTTACTGCGGAAAGTGAATAGTTTTAGATTTGTGAATTACGAAAACCTGGCAGTTCAGCAACAGATTATTTATGGCGCTGCCCATTCCGGAGGCAGGCTTTATCATTGATTGTTTTCAGTGTGGAGGTAGAAAAAGAAGGGAGAGGGCGCAAAGGCTTAACGCTGTACGTTGCTTGGAAGCCAGAGTTCGAGGCGCCTGCCATCTTAAACAGCGCAAAACATTAGCAGACAGCTGTTTACGACTGCTCCTTGTTCATTATTTCTTTCGTGTGCACGTAATAACTGTTTCAAGTACTAAAAATTACAGTGCGTCCACGATCAACATAGTGTCTGGAAGGCAATTGAGAACGTTTTTCTGTTCTTGAATGTGTATTAGCTCTAGTAATACAACACTTGTGACCTCGTTAATGTAACTTATTTTTTGTTCATATTTTTCGAATAACAAAGAAGAGAAGGAAGCGACGTGAAAAGCATGCGTTCGCAATCCATTTAATTCCACTTTTACTTTGTTTGTATCGGTAGCAAAAGGAGCTGGAGCTTCGAACCCGATGCTCATTTGGCTACTGGTTCTGCTTCTCGTCCGTTGCATTTTGAGCTTTCAACTCGTATGCGCAACATGTTTAATATTCCTGTAAAAAGAAAAGAAAAAAAAGGAAAAAACTCTTAACTGCGTGTTCTTTGCTAGCCCATAAACGCAACGAGGCAAGAAGCAAGACGTGCTATCGTATTTTGTGCATGTCAACAAAGTGAACGATTATTGAAATGACAAAGAAACAGAACTGCATAGAGGTGATGCCATCCGTCCCGATATATCAGGACCGTCCTCTTTATGCACCTTCTTGTCCCAACATCCCAACAAGAACCAATTTTGTCCCGATTTTGTAGAGTACTGTAACGAACTGGGCTTAACTACTGAAGTAACGCCGTTTGTTAGCACCACATGTAAATGTAGCCTCAGTTTCATGAATGTGAACAAGTTTATGCTGACAAGGTCGTCTCACAGATGGCCTTGTATGTTGGGTATCTTGTATTGACGGAGCAAGCACCATCTACATCTAGCTCCATGACTCGACGAAATACCAGGCTTCTCCAGTAGTACGGCTTCGTCAGTGCCATTCATTGTAAGAACTCCATAAAAGACTACAGGAAATACGTCTTCGATGGAATGGGCTGGAAGCAGCACGATGACCTAGATAAAGATGTACAGAGGGTTTCAGAGGAAAGGGGAATTTTCCAGCATCTTTTCATGCACGTTAAGACAGAAGAGTTTCAAATAGCAGTAACAGGAATGAAGGGAGAACAAAAGTAATTCCTGTCTTGGAACTCTTCTTCATTACGGAAAGAACTGCGAAAGTATGGAGTCTAAATCCTACAGTTACGGCCCTTTTGTTAATTCTTAGTATATTTGTTTCTAGGAGCATAGCTTGCCTGTTATATGTTCTTCTGAAACGAACATTTTTATGCCTTAAGTACTTCTTGTATACGATAAATATATTCTACAAATAAAATAGCAGTATGTTAAAATCTTATTTCAGTACATTACTGACAGAGGTATTTTAATGTTGATGAACATCTCGTAAATGACATACTTATATATTACTGAATTGACTAGATATGCCTTTACTTCCGTTTTTTAGTGTTTTCTGAAGAAGAGTTATTAACCAGTTAAAAACAAAATAAAAGTTTTGAAAGAATTATATATTTCATTCATGAATACAGTAGCTGGAAACTACAATGAAAAACAGTTTAGCTACAGGTTCTGTTATAACTATAGTTGCCATCCGTTCCGATATATCGGGACCGTCACCGTTATTGAAATTCTTGTCCCGACTTCCCGACAAGAACCAATTTTGTCCCCATTTTGTAAAATACTTTTACGAGCTTGGCTCAAGTACTGCAGTAACGCCATCTATTGGCGCAACATATAAATGCAGCCTCAGTTTCTATTAATATGTCAACAAGTTATGTTGACAAGGTCGTATCACAGATGGCGTTGCTTGTTGCGTATCCTATATCGACGATACAAGCATCTTCTACATCTAGCACCATCATTCGAGAAAATACCAGACGTCTCCAGTAGCACGGGGCTGGAACTATTAGAGCAGCGCCACGCGGAAGAATCGGGCAGTCCCTATTTGAATACCGATCTGATAAGATCATTCTTTCTAAACGTAATACGAACAACGAGTGCACGTTAGTAATGTTTGAAGAATTTACTGCAGATATATAGGGCCTGATATGTACAGTGACGTGAACTTCGACGACTAAAGTCTTATTTTCGACTGTTTACCGCCTAATAAACTTATCATAGCTTACGAAAATTCCTAAGGATGAAAAGAGAAAGTATGACTTTTCGGCTGATTAGACAAAAGAGTGGTGCTTTTTCAATAAATGACCCACGGATCTAGAAGAGTTGTGTGGGATTTGTAGCTGTTTCATCTCAGTAACTCACAGAGGTAAGGGGAATATGAGGCACCACATTTCTACGAAGGACCATGCAAATAGATTCACGGTAGCATCGACATTAAAGCCTATTTCTACATTCATGATTAAAGAAGTTACTCACGAAAAATTTCTCGTTGCTGCTGCAGAACTAATAATAGCTTGTAAAGTTGTCAAGCATCATCAATCCTTCCGTTTCCCTGATTGTAACGTAAAACTGAATGCCACAATGTGTCCTGACTCCAAAGTCGCCGCAAAGTAGTCTACGGCTAGGACCGAAGCTACAGCGATCGTTAAAAATATTCTCGCACCGCACTCCATGTCCGAAGGCGTAAAACAATTGCAAGAAGTTTCATTTTACGCCATAGGCGTCGACCACAAGACTGAAAGAATGTTCGCTTTCGTTGTTCAATACTTTACTGAAAATAACGGAATCCAGCAGAAGCTGTTGAAGTTGGATTCGCTGAATAACGAAACATCGGAGACAACTTCAAAGTTTTGTCTAGACACTTTACGACAACCGCAAATTATATTTCATAAATTAATCGCTTTTTGTGGGAACAGTACCAATACCAACTTTGGAGGGCTTCATCGAAGCAGCCAGCGGAATGGCTTTCACCAAATTAAAGAAGAAATAGGAAAAAATGTAGAAAGAAATGAATGCCCTGCTCATATTCTCCACAATACTATATCACGCGTTGCTGGAGTCTTCTGTCGACATTGTAATAATTGTCATGGAAATATTTAATTATTTTTCAATATACACGGTAAGGCCAGATAAGCTGAAAGATTTCTGCTTATACGTTGATGTCAATCATCAGACCCTTCCAACTCACTCAGAAACAAGAGGGCTGCCGTTAATGCCCACAATTGAGAGAACAAGCTTTGGATTACACTATAACAAATTTTTTAACGCCGAAGACAGGCCACTTAAAACTAATTCAGATTATTTCAGTGAAATTTACTTCATTTTTGTGCAATCAAACTTATCTCTGTTTAAAATATATATAAAAAGCATGGAGAAGAATAAAACCTCGATAATTGAAATAAGAAATATATTGATAGACACTCAAAGATGTCTGAATGAAAGGATGATGCCAATTTTATTGGATGCAAACCAAGATGAATCTGAACAAATTGAAGAACTAGAACCCTAACCAAGATATAATTAATTTGATTCCGAAATTTGAGGAAGATACAGTAAATTCCTATACTATAGCATTTGATTACATAAAGAAATGGGCTATTTCTTTTAACGAACACCAAGTATTTGATTGAAATGAAATGAGCGTTTGGCGTCATTGGCCGCGAGGCTCCTTACGGGACAGGTCCGGCAGCCTTGGTGCAGGTCTTTTTACATTCGACGCCACATTGGGCGACCTGTGCGCCGGATGGGGATGAAATGATGATGAAGACAACGCAACACCCAGGGTCTGAGCGGAGAAAATTCCCGACTCAGTCGGGAATCGAACCCGAGCTCCTTTTGACTGCAGTCCGTCATGCTGACCATTCATCCATCGGGACGGACTGAGTATTTGATTAGATGACACTATCTGAAACCCCAGATAGGGTGATGATTGAAAACACTCTTATGTACCTGACTAAAAGTGGCGTGAAGGTTTCTGGAGACAATTGTTCTCAGAAATATATGTATTTAAAGAGCTTTCTAGAAACGAAGCATGACTAGGAAGAATTGAAGTCTAATCAGTCCGTAAAAAAAAGGTGAATTTACTTTCCTAAGGAAACTAAAAATACCAGCTGCTAAAATTTTGCGACTACTTGTTTTCTATTCCCGCACACAATGCCACTGTGGAAAGTGTATTTTCACCGACGGCGGCCCGTTGGTATGGTGAAAAAGATCGACTACTGGCATGGACCGTGAAATTAATCTTACAGTACCAGTTTATCTACAGGGTGACTTATACGGGGTTTTATAAATACGTAAAATGGGAAAGAGACTTACTGAAAAATGTGAAATCTTCCTAAGAATATGGTGTACCAACTACCTTTGCCACAACAAGTTCCATGTAATTGGTTTCTAAATCAAATTTATGTTATTAAATAAATCTTTTTACTTCATTTCTACACTCCCATCTTTGAATGTCCCGACGAGGTCGCACCTAGATGTGGCAACCCTGTGTGCGACCAATAATAGCAATATACAGGCCAAGCTTTCCAACAGTAGCCTATTTGCTTGTTTTCTCGGAATATTTCTCGCCAGTAACTTTGTCAGTTTTTCAGGAATAACCAAACATATCACAACTGGAATAATGTCTACTTGTATCATCTGTTTCATTTTACTTTTGAATTTCATTTTGATGTTTTCAAAGTCTATACCATGCTTTGTGGTATACCAATAGTTAGTTAGTTTCATGTTCCATGTATCATCATTTGCATGACAAATCGCAATGAAGTGGATCGACTCAATTTATATCAATTTCTTTGTAAATAAAATTTGCCTCCATTCTGATCATTTATTATCTTCTTTAATTAGACAGACATTAATAATTCCTACCCATCGCTAATTACACATTACAACAATAGTCTAATGCTGAACAGAAGAAGTTGTCAAACAGAAACATTTTCAGTTTAGTTTCAGATTTTACATTTCTGTCTCTCATGCATTTTATATCACTGTGAGCTGATCAAAATTTTTGATTCCAACAGTGTGAATCCCTGTTTGTGCTACATACAATCTTAATGTGGCGTAATGAACATCAATTTTGCGTCTGGCATTGCAATTACGTACTTCATTGTTCCTGTTGAAGCGCAGAGAACAAATTTCATGAGCGGATAGACTCTTAATCACGCTCCGAGCAGCAGGCAGGTACGATGAAAAGAGTGTTCATGTAAGTCTTTGGCCAAAGCCTTCTTCAGAAAGCAAGCAAAGCACACACACATACACACATGCACACAAAAATGGTCAAATGGCTCTGAGCACTATGGGACTTAACTGCTGAGGTCATCAGTCCCCTAGAACTTAGAACTACTTAAACCTAACTAACCTAAGGACATCACACATCCATCCATGCCCGAAGCAGTATTCGAACCTGCGACCGTAGCGGTCGCGCGGTTCCAGACTGAAGCGCCTAGAACCGGCCGGCACACGCACACACATTCACACAATCATACCCACAAAACTCACTGCCACATGACCCTGTCTTCGACTGTTCTGGCCAGAAACTTTTCTGAAGGTGGAGAAAATGTGAACAATGAGTAATTATCGACGGGAGGAATTTAGGGCATAAGATTCTGCACCGACAAAGGGCGTCGTCACGTCGCCGTGTATTGTGGGGAAACCTTTGATGCAGTGTGGCTCGTGTGTAGGAGCGTTTGCAGTTTCAAAGGCAATGAAAAACACAGCAAGGCCTAAAGTAAACAGCGCAACCATAATTCATGTATACAAAAGTTAATATTGCTTAAATGGCTTCACTTGCGAATGAAATTTGAGTCTTCTAAACTTAATATTACGATCGGATCGATTAGCAACCTCCATTTATGATGAAACAACTCTGTCTCCACCCAATCAAAGCACCAGATGCTATTTGTGGTAGGATCCCAAAAGTTAATAGAACAGTCGAAACTGGGCACGGGTACGTCAGAGTGACGTCACGGGGAAGTACCACTGTGAACCTAATGTTTTGGGCCATATAAGATGGCGGACATCGGCTTCAGGGATTGTGACGTAACGACGACTCCTTTTTTTATACCTCCGAAGTTTTAAACGAAATTAATGTTTTTATCGGCACAACTGAACGTACTTTCGTTCTAGAGAGAGTCTTTCGACGCTTAAATCTGCCAACTTGTTATTAGAAAACTTCAAAGATTTCGTTGTGGTTTACACCCTCGGTAACAGAAATCTGAATACGGCCAAGAAAGACTAAATCAAACATTTAGCAAGCAGTGCAAGGCTGATTAACCGAAAGTGGAACTTCTATATTTATACATCGTGTAGTGTGCAACGAACCACACAATGACTGCGTCCTTCGTTTGATTGCACAGGCGCCCATAAATATCTGGTACACTTCACAACGCCACTAGTACTATTACCTATTACGTGAGCTTTCAGTATTTCAGGCTAAGTACTTGCACAGCAGACTGGTGGCAAAAGCAGCAGCGCAGCCAGCTCACGCTGCTGTCGTGTATCCCCTGGTCTGGCACTTCAAGTAGTCTTGTCGACGTCGAGTTCATGTAGTCCATATATACGAGCGATATATCTCTGTCAGCAATATCGACTGCAATTTATTGCCCCCATCGAACCCGCCACACGCGAGAAATTTACCAATGCAGATTTAACCCATATTTGAAACGTCACTGTACCGTCATGTCTTGTAATGGTAAGTGAACTGCTATGCATAGGAGCAATGGAAATTCTTCTAGATGCGTCGACTATTACTCGTGAGAAAAAGGGAGATTTAATCCCTGCAGCAAGAGGGAGTCCCTAGGTAATTTACCTGCTACTTTAATAAAAAAAAAACATTATTGTAAGTACTAGAGCTATGAAAAAAATATCGATACATCAATAATTTTTCGAAATATAGATTAATGTCACCGATAACTTTTGACCGATGTATCGATATCAAAATGGCTATGTCGAGCACCGATATTTTTTATTTTATGTTATACTTTTTGGGCAATTTTCGGTAAATATTTGAAGTTGTGCTTTTGAAACTTTAGTAGAACATTATTTTATTTTCACTGTCTGAAGGAGTCTTACTGGATTTTGAGCTTTCATCAGGTCCAAAATTTCTCTTTGACCGTGTGAAGCAAGTATAGGTGGCACAAAGAAGAAGTCCAATTGCTTTTTGTGGGGGGTGAATGGAATAACAAGATTTCCGATGTGAAATAGCGTTAAAAACAATTTTTAATGCTACTCATGTGCTATTTCTTCACACCGTCATTCTTACAAGACAGTTGCTGAAAATAATAAACAAAAATCTGAATGAAAGACTGGTCTTTGTGGTGGGTGGAGACGTGTGAGAGGAAATGCTGACGCAATCGGCGCCCGGCGCTACCAACAGAAACTGCAACGTTTAATTTCACCACGCAGGTTTGATACTGCAACTGCTAGGTCACTGGCGTTTTCAGAAACGGAAACACAGGGAAGTCGACATGAAGTGTTCCGGACAAGCCCGATATGTGACGAAACCGAACGACGGACCCATCGGACACTCTTACTGCGCCACTTGCACGCAGTTAACACTGTTATCAAAGTGGTTATCGCCAAGCGTGAACGTGCATCATTTTCCTTTCAATACTTGCTCTAAGAGGGATAAGGAGTCAGCAAACTTGCTGTTGTACAGAATATCTAATAATCAATCAATACTTAAATATACATCTCTAAAACTGTCAGTATATTTGCAATATGCAGCCGATATATTTATAGGCCGATACTTCTGTATTTTTTCCGTCGATGCACCAATATACCAGTACCTTTTATCGATATTTCGACGGCCGATTATGATAATCTTTTTTAAATATTGATACATTGGATTTCCCATATATTTAAAAACATCAACAGTCTTAGAAATTATCTGGCATTGTCAGAAGGGTAGAGATCTCTTATTGTATCTACAATTTTTGGACATCTTTGATCAGTTCATTAAAAGCCTTTATTAATATTTAATCCCTTTCCTGTCTCACTTTTTAAATACATTCGAAATATGTCTTATCTTACTGACAGAGAAATTTATTTTTTCTGCAGTGATAACATACGGGATTGATATTTGGGTGGTCGGTGCTTGATTCCTCGTCCGGCCATCCAGATTCAGCTTTCCGTGAGTTTTCTATATCGCTTAAGGGGAATGCTAAGATGGTACCTTTGAAGGGACACGGCTGATTTCCTTCCGTTACCTTCCTCAGTCTGAGCTCGTACTACGCCTCTAACGACATCATATCCTTCTCAGATAATACTTACAGGGTGGTGTGAGAAATGTCATGCATGGGCCGTTGTTTGTATGTCTTTTGATTTAAAAGATATCTCAGTTCTTTCTCAGTTCTTTCTACGCTATTTAATTACAGAACGTATGTACAGCCACTGCAGTTGCACAAAATTTTTTCAGTTGACTACGGCTTCGAACGCATTAAGATGTGATTATATGTATTGCATGTAACTTTTTATTCTGATTAAGATTGCCCTAGTGCAGTCGAAACCGTAGTCAATTGACAAAATTTTGTGCAACCTAAGTGACTGTATATACGTTCAGTAATTAAAACTGAGAGTAGTTTGATTTTAATGGATTTGTACATAGTTGGTTTAAATACCTCCGCTACATGATAGAAAAATATTCTGTTTAAAAAACTATAAGTCGTTTCTATAATTCTCTCAGAAATAACTGATGTCCATAATTCTGCAGGAATATGACGTTTCTTAGGTTTACCTATCGATATAAATGTTCATAATAACCATTATTATGTAATTTTAGAGAAAAACGCCGTAACTGAAACATCCCGTATATCCAAAACGAACTCAAAGATTAGTTATTGAACTGTAAGCAAGTAATGAAAACATATTAAATACATTAGGAGAAAGATGTGGGGTTGTTAGTACCCCCATCGGGCGTCTCCCCAGGTGGCGGATAGGGGAATTCCTCCTAGATATAGGTGGTACTGGGGAAATCAAATACCCAGGGCGGACCAAAAACTAACGAAATGTAGCGTCTGAACTCCTAGAGGAGCGGCTACAAACAGCGTCTGTTCTCCATGTTAGGAGCGGCTGAACACACACTCTGGAACTTACAATCCCAGTTTTAACCTCGGAATGGCCCAAAAAGCCATCTCCCCCCTGAATTTCAAACAACTATGCATGATGTCAATTTCTCTAGATAGAACTACTCCAGGAGGTAACCAATCCTCCGCCGCTAGCAGCAGCGCAATCAGGCCTAAGGATTCTGGAGAGCCTGAAGCACCATGTCGTTCAAGAAATTCAAAATCCTCTAAACTGAAGAAAAACAACGTACATTTCTTTGGAACCCTAAATATTAACCCGCTCTTGAAGCCGGGAAAACTGAAGCAGCTCACCAAAGTCTTGAAGGTATATAAAATCCAAATGTGTGCGCTGCAGGAAACCAGATTTACAGATGAAGATTTAATGGATTATGAAGAATACAGGATATTTAAAGGAAAGAAAGGCTGGAACCCATGTGGAAGAGGCCTTCCCCACCTTGGAACAGGCTTCATCGTGAAATCTAACTGGGTAAACTCAATAACCGACTTCCAGTCACCTAATGAACGCTTGTCTTTTCTCACATTCCGCGCCCTAAATAAAACCTATATACTTATTAATTGCCACGCACCCATCAACAATGACAATAAGAAAAACCCTCAGAAAGTAGATACATATTGGGAATCTCTAGACCACGAACTTTCTAAAATCCCAACATCAAATGTGAAAATAATGTTTGGGGACTTCAATAAACAAATAGGCCAAGAAAAAAAATATACAAAAAAACAATAGGAAACTACCCGGCTCACAAAAGGACAAACAGAAATGGAGAAAGATTAATAGAACTATGCAAGGGTCGTAACTTAAAATTAATGTCTACAAATTTCAAAAAACCTCCTAAGAAACAGAAAACATGGAAATCACCAAACACAAGTATTGGAGAGTTCCAGATAGATCACATAGCCATCACACACTATAATCAAAAAGAAATAATGAATGTGAGAGTTCGGAAAGGGGCAAACATTGTAACTGACCACTACTTATCGACAATCAAATTAAATTTCATACCACAAAGAAAGAAACAAACACAAAACAGGAAAACTCAAAAGATAGACGCAAACATCTTGAAAGAGAAAAGAGAAGAATTCTGTCAAAACATAGTTATGTTCGGATAAATGGGAAGATATAAAAGAAGGAATGATAAGATCTGCTCAAGAAGTCGCAAAAATGAAAAAGAGAAAGAAACACGAATGGTGGGATGAGATATGTGAGGAAGCAATAGAACAAAGGATGAAGGCATGGAAGAAATGGCACTAAACCAAAAGTGATGACTACCTGGAGTTCAAACAGCAAAGATCTTCTACAGCAAAACTCATTAGATCAGTAAAAAGACTATTTGAAAAGAACCAACTTACACAAATGGATAAAGATTTTAAGAGAAACAATAACAGATCCTTTTACAGCACATTCAGACAGAAACTACAAAAATATGTAGCACCAAATCTGTGTTTTAAAGATACCAGTGGAAAACTGGCAATGAATAATGAAAAAAATTGTGAAATATTAGCAAAATATTTTGAACAACTCCTCAACTGTGAGGAACCTATTGAAAAATTACCAGCCAACACCCCAAACACAGTAAACAATAATTCTGAACCCCCATGCCTCATAGAAATCAGAGAAATCATTAAAAACCTTAAGAACAATAAACCACCAGGGGAAGACATAATAATTGCAGAAACGTGGAAAAGTGTGGATAATACAACTCAAGGAAAACTACTGGGAATAATCAATGAGATTTGGAGAACGGAACGTACACCGGAAGAATGGAAAACTGCATTAATCCACCCCATCTTCAAGAAAGGGGATAAAACCGATGCAAATAACTACAGAGGGATATCTTTACTTCCGGTAACGTATAAAATTCTTTCTAAGGCCCTACAAAACAGATTGGAGAAACAACTTGATCAAGAAATTGGTGAATACCAAGCAGGCTTTAGGAAGGGAAGATCTTGTGTGGAGCAAATTTTAAACTTGAAGTTAATTATTAAATATAGACGATTAAGAGGAAAAGACATCTTTATCACGTTTATTGACTTCAAGAAGGCGTACGACTCCGTTGACAGAACAACCTTGGTTAACATCCTTAGTGAGTTTGGAGCAGACAAGAAAACAGTCGCAATCGTCAAAGAAACACTTACGGATACCTATGCAAAAGTAAAGTTCCGTGGTGAGGTATCCAGACCATTCAAAATCAGAACAGGATTAAGACAAGGAGATGGGTTGTCACCTACCCTATTCAACTGTGTGTTAGAAAAAGTTATTAGAGAGTGGAGGAAGAAAACGACTGAAGAAGGAATACAAAAAATCAGATTAGGAAGAATAAAGGATGAATTAGAAGTAGATTGCCTCGCTTTTGCTGATGACTTAGCGATTCTGGCAGGAAGTTTTGAAGAAGCAGTCAAACAGATCAATATTCTGAATGAAACAGCAGAGAAAGCAGGACTGAAAATCTCCTTTGAAAAGACAGAGTACCTAACCAATGTAAAAGAGGCACCGAACAATATGATTACAAAGTATGGCCAGATAAAGAAGGTTTCTAATTTCAAATATTTAGGGGAAATCATCCAGCCCAATGCTTCAGATAAAGAAGGAAATAAAACAAGAACAAGAAAAATGGAAATGGCATTCCAGCTAACAAAGAATGTGTACAACAAGAGGTCAGTATCAATTAACGCAAAAATAAGGCACTACAACACTGTGATTAAGCCAGGGTGTCTGTATGCATCTGAATGTTTAGCAATGAACACTAACAAGGAAATGGAAGCTATAGCAAAAAAGGAGCTAAAAATCATTAGAAGAGTACTTGGGCCGAGGTTTGAGAATGGGACTTGGAAGCTTAGAAGTAATAGAGAAGTGTATGACAAAATTGAGAAAGTGGGAGATACTATGAGGAAGAGATGAGTAAGCTTTTACGCCCATTTGAAAAGAATGAATGATGAAAGGCTGACAAGAAAATATTCATGTTTTTTGACAAGAACCCCAGAACCCAAATTACCTGGTTCAAAGAAGTCAAAGCAGACTTAGAGGAGATGGGTATAGGAGAAGATGATATAACCAACAGAGACTTAATGAGCGACAAAATTCAACATTTTGAAGGATTTGAAGTGAAGAAGAGAAGAACTGGAGGAACAGTGTGGACAGAAGACCGAAGGGAGCAGCACAGAGAGAGGATGAAGACATATTGGCAGAAGAGAAAAGAGGAGGAGCGCAATAGGAGAAATGTACATTGAAAAATAGTTGTTTAACGCGGTCCCTAAACGGCCAGAATTGGAATAAAAAAAAATTAGGAGAAAGAAATTTGCGGAGAAATAGAACTGCAAGAAGAGATAGTTTGAAGAAAGTGTGCAATGTTCATATAGACGAACTGAGGCTGCAATGCAGTGAATAGCACGAAACAAAAAACTGTCACGGAAAGCAGAGTTGGAAAATTTGTGTAGCCTACTGGTTTGGACGTAGCTCGTATAACGGGATGTATGAAATATGGTACCACTGAAAAGTATCTGATACACAATAAAAGATATGTAAATATTACAGACCACATAAAGGGCTGGGTAATGAAGAAGCAGGTTCTTATTCTTTGAAGACGTGAATGTCTCTTTGGACCGTTTTACGCAGATTCAAATTAACTACACTGCTGATCAATGATATGTTTCCGGAATTGGAGTTGTGTCTGTTATAAACTTTTAGCACAAAGATACTATAATACTATCTTGTTATTTTTTGTGACTTTCACTGCTCTTGTGTTTGAATGATATGGTAATGGTACGCATTACCGTCTGTCCTTAGACAGACGTAGAATCGGTAACAGTTTGCGGTGCAATAATATTGCACATCTATAGCTTATACTCTTTACGTCAGTTTCACAGCCTCCAGATAGAGACTCAGGCTATCGGCGCTAGATCTGCAGCTAATGTTTGTTAATCACCTTTGGTTAGTAGTGATGGTTCAGTTCGATATACTCCCGTTCTTAAAAACGAGGCTTGAAATTATTTAAGGGTATTTAAGCTACCTCTAATCCCTGGCGCTACAGTTTATGTAATTTGCAAATTTTGCTTTAATTGGAGCTGGAAACATTTTTCTAAATTTTTGGACTTCATATAGACTGGAAGATAGATTTCCTGTATGTCTGCAACTGTTTATTCTTCCCAACTTAGATGCTCATCCACGATTATGGTGAAGTCATTTAATATTTTCTGAAATGGTAACTGTATACCGTTGAGAGGTACTGAAGCGGCTGTTTCGCGAAAGTCAACTGGTCAGCTTTCGGTGTATGTGGATGACCCGCGACCTCTTGTGGTTGTTGAGAGGAATTACCACTCAGAACTGCATACATGAGAAGACACTTAGTATTTTGCTAGGTGAAAGATGTTCGCAAGTAGGCAACTTGGTCATCAGTCGAGATGTACTCAAACGCACAGCAAATACTGGTGTAAATAGGAACGTAAAGGAAGGTAAGGAAATATTTCTGCTTAACAAACAACGTTCCTGTGCGGTCAACATGAAAAATACATCTCCAACGCAGAAACTTTGTGTACCAATGGATAAAGTCTATGAGTATATGAGAATACGCCCCTAATCAGGTACATGACGAAGACCGCTTTGAAAGACGGGAAAGACCGGTTGTCGTCAGACTGCTGCTACTGAAACAGAGAACAAAAACTGAATGATGCCAGCATTAGAGTAAGGAGATACACGCGGGAAAAATTTAACCAATTTAAAAATAAAATTATATCTGCTGACTTAATAGAAAATCCTAAGTAGTCAAATCATTAAACGGATCGTAGCCATCCGTCCAGACACGCTGTGACCATAATGGCAACGAAACGGAGGATGGCAGAGGGAAGGCCGAAATACTAAATGCCTTTTTCCAAAGCTCTTTCACTGAGTGAGATAGTATTGTGTTTCCTTCCATAAATCATCGCACGAACGGCATAATGACAAATATCGAAATAAGTGATCATGGAATGGAAAGACAACTGAAATCGGTCAACAGAGGGAAGTCTACTGTACCTCATAGGATACCAGTAGGATTCTACATAGAATATGAGAGAGAACTTGCTCCTTTTCTAGCACCAGTGTATATTAGGTCGCTAAAGGAGCGAAGCGTTGCTAGTGACTAGAAACAAGATCAGTCATTTCCATTTTCAAGAACGGGCGAACAGAAGACAATAGGCCTGTATTTCTGATGTCATCATGCTGTAGAGTTTTTGAAGACTTATTACGCTCTGGTGTTGCGAAATTTCTGCAGACCGAATATCTCCTCTGTAGGATGCAACATGGGTTCCAAAAACAATGACCGCGTGAAACCCAGCTTGCTCTACTCGTTCTCGAGATCCAAAAAGGAGCAGGTACCGGCGGGCAGCTTGATGCCGTGTTCCTTTACTTCTGGAAGGCGTTCGATACAGTTTAGGACAACCGCCTAATGAACAAGGTAAGAACGCACAGAATATCAGAATAGTTGCGTGATTCGACTGGTGAAATTATAGCAAACAGCATTTCATAAATGACCTAGTGGATAACTTCGGAAGTTCAATGAGGCTCCTCGCGGTTGATCTTGTACACAGAGAGGTGGCAAGGCCACAGAAATGAACTGAGTTGGTGGAAGAGGGGTAGTGGATCGACGCTTGATGCAGGACTTGGCAGTTGATTGTCAACTTAACCAAATGTGACGCACCGAATATGTACGAGGGCGTTCAACAAGTAATGCAACACCTTTTCTTCTAGGCCCATTTCGGTTGAAATGGTTCAAATGGCCCTGAGCCCTAAGGGACTTAACATCTGAGGTCATCAGTCCCCTAGAACTTAGAACTACTTAAACCTAACTAACCTAAGGACACACGGTTCCAGACTGAAGCGCCTAGAACCGCTCGGCCACAACGGCCGGCTCTGTTAAAATAATTCGAAATTTATTGTGGGATATTCCGCTTAAGCCCATATAGTTTCATGAAATTCCGACTGGTGGCGGCATTGTACGTAGGCTTCAAAACGGTGCGTGTGACACTTGCAATGTTGGAACGTGCGGACACTCTCATTCGAGGTGACTGACGAACCACAACCAAACACCTCGCTGCTCAACGGCCCGTCCTTGTTGGTAGTACTCGTCCAATAGTTGGGGTACTCAAGGGTGTACGCCTGCAGGGTTCTTCGCCGCCTAAAAGAAGACCATAAAGAGCAACGAAGGACAATTCGTTCTGAACTGCTTCCGCGTTACAAGGCTGATCGTGACATCGTCACAGGCGATGAAACATGGGTTCATCACTTCTAACCGGGAGTATTACCAAAACACCCGTCCCCAAAGTTCAAAGCTGCACTCTCAGCCACTCAGCTCTCATTTACTCTACAACCAGGATCTTGCACATTCAAACTTCCATCTATTTGGCCCAATGAAGGATGCACACCCATGGGAAGCAGTACGTAGGTGTGACTGATGCAGCAAGACTTTGGCTCGGACGTCGACCAGTAGAGTGGTAAAACACGGGCATACAGGCCTTCCCATTAACGTGGCGTAAGGCCGTCGCATTGGATGGAAACTATGTTAAAAAATAGGGTTTTGTAACCAAAAGAGTGGGGAATAGGATGGTGTATTGGAATGCTGTATAAAGCCAACCTGCTTTCAGCAAAAATTGCGTTGCATTACTTTTTGAACGTCCCGCGCAGATAGAGTGACCCATTATTTTATGATTCCAATGTTGCAGAACTATCTCTGGTAGCAGTCATATCTAGTATGCATACTGAAACACTTAAAGTGGAACGACCACCTGACTCTAATCGCAGGTAACTTGGATTGATAAAACTGATAGAGGAAATAGAGAAAATCGGGAGAAGGGCAGCGCTCTTACAAGTTCATTTAGTAAGCGCGAAAGAGGCGTTGTGAATCGCGGAGTGGTTTACTGATGAAATTCCGAGAGCACACGTTCCTGGAAGAGTCAACCAATATATTGTTACCTCTTAGGTATATTTCGACAAAATATCATGAACGTAAAATTAGGAGGCTTACAAAGAATCATGCCATCCTTCTTGCGAATCACTCGCGACAAGAGCAGGAAAGGTAGTGAGGGGGGGGGGGGGGGGGGGCGACGTTACAGTGGTAAACAAAGTACCCTCCACTACACTCGGAAAGTGGCTTGCAGATAGAGTATAGATGTACGACTAGATAAGGTTGTGTTCTTACGATATTTTGTCACGGCACGAGCCGGTAGTGGAAAACGGGAAGTGAACAGTGAATGGGTTACGAAGTCAGAGCAGAGCTGCGTCTGCGGCGAAACCGCGGAATGCGCTCTGAGGTGGAGGCGGGGGTGGTTGGGAATTGGGTCGACGCGACTGCTTCTGATCAAGGGCGTGGCTGCTTCCCGCCCCACTGACCCACTGGCATTCCGTCCTTGGGTCTCTGAGAGAAGGGAAGAGGAGCTGTTGGCCTCAGTGCGCGTTCCCGGTAATGCCATGCAAAGTGACTCAGCTTACATTAGGATGGAAGAACGCCGCCGTCTGGAAAGAAGCAGCCTCAGCTGCTCTTTAGGGTTGTACTGTATCTGCTACTTCAATCTACAATCTGCATAGCTCAGAGGCAAGAACAGCGGTCAGGCTGCATGTTGCTTAGTAGTACATAGCTACATTTTCTTTCCAGAATCTGTTTACTTGCATTAATTACGTAAACCTTCATTTAAAAAACAAATTAGACTATGCACGTTTGTAGGGTATAAAAACTACGGATAATGTCATTCAGAGACAGCCATGTCAAGGGGTACTGGACAGCGTAAAATAGTAAAATATATTTCTATTCACCTCGTTGTGTATTTCTGTACTACACCGTTTACTAATTTCAGTAAAATATACAATCGATGTCAAAGCTCAATGGTTCCATGTTAATTTCCCACACACATCTAGGTGAAAACCTGGCTGGATATCCTGCCTCAGTTATGAAGTTACGAAACAATGCGAAAACGTTCTCACGCTTTCTCATGGAATAATACTAGACGCAGACAGATGGGGTCCATGAATTTCGTCCCCAGTGGGGCGAAGGACGAATTGGTGTCAACAGGAAGGACGTCATTCCATCCTCTATCGCTGACGCTCCGAAATACAAAATAAATGACTATCCCGTGGAGTCACGAGATAAGGCCAGGAAAAAGTAGGTTGGTTCAGATTTTACGCACTTTACAAGGAATGTAAATCGGCCTGCATCCACAACGTCAGTCACCCTCCGACACAGAGCGTGAGATAACCTTTTTGCCATGTATCATCAAGCCCATATACACTTCATCTGACAAAGTTTGGTTGAGGTGTACTCGGGACTGTTGATATAAGGAGGAATGTTGTCTCATTGCCTCAGTCAGCAAGTAACAATACGTTGCGGCTGTAGATCGATTTCCTCATCCTTTTCAGGTGGCAGGTGATGGATCCAGATGGTAGAGAATCGATAGATTGTAAGATCAGAAGCAAAACATACTGCACAATGTATAAAGAGAAATAGAAATATAGATACTATAAATAATTATTTTTCTCCTTAAAGTCCAGATGAGCAGGCGTCTCCTCAGTTTTTACTCATTATGGAAGTTACAAGATAGTGGACTCATTCTGTGTAATTCAGAGTACTTCAAGAAAATTCGCCAGATTTCACAAGACTATATCTTCTGGACGAATAAAGATAGAAACTTGACCTGGATTTTATCTTACACATCGAAACTAAATCTACATCTACACTCCACAACCTTCCATGCGGAAAGTGTCGAAGGATATTTTGTGTGGTACCGTCCAGAGATAGAGGTGCCACACCAAAGTGGACAACGACAACTGATACCGCACTCATTAACGAGCGCTCGGCGCAATCTGCAACGCCCAGTGGGAGGTACTCCAGAAGACACGCCCTCCCTCTCACAAGGGAAACTCCCTACCGCGCCCCTCTCAGAGTTAGTGGTAAAATGACCTGTTGGATAGCCCATCAAAAACTGAACGCAGATCAAATATGAAAACAGCAAGAAGGTGTACTGAAATGTGGAAGAAATAGGTAGAATAGAAACAATTGTCCGCAGCTCGTGGTCGTGCGGTAGCGTTCTCGCTTCCCGCGCCCGGGTTCCCGGGTTCGATTCCCGGCGGGGTCAGGGATTTTCTCTGCCTCGTGATGACTGGGTGTTGTGTGATGTCCTTAGGGGGTTAGGTTTAAGTAGTTCTAAGTTCTAGGGGACTGATGACCATAGATGTTAAGTCCCATAGTGCTCAGAGCCATTTGAACCATTTAGAAACAATCAACGGCCCAAGATTAACATGTGAAATATCGAGCGTCGTAAAAGACTGTGGAGTCATGGTTATGTGGTCACAGTACTGGACAGCGAAAGGGGACATCATGATTCAAATCTATCTCTTACTCATTTTTTCCCACAAAATTATGAACTGTCCGTTCGGTCATGGACGTGTGTGTTCGTTGTGTTCAAATTTGTGTCTTTATCGTGATGTAACGTCCGTTTGAAACAGCGACGTCTAACGAAGAGACCTCCAGACGTACGTATCCCCTATTCGTTCTACACAAGTAACATATTCTATGACTCTTGCGTTCCGTTTTGCAAGTTTTGACTCTTGAATTCCTTCGTTGTAACACAGTTCACACCCATTTATTTGTTGTTTTCATTTCTGTGAGAGGGCTATGAGGCATTTAGCCTACTTTCACTATTCATCCATCACGTTTACTTGCGACGGTTATATAGCCTTACCACATCACTCATTGTCTATAACCAATGTATAGTATGACTACTGCCAAGACTACTGAAGAAGGACAGAAAAGTCAATGACCGGTCGGACAATTCATAAATTTGTGAAAAAAATGACACGACGTAGTCTTCGAACCCTGATCTCCCACTTTGCAAGCCAACACCGTGACCACACAACCGCCACGCCGTCGTTCTTGCAAATCGCTCGACGTTGCACATTTTGAGCTTGGACCGTTTGCTGTTGCTTCTTTTTTCACAGTTCAGTACGTTTTTTTCTTTCTTCTTGCTTCCACGCTGGATATGTGTTCAGTTTTTGACGGGCTATCCAATGAGCCATTTTGCCACTAAATCTGAGGCGGGGTGCGTGGAGGAGTTTCCCTTGTGAGTAGTATACAGCGCCCTCGCTCTGAGGTCAATATAGATTCGAGAATGCAACAGCTCTCTCCCAGTTCGTGACATCATCTGAAAGGGTCAACATCTTGGTGCAGCACCAACGAGTTGTTAAAGTTTCTGATGAAATTTACTTTCGTAAATGTTGCATTTTGTACTGCAAGAGAACGTTTTGTAATTTATTGCATTAAGTGATGCTCTGCTAGTCAATGACAGTTGTAAATTATCCATTACTCATGTTGCGAAGAAGTTTGTCAAAGTTACGTAAATCTTTTATTCATTAATGTAATACAGTGAACTAATACTTTATGAGCTACAGTTCCTATGAGCCACCTCACAGAGCAATCAAAGAACACACTGTAATGACTGGACGAAGTAGTTTCGTCTGGTTACAAAACTTTGTGTACCATCGTCAACTTCTTCCGTCCCCTGTTCCCGTCATGACTGGTCCGCAGGATGAATGATTTTTGATAATCTCTAATTTTACCTCCGTAGCCTTTTCGCTAGTTGTAGGTAGGAGGAAGCAATGTATCGGTTGACACTCCTAGGACCTTACACTCTGTGATGTTTAACATCAATCCGCAACGTGATGCACAACGCCTTTTTTGTAGCATGTGCCACTGGAGTTGTCTGAGACTCCGCGTGAAGCTCCTGAACTTATTGGAGAACCTACAACGAAACGTGCTGCTGTTCTCTGTATACTGTATATTTCCTGTATCAACCATATCAGGCATAGATCCAACACCGACGACCAATATTCAAGTATTAGTCGATAGTGTCGCTTGTAAGCTACCTCATTTATGCTGCATAGCACAGTCTCACGTATGTAATACATGACTGCTTCCGGTGATTGTTTTACAATCGTGTAATCATACAGTGACGGGTCTTTCTAGCTGTTTATGCGCAGTAAATTACACTTTTTTATGTTGAGGGTCAAATGCCATACGTTGCTCCTCCGCAGACGAAAACTTAAAGTCTATCGTGGTGGCAGCTAAGTTGCTGTTATCGCTCTCCCTGGTGCAGTGAGTTAGCTCATTCACCCGTTCATTACTCGGTGTGCGCGGAGATGGCGGAAACACAACGACAGACGTTTTGCGCCCTGCATTTCAACACATGGAATTCAGTTACAATTGTGTAACGCGATTTTCTTCCAACGTACGGTACAGCACCTCCTGTTGCTCAAAGCCTTCAACGATGTCATCAGCCTTTCGAGGACACTGGTTGTTTAGAGAAATGAGAACCCACAGTTCACGAATGTGCGCTAGTCCAAGACGCGCTGTTAATACACATAAAGTATATTAACAACACATGTGGTCTGTAATTGAAAAAGTGAATGCAGAAGGCAATGGAAACCAATGCATCAAAGACACATAATGTGCATCAACAGTACAAGTGATCTATAATTGAAAAATTGTCATAATAATCTCTCCAATGGCACAATATTCCACATTAGTCCCCCATTCAGATCTCCGGGAGGGAACTGCCAATGGGGAGGTGACTACGAAAGAAAGAAGGAATGACCAACAAAAGGATAACGTTCTACGAGTCAGGGCGTGTAATGTCAGAAGTTTGAACGTAGTGGGAAAGCTAGAAAATATAAAAAGAGAAATGCAAAGACTCAGCCTACATATAGAGTGTGTTAGTGAGTGAAATGGAAAGAAGATAAAGATTGTGATCAGACGAATATAGGGTAATATAAACTGTAGCAGAAACACATAACGGGGGAAGATTCCTTACGAAGATGAAGGCAGGACTACTGTGAACAGCTCAGTGATAGAACTGTTCTCATCAGATTCGGCAGTAGCTAAAGCCGGGAGCAATAGTTCACGTATACATGCAACATCGTTGGCAGCAAATGAAGACATGGGGAAGTTCTATGTGAATACTGAATGGATGCTTTAGAGTGTAAAAGGAGATGAAAGTGTGATAGGTATGCGGGACTGGAACGCAGTTGTAGGGGAAGGAATAGCAGAAAGGGTTAGAGGTGAATGTGAGCTCGGCACTGCTACTGAGAAAGGAGGAAGACACTGAGTTCTGAACTCAATTTCAGACGGTACTAACGAATACTCTGTGTACTTCGAAAACGCCGGGAGATATGGGAAGGTTCCAGCTGGATTACATCACGCTCATACAGAGATTCCAAATCAGATATTGGATTCGAAGCCCAGCATCACACGGGGCCAGTTTGCAGCACTGCTGTGTGGTTCGCTGACGATGGTGGCGCTACTACTGATCTTAACTGGCGGTGCAAATGCGAGCTGGTGGCGTTGTAAAGGCACGTTAGTGAAGCTGCAAGCTCTGCCCGCCTCGAGTAAGATACTGAACAATACGTGGAGGATGTTTCGTTAAATGTTTAGCAAGATTTGGCAGAAATTACCATAGCTACTTGCTGCTTTCTGCACAAATTCGGCAGGGAAAGGGAAGGGTATGACTTTGAGGACACACTTTGTGTTTCTCGACTAGAAGATGAGACGCCAGTAGACAACACTCTAGCTGGTGACGCTGCTAAATGCACCCGAACAGAATTTGCTGATTACTTCATACATGAAGGCCATGGAAATGATCTAAATGTACATCAGATCTGAAATCAGGATTAACACGATTAAGTTTTCTCTGTCCTGGATGTGATCCGTGAAATTTATTTCGTTACTGTAATCGTTGTGTTTCAGATCCCCTGTGGCAGGCCGGCCGAAGTGGCCGTGCGGTTAAAGGCTCTGCAGTCTGGAACCGCAAGACCGCTACGGTCGCAGGTTCGAATCCTGCCTCGGGCATGGATGTTTGTGATGTCCTTAGGTTAGTTAGGTTTAACTAGTTCTAAGTTCTAGGGGACTAATGACCTCAGCAGTTGAGTCCCATAGTGCTCAGAGCCATTTGAACCAACCACCCTGTGGCAGGCCACTTTTCAGTCTCAATGACAAATCTTCTGTATTGATGTTTGATCCGTGTATTCCCTTGCCCAGTGCTATTTTCTAAGATCGTGACAACGAATCACTTCCTCTTTACTGCAGCTACTGCGCTAGGAACAGAGAGGTCCGCGACTGGTGCGTTAGCAGCGCCGCACTAACGCGTTTCAAAAGGTGGTGTGGCTGTGGTGCATTCTGAACGCTACCATTACATCCCTTGCAATGTCGCAAGTGGGTCCACTTCTCGTGGTCGCTATTCGCTGCTAAGCAGACCACCGATACGAAGAGACAAGAGAATCAAAGCATTTGAGATGCGGTGCTACAGTAGAATGTTGAAAATCAGGTGGACTGGTAAGATAAGGAATGAGTAGGTTCTCCGTAGAACTGGCGAAGAAAGGAAAATACGGAAAACGCTGACTAGAGGAAGGGACAAGTTGATAGGATATGTTTTAAGGCATCGGGAAATAATCTCCATGGCACCAGAGGGAACTTTAAGGGAGGATAGAGATTGGAATACACCCAGCAAATAACCGAGGTTGTAGAGTGCAAGTGCTACTCTAAAATGAAGAGGTTAGTGGAGGAGAGGTTTTAAAAAGAAAGAGATGTCATTTTACAACATTGGCAGACGAACATCCCCATTAACCATACAGGTTGACTAGGGAAAAACGACCGAACAATAGTGTCGTCAGCGTTCCTATTGTACCAAGCGGGCTACACCAAATATGAAAAGGTAGCTTGTATCTGTGATGGGATGCGACAGGAGTAACGTTGTTTACTTTGGTAATCTCGTTAGCACGTGGAATTTAAGATGTAAATTAGATCAGCAGTTGTGTCCATGTGTGATTTACGATGTTATAGATGTAGTTTTTATGTATTTTGATGAATGTAATGTGTGGTAGGAATATCGAGCTACACTCCACGACTGACATACAGTTTATTGCAGTAGAGCCAGCAAGAAAGCCACATGTATTTTAATAAATAATACAGAAAATCGAGATATGGAAGTATCTAATTTCAAAGATCACTGTGCTTGCGAAGTGTGGTGCAAATAATGAACAATGAGCATTCACTAGTTGGGCTTAAACTATCCATTAAATCAGTATTGCTACTATGCAACCTACGTGTATTTTTTAATGATATTTAACAATAAATTACAACGTTAGTTTGTCATGTGTGTTTTGTACTCGAAATCTTACATATTTTGATAAATGACGACTTTATTTTCTTGCAAAGTTCGAATTTTCGTTGGCGAAATGAGATCTTTGCAGATTACGATAAGTAACTGTGTGTGTGTATGTGTGTGTGTGTGTGTGTGTGTGTGTGTGTGTGTGTGTGTGTGTGTGAGAGAGAGAGAGAGAGAGAGAGAGAGAGAATAATTTTATTTCAGTGGCTAGGTTTCTATTTTGATATAATGGGCTTTCATCTTCGTCTTGTCCTACCATTATCTTTGGCCGCTTGTCAAGTCTGTCTTGTTCCATTATCTTTACATACATGTCATATGTAAACATTGTGTGTTATGTTCTTCTTCTGTATTGTGAAAATATGTAGTGAAAGTGATACAAGGCAGTGAAGATATCATAAAAACATTCTCTTCTTCCCTTTAAAAAATGGTGATTTGTCACTTGGTTTGTCTTATGGCTACGTTGGGTGTTCCTACATCACATATTATGATTAGGTTTTTGGTATTATTTAGGAGCTGATTATGTGAAATACAGCCAGTAAACTTTCAGAGAGCCTTATCACAATAATTCTGATCGGTAAGTTGTTAGCCAGTTAATAATTTTTCTCGTGTAGGGCATGATACATTATCTTCTTCCCCCTAAAATGGTATTTGGTTAGATGAAGCATTACTGAAAAACTTGTAAAATGGTTCGGTGATGTCAGCTCTTTCTGTCAACCTTCAATAACATTTTATCACATCGAAATATCGACATCCCTTTACGTACTCCTATTTTAGAGTTGGAGATACCATTGTAACGTTTGACATAACGTTGTGTGTTTGTGTGTGTGTGTGTGTGTGTGTGTGTGTGTGTGTGTGTGTGTGCTGCTAACTAATTTTTTGATGTATGGAACTAACATCCACATAAACATCTTACGCTGACGTTTTCTTTGTAGACTTTTTAGTCATTGAATTTACATATTTACATTATTACTCTTAGCAAGTATCATAGAACAATTCAGATGTGGGATTGTTTAAACTGAACGCCCATTGTCCCGTATGTTAAGTGTGAGTCTAAATATGGAATTTATTGTATTTCTCCAGTACCTGTCAGTACTTCTGTCTACCTATTTGCTTTTGTGCTAGCTTCTCATGGTATTTTAGCCAACATACTTTTTCAGCAGTTAAAGACCTGGTTATCTGAGTTCTGCTGCAGTGCCTCATTTAGACTTGAACATGAAGTGTCAACTGCCTGTTTAGCATGTTACTTTCCAGGTACGTGTGTTGGTAAAAATGTTGGCATGGAAACAGCTTTGGGCGATTAATTGGAGAATTTGCAGTCATCTTCTGATGGGTGTATGTGTGAGTGTGAATGTGTGTCTGTGTGTGTGTGCGTTTTTGGAAATTAGCTTTGTGGCACCTGACATAAACATTGCGTTCTTTGTGTTGCTGGCATATTTCTGGCGCCATGGAAAGCAAAATAAGACACTTCACATGCATCATAGCACAGTTTAAATGTGGAAAATATATAATATGAGGTCCGTTGTGCCTTGCATCAAGTATGATAAAACAATACAGCTATTGATTTTCACAAGTGCTGCTGAACATGTGGTTTCGTGCCATACACATTGTGTGCATATGTGTTTCTTTGTGTGTGTGTTTCTTCTGATAATTTAGATGTGAAAATACGGCAGGTTACACCCTCTGCGTAATTTCTACTCATTTGAAGTGAAGCTTACGTAATTTTTTGAACATGGCGCAGACTTACGCAATTCAAGTCATGGTTCTAATTTTTTTTCGTAAAGAAATCTCTGAACATGTCCATTACGAACTTCTTGAAGTGTTTAATTTTAAAGCACTGCAGTCTGAGAAGTTGTTTCGTGGTAAAATGCTGGATCGTGATTGATGGAGAGGGGCGTGGCCTACAAGCATCGTGGTTTGTGGTGTGATAGCTAAGGGTGCATGGATTCTCGTGTAAAAGACGAGGGGCATGGCTTGGCATGTGATTGATAAGGAAGTGCGTGGATTTTGACGTCATGCGTTTCCCCCTGCCGTGTAGGAACCCAAATAGGTGAATTTGTCACAGAATCCCTGCTGCCTTCCTAGTCATATTACTGATGCTTTTTAGAGAAGTATCATAAAAATAACGTATGGCACAGACAATATGCAAGCATTTACACAAATAATTACCCATGCCATTGACAGACTGCACTACTTAGTTGTTGTGTTTACAGAACATTGCATTGTGTCTTTGCATTTCTCTTTTCATATTTTCTAGTTTCCCACTACGTTGAAACTTCTGACGTTACACGCCCTGACTCGTAGAACGTTATCCTTTTGTTGGTTATTCCTTCTTTTTCTCGTGGTCACCTCCCTGTTGGCAGTCCCCTCGTGGAGGTCTGAATGGGGGACTAATGAGGAATATTTTGTCGCTGTAGAGATTATTATGACATATTTTCAATTATAGACCGCTTGTACTGTTGATATACATTATGTGTCTTTAATGCAGTGGTTTTCATTGCCTTCTGTAATCACTTTTTCAATCACAGACCACATGTGCTGTTAATACACGTTATGTGTCTTTAATGCAGTGGTTTCCGTTTCCTTCTGCAATCTCATACCGTTGATCATTGCTGGTTCTTCCGATTTTTAGGGGCAGTTTCCCACTCCAGGGTAAGAGATTGCCTTGAACATCTGTCGGTATTAACTTTATTTTGCACTACAAATCATTTGTCATCTTGAAAGGAGTTTACTGGAGCACATTTGTATATGGCACCTGAATATTATTTTACAAACGATGTATGTCTTTGACAGGCTTCATATCGCTGACTGTGTAAGCCCGCACATCCAAAGATACTGCTAGTGTTTGACTAGGAGAGCACTTGCCGCACAATTGTAGGTATTTGTCTGTGAGGGAAATACGATGCAGTAGGCAGTTTTTGTGGTGTACTATGTACTATTTGGGTATGTCAATATTGTTGAAATCGGAAGCAGAAGTCTTCATGCAAACAAGATAAAAATAATAAATAATTATGATTTTTGTTTTGCCTGATAATTTGCAATTGTTGAGTAACCCCAGAATGTACCATTTTAATAAAAAGGCTAGTTAGATATTTCACATTGTAATGTTTCTAAGAATTGTTGCATTTATGTTGGATTAATGAAGTTAGCTAATACTTGCTGTTTAAATCTCATTGTTTGTGAATCAATTGGGAGTAATGTAACTTCAACTGTCAGAGGTTTTTGAAAAGCCAAACTTAACTTGCAATATAATTTTGCTAAAAGAAACTCTGTGTTAGTAATTCGCCATAATCATTACCGCCTCCCCGTCCAGGTCATATATTGTTTAAAGAAGTTTTATTTTCTTAAATGTTCTCGTTTATCAGCCAAAAGAATTTCATGTGCATTTCAAGTATTATGGCCAGCATTGCACACTGCTGAGCCTGTAGCTAGCATATTTTTGTTTTTCATGAGAGACCAGAATATATCGCGTTACTCCACTGCTGCTTTAGAGGTAAGACAGTTTATTTTATGGATATGTGCACGGGGACCAAGGATAGCAGGTTTGAACAGCGCCAGATGATTTAGTGGGTATGAGGTTGAATGTATTCTGCAGTGACAGTGTTTCTTTATCGGTATTGAGAGTTGCATTGCCCAACCAATTCCTGTAAAGTTTTACTAACAGTAACACAGAGTAAGCACACCACTTGCAGTTACAACACATTACACGATAATTCGAGTTCAGTACACTTTCCACGGTTCAGACACTGGTTCAACGTAATCGTAAAGTTTATTATTTCATTTTTAAAGAACGTTACAATCTTCTGCTGAGAACGCTAAATCACACTATGGCAACTACGTAAAACTTTCATGAAATAGTGTACTGGAAGCAGTAATACACATTCGTATAGGTAAGAAATAACGGTTGATATGCTTTTGCCCACCGAGTTTCAAAGTCCCCCGATATTTTCATGACTTAATGTTACAGTAAGTACTCGACCTTGTAATGCAAACTATATGCCATCTTCTGCTTATAATGCTAATTTGTGCTATGGCACAGTGAAATCTACAATACCAAACAGATAAGGCAATGATAGTTGACGTAAACAGGCGTTCAGGACTGAAACAGTATCCTAACATCAGAATTTGGCAGCGTGTGTGTTGTTTTTTGGACTAACCATTTCCAGAGAGTCTTTTCCAGTGTTACAGTTTTTCAGTGTAACCATTCTCTGCGATATCTATTTTCTGGATTAACCATTTTCCATTGTAACATTTTCCATTGCAACCATTTTCCAGTGTAATTCAGACGGTACTTGTTGATTTCAGAGAGCCTTGCTGCTGTAGCCACACACTTCGGACATTGTTGCGCCTATTGCATCGGCATCCCACTTTACGTCCAACCATCAAGGGATGGCTGCATCACAGGGTGTATATTCACCAGGAAAACCTACGTCGTCTGTGTTGTCAAAACAAAGACTTACCGGCGGCCACAACACAACACACCACCAAGTCTCCACCAACGGCCACCAGGGACCACTACCCGTTCGCGGAGTCTGCAGAACAGCTTCACCAGAGGTCGCAGCTAGCCTAGGAACTACTTTCCTGCATCAAGCACGTGATCGCAAACAGTTCCATTCGCCAACGGGCTATATAAGGCGGCGCACTGCGAGCAGAAGGCATTTCGACACTTCGCTCAGAAGGGTACAGAGCTGCTGCCCCGGCAGCCACGGCCAGGCGCCTCTTCTAGCTGTCCGATCTCTTGGCGTAGTCGATGACGTTGCAGAACTGTTTGTGTTCGCTCCCTGTGAAGTGTCGGATCTTTTTATTATTATTATTATTATTATTTGTGTCGATCCGCAGTTGGGATCGAGTTGGTTGTTCTTTTGGATATTGTATAATTGTTTCATTTTGGTGAGTCCAATGTATTGTTTTCAGACTTCTTTTTTCCGCACTTCTATTCTGCTGGCGCAGATACTTCACTTGCCGATGTATCGTTCGCCGCGAGGTGGTAAGCGTGCAGTGCCGAAGCTTAAAGGGGGAAAGCACGGGCCGCTGAAGACAGTGGTGCACCGGCAAGTAAATGTGGCGGTTTACTACCGAGCGGATTGCAGTGCTTCGTCGAAGCTGAGTTTACGGCCGAAGTATACTTTAAGACTTGTAGTATACAGCAGCGGAAACGAGCAGTGTTGTGACTTGTTATTAAGCCGTAGTGTACTGGTTTATATGGAGAGATGGCGCTCAGCCTGAAGGAAGTTTCGAAGTTCCTCGTCGCAGCAGGATGAGTTGGCTGTTGTAGCCGCTGCGGCGGCGCTCTGGTGGCTCGCTGAAGTGCACTACGATCAACGCTAAGCGCCTTTACTTTAGTCACACTGGGACAGCATTGTTCGCTGATGAAAAGTTATTCTAAGTGACTGAATAGAATTGAGCTTAGCTGCGGTATAATATTGGTGAACATCTGCAAGTATGTAAAGCTTTGTTCATTTCCTGCACTAAGTTTCTATAGCCTCATGTGAAACTGGTATGTCAATTAGCTGGTCGATTTTCAAAAAATTTGGGGTTTTATTTTCATATGTATGTTAAAGCTCCATTCAAACATTTTGCATGATTTCCGTTTTACTGAGTTATCTTAAGTGGACCGACTTTATTGAAACACATTGTTGTTTAATAACCTTAAATTTGCAGTTTTTGGCCCTTTAGCTTATCACAGTAACATTACAATTATTCTTTGTTATTGGATGGCTATTTCTAGAGTCTGTTGTGTTATTCAAGTAAATTAACTGCTGAGTAACTTCATGGAGTTATTAACTAACGCCATGTATACTTTCTTAACATTAGGTTTTAAAGTTTTCTTATTTTTTTTAAACTTTTATTAATTGTAATTTTTGCAATTGTATTGTACAATCCTAAGTTCAGGGATGGTTGTGGGCTTTTGAAATAATTACGCACGTTGCTACACGTACGGTCGTTTCTCGTTTTAGAAGTTTCCTGTACCAACCAGTAATCACAGTGCTCATGAAACGGAAGGCGACCGCTTTTGGCATAATGTGGGGTCTGTGGGATGTGTTGTGTCCGTTTGTGATAGCCTTTGTAATCAACAATGATTTTTCGTTACATGTGTTTATTCCATGCAAAAGAGTATAATAAAGTATTGTAAATTTAAAGTTGTAGCTCTGAATTAAGTTTCTAAGCATTCCCCTGCTGAGCGTAATTTGTCCTTTCTTTTATGTCTATAATTGTTCTTGGGCTGTCTATAATATATAGTCTCAACGCAGATTTACATTTTCATGTTGTATTTTGTTAATGAAATGAGGGACGGTTCATAACTATTTTCCAGTGTAACCACAAACATGAAAAAAAGTTTTGCATCACCTCGATTACAAGTGTTCCGGCACCTGTACAGAAAATTGGAATAGAGATCAACATAAAAATAATTTTCGCCCTTTTGATTGCTAATGAAAACCACAAATTGCATGTTGTACCATCACACAGTGAGTGCTTCAGAGGTGGTGGTCCAGATTGCCATAAACACTGGTACCTCTAATACCCAGTAGCACGTCCTCTTCCATTGACGCATGCCTGTATTCGTCGTGGCATACTATTCACAAGTTCATCAAGGCACTGTTGGTTCAGATTGTCCCACTCAATTCGATTCGACGTACATCCCTCAGAGTGGTTGGTGGCTCACGTCATCTATAAACAGCCCTTTTCATTGTATCCCAGGAATGTTCGATAGGGTTCGTGTCTGGAGAACATGCTGGCCACACTAATCGAGCGATGTCGTTATCCTGAAGGATGTCATTCACAAGATGTGCACGATGGGGGCGCGAATTGTCCACGAAGACGAATGCGTCGCCAATATCCTGCCAATATGGTTGCACTATCGGTCGGGGGATGGCATTCACGTATCACACAGCCGTTACGGCGCCTCCAATGACCACCAATGGGATACGTCGGCCTCCACATAATCCCACCCCAAAACAGCAGGAAACATCCATCTAGCCGCACTTGCTGGACAGTGTGTCGAAGGAGTTCAGCCTGACCGGGTTACCTCCAAACACCTATCCAAAGATTGTGTGGTTGAAGGCGTACGCGACACGCATCGCTGAAGAGAACGTGATGCCAGTCCTGTGTGGTCCATTAGGCATGTTGTTGGGCCCATCTGTACATCGCTGCATGGTCTCATGGTTGCAAAGATGAACCTCGCCATGAACGTCAGGAGTGAAGTTGGGCATCATGCAGCCTATTGCACACAGTTTGAGTCGTAACACGGCGTCCTGTGGCTGCACGAAAAGCATTATTCAACATGGTGGCGTTACTGTCAGGGTCCCTCCGAGCAATCGTCCGTAGGTAGCGGTCATCTACTGCAGTAGTAGCCCTTGGGCGGCCTGAGCGAGGCATGTCATAGACAGTTCCTGTCTCTATATCTCCTCCATGTCAGAACAACATCGCTTTGGTTCACTTCGAGACGTCTGGACACTTCCCTTCTTGAGAGCCCTTCCTGGCACAAAGTAACAATGCGGACGCGATCTAACGGCGATATTGACCATCTAGGCATGATTGAAATACAGGCAACACGAGCCATGTCCCTCCTTCCTGGTGGAATGACTGGAACTAATCGGTTATCGGACCCCTTCCGTCTAATAGGTGCTGCTCATTCATGGTTGTTTACATCTTTGGGCGAGTTTAGTGACATCTCTGAACAGTCAAATGGACTGTGTCTGTGATACAATATCCACAGTTAACGTCTATCTTCTGGAGTTCTGGGAAACGGGGTGATGCAAAAATTTTTTGATGTGTATGATTTTCTGGGCCATTTTTATTTTGCCAACCCTGTATCCGGGCTTAACGCTTTTTGTCTAAGGTCTTACACTGCGTTTTTTTAAATATTTATGTGAGCCTCTCAGACCCACTCACTGCATGAACATGTAACGAATTGTGCTGCTCTTCTTTGTATCTTTTCTTTCTCTTTTTCTTTCAACTCTGTAAAGATTCCAGGTAGATGATGCAAATAATTTTCTGGACGTGTGTATTTTCCTTGTGCTAAGTCTTAAGGAGAACAGTTACACTGTAAAATGGTTGTGCTACAAACTCTTATACGCAAAATGTTTTACAATGGATGACAGTCACACTGGAAAATTTTTGCTATGGAGAACTGTTACAATCGAAAATGGTTCACTGGAAAATGGTTACACTGGAAAACAGTTATGCAGTTACGCTGACACTAGTTATACTGGAGAAGTTATGTGGAAAGTTGGTACGATGTTAACTGAGTATAATTGTTCCAATTTGGCTGTGACACGTAGGGCATCTAGTTAAACTTCCATTGTAACATGGGGAATCGTGAACAGTTTTGTTGTAACATAGGAGGTAATTTTTTACGGTGTCACTGTACCATGGGCCAACTTATTACAGTTTTGTTCCAGCATGAAGGGGAACACTAATCACATATGTAAGGAAAGCGAATGTTGCGAGGTAACGACTCATATATATGCAAACACCTAACGCACGGGTGATGCGGGTCGACCATAACTGACCAGAATCACTAGGAAAACTAACGTATCCTACAGTTACTTACGACAATCTTCGGTAGCCTATAGTAATTTCACAACTCTAACCGGAGTCAGCTACTTCCAAACGCGTTACCGTTTACAAATTTTCTGATTTACCTCGTGATTGTGGCGCTGACATAGGGGAATGCCATTTCACTAAAACATCGGGAAAACTGGTACAGTTTTGCCCTAGTGTGGAGGGGAACCCAAGTTGCTGATACTTCCCTGCTGTAGCTGACACGCCTAGTACCTGGCACCCCCCATAGCAGATAATCCATAATAACTGACACCCACTGTTCATACACACTGTAAGCTACTAATTTTACAATACAGTTATAAGATCACATAGCAGACACCACCTGCCAAGTTATGGCATGTACATGCCAGATTCTGGTTTTGTAATACTATTTCACTTACGAATGCCTGTCTGTGTCAGCTATCACTGCCTTGCACACCTATCATTGCAGGGATTCCCCTCTATCGTCACCTTCCCCACCAAGAGTGGGTAAAATGACGATAGAGGGAAACCTGTCTCAACAGCTACTCCTTCGAAGAGGTGCTTTTTACTTGTATGAAAAGTCGCTGATTGATTTATTGAGAAAAATCATTTGCTGATGGTAAGCATGCTGATCACATTGCTATATTAAAAACGCTCCAACACGTACAGTTGAATGGTGAACTTGCCAATATCGTGGGAATAACATCGATTGCTCTGGTAATTCTTGGCAGCATATGAACTTTAAGTTGCAAGTTAGATCAGCCGTAATGCCCATTTTAGTTTTTTGCGATGTTATAGAACTATAGTCGAGCCACTGTAAGAAGATCCCTGACAGTTGCAGCTTGGCGCGCCTACTCCAACCACTAAAGTTCGTGATTATGTAAATGTCTCAGTGCCAGTGCTTATCAGTTGCCAGAGCTCTGTAGACAGCTATCGTTATCGTTTGCAACCATTTCCGCTTCACAGTTGTAAGCTGGCAACGGCGCTCCTAGCTGTTGGGGATGAAGTTATGCCGACTCGACTATAGTTTTATTTATTTTGATGAATTTATTTTGTGGTACAAAAAGCGACCCACACTCGTCGATTAACCTACAGTTTATTTCAGGAGTGCCAATAAGCAAGGCACGCGTATTTTAAAGGTCATACAGACATTTTAGATGAGGAAGTGTTTGATTTGAATGTCCATTGTGCTTGAAAAGTGTGGTACAAAGATTGAACTATGAATGTTCACTAGTGCTATTTAATCCATCCACTGAATCAGCAGTGCTAATATGCAAGCCATTTGTATTTTTTTACAAAACGTTGCTTAATAATTAAGTTGCTTAACAATTAAGTCAGCATCGTGTGTATTTATTCTGAAGTAACCACAAGCGCCGGAACGAAGACAAAAACCGCAAGGCCAGAGAAGGTGGTGAAACGACGTCGACCAATGGTGGCTGATTGGGACTTCGCCAAGACAGGAGCGACACCTGCGAGAAGTGAGTAGAAACGCCGTTCCTGCCATCCTCGGCCGGATATTAGTGCTCAGTAGCGGATATTAGTGGACAGCATTAGCATGGCCTAGAAGGGTGTGCACCGATATCTGATAGTAGTGATCCATGAACTGTATGTCAGCTTGCAGGATCATTGTATATAGCCAAGGACTCCGAATAATATTGCATGTCGCCCTATCGCTTGCGGCAAAATTATGTACATTCAAATTAAGTATTGTCAATCTGCTTTGTAGAAGCAAAACTAATAATGTTATTTGCTTGAATTGTTGTGTAGCATTCCGAGGACGCAGCATCACTTAGGCACTCTATACGAGACGAGTGGGCAAGACCAAACAGTGTTTTGTACCCGAAATCGTACATATTTTTCGAAATAATTTGAGTTTGGTGCAAAGTTCATGGTGTGGGTTCCTGTTGTCATGTCCTAGTTCATGAACCACGGGCAACGTATGAGTGGCCAAGTAAGTGATCCTGACAGTCGAGATACCAGTTACTTTGGAATAAGGCTGGGCATCTCGGACATATTCTGAGTCGCGGTCACCTTTGTGTTCAGACGGCAAAGGCTACCAAATCCACCGGTTAGTCCCTCAACTGTTAGGGGTAATACCCAATGGGACTCGGGACAAGTAAGGCTACCAACCTGCTTCCCTGGTACTTTAAATATGATGTTGGCAACAATCAGAGCAAAATGCCTCGGACCTTTGGAGGTGACGGAGTCCCACCTCTAACTGACAAACAAGGGACTCCTGAGATACGACTCAGTAAACGAATGGTGACGAGATGGGGAGCTATTAATATCAATGGGGGCTACTCTGGGAAGAAGGTAGAGCTGGTAGAAGCTGCATGTAAGATGGGGTTGGACGTTTTAGCTGTTAGTGACATTCGGGTAAGGGGTGAGAAAGAAGAGAAAGTGGGAGAATACAAGGTCTACCTGTCAGGAGTCAAAGCAGGAATAGCACATCAGGAAAGAAATGGAACCCAGCGTAGTTGCAATAAGATATGTAAATGAACGACTGATGTGGATAGTTTTGACAGTGTCTAGTAAGAAAATTAGGATTGTGTCAGTATATTCGCATTGTGAAGGGACAGATCAAGATAAGACGGATAGTTTTTATGACGCACTCAGTGCTGTAGTTGTCAGAGTAAAGGACAAGGCAGTTTTCTGCTCATGGGTGATTTTAATGCCAGGATTGGAAATCGAAAAGAAGGGTATGAAAAGGTTATGGGTAAAGTTGGAAAGGATATGGAGGCCAACAGGAACGGGAAACAACTCTTGGATTTCTGTGCCAGTATGGACTTAGAAATCACAAACTCCTTTTTTAAACATAAGAACATTCACCGGTATACTTGGGAAGGCAGGGGAACAAGATCTGTCATTGACTATACAATAACAGATCAGGAATTCAGGAAGGCTGTGAGGGACACACGTGTATTCAGGGGATTCTTTGATGACACTGATCACTATTTAATCTGCAGTGAAATTGGTATTGTGTGGCCGAAAGTGCAGGAGGTCAGGTCCATATGTAGGAGGATAACAGTGGAGAAACTTCAGGATAAGGAAATCAGGCACAATTACATAACAGTGATCTCAGAAAGGTACCAGTTAATTGAATGTAGTCAATTACAGTCATTGTAAAAGGAATGCACAAGGTACAGGGACACAGTATTAGAAGTGGCTAAAGAATGTCTTGGAACAGTAGTGTGTAAAGGTAGGATGAAGCAAAGAGCTTGGTGGAATGACACAGTCAAGGGAGCCTGTAAAAGGAAAAAGAAGGTGTATCAAAAATGGCTACATACTAGAACTCAGGTAGACATAGAAAGTTATGTTGAAGAAAGAAACAAAGCCAAACAGATAATTGCAGCATCCAAGAAGATATCTTGGGAAGACTTTGGAAACAGGTTGGAGACTTTGGGTCAAGCTGCTGGAAAACCATTCTAGAGTGGAATTATCAGTGTTCGAAAGGGAGGTAAGAAGGAAATGACAAGTATTTTGAGCAGCTCAGGAAAACTGCTGGTGAATCCTGTTGATGCCTTGGGCAGATGGAGGGAATATTTTGAAGAGTTGCTCAATGTAGGTGAAAATACGATCATTAATGTTTCAGATTTCGATGTACAATGGGATGGGAATGATGATGGAAACAGGATCACGTTTGAGGAAGTGGAGAAAATGATCAATAGACTGCAGTGCAATAAAGCGGCTGGGGTGGATGAAATTAAGTCGGAACTCATCAAATACAGTAGACTGTCAGGTCTTAAATGGCTACACATGATAAATGAAATGGCGTGGGAGTCAGGACAGGTTCCATCAGAATGGACGAAAGTAGTAATCACACCAATCTTTAAACATGGAAACAGAAAAGATTGTAACAACTACAGAGGTATCTCTTTAATCAGCGTTGTGGGTAAAATCTTCTCTGGAATTGTTGAAAGGAAAGTGCGAGTATTAGTTTAGGACAAATTGGGTGAACATCAGTGTGGGTTTAGGCCTCTTGGAGGTTGTCAGGACCAGATCTTTAGCTTACGGCAAATAATGGAGAAGTGTAACGAGTGGAACAGGGAATTGTATCTTTGCTTTATAGATCTAGAAAAAGCTTATGACCGGGTTCCTAGGAGGAAGTTATTGTCTGATCTACGAGATTATGGAATAGGAAGTAAACTTTTGCAAGCAATTAAAGGTCTTTACATAGATAGTCAGGCAGCAGTTAGAGTTGACGGGAAATTGAGTTCATGGTTCAGAGTAGTTTCAGGGGTAAAACAAGGCTTCAGCCTGTATCCATTGTTGTTCATATTATTTATGGATCATTTGTTGAAAACAATAGACTGGCTAGGTGTGATTAAGATATGTGAACACAAAATAAGCAGTCTTGCATCCGTGGATGACTTAGTTGTGATGGCAGATTCGATTGAAAGTTTGCAAAGTAATATTTCAGAGCTAGATCAGAAATGTAAGGACTATGGTATGAAGATTAGCATCTCCAAAACGAAAGTAATGTCAGTGGGAAAGAGATATCAACGTATTGAGTGCCAAATAGGAGGAACAAAGTTATAACAGGTGGATGGTTTCAAGTACTTAGGATGCATATTCTCACAGGATGGCAACATAGTGTAAGAACTAGAAGCGAGGTGTAGCAAAGCTAATGCAGTGAGCGCTCAGCTACGATCTACTCTCTTCTGCAAGAAAGAAGTCAGTACCAGACTAAGTTATCTGTGTACCGTTCAATCTTTCGACCAACTTTGTTGTATGGGAGCGAAAGCTGGGTGGATTCAGGTTACCTTATCAATAAGGTTGAGGTTACAGATACGAACTGGACTCGCATTCGGGAGGACGACGGTTCAATCCCGCGTCCGGCCATCCTGATTTAGGTTTTCCGTGATTTCCCTAAATCACTCCAGGCAAATGCCGGGATGGTTCCTCTGAAAGGGCATGGCCGACTTCCTTCCCTAATCCGATGAGACCGATGACCACGCTGTCTGGTCTTCTTCCCCAAAACAACCAACCAACCAACGGATATGAAAGTAGCTAGGATGATTGCAGGTACTAGTAGATGGGAACAATGGCAGGAGGGTGTCCACAATGAGCAAATCGAAGAAAAACTGGGAACGAACTCGATAGATGTAGCAGTCAGGGCTAACAGGCTTAGATGGTGGGTTCATGTTACACGCATGGGAGAAGCAAGGTTACCCAAGAGACTCATGGGTTCAGCAGTAGAGGGTAGGAGGAGTCGGGATAGACCAAGGAGAAGGTACCTGGATTCGGTTAAGAATGATTTTGAAGTAATAGGCTTAACATCAGAGGAGGCACCAATGTTAGCACTGAATAGGGGATCATGGAGGAATTTTAAAGGGGGACTATGCTCCAGACTGAACGCTGAAAGGCATAATCAGTCTTAAATGACGATGATGATGATTATCATGGTGCAAAGTTCGTATTTTTGTTCAGCATCTGATATCCATAAGTGTACTTGCATATTAGGATAAGCAACCTGTGTGTATGTAAATAAATTTGTTTCTTTCAGCACCGTCTTTGACCATGTTCTATGTAAATGTTATGTGTTATATTCGCTTTGTGTACTAAGGAAATATTCAGTTTTATGCATCACAATAAATTTATCAAAACATTCGCTTCTTTCCTTCCAAAAATGGTATTTGGTCAGTTTGTTTGTCATTTAGCTATGGCCTCTGCTTCTTTTAATCTTGTTTCTTATTTTCCCATAATAAGAATAATATGATAAAGAAATTAAATTAATTGGTCAGTTAGTTTGTCTTTTGGCTATGGTTCGTGTTTCTTTTAATCCTATTTCTTCATGGCCCATGATAAATAAAACTTGATAAACAGAGTAAACTAGTTATTCTGTCGAAACGTAAAGATAAATTTGCTTCATCAATTCCGTTTGGCACCAAAGTTTATCTTATTTCGCTTCACGAATTGTACTCGGCAGTATTTTCGATTCAAAGTCATAACAATAAATTCACAGAATTTTATTGGCTGCACAATATGTTGTTTCAATAATAACAGTTTTAATTTATGAATGATTAATATTTCGTATGAGTGGGTGTGTATGAATGATTTTACACTGATATGTAAGTTTCACGTTACGTCAATGCAGTGGTGGAGGATACTAAATCAATTATCTTACCCTAGTGTACCTTCCAGTTATCATATGAAGAAAATAGTTTTTCCTCTGATTTGAATTTCAGAACTGTGCACATAAAAATAAATTACTCCTTTGCGTGTTTCCATTTTTTTAACATAGCGTTTGGGTCCGAAATTCCCTTGGTCATTAATCCCAATCATAAAGGGTATTTAAGTTGTAAGTTTCAAGTAGTCCACTGGAGTCTGCTCGCCGTGCCATCAGAGAACTAACAATTCCTCATGCGACTATCTGGTGCATTTTACGGCGACATTTATGTTTCAAACTACACAGGCTTCTGTCGCTACAAGCTTTTCATGACGGTGATAAGGATTAAAGAATAAGCTTTTGCATGTTCATTACTAGCATGGACATGGAGGATAGCAATTCCTTTCACTTTCCGTATACAGTGATGAAGCTACATTCCACTGAAGTAGAAAAGAGAATTAGAACGCACAAGCTAAATATAAGAGGAATATTTGTGAAAGGTAAATGAAAACATTGGTATGAAACGTGTCTATGAAAAGTACCTCAATGTTGTATGTGAGAGCATATAAAATACATAATACCGTAAAACCGGACGGTTCCTTTCAAAATAAAAGCTTGTAAGCTCAAAGCGTACGTTAACCTTCACTCCCAGTGACTACATTCATTCATGTTGAAGTAGTAGTCTTCTGTAATCGTGTGTACCTTTTTGAAAGACACTGTGCTTAAACTGTGAACTGCAGCCAGTCTGTGATCTTAAGACAGCGCGCATGGAAAGCTAGTACTACAGCGATCCAGGTGCCGTTTCCCGTGTTTGCATATGGAAAACTGTGGCTTCCTTAAGGAATGGCACGCTATTTCCTCCAAGTTGTGAGATGTTTCACGTCACTCGTGACAAGAGCGCGCTACGAGGTGCAGAAATAAACAGAAGTTCCGTGTCGCATTCTGTAAGCGATTCCTTTTACGCCGGCCGCGGTGGTCTAGTGGTTCTAGGCGCTCAGTCCGGAACCGCGCGACTGCTACGGTCGCAGGTTCGAATCCTGCCTCGGGCATGGATGTGTGTGATGTCCTTAGGTTAGTTAGGTTTAAGTAGTTCTAAGTTCTAGGGGACTGATTACCACAGATGTTAAGTCCCATAGTGCTCAGAGCCATTTGAACAATTTTTGATTCCTTTTACGAATGTAAGGGATCTCACAGCAGCAAACATTTAGAGTGAATTCTGTGGGTTCACACACCACTTAGCAGCCCCATCAGCCAAACAAATCAGTAACACCTTGCACTGTACGTGCTTGAGCACTGTCCTGCAAAATGATGGTCAGGTCCTGCAGAAAGAGTCACCACTTTTTTCCCTATGCTGTTCATTTTTGGAACACAACCTACGACCAGCTGAGAGACAGAAGTGATGACACTTTCTGCAGGACCTGACCATCATTTGCAGGACAATGCTCAAGCGCGTATAGTGTAAGCTGTTACTTATTTGTTTGACTGATGGGGCTGCTACGTGCTATACCACCTACTGCACTCCTCTGACTTAAGCCCGCGCGAGCTCAACTCGATTTTTAAACTGAAGGAAACACTTCACGGAATTCGCTTCAGAACTGCAACAAATTCATCGGGCAATATACCGCGCCGCTCGAACTGTCAACACAACTGGCATTGCTAAGAGTATCCTACGACTTCCACATCACTGGCAACAAGTTATACACAATGCTGGCGACTACTCTGGAGGTCAGTAAAACTTTGAAACACGTATATATTTTGTACCAGCTGTAAACAAATAGTGGCCACTATTAAAGTTCCAACCCTCGTATACAGTGATTTCCACCATTGGAACACATATCTTTAGAAGGATCCTGTGTGTGCTGTATTATGAACATGATGCACAAAATATTTGTCATTCGCAGAAGACATCACATAAACGCACTGGGCCAAATTCACTGTAGTCTTCACAAGAGGGCTCAAGTAGTGGTACGGAAAACGCCCCCCATAACATCACAGAACCTCGTCTGGCCTGAATTACACTTTCATAAATTGACGATATGAAGTCTGTAAATGAGTCCGCGGTCATGTTCTGACACTTTATTTTTAAAGATCCGTCCTGGTCACATAACCGGTGTAATTCGTAATTACTCGTTTCGGCCACTGACCTTTTCAGATCTGTTACAAACAGAAAAACCGTTGTGTAAGAAACTACGTTCAGTCAGCTGAAACTAACCCAATAGCAGGCCTAGTAATACAAAAGGACAACAAATGAAAAACCTTAACTTGATTAACAGCCACACATTTCAGCCATACATGCCGTGTAAATATTCTACGAACGTCACTATGTATTCAACTAAATACATAGTAAGTGCTGGTGGTGGCCTGGGTGTGTCCTGTGTTTATACAAATGACTGAGGCCATTAGCGAACACTAATGCTTGATACATGAGTAACCAGTATCGTAAATTCAATGTGCACAATCATTAAATAAAATTATTTGATATGGCAAAATGTGCGTCTGTCAATAAAATATGAGCTGAGATGCAATATGTGGAAATAAATTCCATTCTTAAAACCAACATAAAACGTGTACAGAGTAATAATAGAAAGCTTCTAGCCTGGTAAAATAAACAACATATAATTGTATTAAAGTCATAATTACAAAACTTAAAAGTAATATCACATCTATTAAATGAAAACTTTCAGAATGACAATGCAATTAAACATAACCGCAAGTGTAAGATAACTAACAGGAAAATGATTGTTAATTAAAATCTCGATAGTCGAAGACAGATTTGGAGTTGAATCTTAGTGGTGCCGCCTCGTGGTTCCCCTGTAATAATTTTTTGTTCCCCTGTGGCGGAGCTTGCGGAAATGGCCCAGTCCGCTCGCCGCTGGTGACCAGCGCACACGATCGCGCGCCAAGCTGCTGCAGCGCTCGACACTGCTCATACTAGTAGGTTTCGGAATATATCGAAAGAAACATTCAGGTTACTTTCATCCTGTTCATTCAGCAACAAACCAGGTTGCCTTTTTTATGTACAATAAGAGCCAAAAAGATTGCCAGGCCCGAATAATTTACAGTCCAAGAACAGAACACTGCGCATGTCCAATTTCAGAAGTGCCAGTGTTCAAAACTCTAGCGGTCTGTGGAGCTTCAGCTTGGTGTTTACATAACCAAATAGCAACAATATAATTGTTAGGATACAGGATATGTCGATATTCATTGCAAATTAATTCATCGTATTATTATTAGTATTATTATTATTAAATCATTATTCGAGCACGTAGAAAGAGTTGCAATGTAAGAACTCCACGTCTTAGACTTACTTCAACGGCGACCGCTTTCCGTTTTACATCTGTTACAATGGATATAAGCTGACGGTTTACAAACGTAAAAGACGAGCGTTCGAATCTCTTATTCATTCGTTACAATTGTGCAACTGTGGTCTTTTCTAGGTTCCACATGCTTTCAAAAGATTCCATTTTATAATAATCAAATCTTTAAAGAAACCGACAATTGGTCGTAGCAGAAATATTGAAAATTTATGCATTTATTTGTAATTACTTCGAAAGCCACTTGGGGTTTCTGTATTTTTCAGCTAAGAGAAACCTATCAACTCATTGGTTTACGTCATAGGTCTGCTTCAAAAGGGTTGCTGAGAATGTTCACGAGCGAATAATTGCTCTCTTTGAAAACGTTGTTAGTGCATCTGAGGCAGATATCGTTATGGTGTTGATTCTTCCATAGCAAGGAGACGGATTAGATGATTTATAGATAATGGTAAGGTAGTGAGACATCCTATATTTGGAAGACCACGAGTTTCTACACGGAGATAAGATGAAGTATTGGTCAGAGCAGCCCATAATACTCCTTTGTCAATCAACCGGGAACTAAGGAGAACTTCACATTTCCCTTTCTCGTCGAGATGTGTTCTCAAAACATTAAAGCATCATGGTATCAGGTCTCATCACTTTCTTTTCAAAGCACCGTTGTCCGACGAACAAGCCGTGGATAGACTAACAATTGTTAGTTCCTGGGAAGATGTCATCTTGGAGGAAAGTCATTTTCTCCGATGAATACACAACTGAATCCACGAGCAGAGGTCCTGCACTTGTTTACCGCACAGATGGGCGACGATATGACGCGCGCTTCGTAGCAACACGAACTAGAAGCGGACGCACAAGTGTGAAATTTTGGGGCCGTATGTCTTATATGGGTGCAGGAACTTTAGAACGTGTTCAAGACAAGTTCAATTCAGCATACTATGAACATTTCCTTGAAAATGTAATCATCCCTGGAGATCGACTTTGGTACCCCGAAGGACGTCTCGCTTACCAACATGATAATCGTCCATCACATACTAGCATTAGGATTCAGAGTTGGTTTCAAAGGAGGGAGAATATTATTCAGTGCCTTACGTGGTCTCCAAAGTAACCTGCTCTCAATCCCGGCGAGCATATATGGGCTCAACTTAAGAAGACTCTGCGGGACAATTGACCAGATCCTCTTCTTGAAACTGTGAATGTCCTATGGGATTTAGTTCATTGGGACAGAACTGCCACGGATGAGGACTTTTTCCATAGACTTGTCAATTCTATGCCTCGACGGGTCCAAGCTGTTCTTGATGCCAATTGCATGTGGACAAAATACTGAGGTTATAGGTAGCTTACTCTTCATTTTATTTTATTTCATTTTTCTGTAAAAGGTCTATGTTGTTATTAGGCCAATAATACTAATTTCAAAATAAAAATCTATTTGCTATCATATTATTTGTATTTTTTATTAGAGGTCAGATGAATATCACCCTCCAAGGAAGATTATTTTGATTTTTATGGAATGTTAGGTGAATATCAGCCTCCAAAAGTGACTATTTTTAATATTATGGAAGGCCAGATAAATATTACCTTCCAAGGACGATTATGTTCAGACATCAAATTCACAAACCATAATTAGTTATTTACTGAAGAGAATACCGAAAAAGTAAAAAAAAGAAAACATAGTTTAGTAACAGAAGGTAAATAAAGCACAAAACATTTCCGACGCGATAAAAAAGAAGGCGCGGTGAGATTCGATCCGACACATACTGCACCTACCAGTACAGCAAGCTGACACGCTACTAAGGACCTACCGATGTCTTTTTTTAAGCGCAACGGTTGAGCACTACTGTAGTTGAAGCACGAATATTAAACTGGAAACAACAGATATTGGAAGGCGCCTCCATTCGCTCGTGTAAGCCGCGAGTAAGGACTTGGAAAATCATCCCAATCAGATGATACGTTTCTCTTAGCTGGAAACTATAGAGACACCAGGTGGCGGTCGAAGTAATTACAAAAAAATACATCCATTTTCAATATTTTTACAACGACCTTTTATTTGTTTAAAGATTAGACTATTCTAAAATGGAATCTTTTGAAAGAATGAGGAAACTTGAAAAATCTAAACTGAACAATTTGTACCCCATTAAGGTTTAAAACATTACCAGCACAGGTCTAATTTTAAAAAAATGAGAATTGAATCCAGTTAGATCAGAACGCTCCTTCCTTACATTCGTAAACCGACAGCCTATTTACTCAGCCATTGAAGCAGATGTCAAACGTTCGTCGTTTTAGAAATTTTACTCACCTGAGTACTTATGTGTCAACCGTTTCTACGTGCTCGAATAATGATTTTCAAAAGAAACGATACGGCGAGTTAAACTGCAATGAATCTCGACATATACTGTATCCTAACTATTATATTGCTTCTATTTGATGATGTAAATGCCAAGCTGATGCTCATCAGACTGCTAGAGATGTGAACACTGGCACTTATGAACTTGGTGATGTGCAGCGCTCTGTTCTTGCACTCCAAATTATTCGGGCAGAGCAATTTTTCTGCCTCTCATTGTACTTAAATTCCTGTTTCCTCCAGTAGGTTCAATAGTTGTTCTTTTGATGCCTTACTCGACTCTTTCATATTATGCTGCACACTTTCCGTCATGTGTTTTTCTTTATCCAAATGAGCTTTTATTTTGGTATACATACGTTCTTTAAGACGAGTCTTGAAATTTTTCATCTCTCACCAATATACAACTTTTCACAGTCCTGGCAGTTGATCCTGTAGACACCAGATTCTAAATATTTGTTGTTGCTGTTGCCAACTTCGTGGCGTATCCTAATACTAGCTGTACCTTTCGCTTGAAATCCGATTTGTACTTTCATTTTTTCTGAAAGCTTGTCACTTATGGTGCAAAATGCACCAATTTATGACATAGCAACTAACGTCTTGTCCTATACACCCATTCTCTGTTTCCCGTCATGTATTTTTTTACTTTGGCGTGTTATAAAGGTTCGTTGCATCACAATGCAATATCCATTTTCTCTGGCTTCTTGTTTAATCACATTTAATTTTTTCACTTCGTCATTGTAGGTAAGTAGAAGTTTTAACATCGTGTTGATCATGGCTCTAAAGTGTGCCCATTTATGCTTTCTAGTGTGACAAAATTTCGCATTTGCAATTCTATCAGCAGCCGCCGAGTTCCTAAACATGCTAACGTTATGTCTTCATTCTTTTTAGTTAACCTTAGGTCTAAAAACCTTGTACTTCCTTCTTCTTTCAGTTCCATTGCGTAATTAATTTTTTCGTGTATCTCACTCATTCATAATACCACCTGCAAAAACACAAGGCCATGCAAGATAGCATGAAAAGCAATGCCCTTTTCACACAGTGAGCATCTCAGGGTGATGCTAAGAGCTGCCAGCGGCAGTGGTATTTGTGAAGCTGTAAAATTTGTTGGTGATTTGATCATAAATAAATTATCATAAAAAAGAACCCTGATTTTAAAGAAGAAGAAACAAGAAAACAAACCATACACATTGAACTTACCTAATGCCGAGAAGCGAATCTTGGTGTTGTAGCTCTCATGAGCAACCTGGTATGTTCTTTGTGTGCGGCACCCCTGTGCATCTCTGTGAGTCGCAACTTTTGCGTATCGCAACACAGTGTTGTATTGCCGAGCGTGATTGAGCAGGTTGCCTACCGGCTTTGAACGACTCACAAGATGTGAATGTATGCTTTCCCGGCGTATACAGCTGGCGAAGAGTTCTCGGGCTTCCAGCCGGGTGGCGGTGTCTTCAAACAGCGACGTTTCGACGAGTGACATACTCATCATCTTCTGGCGAAGTGCCGAGACTTTGCGGATGCCGGTCCCTTTATACCTGCGGTGTGCCCCCCACCACCTGGCCGCGGGAGGCTGGGTCCAGAGGAGCCGGCGGGCGAGGTGGAGGGGGAAGCGGGTGCGCCGTTCGTGTCTCCGTCAGAGCATTCTGATTGCGACTCGTGAGCTGGACGGTTCTTGTTGCGTTCCTGGCGTATTGCGGCTAATGCTGGATTCCAGGCCGCGCTCAGTTGATAGCCTTCGTCCCTGTTCACAAGGTTCTCGTGGACCCGTATTTCTATTGATTCTTTAATGACGCTATCCCAATAGCTCCCGGCTCGGCATAGCACCCTGGTGTTTTCGAAGTCAAAGGTGTGGTTTTCTTTGATGCTATGTTCAGCTATAGCAGATTTCTCTATCTGTCCAAGTCGAACATGCCTGATGTGTTCCTCGCACCTTTTAGAGATGCAGCGCTGCGTTTGACCAATGTACTGCACACCACATTCGCAGGCAATGTTGTATATACCAGGTGTGTTTAGTTTGAGTGGGTCTTTAGCTGAGCCCAGCAGCTCTTTCGTCTTCGGCGGTGGTCGGAAGACGGTATTTATGTTAGATTTTCTTAATAGCCTCCCGATTTTGGCTGATGTGGGCCCCAAATATGGAAGAAAGGCGAGTCTCTTGTTAACTTCCTCTTCCTCTTCTTGAACTTTGTCAGCCTGTCTCCTCTTGAAGGCCCTGCCAATCTGTGTTTCACTGTACCCGTTTTTCAGAAATACCTCTCTTAGGTGGTGTAATTCGTCTGAGAGGCTTTCTTTGTCACAAATGACGTGCGCCCTATGCACCAAGGTGGTCAGTACTGACTGGCGTTGCGCCGGATGGTGGCAGCTGGTTGCATGTAGGTACAGGTCTGTGTGTGTCTTTTTTCTATATACTGAATGGCCCAGCGTGCCATCCGCTTTCTTCCTGATCAGTATGTCCAGGAATGGAATACAGCCATTCTCTTCTACTTCCATCGTGAAGGTTATATTCTCATGTATGCCGTTTAGGTGGTCCATAAACTCCTCCAGTGCCTGCCTGCCATGCTGCCAAATCACGAAAGTGTCGTCCACATAGCGGAAGAAGTGCCTGGGTTTACGGTGAGCAGTTTGTAGTGCCACCTCCTCAAAGTGTTCCATATAAAGATTCGCGATCCCTGGAGCAAGGGGAGATCCCATGGCCACTCCATCCACTTGTTCATAATGCTCTCCATTGCACTTGAAGTAGGTGGTCGTAAGTGCATATTCAAAGAGCTTCACTGTTTCAGGCTCGAAGTGCCGATTAAGGAGCGCCAAGGCGTCTTGTAGCGGTACTTTTGTGAACAAGGAGGTGACGTCGAAGCTCACGAGTAGGTCATCACTCTGTATTCGGATGTCCTTCAGTATTCTAACGAAATCCGCGGAGTTTTTCACGTGATGACTGCAGTGTCCCACCAGTGGTTTCAATAGTGTCGCCAGGTATTTGGCCAGTCCATAACTGTGCGAGTTGATAGTGTCCAGAATCGGCCGTAGAGGCACCCCATCTTTGTGAATCTTGGGCAACCCATACAGGCGCGGTGTCGTTGGCGCTCTGGGATACAGCCGTTTCTGCACTGCCTCTGGTAGATCTGAGTCCTTCAGTAGCGCCACGGTTTTCCTGGTCATCGTCGATGTAGGGTCCTTGTTGAGCTTCCTGTAGGCTGGGTCTTGCAGCAGAGAGCAGATTTTCTGTTGGTAGTCGACTGTGCGAATCAGCACCGTCGCATTTCCCTTGTCTGCTGGGAGGACCATGATGTCAGCATCATCCCTCAGTGCGCGGATAGCCTCTCGCTCCTGCGCAGTAATGTTAGCTTTAGGGAGTCGTGACTTGTCGATGATCCTGCAGGTCTCCCTTCGGATCTGCTCAGCTTCCTCGTTGGGTAGGCCCCGGATTGCTTCCTCTACGCTGCTGATGATGTCCCGTTTCGGTATGGTCCTTGGTACAGGTGCAAAGTTCAACCCTTTCGTGAGGACAGAAGTTGTGGCTGCATCTAGCACCTTATCTGTCAAATTTACAATAGCTCTGGTGCTATTTGTCACCTTCTGGGTCGACTGAGCTCCAGAGAGTCTGCCGAATTTGTTGATCTGTTTTGCGGCAACATGTCGTTTCTGCACCTCACTGTCGGCGTGAGAGCTGCAGTCAACCCACTCCCAAGTGTGTGCCGGTAATGCTTCTGCCATTTTCAGGTGACATGCGATCAGGATGCGTGCATTCTTGTCCAGTTCTTGCCGTGTGTAGTGAATGCGTTCCCTGACAATGGCCATCCCTGCTCGCCGTAAAATACGTTCGGTTTTCTTCGTTTTCACAGGATGTCTTAATTCCGCAAATCGTGGCAAGATGTTCTTGTCTCGGCAACGTTGGAGGAAAGCCAGTGAGCTGAGCAATTTGGCTTTCCTGTTGCGTTCTTTCTGCAGCAGCTTGAAGCTACAGAGCATCTCCTCCCCGTAGAGGTGTCGTAAATGTGAATGTATGCTTTCCCGGCGTATACAGCTGGCGAAGAGTTCTCGGGCTTCCAGCCGGGTGGCGGTGTCTTCAAACAGCGACGTTTCGACGAGTGACATACTCATCATCTTCTGGCGAAGTGCCGAGACTTTGCGGATGCCGGTCCCTTTATACCTGCGGTGTGCCCCCCACCACCTGGCCGCGGGAGGCTGGGTCCAGAGGAGCCGGCGGGCGAGGTGGAGGGGGAAGCGGGTGCGCCGTTCGTGTCTCCGTCAGAGCATTCTGATTGCGACTCGTGAGCTGGACGGTTCTTGTTGCGTTCCTGGCGTATTGCGGCTAATGCTGGATTCCAGGCCGCGCTCAGTTGATAGCCTTCGTCCCTGTTCACAAGGTTCTCGTGGACCCGTATTTCTATTGATTCTTTAATGACGCTATCCCAATAGCTCCCGGCTCGGCATAGCACCCTGGTGTTTTCGAAGTCAAAGGTGTGGTTTTCTTTGATGCTATGTTCAGCTATAGCAGATTTCTCTATCTGTCCAAGTCGAACATGCCTGATGTGTTCCTCGCACCTTTTAGAGATGCAGCGCTGCGTTTGACCAATGTACTGCACACCACATTCGCAGGCAATGTTGTATATACCAGGTGTGTTTAGTTTGAGTGGGTCTTTAGCTGAGCCCAGCAGCTCTTTCGTCTTCGGCGGTGGTCGGAAGACGGTATTTATGTTAGATTTTCTTAATAGCCTCCCGATTTTGGCTGATGTGGGCCCCAAATATGGAAGAAAGGCGAGTCTCTTGTTAACTTCCTCTTCCTCTTCTTGAACTTTGTCAGCCTGTCTCCTCTTGAAGGCCCTGCCAATCTGTGTTTCACTGTACCCGTTTTTCAGAAATACCTCTCTTAGGTGGTGTAATTCGTCTGAGAGGCTTTCTTTGTCACAAATGACGTGCGCCCTATGCACCAAGGTGGTCAGTACTGACTGGCGTTGCGCCGGATGGTGGCAGCTGGTTGCATGTAGGTACAGGTCTGTGTGTGTCTTTTTTCTATATACTGAATGGCCCAGCGTGCCATCCGCTTTCTTCCTGATCAGTATGTCCAGGAATGGAATACAGCCATTCTCTTCTACTTCCATCGTGAAGGTTATATTCTCATGTATGCCGTTTAGGTGGTCCATAAACTCCTCCAGTGCCTGCCTGCCATGCTGCCAAATCACGAAAGTGTCGTCCACATAGCGGAAGAAGTGCCTGGGTTTACGGTGAGCAGTTTGTAGTGCCACCTCCTCAAAGTGTTCCATATAAAGATTCGCGATCCCTGGAGCAAGGGGAGATCCCATGGCCACTCCATCCACTTGTTCATAATGCTCTCCATTGCACTTGAAGTAGGTGGTCGTAAGTGCATATTCAAAGAGCTTCACTGTTTCAGGCTCGAAGTGCCGATTAAGGAGCGCCAAGGCGTCTTGTAGCGGTACTTTTGTGAACAAGGAGGTGACGTCGAAGCTCACGAGTAGGTCATCACTCTGTATTCGGATGTCCTTCAGTATTCTAACGAAATCCGCGGAGTTTTTCACGTGATGACTGCAGTGTCCCACCAGTGGTTTCAATAGTGTCGCCAGGTATTTGGCCAGTCCATAACTGTGCGAGTTGATAGTGTCCAGAATCGGCCGTAGAGGCACCCCATCTTTGTGAATCTTGGGCAACCCATACAGGCGCGGTGTCGTTGGCGCTCTGGGATACAGCCGTTTCTGCACTGCCTCTGGTAGATCTGAGTCCTTCAGTAGCGCCACGGTTTTCCTGGTCATCGTCGATGTAGGGTCCTTGTTGAGCTTCCTGTAGGCTGGGTCTTGCAGCAGAGAGCAGATTTTCTGTTGGTAGTCGACTGTGCGAATCAGCACCGTCGCATTTCCCTTGTCTGCTGGGAGGACCATGATGTCAGCATCATCCCTCAGTGCGCGGATAGCCTCTCGCTCCTGCGCAGTAATGTTAGCTTTAGGGAGTCGTGACTTGTCGATGATCCTGCAGGTCTCCCTTCGGATCTGCTCAGCTTCCTCGTTGGGTAGGCCCCGGATTGCTTCCTCTACGCTGCTGATGATGTCCCGTTTCGGTATGGTCCTTGGTACAGGTGCAAAGTTCAACCCTTTCGTGAGGACAGAAGTTGTGGCTGCATCTAGCACCTTATCTGTCAAATTTACAATAGCTCTGGTGCTATTTGTCACCTTCTGGGTCGACTGAGCTCCAGAGAGTCTGCCGAATTTGTTGATCTGTTTTGCGGCAACATGTCGTTTCTGCACCTCACTGTCGGCGTGAGAGCTGCAGTCAACCCACTCCCAAGTGTGTGCCGGTAATGCTTCTGCCATTTTCAGGTGACATGCGATCAGGATGCGTGCATTCTTGTCCAGTTCTTGCCGTGTGTAGTGAATGCGTTCCCTGACAATGGCCATCCCTGCTCGCCGTAAAATACGTTCGGTTTTCTTCGTTTTCACAGGATGTCTTAATTCCGCAAATCGTGGCAAGATGTTCTTGTCTCGGCAACGTTGGAGGAAAGCCAGTGAGCTGAGCAATTTGGCTTTCCTGTTGCGTTCTTTCTGCAGCAGCTTGAAGCTACAGAGCATCTCCTCCCCGTAGAGGTGTCGTAAATGTGAATGTATGCTTTCCCGGCGTATACAGCTGGCGAAGAGTTCTCGGGCTTCCAGCCGGGTGGCGGTGTCTTCAAACAGCGACGTTTCGACGAGTGACATACTCATCATCTTCTGGCGAAGTGCCGAGACTTTGCGGATGCCGGTCCCTTTATACCTGCGGTGTGCCCCCCACCACCTGGCCGCGGGAGGCTGGGTCCAGAGGAGCCGGCGGGCGAGGTGGAGGGGGAAGCGGGTGCGCCGTTCGTGTCTCCGTCAGAGCATTCTGATTGCGACTCGTGAGCTGGACGGTTCTTGTTGCGTTCCTGGCGTATTGCGGCTAATGCTGGATTCCAGGCCGCGCTCAGTTGATAGCCTTCGTCCCTGTTCACAAGGTTCTCGTGGACCCGTATTTCTATTGATTCTTTAATGACGCTATCCCAATAGCTCCCGGCTCGGCATAGCACCCTGGTGTTTTCGAAGTCAAAGGTGTGGTTTTCTTTGATGCTATGTTCAGCTATAGCAGATTTCTCTATCTGTCCAAGTCGAACATGCCTGATGTGTTCCTCGCACCTTTTAGAGATGCAGCGCTGCGTTTGACCAATGTACTGCACACCACATTCGCAGGCAATGTTGTATATACCAGGTGTGTTTAGTTTGAGTGGGTCTTTAGCTGAGCCCAGCAGCTCTTTCGTCTTCGGCGGTGGTCGGAAGACGGTATTTATGTTAGATTTTCTTAATAGCCTCCCGATTTTGGCTGATGTGGGCCCCAAATATGGAAGAAAGGCGAGTCTCTTGTTAACTTCCTCTTCCTCTTCTTGAACTTTGTCAGCCTGTCTCCTCTTGAAGGCCCTGCCAATCTGTGTTTCACTGTACCCGTTTTTCAGAAATACCTCTCTTAGGTGGTGTAATTCGTCTGAGAGGCTTTCTTTGTCACAAATGACGTGCGCCCTATGCACCAAGGTGGTCAGTACTGACTGGCGTTGCGCCGGATGGTGGCAGCTGGTTGCATGTAGGTACAGGTCTGTGTGTGTCTTTTTTCTATATACTGAATGGCCCAGCGTGCCATCCGCTTTCTTCCTGATCAGTATGTCCAGGAATGGAATACAGCCATTCTCTTCTACTTCCATCGTGAAGGTTATATTCTCATGTATGCCGTTTAGGTGGTCCATAAACTCCTCCAGTGCCTGCCTGCCATGCTGCCAAATCACGAAAGTGTCGTCCACATAGCGGAAGAAGTGCCTGGGTTTACGGTGAGCAGTTTGTAGTGCCACCTCCTCAAAGTGTTCCATATAAAGATTCGCGATCCCTGGAGCAAGGGGAGATCCCATGGCCACTCCATCCACTTGTTCATAATGCTCTCCATTGCACTTGAAGTAGGTGGTCGTAAGTGCATATTCAAAGAGCTTCACTGTTTCAGGCTCGAAGTGCCGATTAAGGAGCGCCAAGGCGTCTTGTAGCGGTACTTTTGTGAACAAGGAGGTGACGTCGAAGCTCACGAGTAGGTCATCACTCTGTATTCGGATGTCCTTCAGTATTCTAACGAAATCCGCGGAGTTTTTCACGTGATGACTGCAGTGTCCCACCAGTGGTTTCAATAGTGTCGCCAGGTATTTGGCCAGTCCATAACTGTGCGAGTTGATAGTGTCCAGAATCGGCCGTAGAGGCACCCCATCTTTGTGAATCTTGGGCAACCCATACAGGCGCGGTGTCGTTGGCGCTCTGGGATACAGCCGTTTCTGCACTGCCTCTGGTAGATCTGAGTCCTTCAGTAGCGCCACGGTTTTCCTGGTCATCGTCGATGTAGGGTCCTTGTTGAGCTTCCTGTAGGCTGGGTCTTGCAGCAGAGAGCAGATTTTCTGTTGGTAGTCGACTGTGCGAATCAGCACCGTCGCATTTCCCTTGTCTGCTGGGAGGACCATGATGTCAGCATCATCCCTCAGTGCGCGGATAGCCTCTCGCTCCTGCGCAGTAATGTTAGCTTTAGGGAGTCGTGACTTGTCGATGATCCTGCAGGTCTCCCTTCGGATCTGCTCAGCTTCCTCGTTGGGTAGGCCCCGGATTGCTTCCTCTACGCTGCTGATGATGTCCCGTTTCGGTATGGTCCTTGGTACAGGTGCAAAGTTCAACCCTTTCGTGAGGACAGAAGTTGTGGCTGCATCTAGCACCTTATCTGTCAAATTTACAATAGCTCTGGTGCTATTTGTCACCTTCTGGGTCGACTGAGCTCCAGAGAGTCTGCCGAATTTGTTGATCTGTTTTGCGGCAACATGTCGTTTCTGCACCTCACTGTCGGCGTGAGAGCTGCAGTCAACCCACTCCCAAGTGTGTGCCGGTAATGCTTCTGCCATTTTCAGGTGACATGCGATCAGGATGCGTGCATTCTTGTCCAGTTCTTGCCGTGTGTAGTGAATGCGTTCCCTGACAATGGCCATCCCTGCTCGCCGTAAAATACGTTCGGTTTTCTTCGTTTTCACAGGATGTCTTAATTCCGCAAATCGTGGCAAGATGTTCTTGTCTCGGCAACGTTGGAGGAAAGCCAGTGAGCTGAGCAATTTGGCTTTCCTGTTGCGTTCTTTCTGCAGCAGCTTGAAGCTACAGAGCATCTCCTCCCCGTAGAGGTGTCGTAAATGTGAATGTATGCTTTCCCGGCGTATACAGCTGGCGAAGAGTTCTCGGGCTTCCAGCCGGGTGGCGGTGTCTTCAAACAGCGACGTTTCGACGAGTGACATACTCATCATCTTCTGGCGAAGTGCCGAGACTTTGCGGATGCCGGTCCCTTTATACCTGCGGTGTGCCCCCCACCACCTGGCCGCGGGAGGCTGGGTCCAGAGGAGCCGGCGGGCGAGGTGGAGGGGGAAGCGGGTGCGCCGTTCGTGTCTCCGTCAGAGCATTCTGATTGCGACTCGTGAGCTGGACGGTTCTTGTTGCGTTCCTGGCGTATTGCGGCTAATGCTGGATTCCAGGCCGCGCTCAGTTGATAGCCTTCGTCCCTGTTCACAAGGTTCTCGTGGACCCGTATTTCTATTGATTCTTTAATGACGCTATCCCAATAGCTCCCGGCTCGGCATAGCACCCTGGTGTTTTCGAAGTCAAAGGTGTGGTTTTCTTTGATGCTATGTTCAGCTATAGCAGATTTCTCTATCTGTCCAAGTCGAACATGCCTGATGTGTTCCTCGCACCTTTTAGAGATGCAGCGCTGCGTTTGACCAATGTACTGCACACCACATTCGCAGGCAATGTTGTATATACCAGGTGTGTTTAGTTTGAGTGGGTCTTTAGCTGAGCCCAGCAGCTCTTTCGTCTTCGGCGGTGGTCGGAAGACGGTATTTATGTTAGATTTTCTTAATAGCCTCCCGATTTTGGCTGATGTGGGCCCCAAATATGGAAGAAAGGCGAGTCTCTTGTTAACTTCCTCTTCCTCTTCTTGAACTTTGTCAGCCTGTCTCCTCTTGAAGGCCCTGCCAATCTGTGTTTCACTGTACCCGTTTTTCAGAAATACCTCTCTTAGGTGGTGTAATTCGTCTGAGAGGCTTTCTTTGTCACAAATGACGTGCGCCCTATGCACCAAGGTGGTCAGTACTGACTGGCGTTGCGCCGGATGGTGGCAGCTGGTTGCATGTAGGTACAGGTCTGTGTGTGTCTTTTTTCTATATACTGAATGGCCCAGCGTGCCATCCGCTTTCTTCCTGATCAGTATGTCCAGGAATGGAATACAGCCATTCTCTTCTACTTCCATCGTGAAGGTTATATTCTCATGTATGCCGTTTAGGTGGTCCATAAACTCCTCCAGTGCCTGCCTGCCATGCTGCCAAATCACGAAAGTGTCGTCCACATAGCGGAAGAAGTGCCTGGGTTTACGGTGAGCAGTTTGTAGTGCCACCTCCTCAAAGTGTTCCATATAAAGATTCGCGATCCCTGGAGCAAGGGGAGATCCCATGGCCACTCCATCCACTTGTTCATAATGCTCTCCATTGCACTTGAAGTAGGTGGTCGTAAGTGCACGACCTGGACGTGTGTCCGCCAGAAAAAGGAAATTTGTAAAGATGGATGTCATGAATTGATAGATATATATATGATGACTTTTGAACATTATTAAGGTAAATACATTCTTTGTTCTCTATCAAAATCTTTCATTTGCTAACTATTCCTAACAGTAGTTAGTGCCTTCAGTAGTTAGAATCTTTTATTTAGCTGGCAGTATTGACGCTCGCTGTATTGCAGTTGTTCGAGTAACGAAGATTTTTGTGAGGTAAGTGATTCATGGAAGGTATAGGTTATTGTTGGTCAGGGCCATTCTTTTGTACGGATTATTGGAAGTCAGATTGCGCTGCCCTAAAAATAATGTGTGTCACTTTAGTGATGGTCAGAATAAGTAATGAGAGAAATGTCTGAGTACGTTCAGTTTTGCTCAGCTGTTTGAAAATCAAATAACCTAAGAGGTTTACGAGCACAGTCTTTTATAATTTTTCAAAGGGAGCGTTTCGGGGCCACAGAGAGAAATAAAATGAAGGTAAGGGGCATTGCTTCGCATACTGTCTTGGATAGCCCTTGCGTTTTTTCAGGTGCTGTTATTTCATTTTCGTCATCTTTGTACGAAAGTATGATGTCTAAATAACGACCGTGATAGATAATTTTCCCCATACAATCATCTTGTGCAAAAACCTTATTTTCTGGCACATTTATGAAGATCTCAGCTAAAATACAGGCAGCACCCACGTATTCACCGACACTTACTATGTACTTCGGTACATATATGTTGACGTTCCGTAGTGCCCGAAGCAAAGTATACGTCATTATAAGACAAAATTGAAATGAAAGCTCCAAAAGTAGCTACAACAAGCTAATAAATTTAATATTTTGCACGACAGGCCTCTTTCGGTTTAATTTCCATTATCAAGTGACCTGCGAAAATAACATTGGTAAGATTATCTATATATAAATCGTGGCTGATTTATGTTTAAATTTGCATTGGTACTTACGTCTAGTTGGAAGTGACGACCATATTGAATCTAGAGGTAATTTTTTCAGTCGAGTTGAGATAAGTCTAATATTTTTTGTGGTTATAAAACTTAAAAATACGCTTTTGGCAGATATATTGACAGTACAATATTATAACAGTTTAATATTTGGACAGTACTTTACTACGATGATGTTACATTTCGTTGTTCTTATTTTCCTTTGAATTTTATCCATTATCTGCGTGTGTTTTATTTTCCATGTGACTATCCCTTTTCGTATTCTATTACGCCAGTAAAATTTTCGAGATAGTATTTAAGTTTAAAGTCTGTGTGTTTATTTAGAATTTCGTGTTGATATTTTCTTGTATGAATATATACTTCCGATTTTTTCGAGAATATTCATAGTAAGTCCTTCCCGCAATTTGTGTAATATTTCTAGCGCTTTTGAATTTCTCGGCTTTGCGGTATTGAGTTTTGGGATGTAACTAGAATCTTGACCGACTACGTCAGCGTTTCTAGTGTGTTCTTCAGCTACACAGACCATAGATAATCTTACCAATATTACTTTCGCACGTCAGTTGACAATCGAAATTAAACCGAAACAAGCCTGTCGTGTAAAATACATTGCCTTTTTGCAGCTAGTTTTGGAATTTTCGTTTTTATTTTGTCTTATAACACATATTGACGTTAATACTTAGATCACAATACTACTATGAACTGCATACGCAAGCTGCGAATGCGAATGTACAACAGCTACACAATTTACTAGAACATATGAAACTATGTGCAGGGCAAGGATTCGGAGCTCGATTTCCGGCTTTACGGGGGTGGTCGCATTAACCGCTTGTTTTCTTTTTTGGTTGCACGGACGTCACAAGACATCCCTTCAAGTTCATGGTTCAATATTTCACTCAGTTTTACAGGGTCTCTATCGGAAGGAACATTGCATCAAACTATACAGACAGTGTAAAATATTGCCACTGCCCAATTATATCACAATATTTTTTGGTGTGCTTAACTGTTAATCAAGTTAAATTTTTTCATTTATTATTCCTATGTATTACTAGGCTTGTCGTAGGTTTAGCTTCAGCTAATCAAACATGTCAGGCAAGTGTTTTTTTTGTCCCTATTTGTAACAGATCTGATGCTGGCAATGGCGGAAACTGGTAACAATCAATTAAACAACTTATGTGTCAAGAGAGATCTTTAAAAATAAAGTGCATTACATCTTCAACAAGCTACAGGTTAAATACAGAGGTCCATAAAATTGTAGACACTCTTTGATAGCCAATATGAATAGAACAAAATGGCATACCGTTACAATTCTTGCACGGGTGAAAGTTATTTTATGCGTTCAAAGCGTCCTCCATTAGCAGCCAAACAACGTCGATGCAGCTGAACTGTTGACCGAACTATGGCTGTTAGCGTTGGCGGTGTGACAGCCGTACAGGACAGCTCGATGGTTTCTCGTAGCTCGCTTATTGTAGCTGGCTTCTGTTGATAAACTTCATTTTCCAAGGACCCCATAGGCAGAAGTCAAGAGGTGTAAGGTCTGGAGACGGTGGTGGGTACTCAACGTCTGGTGGATTGTCATCCAAGTAGGATCTGCTATCTCCGTGGTACAGAGGCAGAGTGCCATCTTGTTGTAAGTAAAATCTTTCATTTTCAGCCATCTCTCGGATGATAATCGATGATCACAGCATATTAAGATACACCTCAATAGTAACGGTACCTTCAAAGAAAATTGGCCATCAAACCACGCGATGACAGGCTACACTACACAGTACCACCCAGTAGATTAACACGTTTGTCCGCGTGAAGATGAGGATTTTCAGGAGACTAGTAATGCAGTTGTTGCTGTTTATGATATCGTTGAGTTTGAACTGAGACTCGTCAGACCAGATAACCATCCTCGCGAAGCATGCCTTCAAACCACTCGCAGTACTCCATCCTTAGATCCGGGTCGTCCCAGTCCATAGCGTGCAGCGATGTTGGAACGTACACAATCCACTGTACAACATTCAGAATTCGTCATATGCTCGATCGGCTTACTCCACATTTACGTGCACTGTGCTTCAAAGATTTTTGAGGTGACCTAGTAAAATGTTGCAATACAGCAACGCAGGAAGCTGGATTTGTTGATGTTTTTGGTCCGGTAGACCTTTCCTTATGCACATCCTGAACAGTACCGTTGGCTTCAAATTCATTCCGAATATGATAAATTGTTGTACGTGTAGATGGTTGAGTTCCGCACACATTCAGCCATTGCCATTGTACCATCATGTTTCGTACTTCCAGTTCTACTTCAATACGGCCTTGCGTTGCTGAAACGACAATCTTACTTCATTCATTGTTGCACTGTTATCTGCTGGAAAACACGAGCCAATATCTTTTGTCGGCCGAGGTGGCCGAGCTGTTCTAGGCGCTACAGTCTGGAACCGCGCAACCGCTACGGTCGCAGGTTCGAATCCTGCGTCGGGCATGGATGTGTGTGATGTCCTTAGGTTAGTTAGGTTTAAGTAGTTCTAAGTTCTAGGGGACTGATGACCTCAGAAGTTAAGTCCCATAGTGCTCAGAGCCATTTGAACAATTTTGAACGAATATACACTCCTGGAAATGGAAAAAAGAACACATTGACACCGGTGTGTCAGACCCACCATACTTGCTCCGGACACTGCGAGAGGGCTGTACAAGCAATGATCACACGCACGGCACAGCGGACACACCAGGAAACGCAGTGTTGGCCGTCGAATGGCGCTAGCTGCGCAGCATTTGTGCACCGCCGCCGTCAGTGTCAGCCAGTTTGCCGTGGCATACGGAGCTCCATCGCAGTCTTTAACACTGGTAGCATGCCGCGACAGCGTGGACGTGAACCGTATGTGCAGTTGACGGACTTTGAGCGAGGGCGTATAGTGGGCATGCGGGAGGTCGGGTGGACGTACCGCCGAATTGCTCAACACGTGGGGCGTGAGGTCTCCACAGTACATCGATGTTGACGCCAGTGGTCGGCGGAAGGTGCACGTGCCCGTCGACCTGGGACCGGACCGCAGCGACGCACGGATGCAACGCCAAGACCGTAGGATCCTACGCAGTGCCGTAGGGGACCGCACCGCCACTTCCCAGCAAATTAGGGACACTGTTGTTCCTGGGGTATCGGCGAGGACCATTCGCAACCGTCTCCATGAAGCTGGGCTACGGTCCCGCACACCGTTTGGCCGTCTTCCGCTCACGCCCCAACATCGCGCAGCCCTCCTCCAGTGGTGTCGCGACAGGCGTAAATGGAGGGACGAATGGAGACGTGTCGTCTTCAGCGATGAGAGTCGCTTCTGCCTTGGTGCCAATGATGGTCGTATGCGTGTTTGGCGCCGTGCAGGTGAGCGCCACAATCAGGACTGCATACGACCGAGGCACACAGGGCCAACACCCGGCATCATGGTGTGGGGAGCGATCTCCTACACTGGCCGTATACCACTGGCGATCGTCGAGGGGACACTGAATAGTGCACGGTACATCCAAACCGTCATCGAACCCATCGTTCTACCATTCCTAGACCGGCAAGGGAACTTGCTGTTCCAACAGGACAATGCACGTCCGCATGTATCCCGTGCCACCCAACGTGCTCTAGAAGGTGTAAGTCAACTACCCTGGCCAGCAAGATCTCCGGATCTGTCCCCCATTGAGCATGTTTGGGACTGGATGAAGCGTCGTCTCACGCGGTCTGCACGTCCAGCACGAACGCTGGTCCAACTGAGCGCCAGGTGGAAATGGCATGGCAAGCCGTTCCACAGGACTACATCCAGCATCTCTACGATCGTCTCCATGGGAGAATAGCAGCCTGCATTGCTGCGAAAGGTGGATATACACTGTACTAGTGCCGACATTGTGCATGCTCTGTTGCCTGTGTCTATGTGCCTGTGGTTCTGTCAGTGTGATCATGTGATGTATCTAACCCCAGGAATGTGTCAATAAAGTTTCCCCTTCCTGGGACAATGAATTCATGGTGTTCTTATTTCAATTTCCAGGAGTGTATTTTGAGGAAACAATGCACTACGCTATCGCGCAAAATTGCAACGACATCTCATTTTGTTCCATAGATGTTAACTATTAAAGAGTGTCTACTTTTTTCTGGACACCTCTGTATCTCACTGGGCTGACAGTGCATTTGAGCCTTCACATCATTTGAAAAGAGGCAAAAGCGTGACTCGTCGGACCTCACTACACGCCTCAGTTCAGCTACTGTCAGATTCCTGTGTTGCTTGACCCAGTGAAGACGTACATCTGTATGTGATCCTCTGAAGAATGTCTTATGCAGTGTACCCAACCCAAATCTCTAGTGCATGCAGTTTCCATTGTAACACTCACCAGGCATGACGCTCGTCTCTGGGCACTTTCGGTTAGTATTATTTCACGAACATGCTTCTTACTCTGTGTTACAAGGATGCGAGTGTTGCACCATTCCATGCAGGAACTTTCGACTGTTGTCGTCGATACACTAACAAATCTGACAGCTGCATTCACGGCGTGGTCATGAGTATATCCAAACAGGATAGCTCTTTTCCGCCACTCTTTCGTGTCTCCGTATCGATCGATCTTTCTGCGCTTATTCCATACACCCGACCGGGACATACACACCATTTCACTACCATGGCTAACGTCAGCGCTGGAGGATCACGTGAACACCTGGTAACGAATCGCCGGCCGCTGTGACCAAGCGGTTCTAGGCACTTCAGTCCGGAACCGCGCTACCACTACAGTCGCCGGTTCGAATCCTGCCTCGGGCATGGATGTGTGTGATGTCCTTAGGTTGGTTAGGTTTAAGAAGTTCTAAGTTCTAGGGGACTGATGACCTCAGATGTTAAGTCCCATAGTGCTCAGAGCCATTTGAACCATTTGGTAACGGGTCAACAACATCGACAGCCCTCCAGCATGACCGAAAAGTTCTTCTGAATGGACGATTTATTTTGTTCGGTGAGCTTATAAAATTCATAAAATGCTAAAATATGTGACATTTCGGCTATGGTGCAGCACCATTAATGTGCCACTGCTAGTCATTCTGAATCCCTAACCAGTCTGGATTAACAGGAGAGGTTGAGAATATCCGAGGGGCGTTTCGTCACGGGATCGTCGAGTCAGCGAAGGTGCGTTACTGTGATGTTCAACAAAACCTGTAGCAGATGCTACAAGAGAGGCGTTATCTACCAGGGAGCATACAGGGGAAATTCCGAGCGTAAACGTTCCCTTAAGAGTCCTCCAACACAGGCTTTCTGACACATATTTCTCGCAAAATGACCACAGTGAGAAAATCCTAGTTGCTACGAAGACCATCGTTGTTCCCACGCGCCATTCGCGAATGGAACAAGGAAGAGGGGAAACGATGGTGGTACCAGAAGGACTCATTCCTACACAGTGTAAGTTGAACTAGTTTCACTTTAAAAACTCGAATGGAATGGAAGAACGAGACAAAAGTGTGTCCTTATTACGAAACAGTTTACTGTTTGTGGCAGACACAGATCGCATGGGACAAAGAGACAACTGCCGCTTGCTTTCATGTCGATATTTCTTTGTCATGCTAGACACACAGATTGAAAAGGATTCGTACCGTATCAGTTAGGATAAAGAAATGTAATTTTATATCACGAGCATGATACTCCCTTTATGATATCATGTACAAAGCTCCGAAGTTCTGCTCAATATTAAAATCGCTCTTTCCACTCCTTACCTTCTGGTTCTTCATTTTTCATTTACTGACTCCTTTTGTAAGCTATTGGCATCCACTTTCACTTACGTCGTGTGTTTTTATATTCTCTGCAGCTGATGAGACTCACGCGTAATGCAGCTAGTGCTTCTTCCATTTTGTATCATTTCCTTCTGCAAATGCAGATAGTCTAGAAAATTAGAATGAAAATCTTTGTACTACGTTATTAAGAGATATTTCTAAAATAATACAAATAAAAACTGAGCTCTAGAAAAAATGTAATTCAGAGACACTATATTTGAACGTAATACTGAAGAAGGCGCAGTTCGCCCAGACAGTTACATTTCAGTTGGGTCCTAGAGTGGTACTGCGGAAATGTAGATGCTCCATTGAAGAAATGCCCGACACTTTCGATGTGGTCCAAGATGAATGTGATAGCACATTTAGTACCGTCTAATGCGGAAGAAATGTGATAAGCTGTAATCTTACTCTAGCCTTAGATCATAAAAGTCTGTATATTTACCAACATTTTGTTAAATGTTACCAAAATTCATGTTTACGTACTTTCCTATCTGTGGCAGCACCCATGGCACTGTTGACACATTATGTGTGTTTCCACAGCAGTTGTTTGAATTGTATAATCACTTTACAACTCTTCAACTTTTTAAAAGCTGCAGCCAATCATCTTCAGAGCATCGCACGCGAATCGACCCTATGAAAGTTTGTTGTTGTGTGATTTATTCGATGTATCTCTCCACGTTAGACTATCCTGAGTAAGCCTCTCCATCTCTGCATAACTACTGTAATCTACTTCCACCTGCTTTCTGTAGTAAAGCTTCCACACATTCCTCCATCACCAAGTGGACGATTACTTGATGCTTCATATTTTGTCTTTTCACCCGATTACTTCTTTAAGTGAAGTTGTATCATAAATTTATTTCCCTTCCAATTACATTTAGCAACTCCTCATTAGTTATCCGATCTACCCAACAAATCCCATCATGAAAGATGTCTTAACACTTGAATTTGTATCAGGTTTTCAAATATTTCTTTTGCAAAACTGTTTTGCCAGTCTGCATTTTATATCATCTCTACTTTGGCTGTTGCCAGTTATATTACTTCTAAAGCAGCAAACACAATCTATTACCCTGATAGTCTGTTTTCCTAACCTAATACCCTCAGCATGCTGTGATTTAATTCGAAAAACTCGATTACCTTTAACTTATCTTTATTGATCTTCACCTTATAACAGTTTTCTAGGTAGTATCCAGTCTTTTCCACTTTTCTCTTGCTATTTCTGTCCTCAAAGTTTTTATATATTCCTTCTAATCTTCAGTTCTCTTTCCAAATTAATCCTTGGTGTTCTTTACTGTTTGCTCAATATGCTCCCTTTTCAAGTCCTTTGAACACCAATAAAGCAATCTGGTTTGGAGTATTGGGATGTACAGATCACCACTCTGTCCGCCCCTGCCCCTGTTAGTTCCAGCGAAAATCAGACCGAAAAAGACTTCGTGATATGTGCTATATATCGTGGGAGAAACTTCAAACTACTTATTGAAACAGGACCACTGATCTCATTAATGTGGTGTAGCATAGATAAACGGGGTAAATTGAAACCGCCGCTATTAAAAGATCGAGGGTTAAACAGAGGAAAACTACTTAACTATGGAGAAATTGATGTAGAATTAATTCTTGGCCAAGACCAAGATGAAGGTTAAAATAAAGATAAATACACAGCAAGGGTGCAAGTAGCTTCACATAACGAAATGCGTTACGACGGTGTACTTGGTTTTGATTTCTTGTCCGCTAACGAGGCAGAGATATTTGCCGCAGAAAGAAAGATCGGACTAGGCTGTAGCAACTACAACCTAGGAAATCATTCTTCAGATCGTACTCAAAAGAGCAATCAATACTGAAGCAGCGGGAATAGATTGGTTCAAATGGCTCTGAGTACTATGGGACTTAACATCTGAGGTCATCAGTCCCCTAGAACTTAGAACTACTTAAAACTAACTAACCTAATGACATCACACACATCCATGCCCGAGGCAGGATTCGAACCTGCGAACGTAGCGGTCGCGAGGTTCCAGACTGAAGTGCCTAGAACCGCTCGGCCACACTTGCCGGCCGCGGGAATGGACCGCCCAAACTATGCATCAGTTCAAATCGTCCATGTCGACCTTCAAATTGATCAGCCTCAGAAAATTCCCAAGGGAGCCGGAAAGACAATCTATGTTGAAGTTAAGTCACCCCGATGCAAGGAAGGAACTTTGTTATTAATTGATCGATCCAAGAAAAGTGAATTACTGGAAACAATGCATTATTATTTTGCTAGAAGTTTAGGTGTCGCTACAATAGTGAGACAGAATGTTTCAAAATTCCTGGTTACAATAACAAATATGAACAATGAGGATGTTGTTTTGCCATGAGGAATGAAAGTTGCTGAAGTGTCGTGCGTAACAAAAAGTTACGTAATGCCGATTCCAGGTGAGGTAACAAACGCTGCAGTTATGAACACAGATTTTTGCAACAGTACCGCAAAATTGCAACGAGAGGCGAAGTTAATAATGAACTGAAGCGCAAGATTTGGAAGAAAATAGAACATTTGACAGCTGATGAACAGAAGATTTTAGCGCCTGTTTTGTTGGAGTATGCAGATTTTTTCCGAGAACGTGCTAATTTACCTGTCACTCATTTAGTTCAGCATCGTATTCATACAGGGAATGCAGTCCCAGTCACACAGAAACCTTACCAAATACCATTTAGTCAAAGAGAGTTGGCAGAAGACATGGTTAAAGAATAATCAGAAGCCAAAATTATAAAACCATGAGATCCTTCAGACCCACCATTGTGTTCGCCTGTTGTGACTGTAAGGAAGAAATCAATTTCTGGAGAACCACGGTTCCGTTTTTGTGTTGATTACCGATCATTGAATACTGTGACCACACCCAACATTTAACCCTTACCAAATTTAGTGGAAACCTTGGATTACTTGGGCAGATGTCAAATTTTTTTCAGTATGTGTTTTAACAAGTGGTTATCACCAGTTAACAGTGCATCCAGATGATCAAGCAAAACTTCATTTGTAACTGCAATAGGAGTATACAAGTATCTTCGTATGCCATCTGGACTTCGTAATGCTCCAGCTACATTTCAATGCTTGATGGATTATGGCTCACCCCAACACAAGCACTTGTTTACCTTGATGATGTAATAATTTTTGGTGAAAATATGATTCAGCATACTGAGAGACTACAAGCTGCTTTTGAGTGTATAAGAAGCGCAAACCTGTCTTTGTCAATAGATAAATGCCTTTTTGTACAAAGTAAGGTTAATTACCTTGGTCATGTCATAACCAGTGAAGGTGTTTGACCTGATCCAAAATTAATTGAAGATGTAAAGAATTTTCCTGAACCACAGAATTTGAAAGAACTACAAGCGTTCTTGGGATTGTCAATTTTCTAAAGATAATTTATAACCAGTTATGCATATATAGCATGTCCAATGACACAGCTACTGAAGAAAGGAGCCACTTTTATTTGGTCAACAGAATGCTAAAAGGCAATGGAAGAACTTAAAACTGCTCTAACCACAGAACCAGTGTAAGCCTATCTAGATTTCAGTAAACCTTCTATTCTTTCAACAGATGCATCCAGTTTTGCAGAAGGTGCAATATTGTCTCGAAAAGCTGATGGTCGCGAGCATCCAATCCAATTTGCTTGCAGACAGTTAAACGAAGAAGAATGTAATTATACTACCACTGAGATTGAGCTTTGTGCTTTGATTTTTGGTACAACGCATAACAGATGTTTCTTAACAGGAAGAGAATTTACAGTTATTACAAATCACGCCATACTTAAATGGTTATTGAGCTTAAAGGATCCAAGTTCCACGTTAACAAGATGGGCATTAAGACTGAGCGAGTACCAATTTAAGGTTATTCACCGACCTGGTAAACAACATGTGAATGCTGATATAATGAGTCGAAAAATCAATGTTTGTCTCTCAATAAGTCGAGAAGAAGAGTTAAAGGCAGCTCAAGAAGAAGATCCATAATGCAAATTATGGAAAAATGATCAATGTTTCGTCAAAATAGATGGATTATTGTACAAAATCACTAGTGAAGGAAACCGCCTAGTTATTCCAGAAAGCATAAAAGAACAAATCAAGCGAGAACAACAGAATTCTTTATTATCAGGGCATTGTGGAAAAAAAGCAACAAACAATAAAATAGCTCAAATGTTTTGGTGGCTGAACGTCAAAGCTGACGTTTTCGAGTTTGTTTCACAATGTAATTCCTGTAACAGACAGAATAATGTAGGAAAAAGTAGAGGACCATTGCAAGAACTGCCAGAGACAAGTGAACCATTTGAAAGAGTAGGACTAGATGTTGTAGGACCGTTACCTAAGCCTAAAGATGGGAACAAACACATATTGACAATGTCAGATCATTTCTCTAGATACCTTCTCATGATACCAGTACCTGATCAGAGTGAAGAGACTATAGCTAGAGTTCTTGTAAAAGAATGGATTCTTAAGTTTGGATCACTGTTATGTATAATTAATGATTAAGGAACGAATTTTATGAGTGAATTACTAAAACAGACTTGTAAACTCATGCAGGTAACTCAGTTAAGGACTACACCAACACACCCTGAATGAAGTGGAAGAGTCAAGCGAGTCCACAGAACAATTATTAAAATGGTTAGCCATTATGTGGGCAGCAAACACAACAATTGGGATGTCTGCTTACGATACTTGGTAAGTTGTTAGAATGCCTAAATGCACAGTCCAACTGGCCTAAGTCCATATGAGATCGTCTACAGAAGAAGAATGCATCCACCGTTGGTCTTTGCATGATCGACTGTCGACTGCCAGAATCAGCAATGTACATGTAAGGGATCTAGCACACAAACTAAAGGAAGCATGAAGGGGAGTGAAACTTTGAAATCATCAATCCTTTCTTCAGCAAGCAAGAAAATATGACCACCAAGCAGGAGTACCACGTATCGAGTTGGAGATCTCGTGTATCTGGGCAATGTGGTGTTAAAGAAGAGTGAAGTCAAAAAGTTTAAGAAATTTTGGAAAGGACCATATCCAATCTTGGAGGTGTTGTCGCCAGTCACTCTTATGCTCCAACTGCCCTTTCGTTCGAGTGTCGTTCATTTCAGTTGTGTAAAGCCATTTCTGGGTGGATGTTCTGTAGCATCGCAAGATGACAAGAACCAACCGAGAGGCAGACCTGCTGTTCTTGAACCCAAGGAGCAAGAATCGCGAGGTCACAGTCCAGACTTCGATGCCAAGGCATCGCCATGTTCTACGTAAATATGTGTAGTGTGTGAGAGTGCAATGTGTCTGTTTATTTCAGCCATGTGCTTATGTGAATGTGTTGTGAAAATTCAGTATTGAAGCTATTATACGAGTGCACAAGTGAAACTAAACCTTTTATTCCATATGTTACCAAAAGAAACTCATTTATTTTATGTTCATTGTAAACTCTAGTATTTAGAACTAATTAACCATGTTTATTTTTATTCTAATGTTTGCTATGATAAGGTATTCTACCAATGCTGTAGTAATAGTACCAAGACTACAGTTGATTTGTTTCAACCACGATCAGACATGGTAGTTTCAACAAGTAATGCAAAACTTGTACTCAAGTACAATGTAAGTGAAATCCAAAACAGTTCAATTCTTCAAAGAAGCAAATTGATCTAATTCTTTCTGTTAAGGGTAATGACACAATTTTGGAAACCGGTACATCTTGGTATAATTACTGGATCACAGCCAAATTGCAGGTAGCGTCTACATTTGCTATATATGAACAAGAGATTTACTATTTTTAATGCTTTTGCCACACAACATTTTAATTAGACATAAACGTGCCTGGTTTGATTTTGGAAGAAGTATCCTTTGTACCGTATTTGGTACTTTAACTAGTCGAGACCTACTGGAAGTTAAAGGCAAAATATTAGCACTTGAGCAACAGTCCAGCACAAATTCAACTAACCTCTCTAATGAAATTATCGTATTAAAGAATATGCACAAAACCATTATTAATCACACAGTTTCATTGAACAGATTGCAAAGCAATTTATCTCTCATTTCCAAGTAATTCGGAATGAAATGAACCCAAATATCCAAGAACTATTCCAAGGATTAAATTCTGAGTGCACACTTAGGTTAAAACACTCTGTTGTTAAGGATTGTAGTTTATCAAATGCTAGAACTGATGTCCTTAAGACAAGCCTTGGGAAGTAGTTCAAATGATTGTTTGAATAGCGTACTACTACATCCAGAACTATTTTTACAAATCCTACTATCAATTGAACGAAAGCTAGATGCAACATATACTTTGATTTACTCTTTAACTTTTACAGTTTATATGCTTACTATAAGTTAACCACCACACACTAGTTAATGATTGAAGATGAATCAACTGTTATTGTTTCTATAGCCATTTCTAGGTCAAAGCATAATTTTGAAATGTATAAGATTTATACTTACCCTGTGAAATGGAGACAGGCAGGTATTCGTGTAAAGTACATACTAAATGATTATCTACTGATCAGCAACGATCGATGATATTTTGTGTCCCTAAATGAAAAGATTTGCGTATGTGTAAATGTAGTCAAAAGTTAATTTGCCCTGAATCGGCATTATTCTTAGATAGTAGAGTGCACAGCTGTGAGAAAGAATTGTTTATGAATCATCCCCCAAGAGATTATAGCCCTGCAATTTTAACACATCTTTATCATCCATGTCTTTAACGATGTTCTGAAGGTATATTTTTCTCATTTAACTGCACCCTTGATGTCGCGTTTACATGTAAAAATTAAGATACACCTGAGCTACCCTTTACACTCAAATTGAATAATAGTGGATTAATCTTGAATGCCATACAATGTGATTTATCGTGTGAACTATTTGATACGCCTAGTGTATTGCCAACTACATTTCATGCAACTAGACATTTGATATTAACGAGAACGTTATCTGTTTATTACAATGATTCATGCATATTAACATATGGAAAGCATTCCTTTTTTACTGAAGACAATGATTTAATTGAGCATATCGATGAAAATGTAATTTCTTCCAATAATGAGTTAAACTTCATTGAAGCAGCAAACAGAATTAAGTCCTTCGATTCATCCAGTAATGTTAATGCATACTTGATTGTCAGTATTGTGTTTTTATTGCTTTGATTAATTTTCCTTTTGTCAACAGCATTTGCATGTATGAAATTGTCATTCTGAAGGCTCGCTTTTCTGTACCGAACGTTACTGTGTCTGCAAATGAAATACATGTTGCGATGTCTTCTGATGCCACAAATGGCGAAATAGATTCATAGCGCCCAGGAGGTCGTTTTCAGCCACCTATGGTTGCTCCTTCTCTCTGGGGAGAGTGATGTAAGAGTCTATGGGTTTGCACACAGTACGTAGCATGCGCTCGTCAGCCGACCTATCATGGAATGCTGACAATTTGCTTGATCAGTAGACGTGCATACGGCTGCGGTACGCCACAATGAGTAAGCGACTGGCCACCATCTGCAGCGCGCCGTATAACTAGCGTGGCCTTGGGCATGAATATATCTGTTTTCTTAGCTCACCACAGAACCTTTTGATATTACCATAATTAGCCGGTGTTAGGATGTCAGAGGATACTGATCGAATAATTCAGTACCTAAAGGCAGATGAAGCTCCAATAATAACGGGGTACTGGAATGCAATTGTAGGGAAAGGAGCAGATGGAAGGGTTGCGGGAGAATATGGTCTTGGTAGTACAATCAAGATACAAATCTAGTTTTGCAAATAAATATCAGTTAGTAATAGTGAATGCTGTGTTGAAGAGTCACAGAAGTGGAAGGCATACTTGAAAACGACCGGGAGTTAGATTACATTATCGTCAGGGAGAGATTCCGAAGTCAGATATTGGATTGTAAGGCATACCAGGAGCAGATATGAACTCAGATCACAATTTGCTAATGGCGAAGAGTGGGTGGAAGTTTAACACACCAGTAAGGAAGAATCAACGCTTAAAGAAGTGGGATCCGGGAGTGATAAGAAACAAAGAGATACGTTTGAAGTTCTCGAAGGCTATAGACACTGACATAGTAAATAGCGCAGTAGGCAGCACAACTGAAGAGGAATGGACATCTCTAAAGAGGGCAGTCAGAGAAGTTAGAGGAAACCGTAGGTACAAGGAAGACAGTTGCAAAGAAACCATGGTGAACAGATGAAATACTTCACCTGAACGATGAAAGAAAATATAAAAAATTTATTCTGGGAAAGTTAGGAGAATGAAACACAAGTCACTTAGGAACGAGATAGAGAGGGAGTGCAAGGCGAACTGCTTCATAACAAATATAAGGAAATCGAAAAATAAATGATTATAGGAAGGACGGATTCTGCATATAGAAAAGTCAAGACAACCTTCGCTGAAATTAAAGCAAGGGCGATAATATTAAGAGTTCGATGGGAATTCTACTGTTAAATGCGTAGGAGGCAGCGGATAGGTGGAAAGAGTACATTGGACGCCAGGCCTCTGCTATGGGGAAGACTTGTCTGATGACGTGATAGCAGAAGAAACGGGAATCTACAGAGAAGACATAGGGAATCCAGTAACATAATCAGAATTTAAAAGAGCTTTGGAAGATCAGATAAGGTAGAAGGGATAGATAACATTATATCATAATTTCTAAAATCATTGAGGGAAGTGGCAACAAAACGACTATTCAAATGCATATGTAGAATGTATGAATCTGGCGATATACCATCTGACTTTCGGAAAAATATCATCCACACATTTCCGAAGCTCCAAGGGTTGATACGTGCGAGAATTATCGCACAATAAGGGAATAATGGTAACAGCTTATACATCTAAGTTGCTGTCAAGAATAATATTCAGAGGAATTGAAAAGAAAATTGATGATCTGTTAGATGACGATCTATTTGTCTCTCGGGACGGTGAATGTCCCAGAGAGGCCATTCTGACGTTGCGATTGATAATGGAAGTACCACTTAAGAAAAATATCAATACAAGTTTATTGGATCTGTCGACCTGGAAAAAGTGTTTGACAGTGCACAATCGTGCAACGTTAGAAAATCTAAGAAAAATTGCTGTAAGCTATAGGGAGAGATGGGTAATATGCAATATCTACAAGAGCCAAGATGGAACAATCAAAGTGGGCGACCACGACCGAAGTGTTCGGATTACAAAGGGTCTAAGACCGGGATACCGTCTTTCGCCCCTACTGTTCAATCTGTACATCAAAGAAGCAATGATGGAAACAAAAGAAAGCTTCAGGAGCGCAATTAAAATTCAAGGTGAAAGGATATCAACTATATGATTCGGTAACGACATTGCTATCCTTAGTGAAAGTGAATGGAATGAACAGTGTAATGAGTACAGAATATGGCTTGAGAAAGACGAAAGTAATTAGAAGTAGCAGAAATGAGAACAACGAGAAAATTAACATTAGATTTGATGGTCACGAAGTAGATGAAGTTAAGGAATTCTCCTACCTAGACAGCAAAATAACCTACAACAGACAGAGTAAGGTGGACATAAAAACCTTCCTAGCACTGACGAAGAAGGCATTCCTGGCCCTTATCTTCCCTGAGCGCAAATGACTGTCTATCTTAAGGTGCATGAAGTACACACATCAAAGAAGGTTTGCATCCCCTCGGTTCCGAGAGTTCCGGAACCTGTACAGAAAATTAGAACAGAGATCAACATAAACACCATTTCCGCCTTTTTTTATTGCTCATGAAAGCCACACATTGCATGTTGTACCACCATAGATCGAGACCTTCAGAGGCGGTGGTCCCGACTACTGTAAACACGGGTACCTCTAATGCCCAATAGCACGTCCTCTTGCAGTGATGCAAGCCTGTATTCGTTGTGGCATACTATCCACAAGTTCACCAAGGCACTGTTGGTCGAGATGGTCCCACCCCTCAACGGCGATTCGGCGTAGATCCCTCAGAGTGGTTGGTGGGTCACGTCATCCATAAACAGCCCTTTTCAATCTATCCCAGGCATGTTCGATAAGGTTCATGTCTGGAGAACATGCTGGCCACTCTATCAAGCGATTTCGTTATCCTGAATGAAGTCATTCACAAGGTGTGCACGATTGGGGCGAGAATTGTCGTCCATGAAGACGAATGCCTCGCCAGTATGCTACAGATTTGGTCGCACAATCGGTCGGAGGATGGCATTCACGTATCGTACAGCCGTTACGGCGCCTTCCATGGCCACCAGCGGCGTACGTAGACTCCAAATAATGCCACCCCAAAATAGCAGGGAACCTCCACCTTGCTGCACTCGCTGGACAGGGTGTCTAAGGCGTTGAGCATGACCGGGTTGCCTCCAAACACGTCTCCGACGATTGTCTGGTTGAAGGCATATGCGACACTCATCGGTGAAGAGAACGTGATGCCAGTCCTGAGCGGTCAATCCGGCATGTTGTTGGGCCCATCTGCACCGGGCTGCACGGTGTCGTGGTTGCGAAGATGGACATCGCCATGGACGTCGGGAGTGAAGTTGCGCATCATGCAGCCTATTGCGCACAGTTTGAGTCGTGACACAACGTCCTGTGGCTGCACGAAAAGCGTTATTCAACATGGTGACGTTGCTGTCAGGTTTCCTCCGAGCCATAACCCGTAGGTAGCGGTCATCGACTACATTAGTAACCCTCTGGTGGCCTGAGCGAGGCATGTCATCGACAGTTCCTGTCTCTCTGTATCTCCTCAATGTCCGAACAACATTGATTTGGTTCGCTCCGAGACGCCTGGATGCTTTCCTTGTTGAGAGCCCTTCCTGGCACAAAGTAACAATGCGGACGCGATTGAACCGCGGTATTAACCGTCTAGGCATGGTTGAACTACAGACAACATGAGGCTTGTACGTCCTTCCTGGTGGAATGACTGGAACTGATCGGCTTGTCGGACCCCCTACGTCTAATAGGCGCTGCTCAAGCATGGTTGTTTACATCTTTGGGCCGGTTTAGTGATATCTCTGAACAGTCAAAGAGACTATGTCTGTGATACAATATCTACAGTCAACGTCTATCTTCAGGAATTCTGGGAACGGGAGTGATGCAAAACTTTTTGATGTGTATAATTTTCTGGGCCAATTTTATTTTGGCAACCCTGTATGCGGGCATAATGCTTTTTCTCTAAGGTCACACACTGTGTTTTTTTAAAAATATTTCTATGAGTCTCTCAGACTCACTCACTACATAAACATGTAACGAATTGTGCTGCTCTTCTTTGTATCTTTTCTTTTCCTTTTTCTTTCAACTCTGTAAAGCTTCCAGGTAGATGAACGTCATTCGAAATTTAGTCTAACAAAGATACTTTAAACGCCACAATGACCTCTAACGCGGTTGAGTAACACTTCTGTAGAATACTTATTTAATGTGAGTCTGGGGTGCATCCTCCACTTCTGGATTTATCCGTTCGTTCCATCTTAAATTGCTCTTCGCAGATACTACTGTGGGCTATATCCAATCGTCTTTCTTCTTATATTTATGTGCATTGCATTACATAAATTTATGTCTATACCCAACTGACAATCTTTCCACCAGGCCTTCAGCACTTAAAAGTTCTGCAGACAACCTCATTGTCAGCTAACAGTCTGACTGGCCACATCATTTATACACACATTGGACACTACAATTGGTGGTGAGGTTGGCTGTGACATATCACGATGCCCGCAGCATGCAGACTTAGGTAGCGGAGCAAGGCATGAAGACAGTCCGGGAGTGGCAGCTTGCTGATTCTTCTCAGCTTTTAGACTCGCATGTACCTCCCACCATGGCTATTGTCTGTGTGAGACACCGTCTAAATGTGATTCTATGTATGCAATTCTGGTTCACTATCGTCCTGGAACGGTAGCAGTTTTGCCCTCCATGTCGAGTCATGAGGGCTGACCATTGCTCCAGTTTTGTGTCAGCAAATTCTCCTTTCAAGAGCCCGAGGTGGTGACTTCCACAATGTCATCGTGCTGATTACCTCTTCTTGTACGAATACTATTGAAATTTCTTGCGCAACCCTTCTTACAAAGCTTTTTTGCTCAGGCAGTCACAGCAGACTGCTGTCTCGACAAACTGGGTCACGACACAATAATATCGTGAACAGCAACAACGGCCCTAACACACTTCCTTGATGTACGAAACTGACTACCTTCGCTCCTGAAGATGCATCCCCATTAACAATTACATCACCTTGAGATGACCAATCTTGGATGAACATCTAAAAGAAGAAGCACTCACAGCGTGCTGAAAATCTCTGTCCTACCTACACACAACAAAAATCTGAAAAAAAAGCTTCCATTCTATATCATAAAAACAATAGTTCAGTTTATGGTCGTGAAAAACGTTTACTACTGTGACGTGGCGCATACAACACAACTCCAGACGACTCCATCTATACTCGAGATGTCGTAAGAAGATCCCTGATGGCTCGTATCTCTGTTGCCAGCTTTCATTTGCGAAGCACAAACGGCTGCAGACGAGACAATAGCCTTCTATATAGCTTCGACTCTATTGAAGTGTTTCCATAGCGACGTTCACAGAAGCGCATTACATGAGTGGTTAAAGTAGGCGCATAAAGCTGCCGTGCCCGGCCTGCTGCATCTGTCAGGGATACACCACCTCGAATGTAGCTATGAATGCCCTGCATAAGAAATGTAACATTCGATTATGTCAGTCCTTCAGAGGCTCATTTAGGGTGGATGCGACAAGATAGGCTAGGTCTGTTTTCCTCATCGCTTTCTTAACGACTTGAGTCCCCAGTACATCTCCTCACATATCGGGTATTTATGACCAGTCCGTACATTCAACACCAAGTCAGATATATTCCCTCATCTTGGCTGTGCCTCTGTATAGTACTAAGCTTTGCTCCAACTCCTCCATTTCAGTCGTACAACTCTGAAACAAACTTCCGTGTAACCGGCGTCTTATCGAAAATCCCTCTGCATTCAAGAGCAGATCAAAGCTTTACCTCCTATCATCAGCGTAGCTTCCTTCGTAGCCTCTCCCAGCTGATTTTCTTCTCTTCAACAGCGGATCAGTATCTGCGTTACGCTTCAAAGTATTTGTGATTTCTCATCCTTATCTACTTTTGTTTTCTTCATTACATATCATTTGATAATCTTACCCTATTATTAATCACTCAGCCTTTTAATCTACACTAGTCCCATTTGTGTTGATGCCATACACATCTCTTGGACGAATTTAGCCACATCCGGCAAGTCTGTAAGAAGCCTCAGACTTGTTATATACCATGCGTTAATCCCCAAATATGTTATCATTATTATTCTTGCTATTATTATTGTCATGTTACGCTATCTGAGCAAAAGTATTCAGGCCCTTATTATTTGGCATTAATATGCCGTGTGTGCACCCTTTGCCTTTATGCCGACTCTGCTGGGAACACTTTTAATGACGTGTCTGAATGTCTGTGGTAGAAAGGCAGAGAATTCTTCTTCAAGAACCTAAACAGTGGAAGGTGGCTGGGGTCTGGAGTAGTCTAAGTTCAAACTCGCCCAATGGTGTTCCATTGATTTCAGGTTGGGACTTCGGACAGGCTAATCCATTTCAAGAATAAGACTGTTATTGCCTACAAACCATTATTCCACAGGTTTTGCATTTAAATGCTGATATAAACGGCTGTCGTCCGAAATGTTCCTCCACAGTATGCAGTAGACAATGCTGTAAAAATGTTTATATCTTTCCGCATTTAGCATTTTTAAGCGTGTAAGGCAACCATACCCTAAAAACGAAAAGCATCCGCATACTGTAACGACACCCTCTCCACACTTCACTGTTGGCACTACACATAATGCCAGGTAAGGTTTTCCAGGCATTCGTCAAGCCCAAACGTTTCCATCGCATTGCCACAGGGTGCAGCGTGATTCCTCAGTCCACATGTCTCGTTCCCAGACATCACTTCCCAGTCTCTCCTTACACCACCTCAAGCGTCGGTTAGCAATGATTACAGAAATGTGTGGCTTATGAGGAGCTGCTCAACTATTTTGCCCCATGCTTTCCAATTCCAAACTTACTGGTGCTCCATGGTCCTTGTCAGTCAGTAAATGAGCTCTGTCTTTTTTTCTTTTTCTTCCCTTGCGTTTCCACTTCACAATCATATCACTGCCGGTCTACTTGGGCAATCACCCAATGGATTTATTACTAAAGTGACATTTTCGAAGTCACTCAGCTTCTGTGGCTGACTCGTTCTCGTGTTACTTCTTTTTTAATGACAAAATAATACTCCTCGCCTTCTTTTATACTGGCGGATCTACCTCTCCGCTTCACATACGGATGTACCATTGATCAGCTAGAGTATGTTGTTCATGCATTACAGATATCGTAATATTGACTCACTAAGGATGTCTGGGTATATGCAAGACAGAGTCTGAAGGCCCTAATCTTGTCACTTAAAATGAATGCACATAAAAATAAACACAACCAAGTCAACTATCCCGGCATGTTTCATGGTCCTCTCTCACACTCAGCTCGACCAGTGCCTCTTGTAACGTAAAGATTCACATATTTAATGTAAATGGCTTCATCACATGGCTAACCGCGATGTCATTCTCTTGAGCCATTGTCCTTACACTTACAGATCAGTATAATGAGACCTAGACCTTAGGTGACTTGCAAACTGGTGAAGACTGTCACAAATGTAAGCATCGGGCTCTTTCACAAACAATCAGGCAACCCAAAGTTAAGTATCCGAAAACTGTTAACAGAATCGAACGCTGCCAATTTGCGATGAATGAAAACTTTCTTCTTCGTAAGGCACCAACTTCAGGCAAACGTTGACGAACCACATAGGTAGCTCTGAATGCGTAGCACGGAACGCTTTTCCTAATGTACATCTTGTAATGTCTTTTAGCCACGAGTTTCTCCTTCTTCCAATGGACGTTTTCCATGTATCTCTCCTTCAGAAATAATCTGTGTCTTTCTCCCCCTCATAATATGTCACAAGTGCTGTTCCTTGTTTTGTTGTATCAGGTGTTTCACAAATCCTGTTACAGGGTTCTATCGGTTGTGGAGGAGTCTTGTTAGACGATGGTTTCATAAGGAAACCATGCCCGGGAACGTATCGTTTGGCTATAAAATAAGTTCACGATCCGATCTCTTTCAAATCTTCTGCTTCACGGTAGGTGTTCCAACTGAGAAGGAGACGCAGTTTCCAGCCTCCGTTGCAATTAGCCTGTGGCGCCAAGGGGCGTGGTTGGGGAGTAGAGCACTGGGTTGCTTACGATTGAGTGTTGTTGTACCGTAACAAATTTATTTTCTCAATGTTTATTTTTCCCACTCCAGACTTCATTAGCAAGTCTTGCGATCCGATGCCAATTAGGAACAACCGACGTCCTTGGAGTGAGCTCTATGAGCTAGGCTGACAACTTTTGAAACTACTGTATCATCTAAAAGCATTCCTTCGAGCAACATTCTAGTCTTGAACAAAACGGACTGAATAATCATTCAATAAAGAGTTCTACATTTCTGATCTCATAAAACATAAAATGGAAAGGAGTCATGAACCCATGTTGACAACAAAATAGTTACATACGTAGCAGACACTTCCACATACCCGCTTAGTACCAAAATTCGCTACACGTTAGTATATAGTAGCGGCCGCTCTTTAAGCTATTCTCAAGCTACTTAAGCTAGAGAGCTCACTGTTAACTTCTCTTACATGCACACCAGTAAGTCTTTATGATAATACCTAAATCTCGGGTGGTAACCCTCTTATAGTAATCGGCTCGGCACTAACCGTAGTTTAATCTAAGCTTTCAGCTTATAGCGGGTTCAGAATGGTTCAAATGGCTCTGAGCACTATGGGTCTTAACTTCTGAGATCATCAGTCCCCTAGAACTTAGAACTACTTAAACCTAACTAACCTAATGACATCACACATATCCATGCCCGAAGCAGGATTCGAACCTGCGACCGTAGCGGTAGTGCGGCTCCAGACTGTAGCGCCTAGAACCGCTCGGCCACCCCGACCGGCAGTTTACAGCGGGGACTAAACCCTTTTACAACCAAGTAGGCACTAGCCTAATCAAAACAATCATTGTACCACAAGCATACGGCGGTATCCTTCGTAATAATCAACGCTCTAGGGTAATTTACCACTAAAAGACTTAGAAAAAGTCTTACTGTATGACTTTACTGTGAGAGCTCGGGGTAGCCACTGAAGACAGCACACAACCTCGATAACGAACACACGTTCGTTGTCCTCTGAACGCAACGAAAGAGAGCAACTCAAAATACACGCCCGTACTTACAATAAATAGAAATAGCTGAAGTACAAAAGGTCCACCTAACACAACCAGCATGAATATAGTTCCTTGGAAGCAACCAACACACCACGACACAACATACATTAAGTGAAACTGACCAATACAACGTGAAAACTGAAAAAGTATACAGCCTTCTCTCCCACGTACAATTAATACCAGACAGCACGAAAATACTGAAGGCAAAAACAAACCAATACGAGGCGACAACGTAGCTAAATGCACACGAGTTTGCCAAATAAACAGTTACCCAGATTGAAACAATTAATACAAGACCGTTATCCAAACTGATTCCCTCTTGAACACAGCATCGGCAAGTACCTGTGCGTGCGGTTCCAAGCAATGTGACAGTTGAGGGAACAATTCAACTGCACCTTCACTTCCGGGAGCATACTACGTAGTATCTAACTCCGTACAGGCTACGTAGTACATGTGTAACTCACAGCGCGAATGATTCAGTCACTGCTACAGAAAACCAGAACAGGATTTCAATAAGATTACAAAAATCAGATCTCAATATACAGCAGATAGTACGAAGCACCGGCAAATTAGCTATCGAGGATTAAACCTCCAGGCGTTTGCACGAACGTAAATTACTCTTAGGAACCGCATGTTTACTCTGGAAACCTCGCAAAGCGATTCAAAACCGATTTCTCTGCATTTGGTGCCTAAACCCAGCAGAGCACACATGCTCACAGGTGCTCACCAAACCAACAAATATTAATCACTAATCCTGCTCGTGTTTCGTATACGAAACAAACATAACACGTGTCCCTAATCACTAACCTCATATCAATGTGGGAACACTGACCACAGAGTCGAGACCCATTTCCGAACGCGTGAAACATGATGGACTCGGAACAAAAACTAAACACAAAACTCACTGCGAAACAATACAGGCATCAGCATGCCCCTACACACAACAAGAAACAACTTCCTACTGGTGGTAGAACGTAACACTAGTTCATGCTCAATTGGTTCAAATGGCTCTGAGCACTATGGGACTTAACATCTGTGCTCATCAGTCCCCTAGAGCTTAGAACTACTTAAACCTAACTAACCTAAGGACATCACACACATCCATGCCCGAGGCAGGATTCGAACCTGCGATCGTAGCGATGCTCAATTAATTTTCCAATTACTAAATAAACAATCGAGCAAGTGCACTCGTCTGCCCATGGCAGCACGACCAAGCCAGTTCCAACAACCTCTACATATGTACGATATTGCAATGTCCGTGTTGTTGACAAATACGACGCAATGTTCCTTCGGCCATGCATGCTTTTTTGCCTTATGCGGCTGGCATTTCCAACGTGATTCGTTTATTCTGAGGAAATTCGATGTGCAGGTTTTTTCCTCTCGTTTACCATCAAAGGATATGAGCTTTTAGCTACTGTAAAGCTAGATCTTGGTTTGCTTAAGGCGAGTGTCTACCGTATATCGTGCAATCGACACATGTACTTCATCGGTCAATCCTTCAGGATCATGGTTGACTGGTGTATAGATATGAAGCGTCACAAACGCTTACAACTTCTGGAAAATTTACGACTGTTGAACACTGCCGGCCATCCGATGGAATATAAGAACACAGAGATTCTGGCATGCACTTTCAGGTGCTTAGATATTACTTTTAAAGAAGCTGTTACGATTACTATAGTACGCGACCCTGTAAATACAGACAGAGATTCGTATTTAAATTCTGCTTGGAAAACGACTCTCTCTCGTCAAATAGCAGAGGGGTGGAGCTATTGCTAGCCGTTTAACCGTTGTTGGTTTATATGTCACTATCGATAACGTCTAACGTTGGTCGTATTTGACTGTGTGGTGCGCTAGTTGCTTTCGAGATACGCAGTCATCAGGCTTCCGGCTTGGCTTAGCGCCATCCATAGAGTGTTGAATTGGCATGCACAGCGATTGATCGTCATTTGTGCCTTGATACTGACTGTCGCAATATCAGCGGCTGTCGAGTACGTTATTCAGCAGCATCCCACAAGTTACCTGAACATAATGGTCCTGCTAACTGCGATTCCCTAATTACCTAGTGCTGGTGGTGGATAATACATAAACACATTTTTGTTTTCTTTTTTCTTTCTTTCTTTTCCTGCTCTAAATTCACTGTTTCCATGCCCGACCTCAGCATCTATGTTGAAGCTGTAGTGCAGGCTGCAACAGTAAAAACATCGTTACTTTGCATTACGCTCGCTACTCGTTATGTGTTGTTTCGCAAACATGTGGCGCTTACGACACACTGACACAATATCAAATAATGTAAGCGCATCGTCTGCCGTTCAGCGTAGGTCGCACTCTGCGGATGGTCACTGACCTCCCTAGTATTCCTCCCGTTCTCTCCCGGTAGTTTCTACGTTTGCTCCCCCCCCCCCCCCCCCCTCACCGTGCTCCCCTCACCCACTTCACAACCCACTCCTCGCGCGCTCTCTCTCTCTCTGCTGGCGGATATGTGTTTCCCCGGCTTCCTCTCTCTCTCTCTCTCTCTCTCTCTCTCTCTCTCTCTCTCTCTCTCCTCTCTCCAGCTGGTATTAGTGATAATTACGTGAATGTAGGGCGGCAGGAAATATGGACGCCTCCGCGGAGGAGTAAAAAAGTATATGCGCGCGGGAATGGAGGAGCTGTGTGTTGGCCCTCTGCAGCACGTACTGTATGTGGATGTGCCTCTAAGTGCATTTGCTCGCTCCAGATTCGTGTGACCTGGGTCGTCTGTTCAGTTTCAGGGAGGAAATGCTGGCGGGACACCTATCCTGGCACATGTTTGTTTCTAGTAATACGGGTAATGAACTCACGCGCACTAGACACTGGAGATTAAAACAGCGAATTACTAGTTTCGTCTTACATATAATGAGCATTCTTTGTGGCGACGTAAAAAGCTGCTGCGTCGAGCTCTTGGACGTTTCTTGCTCTACTACTTTATTATGAAAAAGATTTCATTAGTTTACGCCAACGTGAATTTTCTGTAACTTCCTCAGGAGGTATGTAGCTCACTCATAACACGCAACTTGCATTTTTTTAGCTCAGCAAATAAACTGAACGTTGCTGTGGCTGATTGTAGCTTATACTTTGCACCATGTGCCTTCTGTACATCAAGTGTTTCCGTTTTCTGCATGTCCCCAATAAAGACCGCAACCGCTTGAAGAAATCTGTTTATTACATCGCAAACATGTCTTCGAAAAATGAAGGTAATTTGTGTTTGTTTTTAGCAATTTGGAACTAGGACGACTTTGAATATGTTATACTGTGCTAATCTACCCTACATTAGCGAATAAGCAATTCATAGAAACACTATAGCGTTAAATTTTTTTCCGGGTCAAAATTCGGCAGCTACCTTCCCTTTCAAATTTTAATGGCATTTTTCTCATACTGTTTAGGTGTTTACTATTAATATTTCTGAGTACAGCTCATATTTCAATTAATTTCTATAGAAATAGTGAATCACATCATTCCTTTTTTAAGTTTAGCAGTTTTGTCTTATTTAGTCCCATAACCATGCATTGACACCAACATAAACGTTTCAGTCATAAGGCGTAAGCTCAGGACTGAGGAGACTAATGGCCTCCAACTCCACAATGTCACAGCATAAAAACTGCAGGGGAGCTTTTATAAGACACTTTTCTTTCTTTTTTGACTTCTGATTTTTGGTGAGGCACGCCACGAATAGCTCTCCTGTGCTAATGTTTTCATCTCAGACTAGCAGTTGCAAACTACGTCCTCAATTCTTTGCTGGATGTATTCCAATCTCTATCTTCCTCCACAGTTTTTACCTTCTTCATTTCCTTCTAGTGCCGTGGAAGTTAATCTCTGATGTCTTAACGGACTATCTGTCATCCAGTCCCTTCTTCTTGTTAGTGTTTTCCCTACATTATTTTCTTCGCAGATTCTACGGAGAACCTCCCTAGTCCTTACCTCTTTAGCCCACCTAACTTTCAACATTATTCTGTAGCACCAAATCTCAAACACTTCGATTCTCTTGTGTTCAGACTTTCTCACAGACCATGTTTCAGTACCATAGAATAATGTACTCCAGATGTACATTCTCAGGACTTTCTTCCTAAAATTAATACCTATGTTAGATACTAGCAGACTTCCCTTGGATAGGAATGCCCTTTTTGCCACTGCTAGTCTGCTTTTTAGTCCCCCTTGCTCCGTCAGTCATGGGTTGTTTTGCTGCCTAGGTGTCAGAATTCCTTAACTTCATCCTGAGCATAAATACTGTTGTTGGGTTTCTCGCTGTTCTCATTTCTGCTACTTCTCATTAATTTCGTCTTTCTTCGATATACTCTCATTCAACATTCTGTACTCATTGGGCTGTTCATTCCATTCCACGCATCACATAATTCTTCTTCACTTTGTATAAAGACAGCAATTTCATAATTTCATCAGCGTATCTTATCATTGTTATCATTTGAGCTCGAATTTTAATCCCTCTCTTGAACCTTTCGTTTATTTTCGTCATTGCTTCTTCGATGTGTAGACTGAACAATAAGGGCGAAAGAGGACATCACTGTCTTACACCCTTTTTAGTCCGAGCACTTCATTCTGGGCCTCCCATTCTTTTTGTTCCCTCTTGATTCTTGTACGCATTGTATATTACCCGCCTTTCACTATAGCCTGTGCCTGTTTTTCTCAAAATTTCGAACACCTTGCAGCGTTCTACATTTGCGAATGCTTTTTCTAGGACGAAAAATCCTGTGATGGTGTCAACCGCAACGTAAAACTGTCTCGCTAGTGCATTTACCTTTCCTAAAGCCTAACTAATCGTCATCCAACAGATCCTCAATTTTCTTTTCCATTCTTCTGTATATTATTCTTGTCAGCAACTTGGATGCATCTGCTGTTAAGCTGATTGTCCAATCCTCGCACTTGTCGGCTCTTGCAGCTTTCGGAACTGTGTTGATGTTTTTCTGTATATCCGATGGTTTAACGCCAGTCTCATACATTCGGCACGACTACGTGAATAGTCGTTTTGTTGCCACTCCCCACAATGATTTTATAAATTCCGACCGAATGTTGTCTATTCCCTCTGTCTTCTTTGATCTCAAATCTTTCAAGGTTGTTTTAAATTATAATTATAATACTGGATCCCCCACCTCTTACCTATCGACTCCTGGTTTTTCTTCGATCAGATCATCTGCTACCGCCCTTGATTTTTAATTTAACGGAAAGCTGTAATGCCTTCGTATTTTATGCAGCCTTTTCGTCTTAGCATCCCTGCGTATCATGTTAATTTCGTTCCTAAAACAAACAAAAAAAAAGTCTTCTGTATTTGTTAATTTCCCTGAACATTTTGTATCTCCTTCATTCGTCGATCGGCTGAAGTATTTCTTCTGTTACCCATGGTATCCTTGCAGTTACCTTCCTTGTACTTACGTTTTTCTTTCCACCTTGTGAGACCGTTCTTTTTAGAGATATCCATTCCTGATCAACTGACCTGTCTGCTGAGCTATTCATTATCGCAGTATCTGTAGCGTCAGAGAACATCAAGCTTATCTCTTCATTTCTTATTACCTCCGTATCCCTCTTACTTGCGCATTAGATCTTCCTAACTACTCTCTTAAACTTTAGCCTACTCTTCATCATCACTAAATTGTGATCTGTGCCTACATTTGCTCCTGGTTAGCCCTTACAATCCAATATCAGGTTTCCAAATTTCTGCCTGGCCATTACGTAATCCAATTGAAATCTTCCAGTATCTTCTAGCCTTTTCCAAGTATACCTCCTCGTCTTTGTGATTCTTGAATAGAGTATTCGCAATTAATAGCTGAAATTTGTTGCAGAACTCAATTGGTCTTTCTCCTCTCTCATTCCTGCTAACAAGCCCATATTCTCCCTAACCCTTTCCTCTACTCCTTCCCCTACGACCGCGTTCCCCCATGACTCTTAGACTTTCATCTCCCTTTACGTCCTGAACTATTCCTTCAATATCCTCATATATTTTCTCTATCTCTTCATCTTCTGCTAGCGATGTCAGCATGTATACGTGAACTATTGCTGTCGCTATTGTTTGCTGTCGATTCTGATGAGAACAACCCTATCACTGAGCTGCTCACAGTAACTCACTCTCTACCCTACCGTCATATTCACAACGAATCCTACTCCCGTTACACCATTTTCTGCTGCTGTTGATAGTAAGCTATACTCGTTTGACCATAAATCTTTCCATTTCACTTCACTGACCCACTCAATATCTAGAGTGGACCTTAGCATTTCCTTTTTCAGATTTTCTAGCTTGCCTGTCACATCAGAATTCTGGCATTCCATGCCCCGCCTCTTTGGACGTTATCCTTTCTTTGGTTATTCAAATCTATTCCTCTTTATCACATTCCCTTTGGAAGTCTCCTCCCAGCGATTCGAGTAGAGGACTATTCAGGAATCTTTGCCAACGGAGAGATCATATTTACACTTTTTCAGTTACAGGCCACATGTCCTGTGGATGCACGTTACGTAGTTTCCATTGCCTTCTGGATCCTCATGCCAATTGATCATTGCTGATTCTTCCGCCTGCTAGCAGCAGTTTCTCATCCCAAGGGCAAGAGAGTGTCATTAACATCTACTCGCTCCAAACTTGTCTTCCCCACAATATTATTAAGTGATTGCTCCAGTTTAAGTTGCAGGTAATTGTTGTCCCTATCCATTTAGTTGAACTGACAACTATAAAAGTTTGTGTGGTTGTGACTTAACCGAAATGGGGATGGCTCACTCATTTTACTGTTTAGAGTCAATTCCGACATTTTACACCATTTGGATGTCCAAATCATTTTGCAGTTCGTTCTGATCTTTTCGTCAACCCACACGACTATCAGACGGCAAACGACAGCATCATTTGCAAACAATGTAAGAGGGCTGTAAGAGGGCTACTCAGGCTGTCACCTAAATCGTTTACGCAGAATAAGAACACATGGACTCAGAACAGTTCCTTGGGGAACCCCAGGTGTCACTTACGTTACACTAGATGACTTCTTGTAAATATACGAAGTGTGACCATTCTGACAGTAAGTCACGAACCTAGTCGCACAAATAAAGAGTATGTATTCGCACGCACTTTGATTAGAGGCTGCTTGCAAGGAATGGCATCAGATGTCTTATAGAAATTTATAAAAACGGAACCAACTTGGAGAAAGAGTAAAATGAGCGTAGCAGCACTTCTGTATGTTCCTCAGAAGGCACAAACTTCCACCAACAACAGATAGTTCCACATGTTTTATATGGACAGCGTCTCACAGGAACTTGCCAGAAAACTAAAGTGTAGGAAATATACACCAGCTTTCTACGTTGTTGCCCTCTCTGTTGAACAGTAAAGACGAGATTGCAGTTTTAGAAAGGGTACCGTTTACGGGATTTCCTATAAATTGTTAAAGTTTTGTAGAAAACTTTCTGTAGGTAAGATCGCATAAAAACTTATTTATTTTCAATAACCGGTTTCGATTGGCTTAGCTGTCATCTTCTGGTCTTCAAAAATGTTTGTTGCGAAACGCGTTTTTTGTGAGTTGGAACCTAATGCCAAGTTGTCATAGTAGTTGATCAGATGTAGCACATTATGCAAGGATTTGTCAGCAATAAAACGCGTACAATCAAATGGCACCATGTGCCTATGGCCATCTCTGTATATGTAGACGCACAGATGATTGTTAAGTCTTAAAAAACACGATAAACAGTAAAATGTACAAAGGTACATCTGTTTACATTAGCTTGACGTACTCTTTTCATTGATGAACCACCTTAGACGGCGTATATGGAACAACTCGAGATGACCTGAACATATCATGCACCCTTTCACGTGAAAGAAAATGTTTATTTTTTCTTTGTTATGGATGTTCAATAACCTGCAGTAATTGTTTCTTTAGCTGCATTTTAAATAACCTTTCCCTCCTCATATTACAAATATGTGCAAACAGTGATGAGATTTTAATAAGACTATGGTTAAATAATATGATACTCTCAGATGATATAACAGATCGATAGTAAATTGACAGAATCTGCACATGAGGATGCCATATTTATGTTTTTCGTGTTCGCTACTAACAATATATAGACATCAGTAAGCATAACTAAGGTATTAGACATGCTCTGTCCCAAGGGGTTCTTCAAATTGGCACATTACGTGTAAGTAGGCTGTTTAGGTTCTTATACTGGTAACGCCGCCGCCACGTAGCGCTCTCTGTATGAAAATCACTGGCTGTGCTGTGTGCAGCATGTGGCTAGTTTGCATTGTTGTCTGCCATTGTAGTGTTGGGCAGCTGGACGTGAACAGCGCGTAGTGTTGCGCAGTTGGAGGTGAGCCGCCAGCAGTGGTGGATGTGGGGAGAGAGATGGCGGAGTTTTGAAATTTGTAATACTGGATATTAGGAACTGCTCTGTATATTATGATTTTTCAACACTATTAAGGTAAATACATTGCTTGTTCTCTATCAAAATCTTTCATTTGCTAACTATGCCTATCAGTAGTTAGTGCCTTCCGTAGTTTGAATCTTTTATTTAGCTGGCAGTAGTGGCGCTTGCTGTATTGCAGTAGTTCGAGTAACCAAGATTTTCGTGAGGTAAGCGATTTGTGAAACGCATAGGTTAATGTTAGTCAGGGCCATTCTTTTGTAGGGATTTCTGAAAGTCAGATTGCGTTGCGCTAAAAACATTGTGTGTCAGTTTAAGCACAGTTATCTATAATTGTTCAAAGGGGACGTTTCATATGGCGACCCTGCCAGGATACCTCCCTGGAATCTTCTGATTTTTTCTTGTAGTTTGTGTAATTAGTGTAGATTTTGTTTATTTCTAGCGTGTAATTGTAGAGAGAATCTCCTTTGTAGTTGCAGCCTTTCATTGTTGTACAGTAAAACAGTTGTGGCATGCATGTAGATTTGCACCAAGTATTTTGCAGCTGCGCTTGCAATTAACGAGATATTATTTTCAGTGCTATGTTAATGTGTTCTCTTATTGTTGCTCTTAAAATTGTGTTTTTCTGTGTTATCGTGTGAAATATTGTGACAATAATGTCGTGTGAAAAACGTAATACTAGGCTCCAAAGTAAACTGAGAAATGACAGTGAAAACGAAAGCAGTGTGTTAGCGCCACCGAGTAATGAATTAACTAATGTTCAAAGTAGTAATTTGGTAATTGTTCATAGGGAAATGTAGCGGGCTGCAAACAATGGTGTAGACAGTGAAACAATTAGTGAACAGGGAAGCATTACCAATCGATCGGTCGGCAACAGCTTACCTCAGGAATCCGAAATGGCAGGACACAATCTTGCAAATACTGTAGATTCAGGTTTTGCGTCCTCACCCTTTTCTCAAATAAGTCAAGACACATTTTCTGCTTTTCAAACTGCATTGCCGAATAGCACTGAGGAACATGTTTCAGACACCAGTGCATTGTTATTACAATTAATGCAACAAATGGGACAAAAGCTTCAAAAGTTAGACACAATGGAACAAAATCAGAGATAAACACAGCAAAAGCTTCAAAAGTTAGACACAATGGAACAAAATCTTCAAAAGTTAGACACAATGGTACAAAATCCGAGACAAACACAGCAAAAGTTAGACACAATGGAACAAAATCTTCAAAAGTTAGACACAATGGAACAAAATCAGAGACAAACACAGCAAAAGCTTCAAAAATTAGATACGACACTTGAACAAACACGTGAAGATTTAACTACTGAGTTACTTAACATTGAATCGAAATGTCAAAAAGTCTGTAATGACGTAAAAACACAAATTTGTGAGCATTTTCAACCTATTTTTTCGCGGCATGAAAATGCATTACAGAATCACGAAGCAGCCATAAAAGAACTGCAAACTATTATTCATCAAAATCATGAGACCCTGCAAGCTAAAATTGACTCAGTTGCATCTATCGATTCAGTTACGCAACTTGCAAAAACTCAAGAAAACTTAAAGGACACAGTAGATACTCTGAAAATTGGTTCAGAAAGACACATGGAGGGAATTAGTTCATTATCAGAGAAAGTAGTTGAACTTTCGGATCAGCTAAATAATTTATCTACGAAGGTAAATGATAATCTGAATGACACAAAACCGGTAGTCTTTAATGACACAGAAGAGTGCGAACAAATTAGGAAACTGAAACAAAATCTGAATCAAATTAATACGCAACACCAAAGAGAAATCTGGGAAGTACAAGATCAGCTGACACAGGTAATACAAGAATTACGTATTTCAGAGGACACTCGCGCTCCAATACGGGAAAAGGGACATAGAAATACGGAACAGCCACAAAATAATAACAGAGGGCACTTCGGAAATTATGAAAGAAATTGGCAAGGTACACCGAATTTTGAGATGGAACTGCCGAAACGACGTAACAATGACCGACATGCGACTCGCCGACACGATGATTTTGACTATAAGCTGTTCATTACTACATGTAAATTCAAAACGTTTAAGAATTCTGCCAACTACATTCATCCACAAGCATGGCTCCATCAATTCTCTCATTGTTTTCCTCCCAACTGGTCATTAGAATACAGATTAGAATTTATGTGTGGCTACTTAGAGAATGAACCAGCTGTAAGAATGCGATCGGTCATTCACGATTGCCACAGTGAAGGAGAATTTTACCATGCCTTCCTCTCAGCATATTGGTCTCAAGCTACACAAGACCGAGTAAAACATAGCATCATAATGATGAAACATTTCGAACAATCTGAATTTTCCAGTCTTGTGAAATATTTTGAAGACATGTTGCACAAGAATCAGTACCTGTCAAACCCATACAGCCCCTCAGAACTTATCCGCATTTGCTTAATCAAATTACCTGAACATTTACGACATATTATTTTGGCAGGACGTTGCAAAGACGACATTGAAGCTTTTCAGGGACTCTTACAAGAGTTAGAAATTGACACTGACAATCGCGAAACGCGAAAACAGGAACACAACAATTACAGGTCACATCCGTCGCAATTCCGCGATGAAAGAAATAATAACTGGACTCAACAAGGCTATTCTTACAACGCAAATCGTGACCAAAATAGACACCACCCACATGACAACCACTGGCAGAGTAATAATAGTTACAGGGAAAGATCGCATTTCCGTAGTAATGAATATGACAGCGATTACCAAAGAAACAGACAATATGGGAACAAAAACAATTATTATCAAGGGAGACAGAATATCTTCAGATGCAACAGTTCAGCGCGCAGTTACGATTCCGGGAGAAATTCTCCACCACATGACCGACAAACAAGAAACTATGTCAACTACCGACATAACGACAGACCTGAATTTCATCAGAACTGGCGGGATTTAAACAGGGCTGGGCCCTCTGGGCAAGGTGAATTTGTAGAAGTTAGGTCTCCTAATACCAGTAACGACGCGCGCCAACAAAGAAACAGACAATGACTCGCACTGCAGGCAGCCACGTGCGCCCGCTGGCTCAAGGAAAAATAACATAGACGCTAACCTTGAGAAAAATTCCAGTATCCTTTACCGACGTATACCACATGATAATTGCGTTAAAGTTGAAACTCTGCGTACATTTCACATGTAAAACCGTTTATTGAAAGATAATCTGCTTTTTAACTTTGTCTTTGCCATAAAACTTTTCACTTTACATTACCAGTATGCTTTGTCAGACTTAGAATCTGTTAACATGCAACAGTGTTTGAAGTTAAATATCCAGTCAAGAACCAAGAGAACTTATTTAAACAGAAATTACGAATACATTGTTATAGTGAACAGACGACACAGTGTTGTTATTTGTACATTCTTGCTTGTTAGTTGCACGATCACATAACGACTATGAGGCTCACATACTTGGAACATATACCGGCACTGCTAATGAGATTTTCATGCAACATTTTGGTTTGCTTGAGAGTGGATTCTGGATTTGAGGTGCTTTCTGTGAAATGCCAGATGACACAGTGGTTGGTTTGTGTGACAGCTACACGATTTTATCACGACACTGCTAATGAGTGACAATTTACAATGTTGCTTTTGCGGTGTATCTGTTTTATATCTGCACAGTTTTTTCTGAATTCTTCTGTAAAGTGAGACATGTTTTAGTGGTGACTTTTGTGCTATGGCTACAAGGAGACAGCCTTTTCTGTAGGGCAACAATACGTTACAGCACAGTACTTTCCTCATCATGGCAATAAGCGTAATAACTAAGACATCTATACGCAAAGCATTTCACTTTTGTTTATCATGAGGTAAGTACATTGACTTCTGCAGAACTTAGCTTTCGGAGGACGATAACTACGACACTTCCACAGAGATTATCTTACAACAAGACGCACAGTTCAGCGCTACAGTACATGTATTTGAGTGATTAATTTTGTACTTAAAACATTTATTTTTAAAGATATTTGAAGTACAATGATACAAAGGTTTTCCGTGATACATTTCATTCCATTGCTGTAATCTGTAACACCTGAGGGTATAATTACATTAATCCTCAGGGGGTACACGCTTACTTTGTGTACCATGTGTTTGGCAAGCACAAGGAGCCCTAGCTAATATGGTATTTGCTTATACAACTTTACACATCGGTACCATATTTCTCTAACACACAAATTACACAGCTATCTGAGAGATAAACATTTTTTTACTACATCAGTGACACATGTTTACGCAATTACACAGTTGGGTAACTTCACACTTATGAACTTGTATTTTGTCTGTACTTTGTGAACTGTTCATATTTTATCAGAACCATTGTGATACTATGAGAGCTTTGAATGATGTCTTTGGTAAGGGAGCATGATTTTAAAGTACGTTTGAGGTAGATGACACTATTGAAACGAGCAGAGTATTTTTTTTTAGGTTTTGACATTATTGCAGAAAGCGACGACGTTTTTGAGATTTGACTGAGGTGTTTTGATGTTATTTTTACGACGACGATGTGTATTATGCTGTTTCGGAATGTTTATGATCAATAAGCTGATGCTATATGAGGAATTTGGTTATGCTATGTATTTATTATGATGAAATATTGAAGTGTCGTCGCAAGATTGACGTGTCGACGAATATGTGTATGTGTAATAAGGTAAGGAGTAATGAATAGTGGTTAGGGACTCTGACTTGTGAAAAAGGATGTTGGAAACCAAGAATCGTACTTTAAGAGTTATGAAATGTGTGTAAATGCGTGAATGTATCACAATTCCGGCGAAAATTTTTTGGACACTGTTATACTCATAAGATTTTGTTTCTACACGTTTGCAACGCAAATTCTCGACCCATGTAATTTTGTATATGAGACTGTCACTGTAGCGGAAACTGCTGTCGTAAATATTTCCGTAAGAAAGTTAAGTGACCACCTGCACGTAATGCGTCGTGGGCACCCAGCTGCGTCAGACGCCTGGAGAAAAAGCCATTAGTGTGTGCGTTTTCAGAGGCACAGGTAGAAAAAAAAGGGAGGCCCTTGACATTCCTTTGTAGAAAGCATCCCAAATACGACACGCTCAAACTTGAAAACATATGATTACACTGTGGAGCTCTTAATTTATGATTTACTGAAATGCCTAATGAAATGATGAGAAATATTTTATGTCTATACACCTGATTATGACTACTGTCTTTATAGTTGAGAGATTTTTTACTACCTTATGAAATGCCATATGGCTAATGAATAATGTTTCATGCCTTCCTTTGTACATATTTTCATTTTTTTTAACATCTAGTTTCTAGCTGCACTGCAGCATTGGTTAAAATAGAATTTTATAGATGTACTAATATAAATATTTTCTGTCTACAGATCCAGTAAATACTAATTTTGTAATACATTTTCCAAAAATGGGGGAGCACAAAGACATTTCCCTTCACAGGAATTGCATACGGAATTTTCTTTTCAACTACTTGGTAATTTTTTTTGTAGAATAACTTCTTGTGGTTCACCACTTTAATTACATAGACATTAAGATGTGAATATACATTTCCCTTGTCTGCATTATTGTCTTTAGTGTAATGTTTTTTTCTGCTTGAGCTATGTCTTGTTTAGACATAAGTTATTTCATTTGCTGCTGCTGTTTGCCAGGCATTGTGTTACTGAATTTGACTTTGTGTTACTCTTCTAAGCCAGTTTACTACTGATTTATTTTTCTTGTTTGCTGCACATTGCCTTATATTAGTTGTAATAATGTTGCTTACTTTGCCAATTTGTATTTTTTTTCTCCTTGCTGTTTGTGTTAATTTGTTATGTGCTGCTGCATTGCCTCGTCCCTTAGTTTAGCATCTGAGCTCAGTAGATTTAAGTTAGCTTAAGAAGGGGTAGACTATATAAGAGAATGAGTTGCGATGAATTTGAAGAAATGCACTGAGAGGTTATACGAGAAAAATACAGTAAGCATGCTCGGATAGGATTTTTTTGGTGGAAGCAAAGGTTGAAATAAGACGAAAGATCTATGGAATGCAGTTTTGGGTTGGACTGCAGTACCAAATGTTACACTGAAAACAAACCCTGTCCTTTCCTTTTGTGTTATCCCACTATGTGTTTGTGTACCCTTGTGTATTTGTTTTCTTCCTGTCTCTGTGTACTGTTTCATAGAATTTTTTTCTCTTCTAATACAAAGCTACATTCACTATGATGAGGAATACTGTTATCATCAAATATAATTTGCATTAATAATATGTTATTCACCTTGTAAAGATGTTTAGACATTATTTATTCTGTTTTGTTTTAATGCTCATGTGTGAAGTTGATGTTTCGAAAGTTATTCTGATCTTTTATGTATGTACTCATGCCATAATTCCTGTAACACTAATGTATATGTTATTTCGATTCTTTTGTAAAGCCTGTACTACAAATGTTGTCTGTATTTTATGTTCTTTAATGATGTATTTTGTACCTTTGTAATTGTATTCTATTGTTATAAAATTGTAATTGACACCAGTTCATCATATTATTAACTTGTAAGTTCCATTTCACTGCACACGTTTCTGTTGGTCATAGTATATGGAGAATATGTGAGAAGTAGGGACTGTTAGTGTTTGCACGTGTGTTACTACTTCAGCAAGGGACTGGTTAACAGCATTGCTGGTTCTAAGGCCAACTCCAAAAACTTCGTGAGTGCACAAGTGGTGGTTTATGGACTTGCTATATTGTCTGCAAGGCACTTCGATGGTGATTGTGCACCTGCACAGTCGCAACAGATGGCTGCTGGCCATTTCTACAAGGACTACAGTGGGTCTGCATCTTTGATGACCCACCAATACCATTATTTCTACAAGGACTACAGTGATTCTACACCTTTGCTGACTTACCAGTACCATTATTTCTACAAGGATTGCAGTGGGCCGGCACCTCTGGTGGCCCACCAATACCGTAATCTCTACCAGGACTATAGTGGGTCTACTCTGTGATGACCTACCTACCAATATTCTTCAAAACTTCGACTGACTCTGCTGTGGGTTTGCTCTGTTGTGGCCCATTACCTGTCTGCATGTCAAGAGTCAGCACTGTCTTTCCGTTGGAAGGACAACACTACTTCTTCAAGACTGCATGGAAATCCATTACTCCTGTGTGCATTTTCTTTAAATGCTCAGACTTTGAGAAAAAAAAAACTGCAATTTTACTGTGATGAATGATCAGGACTGTCTTTATGGACTGTGAGAAAATTTTACCTTTTGACCAACATTGTATCAATAAGTGTGTGCATTTGATATCTTTGTTATTGTAATTATGAAAAAAAATTTCAAATCTGTATTGGCCACTGCCCAAAACAATTTGTAAAATTTTTTGTGGAGAGCATGGGGGCTATGTAAGTAGGCTGTTTAGGTTCTTATATTGGTAACGCCGCCGCCACGTAGCGCTCTCTGTATGAAAATCACTGGCTGTGCTGTGTGCAGCATGTGGCTAGTCCGCATTGTTGTCTGCCATTGTAGTGTTGGGCAGCTGGACGTGAACAGCGCGTAGCGTTGCGCAGTTGGAGGTGAGCCGCCAGCAGTGGTGGATGTGGGGAGAGAGATGGCGGAGTTTTGAAATTTGTAATACTGGATATTAGGAACTGCTATGTATATTATGATTTTTCAACACTATTAAGGTAAATACATTGTCTGTTCTCTATCAAAATCTTTCATTTGCTAACTATGCCTATCAGTAGTTAGTGCCTTCCGTAGTTTGAATCTTTTATTTAGCTGGCAGTAGTGGCGCTCGCTGTATTGCAGTAGTTCGAGTAACCAAGATTTTTGTGAGGTAAGCGATTTGTGAAACGCATAGGTTAATGTTAGTCAGGGCCATTCTTTTGTAGGGATTTCTGAAAGTCAGAGTGCGTTGCGCTAAAAATATTGTGTGTCAGTTTAAGCACAGTTATGTATAATTGTTCAAAGGGGACGTTTCATACGTTTCCCAAGAGTTCATTAACTAGCTGGTAATCTCCTCCTTTTCATCACTGCCACATCGACAAACAGATTTTCTGTGTATTTAGTCGTTATATTATCATTAATAGCTGTTTCATTCAGTTGTTTTCTTGTATCTTCGTTTCTGTGTCCGTTAAGTCATGTTACACGTTCAGTTTTTGTCAGGAAACTCACAGTACACGAGTTTTAATAACGTTATAAATTAAAAATCTACAGCTGCACGCAAAAAGTTATAGGGACGATAAGAAAGTGGTTTTCCTACGCTTACTGAAACCACGGCATCTCTCACGTCAGTTCAGTGTTCAACGATTTTTTAATCTCTGTACTGTCTCTCTCGCTTACCTTTAGCACGCCTTCACGAATGAGAAGGCGCTAGGCGTCACTCTCTGGCGCCGCTTTGCGTGCGCACGTTTCAACGCAGCAATAACATTCAAGCCAGGAAGTTAAGGTGGGCCATTACCCACAACGCAGCCTGTGAAATACGCTGCTGAATGGCGACTACGTATTCCGAGCAACGTTCACTAAACACGCTACCCATAAGAAACGAGGTTTAAATCCCCACGTCCGCTCTGACTCATGGTGCGTCAGCGATCTGACAGTGGGAAGAACCGAAAAAAGATAGAACTGAAACGTTTGAAATGTGGTGTTACAGAAGGATACTGAATACTAAGTGAATAGATAAAAAGGAATGACATGATTCTTTGCACTGTCATCGATTAAATGAATATGAGGAACAGAATAGGATCCGGTCGGGGTGGCCGAGCGGTTCTACGCGCTTCAGTCCGGAACCGTGCGACTGCTACCGTCGCAGGTTCGAATCCTGCCTCGGGCATGGATGTGTGTGATGTCCTTAGGTTAGTTGGATTTAAGTAGTTCTAAGTTCTAGTGGACTGATGACCTTAGAAGTTAAGTCCCATAGTGCTGAGAGCCATTTGAACCATTTTGTCCTCAGGTGAGTTAGGTCTAAGTAGTTCTAAGTTCTAGGTGACTGAAGACCTCAGATGTTAAGTCCCATAGTGCTCAGACCAATTTCAACCATTTTGAACAGAATAGGATGAGGGGAGACGTGTTAAAGCATCAGGGAATAATTTTCCCAGTAAAGTAAAACATGGCGCCATAGAAGACAAAAATTTTATGCGAAGATATTTAAAGCCGTCTACTAGAAATGTCTTTCATTTTTATCACTACTGGAGTTGCAAACAACCAGCATGGTTCATAGACTTATCGTTACTTGTTTTGTGCCTGCTAGGGGACTCACATGTCTGATTATATAGTAAAACATATATGAGCGACGAACTCTGAATGTAAAACTTTGTTGACCAATCAAGTGAGTTCGCTTGGTCAATGTGCGTACTGCCTCCGCATTGGACGTTTCGTGCTTGCCCCCACTGTTTCCTCGCGAGGTCTGTGATTTCAGCGGCTAACATGTTCTATGTGTGTAACACTGACTTGAGAGTCGTGCATATTACTGTGTCGAGCATTTCTTAGCTGCAGAATTCAGGAGTTATGCTGATAGTGTTCCTGGCTGGCGTTGCATTAACGCGATTCTTACATTATATTTTAACTTCGCAAATGTGTTCTTGTTGTACGCGAGATTAGATTTCTTTGCACTTATCGATGAAATACAGGGTGATTCAAAAAGAATACCACAACTTTAGGAATTTAAAACTCTGCAACGACAAAAGGCAGAGCTAAGCACTATCTGTCGGCGAATTAAGGGAGCTATAAAGTTTCATTTAGTTGTACATTTGTTCGCTTGAGGCGCTGTTGACTAGGCGTCAGCGTCAGTTGATGCTAAGATGGCGACCGCTCAACAGAAAGCTTTTTGTGTTATTGAGTACGGCAGAAGTGAATCGACGACAGTTGTTCAGCGTGCATTTCGAATGGTGTTAAACCTCCTGATAGGTGGTGTATTAAACGTTGGTATAAACAGTTTACAGAGAATGGGTGTTTGTGCAAAGGGAAAAGTTCTGGAAGGCCGAGAACGAGTGATGGAAATGTAGCACGCATCCAGCAAGCATTTGTTTGCAGCCCAGGAAAATCGACATGCAGAGCTAGCAGAGAGCTGCAAATTCCACAATCAACTGTATGGAGAGTCGTACGAAAAAGGTTAGTTATGAACCTGAACGTCAACTACCCGAGGCGATGGATCGGCCGCCAGGCAGCCCGTGACAGAGCACTTCATCACTGGCCTCCAAGAAGCCCTGATCTTACCTCCTGCGATTTTTTCTTATGGGGGTATGTTAAGGATATGGTGTTTCGGCCACCTCTCCCAGCCACCATTGATGATTTGAAACGAGAAATAACAGCAGCTATCCAAACTGTTACGCCTGATACGCTACAGAGAGTGTGGAACGAGTTGGAGTATCGGGTTGATATTGCTAGTGTGTCTGGAGGGGGCCATATTGAACATCTCTGAACTTGTTTTTAAGTGAAAAAAAAACTTTTTAAATACTCTTTGTAATGATGTATAACAGAAGGTTATATTATGTTTCTTTCTTTCATTAAATACACATTTTTAAAGTTGTGGTATTCTTTTTGAATCACCCTGTATACAACGAACAATAGCGGTTTTCCGTTAGGCGGTCCGTGGACGTACACTGATCAGCCAGAACATTATGACCACCTACCTTACAGCTGGTATGCCCACCTTTGGCACGGATAACAACGACGACGCATCGTAGCATGAAAGCAGTGAGGCTTTAGTAGGTCATTGGAGGGAGTTAGCTCCAAATCTGCACACACAAGTCAAATAACTCCCATAAATTCCGGGCAGGTGGGCGATGTGTTCTGACGCCACGTTCAATCACACCTCAGATGTGTTTGATCGGGTTCATGTCTGGCGAGTTGGGGGCCCAGCACAACAATTGTCATTCGCCACTGTATTCCTGAAACCACTCCATCACACTCCTGGCCTTGTAACGTTGTGCATTATCTTGTTGAAAAACGCCACTGCCATCGGGAGCGCCATGAAGGGGTGTACGTAGTTTGCAACCAGTGTACGATACTCCTTGACCGCGATGGTACCTTGCACAAGCTTCACTGGACCCATGGACGCCCACGTGAATGTTCCCCAGAGCATAATGGTGCCACCAGCTTGACTCCTCCCGCAGTACAGAGATCAAGGAGCTGTTCCCCTGGAAAACAACGAATTCGCGCCCTCCCATCGGTGTGATGAAGAAGGTAACAGGATTCGTTAGGCCATACAACGCTCGTCCACTGCGCCAATGTCCAGTGCTGATGGTCACGTGCCCATTTCAGTCGTAGTTCCAATGTCCTAGTGTTAACATCGTCACATGCATGTGTAATCGGCTGCGGAGACCCACCCTCGAGTGTTCGGTGCACTGTGTGTTCAGCCACACTTGTACTCTGCCCAGCTTTAAAGTCTAATGTTAGTTCTGCCACAGTTTGCAATCTGTGCTGTTCTACTAGTCTGCAGAGCCTACGACGTCCGACATCTGTAATGAGGGGTTGCCGCCCAATTCCACGATGTTTGTACTTGGTTTCACCTCAGTTTCGCCTGGTGTTGAAGACACTCATCACAGCGCTCCTCGAACACCCGGCATTTCTAAATGTTCCTGCCGAGCCTCCGGGCCATCACTGTCTGCCCTCGATGAGATAAACCGCGCGCCCTTCCCGTTCTAAACACTGACACTACGATCACTGCTACGTCACAGAGTGTGTGTGTGTGTCTGACTAGCAGCCATTCCTCGCCAGGTGATGCTGCTATCGCCTGGACGGTTTTATATCGCTAGTAGATCAGTGGTCATAACGTTCTGGCTGACCACTGTACATCGTGTTTCAAGTTTCTTTCACCCTGACATTACTAATGTCAGCGAAAAAATACTCCACTCGTAGCACAGAAAAGGAGAATATGTTTCTCTTTAAAACATTCTGACAGGAAGTACTGAACCAGCTGCCTCAATCCTCACTCAGATCTCCCACCACACATTCTGGCCTGCGAGCATTTCAGCACACAACATTTTAACTGCTTTTACCTAGTCTGTGTTTGTAGTTAAGCCTTGATACTCAGTATCTTCCTGTCACTCCCGCTATTTGTATGTCACTCCCTCACTGTCACCTTTTCCTCCGACTGATTTACAGTACATCCCACTACACTTTCTCTCATTTGTGCTCTCTCCTTTTGTCTCTCCTTCCGAATGCCACTGTTACCACCACGCCTTGGCAGTTCAAAAATTCTGGGACTCCAACTTACTTTTTCCCTATTTCTTAAAATTTCGATACAAAATGAGTCCTCCCTATACTTATGTGATAAAATTTCCCGCTCCGGAAGAATCCAGATACTAACCCCCCCACACACCCCACCTCAAGGCTATGTATGGTCTTCACTCATCTGTATTTTTCATTTCTACTATCTCCTCTCTCTTTTGCTCTCTCTGTTTCTACCTCCGTCCATCTCTTTCTATTTTACTGCCACTGTTTCTCACTGACCATCAGTATCTTCTCTCTCTTTGGCTCCCGCTGCTGCTGTCTTAACCCATCCCTCGTTCTCTTTCACCACTACTTTGTCTCTACCACCATCAGTATCTCCTCTTTCTTTCTCTCCCACTGGCACTGTCTCCTCTCTTTTCCACGATTACTGTCTGTCTGCTACTCTCTTTCAGCGCAAAAAAAGCGCAGATATGTTCGCATGCCAAAATTTTTGGTAAGGAAGGGGGAATGAGGACTGAGGCAGCTGATTTGATGCTTTTCCGTGAGACTCTTTTTTGTGCTCCGACAGGAGCATTTTTTTCTTTCTTTGTGAAGACGTGCCTGGCCACAATGGCGGGTTAGGAGGATCCGTCTGATCGATAATATCAGTGGGTTTAGTGTGCAATGTTCGTCCCTCTGGATGGGCGGCCTTTACGTTGTAGTTCCGCTTAATTTTGTCTGTTGCTACTTAGTTACTCTCTTTACCCATAGAAGGGCAGCATTGTACGAACGAAGGTGTTTTGTTTAACCTGTCTTCCAGCTCCACACACAAAAAGAAAATCTTAAGGGGTCGTTCAAGGACGGGAAAGGGGTGCATACTGGCCAGGTCTCGGGTTTCGAACCCTGCCCACGCTGTCTCCACCGGCTTGAAGGTGACTGCTCTCCTTCATAAACAAAATAAAAGTGGTCTGGAAGAAAAAAAATTTGTTTAAAAAAAAAAGACAGTTAATGCGGCCGCTCGTGTAAAGTGAGAAATCCGCCTTCAAGTCCCGGTCCGGCACAAATTTTCATTGTCACCAGTATATTGTGCAGCTTGAATCTGATTATATTCACAATTGCGAATACATTTCTTGTATTCTCAAGATGTTCTCTTACTGCTTCTGCCTTGGAACCCTTTTAAATTGTACACTGTCTCTTTCTGATGCTACTTCTCTTGCTTTTATGTTCTGTTTCCATACCTTTCTTTTTTCAGGAACCCAGCTTGTTAATTTCTATTCCCTGGGATACACTAAGATCTGTTTGGTCTGAATATTGAAATTAATCTCGTGCAAAGGTCCAAAAAGACGCCTGTATTTCTTATTATTTGTTATTTTTTCTGTATTATAATATATCTGACCATTTTCTACTCGATTTCCACGTATCATTACGCTTTATTGGACAAAGTTACCTCTCTGGATTATTATCTGTAATATTTCTAGTTGGTCTTATTTACATTCCAGTCCTTCCACTGAAACATTATCCTTACAATGCTGCACTTAAGTGCATTATTTTTACATTTGTTGATATGCAGTTTTAAGTGTAAATATGTTTTTTTAATTCCAAATCCCCTTTCCTGTATCTTTCATTTACAATAGGTTTTACAACCCATTTTCTAGAACGGCCTGCCCTAGACACTTAATCTTTTTAAACTTTTCTGTTTGACGAATGTCTGTCTGTAAACATTTTGGCGTATTTGCTATGTTATTGTTAAATTTGGTTTTCTCTGTGGAGATTCTTAACCTGCTCCAGCTGTTATATCACCCAAGACATTGATATATATTTCTTCATTTTTATTCTTTTGTGGTCAATTGTTTGGATACATCTTGTGAATAAATATTATCTTTTTGCAATCATAATTGGAAACATCTGTATAAAGCTCTATAAACTGGTGATAATGTAACAATAAATGGAGGTCTGGCATCCAAGGCAGGAGGCGATTTGACAAGAAGGAGAAATTATGGCAAGTGTAGGACCAACACTTCTCGTAATCGACAAGGGAAATCAATATGTGTCACAGGTAATTGGTCCAATGTTTCAATGTTACCCAAATAGTAAGTACTTTACAGAGGCTGAACGAAAATATGCAAGACACTATAAACACATTACCAAGCCTAACATGGTGTAGGAAAATCGTTGAATTCAAAACAGCTTCCAGTCGTCTCGGAATGAATAAGCACAAATCCTGTATGGTTTTCAAGGGAATCTTATACTATTCCTCCCAGAAAATAGTGGCAACTTCAGGTAACGGTGATAGAGGTGGATAGTGATGATGCATGGTTCTCTCCAAAGTACACCAAAACGCTGAAGTTATTAAGATCTGGTGACTGGTGGCCAGGGTAGACTCGACAATTCATTCTCGTGCTCACAAAACCTGTTCTGGACGATATGAGTATGGTATGGTATATGGTATATGGTATGAATATGGCGGACATGTCCGCAAGAACAGATACCATCTTCATATAGTTAAGGCTAACCGGCCATTGATCTTCTTCTTCTGTGTGGATGCACGCGTATTGCCCGAACTCTTACGGAACTCGGCAAGATTGTCTGCTGCGAGTAATGAGTGTAATGGGCGGGGCACTACGAATGTAGTGTGTGGACATTAAGTTGGGAATGAGGGTCTCACGGAGAGCGTGCAAGGGATAAGTCCCTGCAGTCGCACTATCCTCTGCGCCCCCGGTGACTCAGATGGATAGAGCGTCTGCCATGTAAGCAGGAGATCCCGGGTTCGAGTCCCGGTCGGGGCACAAAATTTCAACTGTCCCTATTGATGTATATCAACGCCTGTCGGCAGCGTAGGGTCTTGATTTAATTACCATTTGTTCTGGACGATGTGCGCTGTGAGAACAGGAGCCCTGTTGTCTCGGAATACAGCATCACCACTGGGAACAAACAATAAACCATGGGATAGAAGTGATCATCCAAAATGGTCACAGTAACGCAACTTTGCAAAGTAACGATGGGGTTTAGAGTATACCACGATATCGCTGCCCAAATCGTCACCGAATCCTCGCCATGTTTCATTCTAGGGACGTATACTCGGCCAGAAGTTGGAAACAATATGACACAAAACTCATCCGACCAAATTACTTTCTTCCTATACTCTATAGCGATGGTTTGAGGCCAACATTTCCCGTTTTCCTGTTAGGGCAATTCTCACAGCCGAAGAGTGGTTTAGGGATACCAGCTCGCACTGCAGTTCCCAGCTTCGTGTAGTTTTTGTGCTGACAGGGTTGGCGAGTGTGACATTCAGTTCTGCATAGATTTTTCAGTTGTCTTCCTCTGACATTTCCTCACAATCCTCTTGAATGACCGGCCATCACGTTCATTCAGCTCACAGTTTCGTTCGCGTTATGACTTAGCCGATAATGATTTTCAGCTTTCCCTGTATATGGTGTAAGTCTTCCGTACTGAGGCTTTAGACACACCAAGCACGTCGGCTATTTTGTTTATTGAAGCACCCACCATACAATCACCAACAATTTGCACACGTTCGTATTCACTTGGCTCGGACATAACGCAGTCACAACTACAAAGAACATTGGTCTGATCACGATTGACAATTGCAACTTACTGCGGTCACTGGGGAGGCAACGCTCGTCATCAAATACGACACTGCAACCTGCAGACTTGCCTAGCATCTGCATTTTTGCTCAAGCATGCATTTATAGCGGTTTTCTATATTTTTGTCCAGCCCCCCCTGTATCTCCCCCTTGTTACTGTCACAGGCTGCCATGTGTGAGGCAATATGGAGTTCAAAGTCTTCCCCCTTGCTTGACTACCATTACAATGGCGTGTCGCATTCATTATCCAGGTCATTAACCTATTTAATTATTATTACTACGTGAATACAAACGTCTCACAATCGACAAGAAGTGCAAAATGGCTAAGCAGGGATTGCTAGTGGACAAATGTAAGGATCTAGAAACACATATCACTAAGGGTAAGATAGATACTGCCTACAGGAAAATTAAAGAGACCTTTGGAGAAAAGAGGACGTCTTGCATGAATATCAAGAGCACAGATGGAAACCCAGTACTAATCAAAGAAGGGAAAGCACAAAAGGTGAAAGGAGTATATAGAGGGCGATGGTCTTGAGGACAATATTATGGAAATGGAAGAGAATGTAGATGAAGATGAAATGGGAGATATGATACTACGTGAAGAGTTTGACAGAGCACTGAAAGATCTCAGTCGAAACAAGACCCCGGGAGTAGACAGCATTCCATTAGAACTACTGACGGCCTTGGGAGAGCCAGTCCTGACAAAACTCTACCATCTGGTGAGCAAGATGTATGAGACAGGAGAAATACCCTCAGACTTCAAGAAGAACATAATAATTCCAATCCCAAAGAAAGCAGGTGTTGACAGATGTGAAAATTACCGAACTAACAGTTTAATAAGCAACAGCTGCAAAACACTAACACGAATTCTTTACAGACGAATGGAAAAACTTGTAGAAGCCGACCTTGGGGAAGATCAGTTTGGATTCCACAGAAATGTTGGAACACGTGAGGCAGTACTGACCCTACGACTTATCTTAGAAGCTAGATTAAGGAAAGGCAAACCTACATTTCTAACATTTGTACACTTAGAGAAAGCTTTTGACAATGTTGATTGGAATACCCTCTTTCAAATTCTGAAGGTGGTAGGGGTAAAATACAGGGAGCGAAAGACTATTTACAATTTGTACAGAAACCAGATGGCAGTTATAAGAGTCGAGGGGCATGAAAGGGAAGCAGTGGTTGGGAAGGGAGTGAGACACGGTTGTAGCCTCTCCCCGATGTTATTTAATCTGTACACCGAACAAGCAGTAAAAGAAACAACAGAAAAATAAGGAGTAGGTATTAAAATCCATGGAGAAGAACTAAAAACTTTGAGGTTCGCCGATGACATTGTAATTATGTCAGAGACAGCATAGGACCTGGAAGAGCAGTTGAACGGAATAGACAGTGACTTGAAAGGAGGATATAAGATGAACTTCAACAAAAGCAAAACGATGATAATGGAATGTAGTCGAATTAAATCGGGTAATGCTGCCGGAATTAGATTAGGAATTGAGACTCTTAAAGTAGTAAAGAAGTTTTGCTATTTGGGGAGCAAACTAACTGATGATGGTCGAAGTAGAGATAATATAAAATGTTGACTGGCAATGACAAGGAAAGCGTTTCTGAAGAAAAGAAATTTGTTAACATCGAGTTTAGATTTAAATGTCAGGAAGTAGTTTCTGAAATTATTTGTATGGAGTGTAGCCATGGAAGTGAAACATGGACGATAGACAAGAAGAGAATAGAAGATTTCGAAATCTGGTGCTACAGAAGAATGCTGAAGATTAGATGGGTAGATCATACAACAAATGAGGAGGTATTGAATAGGATTGGGGAGAAGAGAAGTTTGTGGCACAACTTGACTAGAAGAAGGGATCGGTTGGTAGGACATGTTCTGAGGCATCAAGGGATCATAAATTTAGTACTGGAGGGCAGCGTGGAGGGTAAAAATCATAGAGGGAGACCAAGAGATGAATACATTAAGCAGATTCAGAAGGATGTAGTCTGCACTACGTACTGGGAGATGAAGAAGCTTGCACAGGATAGAGTAGCATGGAGAGGTGCATCAAACCAGTCTCTTGACTGAATACCACAACAACAACGTGAACACTGATGTAATAGATAATTCGCGTACGTTATATATCACATACATTCCACGCAGTCCGGATAGCTGTTATAGAACCGAATAGCTGTCACGGACTGCCACATTACTACCTCGCTACCCAGGTGCAGTAACCTCCACGACGACTTTGATTGCGAAGCAGGTCCTTAGAAACCACCCCACGTCCTCCTCGCAAATTCCATGCCGAAGCAGCAGCGCAGTTCTTCGGCTGTCTGGCGCAGGCGCTCCACATACGTCGCCCTCGTCCTCCTGCGCTGTTCGTCTTCTGTCAGGGTGATTCACGCTAGCACGTCCTTTTGACGTGGAACTGCCCTGAATATTTCGGCACTTCACATTCAGTTCTGTGGCGTACTGTATCACATGCGACCACTTCAAATAAAGACTTCTCTGTCATTTATGACACAGTTATTTGCATCAACACAGAAGAATAAGGTCACAGTTTCCACAAAGTCCTTTTTCCGCTATTTGTAAGCAGGTCAAAAATGTTTCCACATGCTCTATATAAAATGTATGTCAAGTACGCTATGCGCTAAGTTCCTCATCACACTTCCTATTCGACATAAATACATTCTTTTTACACCCGTTGCAAAGACCGTCATCTAATCTAGCGTATTGTCGCTGTGAAAAACAGAAATATGACATCCTTTAGAGAAACACGAACGTACATACATTTTGCTATCTTTAAATGCAGTCTGGTCAGTTTAGTTAAAAGATATATTATCATTATCAAATATTTACACTTATAAATGGAAGGGATACTGTCATTGTAGGCCATGTTCAGATTTGCGCATCAGAAAAATTTGCCCTAAAGGAAGCAGTTAATGGAAATGTTATTAGTAGACAAGTGTTATTATCATAAACGTGATATTACATGTGTGACTAAGGTGGAACATTTTATTAGTTCGATTTTACGGATGAATGTGTTTATCTGTTACTAGTTCAAAGCTTCTCACATCGTGCATTATGGTAGATATTATGCGTCATTTACAACAGTTTATTTTCTGTTTCTTAACCAAATGTCTCATTAACTTTTTAGGTATGTACAACTTAAGAAATATATTTCCCATTATTTGCTAAACGACAAATAGCTTCTTCTCAGTCATTTGATTTAGATACGCACCATTGCATAGCACCACTCTTAGACTCATTCATTATTTCCAAGAATTATAATAAAATTATTTAGAGTGATTAATTTTGTTTTCTATGTGTGTCCATTGGATCTACTGTTTGCACTTCTGGACTCACACTTTTTAGTATAGAAGTTGTAAGTGACATGAATCTCATTGCCCTGTCATATTGCAGAACACATTGCTGTCTGATTGAATGCGGGGCCAGTAGAAATATGATATATGGAGCGGAGCAGTAAAGTGGAGTTATTGGTGTGGCGATGGGTAGAATGTTCAGGCTAATCTCCGGAACTACTGTAGAGATTTTCACACGGTTTTCACTAATAGACACACTGATTCACGAAGAAGGTTTGTGTATGTATCACTAACAAAGTGTCAAATCAAGGCATTGTGTAGAATGCTCAGGCAATATATAGAATCTCTAGAACTTTGTAACCTGTTTAATTTAGGTATAATTTAACAATTTTCCTAGGAAATGTATAAAATGCCTAGGTATTTTACGCACTGTGAAATGGACAGAGGCAAAGTACAAAATTACAATGAAATATCATACTTAAAATTCTGAATTGTATGTTTGATGGAAGTTAAATTAAAAGCTGAAAAATTATAGCAATTTTGTGTGTGTGAAAACTGGCATATCCTGATTCAGATATGTTTTAAAAATTTTTTAACATTTACTAATATGTAATAAACAAAAATGTTTTTAACAATTATCATATATATGTAGTTAACAATAACAGAATCTAGACTTTCAATTTTTATAGACTTTGAAGCTATACTTCTTTTATGCTTTATTTGTTGCAGCAAGCAGAATACTGTACTTCTTCATTAACCAATAATGCCGAAGCTGCTTTTTTCCATCTTCTTATCTGACTTCAGGTCCATTGTTATATCCTTATAGTGGTCGTCTGTTACAGAAATACTATTTCTTGAAGAATTACACCCTATTATCAGTAACTTTTTATAAAATGTTTGTTTCGCTGCATTTGCACGACCAGCAACCACAACACTTTCAGAATCAATACGTGCAATCGCGATTTTAGCGAAGGAGACATTCTGATACAACACAACTCTAACCAAAGTGGATTGAAAATTTTATAACAATGATGTCTGTGGGTATTGTTACTGTCAAAATACTTAAATTGTCTTTCTTTCATACTTCGCCTTAAACGTAATTGGCATCCTACTAGATGTCTCAGCACATTATCAAATAAGATGTATTTCATATCCTTATCATTGCTGGTATTCTATTTATTGCCTAGACGTTCCAAAAATAGTCGCATTTCACAATTTGCCAGTAAGGTATATAATTTATAATTACGGTAAGATGACTGTGTAATATATGTATTGTTATCTGTTCCATATTTAATTTGATTTTGGAGTGACAGCTCTTAGTAATGAAGGGAGCTATGAGTTGGTCAGCTACGGAGGAGGTAGTATCTGGCGGGAAGAGCAGTAAAGTGAACACAGCCGCCGCAACTCCAAAGAGAAGCGAAACTTGACCAGAGTCTATACACACCTGTATCTCTACAGATTTAAGTCCCCTCTCCAGATTTCCTTCTGTCTGTATGTGTGAGGCTACTCTCAGGAACTACTGTAGAGATTTTGAACGGTTTTCATTTACACAGTAGGTAGACTAATTTACGAGGCAGGTTTGAGTGTATAATTTATTACCGGTACCCCAAACAAACCGTTTATCTGTAAATAATTAGATGTTTGACTAAAGTAAAAATAATACTCTACTAACACACCCTGCCTCGCCAAACAGCTCCGTGGTACGTTCTTGTATGTACAAATCCGAATCGATACCTCGTATCGATATCCTTTCAATTTGGTGTTTTCCTTTGGCATATGTTTGCTTTTTGTGAAACTACTCAACAGTTTGTTTGTTTCTTGTGTGGCAGATTTCTGACGATGGCTTAAGCCAAAATACATTACAACAAGAAAACGATTAAGATATAATATTATACAGTGGTCAGAATAAATGTTACATATGTAAATATTGTGAGTAAGCATATTTTCTGAGTTGAGCGTAAAGCAAATGTTACTGTGAAGATTTTCGCGGCTTGTCAATACTGGACGTACTACAAAACAAAACTAATTCTTTTCTGTCAGATATAGTCATAAGAAAACAAAAATAAAGAAGATAAACACATTTCCATTTGATAATCAAAAGCAAATAAACCAAAGAAAAACATTACAAAAATTTCCACGTAAAACACTACAATTTCTTCTCACTGTCACCTTTCATAACACATTGTTTATAAACCAGTTGGTTCTCTTTGTAATTGGAGATACTTCTGAATGTGGTTAAGCATAATCCTTATCACAGTGTCCAGATAAGCCTATGGGATATTGTGCCATTCCTCCATAGCGGCCTTTTTGATCACCTATAAGGTCTCTGATGGGAAAGGATGAATGCATACCGCTCGTTTTAGAATGGCGTATGCAATCTCACTGCACCTGAGATATGGAGGCCAATCCATCAGATTGATTCTATGCTCCACGAGGAAGGGTTAACCAGATTGTATAACGATCGGGGATTGAGTTGTCATCCGTCAGCGTGACTCCCGCTCCAAACGCAGCAACATGCGTGAGAGGATGTTGTCCCGATACGTCACACCAGTCATCTTCGCATATATTGCCTCAATGGGTGTCTGCAGCCGTACATGAGTCCACTGCAAAACATGGCTGAACCGCCTTGATATGGGTGGCGTTCTACGTTGCAGTTGGGGTTTAAACGTTGCCATCGTTGTTTCCGTACACGAATATTAGTGTTATCAGGGTGAGATTGATACGGTCTCATCAGAAAATAGGATAGTGTTTCACTGCTGCCTAGTCAACAAAGAGCAGTTTCGTGCCTCTGTTACGTGAGGCCCTCTCCGAACCCGATCCAATTAATGAGCCTTGGGAGATCTTCTGACTCGTAATCCCTGCTCATGGAGCCTATTTTGTATCATTTCTGTTGATACCTTCACTCTTGTAGCTGTTTGGAACTGCCGGAGCAGATGGTTAACATTGTATTGAGTTTTTCTGCTTGTTGTTATACGCAGATATCGGTGGTGTATACCTATTGTTTTTTTCCCGCGGCCACTTTTGTGACCTCAACTTATTCTAGAAACATCACATTCGGCAAGCGAGTCTATGATCGTACGCTGCAGTTGTCCAAACCGTCCTGAAGCGATACTAGTCGTATGATGACACACAGAACAAGTATTGCAATGTCTACAGGTGACGCGTTGTCATAGACTGTACAAACTGTCCCCTCATGGCAGGAACGTGGACTGTTTCAGCTAGAATTACACAACAAACTGAGCAGTATATCGACATCATGGACATCATGATATATTTCTGGATCACAACATTCAGTAGTAAAGTTTCGGCAATATGCAACATTTAATCTAACCACCGTATTAGTTAGACTTTACTGATGAATGTGTTTATATTTTCATATGTACGCTTTCCTGGGTCAGGTGGAGAGTTGCTACTTGCATCTCAGTTACAATAGGGTGTAACGTTACTTTCAAATATTATAACTTTAAGATTATATTAAATGAATGTCTGAACTGTGGAATGGATGCAAATGGTTCAAATGGCTCTGAGCGCTATGGGACTTAACATCTGAGGTCATCAGTCCCCTAGAACTTAGAACTACTTAAACCTAACTAACCTAAGGACATCACACACATCCATGCCCGAGGCAGGATTCGAACCTGCGACCGCAGCGGTCGAGTTGTTCCAGAATGAAGCGGCTAGAACCACTCAGCCACCACGGCCGGCGGAATGGATGCAAAACTCGAATTGTCGTGTAGCGGGTTGTAACTGCAAGTGGTGTACATGTATGTATGTATGTATGTATTTAACTGGGGACCCATAAAAGACGAAGAGGCTTCGTCCCCGTCAGTGGTACACAACCCCACAACAGGCTGCAGCAGTCCACTTAACCCCTCACCCCACCCCCGGCCCCACCACCGAACGCAGGGTTATAGTGCGGTTCTGCTCCCCAATGCCCCCCTCCCCGGGAACGTCTCTTTCCAGGCGAGTGTAGCCCCAATGTTTGCGTGGTAGAGTAATTATGGTGTACGCGTGCGTGGAGACAGTGTTTGCGCAGCAATCCCCGACGTAGTGCAACTGAGGCGCAATAAGGGGAACCAGCCCGCATTCGCTGAGGCAGATGGAAAACCGCCTCAAAAACCATCCACAGGCAGGCTGGCACACTGGACCTCGACACTAATACGCCGGGCGGATTCGTCCAGGGGACCGGCACGCCTTCCCGCTCTGTAAGCAGTGCGTTAGACCGCGCGGCTAGCCGAATGGGCAGTGGTGTACTTACTCTGGCAAAACTTCATACTAATCGATTGGACAGTGCAGCTCCCAGTACCAATAAGGAAATGCAGTCACTGCAAAATACATTCAGCCCCTTAGGCACTGAGTCATCTGGCCCTGTTCAAAACTGAAAACTTTAGTCCATATGCACATAACAAATAAATTAAACTGTCTTACCTCTAAAGCAGCAACGGTGGAAGGCAATATAGTCTGATCTTTCACGCAAAAATATGCTAGCTACAGGCTCAGCGATGTGCAAAGTTGGCCGTAATACTTCGAAATGCACATGAAATTCTTTTGGCTGATAAACGAGAACATTTAACTAAATCCAACTTCTTTGAAAAATGTATGGCCTGGACTGGAAGGCGCCTCAGATTATGCTGAATTACGAGGTTCATTCAAGTTCTAAGGGCTCCGATTTTTTTTCTAATTCTCACCCGAAATCGATGAAACTGGTGTTACTTCTCGACGTAATCGCCCTGCAGGCGTACACATTTTTCACAACGCTGACGCCATGATTCCATGGCAGCGGCGAAGGCTTCTTTAGGAGTCTGTTTTGACCACTGGAAAGTCGCTGAGGCAATAGCAGCACTGCTGGTGAATATGCGGCCACAGAGAGTGTCTTTCACTGTTGGAAAAAGCCAAAAGTCACTAGGAGCCAGGTCAGGTGAGTAGGGAGCATGAGGAATCACTTCAAAGTTGTTATCACGAAGAAACTGTTGCGTAACGATGGCTCGATGTGCGGGTGCGTTGTCATGGTGAAACAGCACACGCGCAGCCCTTCCCGGACGTTTTTGTTGCAGTGCAGGAAGCAATTTGTTCTTCAAAACATTTTCGTAGGATGCACCTGTTACCGTAGTGCCCTTTGGAACGCAATGGGTAAGGATTACGCCCTCGCTGTCCCAGAACATGGACACCATCATTTTTTCAGCACTGGCGGTTACCCGAAATTTTTTTGGTGGCGGTGAATCTGTGTGCTTCCATTGAGCTGACTGGCGCTTTGTTTCTGGATTGAAAAATGGCATCCACATCTCATCCATCGTCACAACCGACGAAAAGAAAGTCCCATTCATGCTGTCAATGCGCGTCAACATTGCTTGGCAACATGCCACATGGGCAGCCATGTGGTCGTCTGTCAGCATTCGTGGCACCCACCTGGATGACACTTTTCGCATTTTCAAGTCGTCATGAAGGATTGTGTGCACAGAACCCACAGAAATGCCAACTCTGGAGGCGATCTGTTCAACAGTCATTCGGCGATCCCCAAAACAATTCTCTCCACTTTCTCGATCGTGTCGTCAGACTGGCTTGTGTGAGCCCGAGGTTGTTTCAGTTTGTTGTCACACGATGTTCTACCTTCATTAAACTGTCGCATCCACGAACGCACTTTCGACACATCCATAACTCCATCACCATGTCTCCTTCAACTGTCAATGAATTTCAATTGGTTTCACACCACGCAAATTCAGAAAACGAATGATTGCACGCTGTTTAAGTAATGAAAACGTCGCCATTTTAAGTATCTAAAACAGTTCTCATTCTCGCCGCTGGCGGTAAAATTCCATCTGCCGTATGGTGCTGCCATCTCTGGGACGTATTGACAATGAACGCGGTCTCATTTTAAAACAATGCGCATGTTACTATCTCTTTCCAGTCCGGAGAAAAAAAAATCAGAGGCCTTAGAACTTGAATGCACCTCGTACTAACACTGAGTTTTTTTTAGCAAAATTATATTGCAAGTTAACTTTGTCTTTTCAAAAACATCTGACATCTCAAGTTATATCACTCGAAATTTATTCACAAACAATGAGATTTAAACAGCAAGTATTATCTAACTTCACTAATCCAACAAAAACGCAAATCAGCAAATTACATATAGCTGCGTTAATAAGTCATCGAAGCATTGAAAAAGTGAAATATGTACGTAGCCTTTTTATCTAAACAGTTTACTTACATTCTGGGGCTACTCAACAATTACAAATGATCAGCCAACTCATCTCTACCAACGCGCTGCAAAAACTGAAATCATAATTATTTAACGTCTTTACCTTACCTGCGTGAAGACTTCTGGTTCCAAGTTCAACAATATTGACGTACCTAAATTAATCAAACACTTGGTGGCTTCATACAGCACACCACAAAAAACTGCCTATTCCATCGTCTTTCGCTCACCGACCGCTACCTACAACTGCGCGCCAAGCGCTCTTTTACTCCAACACTATAATAATCTCAGACCAAAAGCAGAATCTCTGGGTCTGCGGTCTTACACATTTAGCGATGTAAAGCCTATCAAAGACATACATTGTTTATAAAATCATATTCGGGTGCCACTTACAAATGTGCCCCAGTATATTCCTTTCAAGGGCAATGTGCTTGCAACCCAAAAACAACGTAGTCGAATTACAGGTTATTCTATTAATTTTCACGTTATTTTCATGTTATTTTACGATCGCTGTAGAAAAAAACGAAGCTGAAATGAGGGTCATTTGTCGTGTTGTGTTAGATATTTAATTTATTTCCAGTGTCACCATAATACAATTGGCTCTGAGCACTATGGGACTTATCATCTGAGGTCATCAGTCCCCTAGAACTTAGAACTTCTTAAACCCAACTAACCTAAGGACATCACACACATCCATGCTCGAGGCAGGATTCGAACCTACGACCGTAGCGGTCGCGCGATTCCAGACTGAAGCGCCTAGAACCGCTCGGCCACACCGGCCGGCCTAATATAATTCGCTGCTATCCCCGAACGGGAGAAGGATGATAAACACGTACACAGGTTTCATTCAGCCTATTTTCCTCATACCACCATAAACAAGGGAAGGCTGGGAAGATGTGTAGAAACTTGCAGAGGCAAATGTTGGTCTGTGTTTAGATACTGCAGCAGCCTTTCTGCAGAGACGTTGCGGCGAAACAGCGCCACAAGAGCTTGCGGTCAGCGAGGCATTAAGGGCATTCCACAGGGGCCTGTACTGTCCGCGACACGTTGTGGGTAGCGCGCTAGCTGTAAGGTATCTTGACGCCAGGCCCTGAGCTATGCTAATGGTCTGTGCTACTACAGTCTGGCCGGCAAACACTGTACGGAAACATATTTACAGTCGGCACACTTTCCAGGTTTCAGTAGTTATTCCCTGACACCTGGGTTACGTTTAATCGTAAAAAGAACAGCATAGCGGAATTCATTACGCTGTAGAGTGCACTACGCTAAACAGCATTCATACGCTACACAATATTTAGCAAATTTAATTTGGTGTAGTTTTAAACTGTTGTACGCTTACACGAATCCCTCGAATTTATTTAAATAACCTGCTGATTTCTACAAACAGCTAATTACATTACTGGCCATTAAAATTGCTACACCATGAAGATGACGTGCTACAGACGCAGAATTTAACCGACAGGAAGAACATCCTGTGATATACAAATGATTAGCTTTTCAGAGCATTCACACAAGATAAGCGCCGGTGGCGACACCTACAACGTGATGATATGAGGAAAGTTTCCAACCGATTTCTCATACACAAACAGCAGTTGACCGGCATTGCCTGGTGAAACGTTGTTGTGATGCCTCGTGTAAGGAGGAGAAATGCGTACCATCACGTTTCCGACTTTGATAAAGGTCGGATTGTAGCCTATCGCGATTGCGGTTTATCGTATCACGACATTGCTGCTCGTGTTGGTCGAGATCCAATGACTGTTAGCAGAATATGGAAGCGGTGGGTTCAGGAAGGTAATACGGAACGCAGTGCTGGATCCCAGCGGCCTCGTATCACTAGCAGTCGAGATGACAGGCATCTTATCCGCATGGCTGTAACGGATCGTACAGCCACGTCTCGATCCCTGAGTCAACAGATGGGGACGTTTACAATACAACAACCATCTGCACGAACAGTTCGAGGACGTTTGCAGCAGCATGGACTATCAGCGTGGAGACCATGGCTGCGGTTACCTTTGACGCTGCATCACAGACATGAGCGCCTGCGATGGTGTACTCAACGACGAACCTGGCTGCACGAATGGCAAAAGCGTCATTTTTTCGGATGAGCCGCGCGGGATTAGCAGAGAGGTCTAAGGCGCTGCAAACATGGACTTTGCGGCTGATCCCGGCGGAGGTTCGAGTCCTCCCTCGGGCATGGGTTTGTGTGTTTGTCCTTAGGATAATTTTGGTTAAGTAGTGTGTAAGCTTAGGTATTGATGACCTCAGCAGTTAAGTCCCATAAGATTTCACACACATTTGAACATTTTTTTCGGATGAATCCAGGTTCTGTTTACAGCATCATGATGGTCGCATCCGTGTTTGGCGACATCGCTGTGAACGCACATTGGAAGCGTGTATCCGTCATCGCCATACTGGCGTAACACCCGGCGTGATGGTATGGGGTGCCATTGGTTACACGTCTCGGTCACATCTTGTTCGCATTGAAGGCACTTTGAACAGTGGACGTTACATTTCAGATGTGTTACGACCCGTGGCTCTAACCCTCATTCGATCCCTGCGAAACCCTACATTTCAGAAGGATAATGCACGACCGCATGTTGCAGGTCCTGTACGGGCCTTTCTGGATACAGAAAATGTCCGACTGCTGCCCTGATCTCATCACCAATTTAAAACGTCTGGTCAATGGTGCCCGAGCAACTGGCTCGTCACAATACGCCAGTCACTACTCTTGATGAACTGTGGTATCGTGTCGAAGCTGCATGGGCAGCTGTACCTGTACACGCCATCCAAGCTCTGTTTGACTCAATGTCCAGGCCAACTAAGGCCGTTATTACGGCCAGAAGTGGTTGTTCTAGGTACTGATTGCTCAGGCTCTCTGCACCCAAATTGCGTGAAAATGTAATCACTTGTCAGTTCTAGTTTAATATATTTGTCCAATGAATACCCGTTTATCATCTGCATTTATTCTTGGTGTAGCAATTTTAAAGGCCAGTAGTGTAGTTTGAATTGTATATGTGTAAATATTGTAAGTAATTTTTTTGAGATGCATGTGAAGCATATGTGACCATGAAGGTATTCGCGGCCTGTCAGTGCAATAACATCTTCAAAGGTTTCTTGTCGCGTAACATCGTAACAGGGCAATGGGTCTTTGTGGGACCACAGAAGAAGAGAATAGAAGGATTTTAGATGTGGTGCTATAGAGCGATGTTAAACACTAAGTGAACTGGTGAGCAGATTTCCTCAGGAATCGGAGAAGAAAGGAGCATGTGGGAAGTAGAACAGAACAGTATGGAAAAGAATCCACTGCCTCCCAAGATCTGAGACGATGTAGATAGTATGACCTCTCTGTAACATTTTCATTGTGTTTTTGCTTTAAAACATAGGTCTAGCTCATTTTTTCTTGCATCACTTGCTTACTCCTTTACGCCTTTCCTGTCTGCACGAAAAGCAGAAGGTGATAGTTTTGTACAATTTAGATTAATGATGTACGATTCACATTACTATTGTTGACTTTTACTAATATTTCCTGTCCTAACAGTGTTTTTTAAACTTTTCCACAGCCTTACAACGGAGAGCGCAAATGAAGTTGGTGCTACTGGTACGGTGGTGCTCTTGACCGGCCGCCATCTGCTGCTGCCATAAATGCGTATTGTATGATCAGTATCAGAACCTCTTAAAGAAATCATTGCTATGCAACGCAAATACTGGCGTTGAGATGCTTATATTTTTTTTCACGGTCACTCATAACTCCGTTGGTAATGGACCAATAATCATTGACAGTGCCGATTTTACCGCCACTCCCGTGATTAAGATACACTATGTGACCGAAAGGATGCGGAAACCTGGCTGAAAATGACTAACAAGTCGGCAATGCTCGAATTCAGTATGGTGTTATCCTTAGCCTTGATGACAACTTCCGCTCTCGCAGGTATTCGTTCAGTCAGGTGGTGGAAGGTTTCTTGGGGAATGGCAGCCCATTCTTCACGGAGTGCTGCACTGAGGAGAGATATCGATGTTGGCCGAGGAGGCCTGGTACGAAGTCGGCATTGCAAAACATCCCAGACCTATTCTATAGGATTCAGGTCAGGACTCTGTGCAGGCCAGTCCATTACAGGAATATGTAATGGCCTGCGAAGTGTCACATCAGAGGAATAAATGTCAGGTGCAGCCCTTCTACCACACATCCCGAGGATGATTGGCAGAATCGGCTATACATTGTGCAATCACGGCGTAAACGCTATTTACAGTTCGACTAAGACGATCAAAGAGTATCGCAGAACGGTAAGGGGCAGGAGGTCCCCACCCACAAAATCTACTTCTACATCTACATCTACGTGATTACTCTGTTATCCACAATTAAGTGCATAGAAGAGGGTTCAATGAACCACCTTCAAGCTGTCTCTCTACCGTTCCACTCTCGAATGGCACACGGGAAATACAACACTTACATTTTTCTGTGCGAACCATGATTTCTCGTACTTTATCGTGATGATCACTTCTCCCTATGTAGGTGCATGCCAACAGAATGTTTTCGCAATCGGAGGAGAAAAGTGGTGATTGAAATTTCATGAGAAGATCCTGTCGCAACGAAAAACGCCTTTGTTTTAATGATTGCCACTCTAATTCACGTATCATGTCTGTGGCACTATCTCCCCTATTTCGCGATAATACATAACGAGTAGCCCTACTTTGAACTTTTTCAATATCATCCGTCAGTCCCACCTGATACGGATCCCATACTGCACATCAATACTCCAGAATAGGGTGGACAAGTATAGTGTAGGCAGTCTCTTTAGTAGATCTGTTGCACCTTGCAAGTGTTCTGCCAATGAATCGCAGTCTTTGCTTTGCTCTACCCACAACATTATCTATGTGATCGTATGAACTTAGCTTATTTGTAATTGCAGTTGTATTTAGTGGAATTTACAGCCTTCAGATTTGTGTCACTTATCGCGTAATCGAAATCCAGCGGATTTCTTTTAGTACTCATGTGAATAACTTCACACTTTTCTTTATTCAAGGTCAATTGCCACTTTTCACACCACACAGATATCTTATCTAAATCATTTTGCAATTCGTTTTGGTCATCTGATGACTTTACAAGACGGTAAATCATCTGCAAATAATCTAAGAGGACTACTCAGATTGTCTCCTAAGCGGTTAATATACACTCCTGGAAATGGAAAAAAGAACACATTGAAACCGGTGTGTCAGACCCACCATACTTGCTCCGGACACTGCGAGAGGGCTGTACAAGCAATGATCACACGCACGGCACAGCGGACACACCAGGAACCGCGGTGTTGGCCGTCGAATGGCGCTAGCTGCGCAGCATTTGTGCACCGCCGCCGTCAGTGTCAGCCAGTTTGCCGTGGCATACGGAGCTCCATCGCAGTCTTTAACACTGGTAGCATGCCGCGACAGCGTGGACGTGAACCGTATGTGCAGTTGACGGACTTTGAGCGAGGGCGTATAGTAGGCATGCGGGAGGCCCGGTGGACGTACCGCCGAATTGCTCAACACGTGGGGCGTGAGGTCTCCACAGTACATCGATGTTGTCGCCAGTGGTCGGCGGAAGGTGCACGTGCCCGTCGACCTGGGACCGGACCGCAGCAACGTACGGATGCACGCCAAGACCGTAGGATCCTACGCAGTGCCATAGGGGACCGCACCGCCACTTCCCAGCAAATTAGGGACACTGTTGCTCCTGGGGTATCGGCGAGGACCATTCGCAACCGTCTCCATGCAGCTGGGCTACGGTCCCGCACACCGTTAGGCCGTCTTCCGCTCACGTCCCAACATCGTGCAGCCCGCCTCCAGTGGTGTCGCGACAGGCGTGAATGGAGGGACGAATGGAGACGTGTCGTCTTCAGCGATGAGAGTCGCTTCTGCCTTGGTGCCAATGATGGTCGTATGCGTGTTTGGCGCCGTGCAGGTGAGCGCCACAATCAGGACTGCATACGACCGAGGCACACAGGGCCAACACCCGGCATCATGGTGTGGGGAGCGATCTCCTACACTGGCCGTACACCACTGGTGATCGTCGAGGGGACACTGAATAGTGCACGGTACATCCAAACCGTCATCGAACCCATCGTTCTACCATTCCTAGACCGGCAAGGGAACTTGCTGTTCCAACAGGACAATGCACGTCCGCATGTATCCCGTGCCACCCAACGTGCTCTAGAAGGTGTAAGTCAACTACCCTGGCCAGCAAGATCTCCGGATCTGTCCCCCATTGAGCATGTTTGGGACTGGATGAAGCGTCGTCTCACGCGGTCTGCACGTCCAGCACGAACGCTGGTCCAACTGAGGCGCCAGGTGGAAATGGCATGGCAAGCCGTTCCACAGGACTACATCCAGCATCTCTACGATCGTCTCCATGGGAGAATAGCAGCCTGCATTGCTGCGAAAGGTGGATATACACTGTACTAGTGCCGACATTGTGCATGCTCTGTTGCCTGTGTCTATGTGCCTGTGGTTCTGTCAGTGTGATCATGTGATGTATCTGACCCCAGGAATGTGTCAATAAAGTTTCCCCTTCCTGGGAAAATGAATTCACGGTGTTCTTATTTCAATTTCCAGGAGTGTAGATCAGGAACAACAGAGGGCCTATAACACTTCCTTGGGGGACGCCGGATATTACTTCTGTTTTACTCTATGTCTTTCCATCTATCACTACGAACTGTGATTTTTTCTGACAGGAAAACACGAATCCAGTCGTACAACTGAGGCGATATTCCATAGGCACACAGTGTGGTTGGAAGACGCTTGTGAGGAACGGTGTCGAAAGCGTTCTGTAAATCTATAAATATGGAATCAATTTGACATCCCCAGTCCCCTGTCGATAGCACTCATTACCTCATGACTATAAAGGGCTAGTTTTGTTTCACAAGAACAATGTTTCCTTAATCCGTGCTGACTTTGTGTCAATGAATTGTTTTCTTTGAGGTAATTCGTAATGTTCGAACACAGTGTATGTTGCAAAACCCTACTGCAAATTGACGTTAGCGATATGGGCCGGTAATTCAGCAGATTTCTCCTGTTTCCCTTTTTGGGTATTGGTGTGACTTGAGCAACTTTCGAATCTTCAGGTATGGAATTTGCTGTGAGCGAGGGGTTTTATACAATTGCTAAGTATGGAGCTATTGCATCAGCATACTCTGAAAGGAACCTGACTGGTATAAAATCTGGATCGGAGGCCTTGCCTTTATTAAGTGACTTAAGATGCTTTGCTATACCGAGGATATCTACTTCTATGTTTCTCATCTTTGTAGTTGTTCTTGATTGGAATTCAGGATTATTTACTTCGTCTTCTTTGGTGAAGGAGTTTCGAAAAACTGTATTTAATAACTCTGCTTTAGTGGCACTGTCATCAGTAACTTCACCGTTGTTTTCGCGCAGTGAAGGTATTGACTGCGTCTTGCCACTCGTGTGCTTTATATACGAGGGTTGGAACTTAAATAGTGGCAACTATTTATTCACAACCGATACAAAAGAGTTACATTTCTGCACCTGTTACCGTCCTTCAAAGTAGTTACCAGTGTTGTGTAGAACCCGTTGATAGCGATGTGGAACGCGTAGTATACCGTTAGAAGAGCCTGTTCTGTTGATGGTGCGAATGGAGCGGTCTACTGCCTGTCGAATCTCTGGAACAGTTCTGAAGCGAATGCCTAAATTTAGCTGCGTGTCCCTTTGTACCATCTGGTTTTAGTGCTAATTACATTGAGGTGAACATTTTGCACGCCGTTTCAAACGCCCAAGAGCTATTAGAATTTACTAGGAGGTGATTGCATTCAGTTCAAATTTTTTTATAGAAAAATTTCATTGTGGTTAATTTCAGTATCTAAGGTGTAAATCTGATCAGTCACCACACACACTATATTGCTATTTTACGTCTATGTTTTAGAGCGAGGTGGTGTCTCAGTTCCAGGTCAAGCACTGAAGCGTGCCGATTAGCCGGTGGCGTCGAGATTGAACCTTATTCCCTTTAATTTCTTTTTATATTTTTCATTGTATTACCTTCTATATATTTTGTCAAGGAACTTGGGCTGTCATGAATGAAGTTAACCAATGTTTGCCCAGTCTTTCGACCCCCAAGACAACCATGCGGCAGCGGTGTTTCAAAATGGTAGAAAGACCGTTGTTGTCTTTCGGAGTCGGGCTAACTAAATGACCATCATTCGTGGTACGCCAATTTATTTTGGGGTGCCCTTTCTTTCGTTTTGCTATAGTCTATTCTTTTGGTGTATTTGAAGGTGCGCTAGGTGGCGCGATGGAGGCTAAGGTGCTGATGGAGGTCGGGTGCCTGAAGAAAGAACAGCTGAGATATAAACCAGGTATACGCAGTAAACTGGAAGAACGGGACGTGGCAGAGCTGTGCCCTCGGCTGCGAGATGCGGCCGCGTGTCTCGTACAGGTAACTGCGGCACGAAATGGCCAGGTGAGTACCGCAGTTGAACACTGCACCGCTTCTCTCTCGTATGTAGAAAACAATATTGCCTTCTCAGATGGTAGTCACTCCTCTCAAGGGGCACGTATATAGGGTACAGGTGTAGACCATGCACTGGTTCCATCGGGTTGAGGATATGAGCCTTATAATTACGAATCCGCAACAGAAGCTAGCTCTAGGTGAGTTGCAGGCCGAGGTGATGCAATTTCAAATGAAATTAAGTGCATCAGAATGGGGCAAAAACCCATGGGAGGACGAAGAAGGCTCTTTGTTGTTAGAGACTACCGCGGCTTACACGAAGAGCTTACACAAAGAGCTTTCTTGAAATCAGTCGTCGGTTTTATACAGCCAGTATTCAGAACCTGATGCTGAAATATTAATGAAAGATCTCCACGTTTACACCCAATCAAAATTATGGACAACAATATAATATTCATGAAGCTTGTTCGTACTGCATATCAGACTTCATATGTCCTCAGACACAACTTGGCAGTTGATGGCATGAAGATTATGAGGGAGTAGTATTAGCCTGCCGTACTGTCTTCCTTTGCAGTGCAGCCTACAGGCTAGGAGCAAGCAACGGTTTCCACCCCTTCCATATAGGCTGGACAGAGAGAGGGGATGGAACTGAAAGAGGGGAAGGAGGAGATGGAATGGGAGACAGGGAAAAGTAGATGGTTAGTGATGGGGGAAAGGAAGGATGGTCAGAGAGAGGGGGAATGAGGAGCTGGTCAGAGAGGGAGAGCTGGTGCCAAACATTGAGGACGTGGGGAGAAGTAGAGGGAGGAGATGTGTGAAATACATGTGTCAAATTCCTCCCCACCCCTACATTCACCTCTCTCTCTCTCTCTGTCCATCGACTGCCTATCCTCTATCTCACTATCTGCATTGTGCAGTGATGTGAGTGGCGTACCTAGCTTCTGCTGTATACGTTGCCCAGTAAGGCAGATGGGTAGGATAGATTAATAATGGTGTACTTCATCAACAATAAGGCATATCAATGAACACAGTCAGTATATTATCACAGCTGGCATTGTGTGTTGTGTACGGCTGTGCTATGCTGCTCTCTCCTCAGTGACCCCAAATCTTTACAAGAGTACAGTTACTCCAAGATGGACAGAGAGATGGGAAGGAGAGTATTGGATGGGGAGAGAGGGAGAGGAGGACATGGACAGAGAGGGGGGAGGAGTGGGAGATGCTGGAGGCAGGTGGAAGTTGTAGTGGGGAAGTGGGCAGTTGTTAAGGGAAGACAGGAAGATGTGGATGGGAAGAGGGTAGAAGGTTATAGGTATGGAGTAATATGTGGTTGGAGAGATAGGATGGAAGAGATGGTCAAAGAAAGGCAGGAGGAGGGGAGAGAAATACAGAATGGGGGGAGGAGATGGGGATACAGGGATAGGAGGTTGAGTTAAAGAGAGATGCTTGGAGGAAAAGCTGGTTAGGTAGGAGGAAGAGACAAGTTCAATACAAGTATCAAACACATATGCGAATGGAGGTGGGGGAAAAGCAGGCTAGTTTCCAGAATATAGTGTAATTGTGTTACTTTTGTATCTTCCTGCATATTTCTTCTTCTTTAAAAAGTCAATTGAGGATAGGTGTCACTTTGGCGATGAATCAACAGGTACATTATCTTTGGAACTACTCAAACTTTTGATTTAGAGGAATTTTGCAAGAAACCATATCATCACAATCCAATGTCAGAAAAGTTTTAGAAAATACATTAAAAATCTAGAACTAAACTATTTACAAAATTCGTATGTTATTTTAAAGAGGTAAGTCTCTGTTAGTATAGTTTGTAAAAAAATGCAAAAGGAAATTTGTCATATCTAGATATATCACCTGGTAAAGATAACATTCTAGTCAAATGTAGTTTCATCTATCCTGCTATAATGTGCTGACTGCTTTCTTCAGGAATTCAAAATTATTTCGATGAAGGTGTTGTAACCTACAGCAGTTTTTATGCCCCATTAAACAAATAAAATAATGAGCAACTTCAGTAGAAAACGCTCTATATGGCTCATGGTTCTTTTTTGAGGTTTGCGTAGTGTCCACAGTCACCCAAGCTATTTCAGCCTATTATTCCTTCCCGGACTGCATTTCCTTCTCCATGTCCCTCCCTACCCATCCCCACTCCTTCCCCTCAGCCCCCTTCTTCCCCTCTGCCCCCTCCTACCCTCTCTCAGTGTTCTTACTTATGTCGACCTCCTGGTCCCCTGTATCCCCTGTAGTTCTGTTCCTCATGCCTTTTTCTTTTGCATCCTTCCTTTTTGACGTTTTTGGTCCCCCTTTGCGGCTTGACCTCCACTTCTAAATTGTCTCCCCGAAGCCATTTGGGGAAGGAATTCCTCTGTAGTGTCTATGACATGGATTCCACTTGCCTCTTCCACTTTGGGATTCCACTTTGGGTACGGGTTCCCTAAATGCAGTGGAAGTGAGGCACAATGATGTTATTCCGAGCTGTTCCCCTTGCGACGTCAGCCGCATAACGGTACTTAAGCATAGGAGGTATGTACGTCACGCTGATTGCATGTTACACACTTTTCCATTGTTTTGACGGTTATTTCACAGTCACAGAGATACCTGTACCTTGGGTAACTAACTGATTAAATGATGATTATGTCTTCTGTAGCGAGCCACCGAAGACCGCAGAACCCTTGTACCAAAATATTTAGAAAATTCCTTACAATAACTTTTGAAACTTTATGGTCACAATTGTAATTAGGACCATAGTTGTGTATTGAACTGGGGACCTAGGATCGACGAAGAGGCTTCCTCCCTGGCGTAGCCCTCAGTGGTTGACAATCACACATCAGGCTACAGCAGTTCACTCACCCCACCGCCACCCCACACCGAACCCAGGGTTATTGTGCGGCTCGGCCCCCAGTGGACCCCCCCCCCCCCACCCCCCCCCCCCGTGGGAATGTCTCGCACCAGGCGAGTGTAACCCCAATGTTTGCGTGGTAGAGTAGTGGTGGTGTACGCGTACGTGGAGAAATCGCCTTAAAAACCATCCACAGGCTGGCCGGCACACCGCACCTCGACACTAATGCACCAGGCGGATTCGTGCCGGGGACCAGACGCATTCCCGCCCGGAAAGCAGTGCGTTAGACCGACGGCTATCCGCGCGGGATAAATAGCTTTTACTTGTGTCCGTGTTATAGTAAATACAAACCTGGGAATGTGAAATGCCAACCTAAATGTGCTACTGAGCTGAAAGCCACATCACTCACATGAAATTCAAAAGAATCCTGTGTGTGTGTGAAAACCGATCTCATTTATAAGCAAACCAATAATTTCACGCTCTGTAGACTTGACCAGTGCTAACTGTTTGAAACAAACGTAGCTTATAAAAAAACTCTAATGACCACCTGCTCCAGAATGAAACCTGAAACACACTAAAATTTATGCACTGTCGTATGGCCCTCGTAAAATAAAGAAACTGACAGAACCTACAATGCACAAAAGAAACGAAACAATCACGTATAATGAATATCACCTGCAAAATGAAGTGCTGGCAGAAACAGCAACACAGAAAGACTCCGCCGGCCGGTGTGGCCGAGCGGTTCTAGGCGCTTCAGTCTGGAACCGCCCGACCGCTCCGGTCGCAGGTTCGAATCCTGCCTCGGGCATGGATGTGTGTGATGTCCTTAGGTTAGTTAGGTTTAAACAGTTCTAAGTCTAGGGGACTGATGACCTCACAAAATAAGTCCCATAGTGCTCAGAGCCATTTTGAACAGAAAGACTCCACAACAGTTATTTAAGAAAAATACTGCTAAAAACTAACCACAGTTGGTGTAGGGAAATTTGGTTCATAATTTTGACACAGAATGCCAATGAAACACATGACTCAAACTTAAAGTTCTGAAATTTCAGCTAGGAAGGAACATATCATAAAGAAAAGAAAACCAGTTATATACTCTAATATGAAAATTCATTCAATCTAGTAACTTCCATGATATGTTAAAATTAACTCAGAATGACAATCAATAGAATAATTATCAAAAGCTCGACTGTGACAGGGGTGAAGCGGACCAACAATACAAGTCCAAAAAATAAAAATAAGCTTTTTATCTCATGAAATAATACCTTGTTCTTCATTTCAAAATGTTTTTTTTTATGTCCGTATATTATCCATCCATTGTTCTGAGTCATCATTAATCCTCGTAATAAATCAGTAACTCACATAGTCCTAAAAGTGCGTCGATTCATTACACTGTACACTCAACGAAACCCTGCCTGCTGCACACCGCAGCCATCCTACTGACTGTCAAAGATTCTGCGACTACACGGTGCTGCCATCACAGACACAGATAATGTTCCCTAACAGCTGTTTCTCTGACCACAATTCTTCAAATATATCATTTTCCTTTACAAATATTAACACATCCAATAACATCATCAAAAATAGCCGGCTTACACCTGTATTTTTCTTTGAGTGATTTAAACACATGAGGTCCCATCTCGGAAATTGCTGAATTCACTGAAATGCTTTTTTCCCACTGATTACCAAAGTAACTCACTCGACGACGGATATTTCCGATGTTACGTTTCGCTTCGCATTTACTTTATATAAGCTTAGAAAAGGCCCTTTTTATGCGAAACTCGTCATTTAAGCCGTAAGAAGTGTGGAGTTTAAGCAAAATCGCTTACAAACAACCTCGTAGAAGTTCTGGAATTAATGTATAATATAGATATCTACAACGTCTCTCGGCGTGTCAAATAACCGTAATTGTAATTACGGACGGAGCTACGTTTTTTTCCTTGAGTATGCGGGACTTTCACCTCCAGGAAAACCTGCTTCTTGAGAAATGTCAGGTTCAGTCAGTGCTTTGTTCAGTGTGTAAGGCAACGAGGTGGTTACAGTTTGCAAGAAATTGCGATCTCGGGCTGTCCTTTGATCATACAAAACCCGGCGTGGCCGTTGACTTGGGAGAGGGAGGGAGGCACCGCCCAGTCAGAGACATCTGCAGCCCTAGGCCGGCAGAAGGCAGCTATAATTAGGCGATTTTGTTTTCTTCGAAGGAGCCGTCGCAGAATGGGTGTCACTGCCTTCCCCGGTCCTCCCCCTCCCCCCTCCACGCCCCCTCTTCCTCCCCCACCCCCCACCATCGTCAAGAGGAAACAGATTTTGAATGAACTGAGAAGCTGTAGCAAGGGGCTATGGTGCGAAATGGCGAGTTTTGAATTACGAAGTGAGCTACCTGATATAAAGAAGTTAAAAAATTTCCGATTAAAAGACGTATATTTATTGTAACGGCACTTCGTCAACACTCCATGTGACTTACGTTCGTTAACGATATGTCTGCGAACAGAACGAGGCACGCATGCACATAAACATTACAGCTACTGTAATAATTATTAGACTCTATTTCCAAAAAAGTTAATTTCTCCAGTAATACAAACAGCCAACTCTCACGTTATCGTTGTGCAAACGCCCATAGCCTGTCAGAGTCCCTTTCAGAGGTTAACAAAGGAACGGCGCCTACTCGTCATCATCGGCTTCATCCAAAGTTAATTGTATGTGGAGGACATGCCCAGAAAAGAAAGTGGTAGAAGTGGAAGCTTCAGATGGCCAAGCGTTTACAAAAATTTAGCGTTTTTGCCGCGAGTCGTCGAGGCATGAGCCATTTGTGTTAACATGGTTTCCAAGCAGCGGTTGGTACAGTAGAAAGAGTACAGAACAGTAATCCGAGGGTCGTAGTGTCGCGCATCTACACAGAAACTTCTTTTTATTTTCAACTCTTACGTTAATCACAAAGCAAGTAAGCCTAAATATAAACAAAATAACCTACTCGTATACAGCACAATACATTATAACCATTTATAGAAAATTATCGCCAGCAGTCTACCTATACCTACAAGAGCAAACTGGTTCTTTTGTACCGAGGATCGAAAAAAACTATGGATGAGTATCTTAAAACAAGTATAGGAATATCGTCATTATTTCGTCAAAGTCTGGGAAACTTAACTCAGCCTCATACAAAAACTGTTTGATCTGATGGATCTGCGTGCAGGGAAGCAAATTATTTCCGTTACCTGACTCGTGGGGGAGCTAAAAATCGCCCTGTTTGTACGACGCGGTTTGTCAAGATCGACTGTCATCGTACAGTATTAAATTGACTCTCCACAAATCCATTTCGCTAGAGCCAACCAGCGAGCTCATCTTTTTATCAGCAGGTAAAAAATTTGATCAAAAAGTTTCAAAACTTCTCTTATCTCATGAGGAGAGAAAAAGATGTCACACCTCTGCATCAAAATACGTTCTGTTGTACATCTCTGGCTATCCTCGGCAGTATCTGGTGAAATGGTGCGTTACTCGTGATTTGTTGCCTAACTGTGCTATGAAAGCAAACCTTTTATGAGTGTAAACCAAATTGGTTTTTCTGTAGAAACCTGTAAAAAAATGGTTCAAATGGCTCTGAGCACTATGGGACTGAACTTCTGAGGTCATCAGTCCCCTAGAACTTAGAACTACTTAAATCTAACTAACCTAAGGACGTCACACATATCCATGCCCGAGGCAGGATTCAAACCTGCGACTGTGCAATCGCGCGGTTCCAGACTGTAGCGCCTAGAACCGCTTGGCCACCCCGGCCGGCCTCAAAGTACTGCTAACAGATATGCTTCTCAATATCCGACTAAACATATGACTTTCCTAGCAGACAAAAGGGTGGGATATGTAGTCTTCAAGCCATGCATGTGACTCGTAACTCGCGTATCGATACACAACATGATATCCATTTCAAATGGACGACTGTTATTAGTAAGCAAGTCAGAGGATGTTGTTTACTTTAAAGAGCATAATCATGAATAGGGTTGTGTCTGCTTGAAGTGCTGTACAGGTTGCTTCTTACCTACTAAACAACCTCTTTTTTTCGGAAAGGGTGTGTCCGACTTTGTTCCGATTAAAAGCATTTTACAGTAGTCAATAAGGCCGAACAGAATCGTGGAACTTACCTTGAGTGAATGTTGACAGAAAATTGAGAAATCGTACTCAACTTAGGAATTTCAAATGGGAACGTGGACAAAAAATTAATGCAGCTGAACAGAGCTTGCAAATCCGAACATCTTTCCGTCTAGCATTTTTCTTATATGTTTTATTTTTTGCGCCTTGTCACTGGTATCGTTAAAATACTCTTCCTAGGAACGAGGATTTGAACATCATTTGAGGGGAAAAAAGGAAGATGCGGTTTTTAACATTGCAGTGAGGGGAAAACCTTATCATTCATGTAACTCTGAATAAAAATACAAGGTGGTTATTGTACTGCCTGCCATCGGGTTCCCCTAAATGGCAGGCAGCACCGCATAACAGACACGCTATGAGGGAAACAAACCAACAGCCAAACAGGCGAAGACATCAGGTAAACACGCCGAAGATTCCAGTCGATTAATAGGAACCTTTCCTTGCAGATGTCGCCGCGACATATCCGGCCACGGATTCCTACGCCAGGTTTCTATTGGCCCCAGCTCACTATATAGGCCCGGCCGGTCGAAGGCAGACCACTCTTAGTCCGCTGCTAATGGCAACCGCTATAGCAGAGTCTCCAAGAAGATATCACCGAAGCTGCTGTACAGCACCGCCGATCGAAGTACCAGCCGACCGAGAGGAACCACATCTCCGGCTAGATCGACGGACGTCTACATCTATTGTACAGCCAGCTATTGTATTGTAGAAGAAGTTACGTTGGAGAATACAACAGTTATAACTAAACGTTCTATACTTGAGCCTGTGTCGACGGAAAACTAATGGGTGCCCAATTTTATAAAAATAATGTCCAGACTGTGCGCTGTCGGATTTGTGTTGTTAGTACTGTTAGTGTTGTGACTTGCCGTTCGGTGCCAGTGCTGGTATGGCGACATGGGTTGAAACACAAGCATCACTACAGCTGCAGACGTCAACACGGATCTGGTCATGGTGAGGAGTCCTTACTCGTAAATCTGTTATATCAAAACAGCAATAGTGCTGCTGATCTTCGAGAGTGTCGATCCATTAAAGGAATACGGAGAGGTGATCTTTCCGCACTGTGCTTGAAGATCGAATTAACTGGCGGTTTCGGAATTGCTCCTGGCAGAAGCCAACGGACAACTGAGCCATATATTGAAGAAGTTACTGTTTCTGGGCGATCTTCAATCAACACACCAGCTGTGTCACGACGCCTGAACGTTGCCTGGTTCATCGTTTGAAAGGGGCTATGAACAATTGTGAAATGGTATCTCTAGTGCTGTTGCAGGTTGTCATGGTACCAGATGATCATCACATTGAGCAGTGTTCGTAACCTGAAACATGAACATAGTATGCATTTGTTAAATGTTACCCCGTGATGTGGAAATTAAAGTGACGTACTATAAATGGTTTATTCGTTACTTCTCTTCCGCAAGTCCTTACAAATGTTTCCTCAATATTTCCTTGTTCTACGGTGAGTGATTTTTCATGGGTGCCCGCTGCAGCAGCGAAAGATTAATTATAACCGCCTTGACGTGCAATTCAAGACTTAAAATGAGTTACTAGGATTCTGAGCCGTGTGGGCTCCTATCGATAATTTTTTCGACGAGAGTTGTAATCTTTGACGAAGGCCACGCCGGGAGAGCTAGAGGGCATTCACGGAGGGCGCAATTTTGGTGAGGAGGAGAGCGTTCGCACCGCCGGAGGCAGTGGTGGAGTGACAGCTCAGTCAGATACCAGGAACTGAAAGGCAATACCGAGAGCAAGCGCGGCGATCCGGGGCCGCTTGTTGTGGTGTGTCTGCGGGAGTGGATTTTAGGCTGTTGGCCGCTCAGGATCGTATGCCACTTGTATGGATGACCGTCCGGTCCGTTTAGCGCTGTTGGCAAGCGGGATGCACTTAGCCCTTGTGAGACAAACTGAGGAGCTACTTGATTGAGAAGTAGCGGCTGTGGTCCCGTAAACTGATATACGGCGGGATAGCCGTGTGCTGACCACATGTCTCTCCATATCCGCAACCAGTGACGCCCGTGGGCTAAGGATGACACGGCGGCTGGTCGGAACCGTTGGACCTTCATGGCCTGTTTGGGAGGAGTTTGGTTTTGATGTGTGACTGAAGTAGAGAGTCACTGTTAAACATGCAATAGCAGCTTGTTCTATTGCATTATAGGAATCACTATAAATTTTAATAGTGATTTATTCCACTTATTTTTGTGTCTGGCAGAAGTTGTCAGTTTGGGTGAATGTGACGTAAAGGATATGAATGGTAGCATCTGCATATTTGGTGTATTGTAATTAACATTTGAACGTGATTTGAGGCCTAATTGCTGAGCATATGTTCTTAGTGTTTTTCTTCAGGTTCCATCGTGCTTAATAAGACCAAGTAATAGATATTTTCCTATACTATTTCGGAGAGCAAAGCAATTTCGATTTTTTGATACTCGTAATCTTAATATGTAAACTGAAAGTAGGAAAGGGCAACACTTGAAAATGTGCACCAAACTGGGATGCGAACCCAGCATCTCCTGGTTACTATGCATGTGCGTTAGTCGCTGCGCCAGCCGGGACACAGAGTCGTCGCTAATGCCCAGACTATCTCGGCTCGCCTCAAGGGCGACCCGCATTTCCATTGAGCGCCACCCATCCACAGCGCCTGTCCATTTCCTCCATGCTTGTTACTCTGATATTCTCGCAGTATATCAGACTTACTTGTGCATCTGCACATGTCCGGAAATATCCGAAATAACAGACACCACGCATTCATATAACTGATTCGCATAGATGGATCTACATTCTTCAGTGCGAGTGCACAAGTGCATCCGACCCCCTGCGGGAATCTGAGTAGCGAGCATCAAGGAAATGGACAGGGAGTGGTCGCTAGGAATGTGGGTCGGTGTAAGGCGTGCTGAGATAGTCCTTAGAGTGGCGCTAACGCTATCTCCCGAATGGCGCAGTGGTTATCACACCTGCCTAGTAAACGAGGAGGATCCCGGGTTCGAATCCCGGTCTGGTACACTATTTCTCTCGTCGCCGCTGATTCCACTAAATTCCCTAATGCAGCTGACGTCAGTAACCCCTTTCCTTTCCGTTCTCGTCCCTCCACCTTCAGTTTGTATGTAATGTATCAAAGCTGCGGAATCCACGTGGTGTCTGTTCTTTCGGACATTTCCAAAGAAACAGACATCACGCACTCTTATAATAGTAGTCTTAAGTACTATGTAGCTTTCTCGTACTGGGCAAATTGACTAGGACACTTTGTTGCCTGGAAAACTTTGTGTTCCTCTAGCTGTAAAAACCAACTGTGCAGTTTGAATCACATTTTGGAGTCATTATAGCCCACTGTGCAGCGGGCTGAACATCCATTTCATTAAGCACCTTAATTCACAAATGGCATTTGCCACTGAAGGGCTGTTATACAGCAATTTTTTACTTCACTGTGATTAACCAAATAAACATAAATTTTATTGCACAGCTGACTGTTGCTGCCCTGAAACTCCTATAGTTAGTTATTAAACGTCATTCAGTTATTTGATCTGAACTTAAATCTTTCTAATTAATTGTAATGTATTTCTTATAACAGTTTTAGAGGCCTTCTGGAAGCATAATGGAATTTTCTTAAAGAGAATGAACATTTCAAGGTTTAAATTATTTGTAGTCATTTATACTCAGCCATATTCAGTATCCAAAGCATTTTTTTTTAATTTGACATCTTTCTATCGTGCCTTGGTTTAAAAATTTAAAATGTTGTAACTTTGGTTCAAAAATTAACGTGTTGTGGCTCTGTTTATACTTGAAATGTAATTTCAGTTTCTGGTCTGTTGTAACGATTGACTGTAATTGCCCTTCTACCGATGCCTGTGGGTTCCGTTGGGTGACGTTGCTATGGCAAGTATCCTGACGGGCTGTGACGCGAGCCGTGCATAGCGACACATTTACCCGCCCTATGCCCTTCTCCGACCGACTGCTCCGTTCTGATGCCCGCACTGCGGACAGTCGAGATCAGCTGTACCGGGTGTCAATAGGGCTCGGAGCAGCAGGGAAACAGACAGCGATGGGAAGGCGGGGGTGACCGGCCGCAAACTTGCGGATTTACTTTCTGAATTCTCTGCACACCTTCGAGAATGGTGATGGTTTGATATGCTAGGAACAGGGTGCTCTCGATCCTTTACAAACAAAAATAAGGAATGCAGGGTAAAAGAAGTACTTACTGTAACATGGAAGTATTTGTATTCAAAGCAAACGGTTTGATAGCCGTAATGTTTTCTGTTCCACAACAAAAGGGCTGATTAAGCTTTTGCACAACGGGTAGGTCTAGCATGCAATGTGAAAGTGTTACACACTTTTTTGTTAACCTACAAGTTTCCATTACGGAAGTAACTGGCTCAATCCTTCCTTGGAATTCGTTAGGGAGGATCCGTCTTCTTTGCTGTGACATCACACTGAAATCAGGAACCACAGAAGGTAAGACAATATCAAATTACTTTCGCTTTGAAGTTTGGTTTTAAATTTATTTTTTTATACGCGTGTAAGAAGGAAAAGCCTTTTCGGCCAGATAAGAGGACGAGACAGGTAATAAATTGGTTTCCGCTTAATTTAATAGCACTGGAAACTCCGCCTTTAAGATTAAGCAGAAACTTATCGGTGACAGAGGTTTATTTTCTGTCACCGGAAGTTTCGATTAGCTGCTCGTTTATATTTACACTCCATGTGGATTCCAGAATTATTGTCTGTTCCAAGCGATTGCGAATCCTGTTGTTATTGCTAGATAGAGTAGGGAAATAGTCTTTGAAATTTTTCCAAATTCCTACAAATGTTCCTTAATTTTATTCTCGACGTTTTCGTCCGAAGTAAGATGAATTTCTACTATGAAGTCCTAAAGGGCATCAAAACAATTTGACTGGAATTTAGACCGATTTCCCAAACTGCGAGGTTTTTAATGAACAATTCGATACTATCTTGCACATAACACAGGGTTCTGTTTGGTACCTGACGTAATAAATTTAAACTGATAATTTTTAACAAAATATCTCTCAAATAAGCCACACTTGGAAGCCAGGCTTTGCCTAGGGAAACGTGTAGCTGGTGAGAGAAAGATAAACGTCATACAATATGAGAACAGTTCTGCCGTGATATAACCATCTCGCACCCGCTTAAGCCTATAAAAAATTTCAAATACTTAGGTCAGTATTACAAAAATTCGCGCCGCACCTGGTAGCCGCCCGGTCTTGGGCGCCTTGTCACGGTCAGTGCGGCTCCCCCCGACCGTGGTTCGAGTCCTTCTTCGGGCACGGGTGTGAGTGTTGTCCGTAGTGTAAGTTAGTTCAAGTTAGATTAAGTTGTGTGTAGGGTAAGGGAGCGATGACCTCAGCAGTTTGGTCTCATAAGACCTTACCACAAATTTCCAAAACAAAAATTTGCTAATTAGTAAGATGACAGTTCATAAAATTAACTATTTTCACTGCATCGTAAGTACAGATCTTTTTCACATGTACCTAACAATAAGTTGATTTAAGTATCACGAGCAGTGGTGGATACTGTAATGGTCGCCTAGTCGTAGATATTGCTAATTGCTATAATCGCACTATTTCACTCCCATTTACGGAGCTTGTTAGCACTTGATGTTAGGTTGGCACCATTACAATGCATTGTGTTGTGGTAATCGCTGCTACTTGCTGGATCGCTGCTGTGTCTCGATGCTGGTGCTGGCTCTAAATCTGGTTGTCTAGGGTTAAAAACATGAGGTCCCGTGTTTTTTATGTGCTTTTGATGATAAAGAACGAGCGAAACCAACAAATATGTAAACTTCAAATATTTATTACTCTGATGGCCATCTTAATTCCACTGTCCACCAAAGACCATGACACAACACAAAGTAGTACTTCCTTTACATGTTCTTTGCATTGTTTATTCACCTCAAACAATAACACACAAACACACTTTACCACAGTGACATTCCGACTGCGCCCCCGACCCTACTTGCTGCTGGTATTTATAACATTGTCAAAGAACTACTAAAAAGAGATATAGTTTGTAAGTCACATGTACATCTGTTATCATAATTTGTGCAGAAAAGTTATTAATTTGCATCGAGTGACTTAATTTAACATGTTATTAAAATGACAAACAGATTTGTTGACTTGACAGAATAATTCTTTGTTACAAAAAGGCCGTTTTTTAGAAGTTTGTCAATTGACTTCTCTAATTTGCATAAATAAGTAAACAACATGAATTATTGAGAATTACATTGTTTTTCGTCTAAAATAGGATTGATTACGCGAAAATTGAGTGAAAACGCTCCTAGTGAACAAATAGGTTTCACTGGATGATTTTTATTTAAGGAGATCCAAAATACCTAAGTTGGCCTCTATTTTTCGTACTTCATATTAATTATTTAAGATGAACTTAGTGTTTTTACATGATGACATTTGCTGTATCAGTGATCAAGTGATATTAACTTTTGTGTGGGTCAGTTATTCAGTATAATTTAATGGGTTGACTGTTTATGGAGACATGTTATGCAATCATTGTTAACATACAAAATAACTTTTCTATAATCATAAATACTCGTTAAACTGGTTGAATTTGGAGGGTATCGCATACTTCGGTAAAGTAAAGCCTTTAATATATTTCGTTACAATACTTAAGCAACCATCTTGTTTCTGCTGCTACAGCCATCACTTATTTTAAAATAAACTAGAGGGGAAGTAACGTATCGGTAAATACTGTGCGAAGTAAAAGACTGCTTGCAGACGGGCCACAGAGATTTAGTTTCGCGCTAACAAACGTGTAACGCACGGCGGGAGCGAATTGTCGAGCAGTCGAGCCAGGCGGGCGCGCGGACGGATTCGTGTTCCGGCGGGCCCCGGTGCGGCTCGACCGGCTGACAGCCATGGCTATGTTCTCGGGCGGGCCGCGAAAGCTTGATGTACACCTCTGGTTGTGACTGCCGCCGATCACACCCAGCTAGAGATTCTTGTTCAAAATTAGATTTTTTTTTTAATCTTTACAATCAGGATTTAGATACACTGATGGGAAGTAAGTCGCAACACCAAAATAAAAAATTATGGTAGAGTAATGAAATTCGGGGAACACAATTGTCTATATAACACAGTTAAATGATTAACAGTACAAGATTACAGTTTAAAGCAAGTGCGACCTAATACGTTGTAAATGTGAAATGGTGGTACATTAATGACCATGTAACCGTCAGAATGTTGAATGAAAGCATGCAAGCGTGCATGCAGTGTGTTGTAAACGTTCCGAATGTCAGTCTGTGGGATGGAGTTCCATGCCTGCTGCGCTTTGTGGCTCAGTACAGGGACGATTAACGATGGTTGTGGATGACGCTGGAGTTTACGCCCTATTGTTTCCCATATGTGCTCGATTGGAGACAGATCTGGTGATCGAGCAGCCCAAGGCAACCTGTCGGCACTCTGTAGAGTATCTTGGGCTACAACGGTAGTATTTAGGCGAGTGGCCGGCCGGAGTGGCCGAGCGGTTCTAGGCGCTACAGTCTGGAACCGCGCGACAGCTACGGTCGCAAGTTCGATTCCTGCCTCAGGCATGGATGTGTGTGATGTCCTTTGGTTAGTTAGGTTTAAGTAGTTCTAAGTTCTAGGGGACTGATGACCTCAGATGTTAAGTCCCATAGTGCTCAGAGCCATTTGAACCATTTTAGGCAAGCGTTATCCTGTTGGAAAACACCTCCTGGAATGCTGTTTATGAATGCCAACACAACAGGTCGAATCACCAGACTGACGTAGAGTTTAGCAGCCAGGGTGCATGGGATAACTTCGAGAGTACTCCTGCTGTCATAGGAAATCACATCCCAGACCGTAACTCCAGGTGTAGGTCCAGTGTATCACACGTAGACAGACTGGTTGCAGACCCCCAAATGGCCCCCTGCTAAACAACACATGACCCTCATTGGCATCGAGGGAGTAACACCTTTCATCAGAAATCACAACAGCCTTCAAAGTCGTCCTCCAATTAACTCTCACGTGACTTCACTGAACTCTCAAATGGCGGTGGTTTGGAGTCAGTGGAATTTCATCAGAAATCACAACAGCCTTCAAACTCGTGTTCCAATGAGCTCTCACGTGACATCACTGAACTCTCAAATGGCGGTGGTTTGGGGTCAGTGGAATGTATTCTACAGGGCGTCTGGTTCGGAGCTGTCCATCAAGTAAGAGATTTGCAACAGTTCATTGTCTCAGTTCCAATTGCTGCTCAAATTGGTGCTCAGAAGCAGTACGATGCGTCAGAGTCATATGCTGAACACAGTAGCCTTTCCTTTTGGTAGTGCCACATGGCCATCTCCGTCCTGGATTTCTAGTGACCGTACATTCTCATGACCACCACCGTCAGCCTCCTTGTACAGTGGCTACATTCCTGCCAAGTCTCTCTGCAGTACCGCAGATGGAACACCCAGTCTCTTGCACCCCTATTACATGACCGCGTCGAAACTCAGTGGCGTGCTGATAAATGCATATTTGTCACTTTAAAGACATTCATGACTAACATCAACTCACTACGTCCAATCTGAAAGGTAACTAACGCACACGACCGTTACAGGCTGTATTCAAATCAAACCTGATTTGCAACGTCATTGTAGCACTAGTAATGCCATTTTTATGCTACTGGTGCGAAATTTGAAAATACATCACGTTTCAGAAGTGGAAGCACTCCTGACAACTTTTGTTCATATCACGCAATTCCTCCTTGGTGTTGTGACTTTTTCCATAAACGTAGTTTCGTTATAAGTGATGCCTAAACTAATCCTTCAAAATAAATATTTGTTGAACTTCGTTATTTAATTGCGAGTGATGGTTGGAGCACTATTTCCATTCACTTGTTGCAACCTGGCCCTCCCACCCAGCAACTAATTACGGTGACTCCAAAGTGACAAACCTTATTTCAGTGCTAGCAGTGTGTGGTTTCGATCAGTGGACCTCTGAGGGGCGGCAACAACATGCTTCCTCTTCAATGGTAGCTACAGAGCGTGGTTATTTATTGGGGTAGGCTAATTAACTGCTCTTTAAAAAACAGCATTCACAGTTAAAAAGGTTCTGTTTATGTCTTGCTGTGTTTGGAGACACTACCATTCTTCCGATGTTTCAGTATAATAGCAGAGTGATAATGGAGCCAAGAAGTTTCATGGGTGCATCATGCCTCAAGCAGGAGCAGCTCCACTACGAGCAACAAATTCATCGCTAGTTTTTGGACAGATACTGTGTGTAACGTTGAGCGTGCTTATGCTATGCGTTGCACTGCCTGCTACTCATTACCACTGACATTTGGGAGATAACTCCAGCTCATGATATTTGGACTACGGCTCTCTGGTGTGTATGTGAGCGTTGACTTCTTGGAAACCAGTAATCCCATCTGTAACAAAGCATATAGAGCGCAAGCTCAAACTAATCATTAGGTTATCCGGTAACAGTATTTGAAACAAGTTAATAATAGTAAGGACAGACTCTTGTTGTCGAACAATTGCTCATTCGAACCATGTAACTACAAATTATGTTTAATATCCTGGATTGGGCCAATACTGGGATGATAGATAAAGCGATTAGTCCCATTCTGAGAGAGATGAATTAATCAGGTTGTCATATGGACGAGGGAACTGTAGGACAACCGGTACCCGAATCACTTGCAAGACTGTCTAATCCCATTATGCACTTGTTTAAATGAATTACGAATCTGTCGGTCACAGATCTCTGAAAAATGATGGATGTTTTATGGTTTACCATGCGTTTCAAGTCACATGCTCCTGGACGTGGGATTCCGCATCAGGTAATCCTCCAGCTGCTTCACGCTGTAACTAAAGGCTCATTAAGTAAGTGTGTCACTGAGGTACTACGCGACCAGGGAACGTTGCAGGATCTGTGAAAAAAAAATCATTCAAGAAGACTAACACCAAGGATTAGCAGTGACCTTATCAGTAAGCATTTTTTGGATGTTCAGTCCCGTGGCGAGTCCGTCCAACAATGTACTGAGGAAACTCGCACCGTTACCAGGAAGAAAGTTCCTATACAATGACATGGCCGTATGTGACATGGCCGTTCAAGTCTAGGATCATGGGAGAAATTAGATTACTCCCACGACTACAATTCGTGTAATTTTAACTGCACCTTTTTGTCTAGCAATTTATTCAAAATCTCATTTGGACGATCAACTACAGACCAAATATAAGGGGCGTTCAAAAAGAAACGAGCCGGAGTCTAGGATGCGCAAACCGGTAACAGGGCGGTAATATCGTGGCGTGTGTGACGAGGCGTGGTTCCGACGAGAGCGTGGAAGTTCATAGCCCCTCGCTAGAGGGCACGCGTGCACGTCACGTGACTACACAGAGCTAGCAGCAGCAAGTATGAATCCTCCAACGCTGCCAGTCGCATTGCAGACAGTGACATGGAGGCGTCAAGAGAAGAGCAAAGAGGTGTTGTTCGTTTTCTGGCAGCGGTAGGAGTAGGAGGAACGAACATTCATCGACGAATGTCACAAGTGTACGGCGAGCACTGCATGTTTCTTGCAAGGGTCAAAGCGTGGCACAAGCGCTTCATGGGAGGACCGGTGTCATTAGCCGATGATGCACGGTCTGGAGCACCACACTGCATTACCGATGATGTAACCCAGCTGGTGGATGCACTCATTACCCAAGACCGTCGAGTGACAGTGAAAGCCATAGCCACCGTGGTCGGATTGAGCTTCGGAATTGTTCACTCAATCATGAAGCAACGACTGCACATACGCAAAGTGTGTGCCCAATGGGTACCCCACAGTCTTCAACCACACCAGGAAGCCTGTCGAATGGCCCACTGTCTTGCTCATCTGGAACGTTGTGCTCGTGAAGGGAATATGTTCCTGGCACGAGTGGTGGCAGGAGATGGTTCATGGTGTCATCATTTCGAATCAGAAGCAAAACGACAAAGTCTCCAGTGGAAGCACCAGGGTCATCAAAACCAAAAAAAGCCAAGGCCATCCACATGAGTACAGGTAAGTTTACGCTGACGTTCTCCTTTGACCAAGATGGCACCCTTTTGATTCACTTCCTGCAGCACGGGACTACAGTGAATGACCAGCGTTACTCGCAAACCTTGACCACCCTTCGTCAAGCGATCAAATCAAAACGATCAGGCAATCTCACACGTGGGGTCATTCTGCTTCACAACAATACAAAGCCTCATACGGACAACACAGTCGCGGCAGTCCTGCAGAAAATCAAATGGGAGGTTTTCGGCCACCCTTCATACTGTCTGTACCTCTCTCCCTGTGATTACGCCATTTTTGGTCCCCTTGAAAAGTCTCTGAGGGACAAACGATTCGTCTCGGATGACGACGTCCAGCTGTACGTGCGGAACTGGTTAACATCGCAGGCCCGGGAATTTCATGGGACAGCCGTTCACCGCCTTGTGACACAATGGGACAAGTGTCTCAACAGCTAGGGTCAATACTTCTAACATACAGGTACTGGTTTCTGTAATTATGCCTCTGGCTCGTTTCTTTTTGAAAGCCCCTTATACATTACAACGCGAGTGCGTCTGGAAATTAGGCACATAGTATGTTGGGTAACAAACTGAATGGTACGGCGGCGGCTACGGATGGATGGTACTAGAAGTTTAAAAATCAAAAAACTTGTCTCTGAACTAAGTGATACAGGGACTTTGTCGTGCAGCAATGGATGAAGGCGAACTCTCGGAAATCGTCACTTAGAATGGCCTATAATGTGCGATGTGATATTTTTCTGTCATACATAGGAAAACAGCTACGACGAGCTTCATATTGCAATAGTGGTTAATGAATGTTGATGGGTTCGGTGTACAAGTGTTGTAAAAGTGAAGGCAGCCTGCAAAGTTTAAAAAATGGAGGTTCTTGTCTAATGTTTACGCTCAGTTATACGTGGTACAGTGTCTACAGAATTGATAGTTGTGACTGAAATGTTCTGTACAGTTAACTTCTAGTAAACGTTGCCTGTTAAATCACATTTGGTGAATGTAAATAGGAAGGCATACGAAAACATGTTTTTTTGTATTCCTGCTGTTTTTCGGTAGAAGAAGACTGGAAGTATTTCTGTATTTATTTGTCGCTTCCTGTTTTCCGTCGAGTTCAGCAAGAGTAATATTACGGTCGACGCGCAAATTGAAGTTCTCTCTCTCTAAAACTTCCTGGCTGTGGCGTGTCGTATTCAATTCCTGATGTCACTTCTCAGAAAAAGAAAAAAAGGAAAAGGGCTTAAAGTTTAGCACGCTAGAACACTGTTATTAACCGCATACCTTACATTACGTCTGTGTACAGCAAAAACGAAAAGTCTTGAAATTCGAAAATATATTATTGCGGTCACTACCTTAGTGGGCAGAAATGACATGACGTTACTGTTGTCAGGAAAACATAGGTCACTTCCTAATTAAAAAAAAAAAAAAAAAAAAAAAAAAAACGGGAATAACCTACAGCTAACTACTCCATTTATTCAGAACGGACCTTTACTCTCAGACAGATTTGGCAACTCAATGGATCTATCAAAGGATATTGAATAGTCACGTAGCATATTATTAGGTTACGTCATTAATAAAGAGAATCGATTAATGAATTTATTATATCTATACAACGAGCTCCACTTGGTCAATACCTAAAAACATAATAAAGCACTCAAATGTCACGACATACAGTTCAAACAGGAAGGAAGTCAGCAGTCAGTCGCAATTCAGTCTGTACTTTATTGCAGATCTTTATATTAGATTTCAGCTACATTATACCTACCATCAGTGTAAAAAATACAAAAATACAAATGATTCAGACATTGGATGGTGTGAAACGAAATCTTTATTACAACTATACAGAACTGGAGACTCCACAGTAAGTAACACAGCGTATGAAGTGAGTCATATAGACTCAACAGACTAGTAAATACAGATTATTTACACGGCCTTAGCATTTTCGTAACTTCATCCAAACTGAGGCTGTTGTTCAGAGACTAGGAGCAGTGTATAAGTCACGAAGGATGACCAAAGACTTCGATACCAATGATATCTGTGAATGGCTAGCGTTTCAAAGAAATTTTGCACTAAAATAAAAGTATACAAATAACAATTATAATAATATAGCAGTTTGCATAAAACACACTACAAGGCAGATTAAGAATTGTGTAATGACTCAGTGCAACCACTCACTGACGCTAGTGTGAAAGATGTGATTTAAAAATAATGTTAAAATAGTCCACATTGTATACATCCGCCATAGCTGTATATAAGCTGGCACACGGCCTGATTCACGCACGCATGAAACGACGCACGGGCGTTGTCGCACCGGCCGTTGTCGACGCCCGCACGCGGAAGCAACTTGTCGTGTTTCTGTACCTGTTGGTTGTGCAGTGCTTTCTTTAGGAATAAAACACTGCACACCTAGGGAGTCAGTGCCCCCTTCGCATGGGACAAGCCCGCGCTCGCAGAGGCCAAGGCTAGCTTTCCTTCCTCTATGTGCAAATCTCTTCGCCTTTATAGGCATTATGTCTGACACGCGTAAGCCGTCCCGCTCGTCCGAGGCTTCGAAGAAGAAGCAAGAACTCGACGCCAAGAGAGACACTGACTTGCATCACACTGGCAATGCAACGTCCAACCAATCCGAGCAAGATCCAAGTGAAAGCTTGAAGCTTCTTACCGACTTGATGCCAACGACTAATATGTGTTCTACGCCAACAGAAGAACTTCCTGGACTGCCGTGAGGAAAAAGACGGACGAGACAACCCCGAACTCGTCAGCTAGCGAAAACCGACACAAGAAGTCCCGCCCCATCGCCGATGAGGACGGATTCATTCCAGCCACGCGGACGGCTCCAGCCCGAAAGATTACGAGTGCTGCTCCTATATCAACAAACAACTCTTTCGCGGCTATGGACGCCGAACCAACTGACCAAAGTGACACCTTGGCTACCACGGCCCAGACTTCTAAAAAAGCACAGAAACCTCCTCCCATCATCATTGAATTCAACGAGGCGTATAAGATACTATTGCAAACTATTAAGGGCCTTCTTTGCAACCCTTTTCAATTCAGAACAGCTGGTAAAGACCTCTATAAGCTTCAAACCGCAAATACTACGGATTTTATGAAAGTTACAGAAGAAATCTCAAAAAGGCAATGGCGATTTTGTACCTATTCGCCTGACAAGCCCATCAAGAAAGTCATTCGAGGGTTTCCCTTCAGTTTCTCGTGTGATGATCTGAGGGAAGAACTGGAAGCCATCGGAATTGTTCCTAGGTCAATTTCCAGAGTGCAATCGCCTAGAACTCATAAAGACACCCCCCTCTTTATGGTAATGCTCACCAATACACCAGATAACCGAAAATTACTGACAATGAAGATCATAGCCAACACAGACGTCACAATTGAGGAGCCTCGGGGCAAACGTGGCCCCACCATCTGTTATCGATGCCAAGGCATTGGCCATGTAGCCAGACACTGTGCAATGCCCTTCAAGTGTGTGAAGTGCGGCCAAGAACACACTTCCAAAGATTGCCCTAAGAACAAAGACACTCCTCCCACATGTGTCCGTTGCAACAAAGCTCATCCTGCTAGCTACCTTGGCTGTGAAGTCATTAAAGCCTATAGGACGAGACAAAAGGCAACCACTCACCAGGGTCTCACTTATGCTGCTATTGCAGCTGCTAGGAGAAATACAAATGTAGCAATCACCAACACCAATAATGCTTCATCCTCTAAGGCCAATGCCTCCACTGCAGGCATACAGAGAATCAACCTACACCACCATAGGCGTACTCAGTTTACTCCCCATCGGCCAGCTCCACCTCCTCCGACCATTCCTGCATCTCACCAGCACATAATCAGTGCCGGACCGCCAACAACTCAGGCACAACACAACACCTCTTGCCAAGAGTTTAATCTGACCTCAGTCATGCAAGACATGACGAAAGCTATCACTGATACCCTTCAGGCTATCATGGCTACTAGTCTGCAACAGATTTCTGCTGCAGTTCAAGTTGCCCTACAGGCCATTCCACAGTCAACCTCCACCACCCAACATGGCAGCTAGATTTGGGCTAACTGTGTGCACATGGAACGCCAATGGAATTCACAGTCAAGTAGGAGAGTTCCGTCAATTCCTCCAAGATGAAAGAACCGACGTGTGCCTGGTCACCGAGACACACTTGAAACCCGACATCCAAGTACGAGTCGCCAACTACAGCTGTTTCCGGACGGACCGGCCGACTGCTGGTGGAGGAACAGCAGTATATGTAAGAAACTCCCTGATGCATCACCAACTGCCACTTCCAGCATTAGCCACAGTAGAAGCCACATCAGTTGCAGTCCAGACATCAAGAGGCCGCATACAATTCATTGCAGTGTACGCCCCCCCCCCCCCCTCCCCGTAGCCATCTAGAAGAAGCAGACTTTGAGGTGCTACTGTCACAACAAGGAAATCTTTTTCTTGAAACTTCCTGGCAGATTAAAACTGTGTGCACCGACCGAGACTCGAACTCGGGACCTTTGCCTTTCGTGGGCAAGTGCTCTACCACTTGCCCGCGAAAGGCAAAGGTCCCGAGTTCGAGTCTCGGTCGGTGCACACAGTTTTAATCTGCCAGGAAGTTTCATATCAGCGCACACTCCGCTGCAGAGTGAAAATCTCATTCTGGAAACATCCCCCAGGCTGTGGCTAAGCCATGTCTCCGCAGTATGCTTTCTTTCTGGAGTGCTAGTCCTGCATGGTTCGCAGGAGAGCTTCTGTAAAGTTTGGAAGGTAGGAGACGAGGTACTGGCAGAAGTAAAGCTGTGAGGAGCGGGCGTGAGTCGTGCTTCGGTAGCTCAGATGGTAGAGTACTTGCCCGCGAAAGGCAAAGGTCCCGAGTTCGAGTCTCGGTCGGTGCACACAGTTTTAATCTGCCAGGAAGTTACATATCAGCGCACACTCCGCTGCAGAGTGAAAATCTCATTCTGGAAATCTTTTTCTTGCTGGTGACCTTAATGCCAAAAGTACCAACTGGAATAACCGCATCACTAACATCAGCGGACGTCGTCTCCTGCGAGTTGCTGAAAGGAACCACGCCATCTTCGTGGGACCATACGACCCCACTTGTTTTCCGAATAGAGGCCAGAGCGACGTGTTGGATATAGCCATCATTAAGGGATTTCCCAATGGTGCTACTGCCACTACCAGAAGGGCCCTTACATCTGACCACGAACCTGTCATTTTTGATGTCGACCTCGTCGGCATCAATAAACCACCTAGACACTATCTTGATATTCGAGGAATCAGCTATGTATCGTCAACTGCTTGAAAGAGACCTCCTGGATGCACCAGACCCAGGGACAGCAGGAGCAGAAGCCACTCTATTATACCTAACATCTAAAGCACTAGACGCTGCAACAGAAGCCATACCTCCGAGACGGCCTCTACCACCAAAAACTCACCAACTGCCCCCACCTATCATAGCAGCCATCAGGGAAAAAAACCGAGCATTCAGAGAATGGCAGGCAACGCGCAATCCAGCCACAAAGCGCCTAGTAAATCGTCTACAACGAGAAATTAAGGCAGAAGTAGAAAAACACAGGAATCAAGTCTGGGCAGATAAGGTTGTACTGCTACAATTACAAGACCAATCGGCCTGGAAGATGACGAAGTCTCTACTAAGAAGTGGACAGAAGTTACCCCCACTACATGTGGGCAACCATATAATCAGCGAACCAGATGCAAAAGCAAATGCTTTGGCAGATGTATTTGCAAAAAACTTCACACCGATGAATGACCCTGCCGACGCTGACCACATTGGCCTAGTCAATGAGAGACTTCCAAGATTCCTCGCCAGTCGAGCCGAAGATGACCACATTCAACCGATCACGACAGCAGAAGTTACAAAACAGCTCGAAGAATTGAACGGAAAGAAGGCCGGAGGACCAGACCTTCTAACTAATGAGCTGTTGGAGCAATTACCACCTACTGCAGTACCAATAATAGCGGCCGCGTTCAATGAGATCCTGGCAACTGGCGACTTCCCCCTCACATGGAAACATGCAGAGATCGTCGCGATACCGAAGGCAGGAAAGGACCCTCGATCACCTGCTAGTTACAGGCCAATCAGTCTTTTACCTGCCATATCGACACTTTTTGAACGTTTATACATAAAGAGACTTCAATAGCATGTGGAAGCAGAACATCTGATACCAGACGTCCAGTTCGGCTTTCGCCAAGGCCTTTCCACCACCCAGCAGCTACTACGCCTAGTTGAGGAAGCATTCAGCGCCATGGAAAGGAAAGAATTCTTCGGGGCTGTATTTCTGGATGTTTCTCGTGCCTTTGATTGCGTGTGGCACGAGGGAGTCCTCTATAAACTCCTAGGTATAGGGGTCCCCGTGTCACACGCAACACACCTGAAGAGTTATCTAGAAAACCGGACTTTTCATTTCCGCACTCAAGACGGTATATAGTCCACCAGACCAATCAAAGCACGAGTACCTCAGGGCAGCGTTCTGGGACCACTGTTATACATCTTGTATACATCCGACCTACCATCGACGGCCAGAACACACCTGTCCTTATACGCCGATGATACAGCCATTTACTCCCGAAGTATGAATGCTGCACACATCCAGGCAAGACTGGAACAAGCATGTAATAAGCTGAGTGAATGGGCTACGAAATGGCGACTGTCTTTTAACGCCACAAAGACGCAGGCAATAGCAATCTGTAGAAGACCACTTCCACCTAACATCCAGCCCATTGAGATAAGGGGCACCCCAGTTACGTGGTCAAAACCAGCAAAATACTTGGGTGTGACCCTTGATAGGCGATTGACATGGCAACCTCATATAGAAGATATTCGAGAGAAAGCCAGGAGAAGAATGGTACAGCTCTATCCACTGTTAAATCCAGCGTCAACACTACCATCAAGATTGGGGGTGATATTGTACCTCACACTGGTGCGACCAATCTTAGACTACGCTGCTGTCGTGTGGGGCAATGCTGCTCCAACCCACATACAACGGCTACAAAGAATTCAGAATCGTGCTCTGAAAAGAGCACTACATCTTCCATACCGGTTCCCAACGAATGAGCTTCACCAACTCGCAGGGGTACCCTACTTGAAAGACCGATTTAGAACCAGTGCAAAAACCTTCTATGAAAACACGCAACAGTCAGATAACGAACTTGTACGACAACATGGACACAGGGTGCACTACCTTGCTTCCACTAGATGGCCCGATGACCTACGTGAATAACGAGATTAGACATCTTGTGTATATATTTTTTATACAATTTTAATAATTTTAAATTTTAACAATGTAAATTTATTTTCTTATTTTATTTATTTTAACTCAATTTATTTTATCTTAATTTTATTTTAATTATCATTATTTCGAACCTTATTTTAATGTATTTATCATCTATTTATTTATTATTATTATTTTAACAAAGGTGAATGAATGAGTGTGAGAATGTGTTAACTGTATATGTATGTGTGAGTACATGTATATAATGTATGAATGTGTGAGCGAAATATATATATATATATATATATATATATATATATATATATAAACAGAAAAATAAGAAAAAAAGGAAAAAAAATACAAACAAAAAAAATTATCATACAGCTAACGTATTTTAAATCATTTAAAAGCAGAAAAATATATGACAACCAAAAAGCTATTGTTTTAATGTTAATTTTTTATTATTGAAGGCGTAGCCGCATGGCTTGAACTTCTATTTTCAGACTGGGCAATCCTTGATGCCCCAATATATTCTGCAGCGTGTGATTCACGTCAGTCAACGTATGAAGTTACGAGAGGCAACTGTGCTACCCACTTTGCAGTTCCTCATTCGGGGTAACTCCTGACCAGCGCCAAACTCAGCGAATCTGACGAATCCATCTCTCGGTAGACACTGGCTTGCAGACCTAGGTAAAATGGAAATGTCGTGTGGCTAGGGCCTCCCGTCGGGTGGACCGTTCGCCTGGTGCAGGTCTTTCGATTTGACGCCACTTCGGCGACCTGCGCGTCGAGCAGACCTAGGTGTCGAACTACGTTTCATTGTTACGGTTCCATCATGTGCCTTCAATGGAGTTACCAGCCTGGTGATATCTCCTTCAATAAGTTCCTATGTCGTTATCTGCTAAGCGCTCTGTCTTCCTGTAATCCAAGTAGACTTATAGTTGCTTGATAGTGTTATTTCTTCTGACAACTATACACTGAATAAAAAAATTTATAATTTTTACACTTATGTCGATATTATCTATACTTATCTAACCTAACTTCCTTGTCTGCTTTCATTTAATGTGATCTCTGTATCAACACTCTCTTTGATGTTAACATCTATGTAAATTTTCTGCTAATGATTTACGTAAATGTAATTGATCGATGAATGTAGGTTCAAAAGTAATGTTATTTCAAAGAATGGAAATGTTAAACCTTCTAGCAATATTTCATGCATAGGTAAACTAGGTTTGTAATGTAAAACCTGGAATTCAGTCCCTCTGCAACGAAACTGGCCTGGAAAAGGCGGATTTGGCGGTCAGACTGCAAGACTCCTTTTGTATCAACAACTAGGCCGTGGCTACCATGCGAAGTGTTTGCGTCTTGTGTTCCGAACGAGGCAAGAAGAGCAGCAAGGTTGCTTAATGTAGTATTGGATATGAAAGAAACTCGGGTTATTGTTCATGGAATTCATTTGTTAGCTCTCTATTATTAAAATCCGACCCTACGAAGAGAATTTTGAGAGCTTGTTATACAGTGAAGACATGGATACTTCTGGCACCTTTTTTGAGTAGCCACGGAAAATCACAATAGCCACCACCTGCGTCCCACATATCCGATAAGTACTCTCTAACTGCAAGGATCAGTTATGTGGTTTCTTATCCGATATTAAGTTACGTTTTTTTTTTAGCTTTGTGTTGAGCACCTAAATTTTATCCTTAGGCTCCTGTTCCAGGTGTTGCGATATTCCCGAGTATCCTACTTTACTGAACTGAAATGTAATTGATTCTAAAAGAACGTTTAGTAACATTTTTGAAGTAGTAGACTGCTTTACAATTCAGCGAGTCTCGTTTCTTCAGTATTCCACGTGTTTTTCATAAAATTTCCCTAAAGTAAAATTTCCAAAGAAAGACCTAAAAGGCCTTGCTTAAGTGTTGTTCTTAATGAAATCCCAGTACGGTATTAATATTACACGAATAAAACTGAGGTTATTCAGAATAGTTACAGCTAGTAAAATTGAAGGGCCAGCATTAGAAATAATTACTGTAAAGGTTTTCTATAATGCTTGCATTTTCATGTGTTAGTGGTTAACAGTTTTTTATATTGTGTTGGAACGCACCTAGTCAGCCTTGATCAGAGTATAGTGGTAGATTAGTTTGTGGGTTCCATTCCAGTTTGTTAAACGTGTTTTAAGTGTATTTTACAAGAAGAGTACTAAAAACGTGCAACTTTCGTTATAACTTGCTTGTCTTACAATAAGTAACTGACTACTACTTCTCAAACTGTAAGGGATCTAGGGACCACATATTTCATTTGGACAATGTAGCATAAAGAAGTGAATGTTCCTTGAGAAAATAAATAGTAATCACAATATAGTAAACAATTATCTCAGAAGCATTTCAATGGCAGTATTTCTGAAAATTAAACTGGTAAATGACCCTTCTGCCCAAGTTAGTAGTGCTCCACTATCAGTAATAATTTACCTGTAATGACCATTAGCTTTATGCTTTAATATACAGACGGTAAGTATTACTGAGAGCCAGTTGTTGTTCAAAACGTTTTAATATCCCTTCTCTGCCGGCCGGAGTGGCCGTGCGGTTCTAGGCGCTACAGTCTGGAGCCGAGCGACCGCTACGGTCACAGGTTCGAATCCTACCTCGGGCGTGGATGTGTGTGATGCCCTTAGGTTAGTTAGGTTTAATTAGTTCTAAGTTCTACGCGACTGATGACCTCAGAATTTAAGTCGTATAGTGCTCAGAGCCAGTTGAACCATTTATCCCTTCTCTATTCTTCATGACAAATCACTGGTGCATTGCTTCCTGAAGTGTTCTAAAAATAGAGTTTTCAGAGTTAATAAATTCGGATAGTTAACTTCCTTAATAAACGGTACTAGTACTTGGTACAACGTTGCATAATTAGGCTGGGGAATGCTTCCCTTTTACGTAATTGCCGTTTACTTTATTATTAATAGAACCTTGGTTTGCTACAGCTTCCTTTAAATAGAAATTTTCCGGAAAACTTATTCGGGTAACTTCCTCATTACACTCGATCAGTCATTTCAATGTTACTCCTATTATAAGTAGGAGTAACATTATCGGCGTATTGCAAATTTAATAAGAGCCGGTACTGTTGTAACTTGTCGTTTCTAGTTTCTGTGTTCAAAGAAATAACACTTCCTACTTCATTCCCTTTATCTTTGTTTTATTCATCTTCCACTCAATTGCTAGGCTGTGTGGCCTGTGTAAGCCGTTTAACATCCCGTTCTTACATTTTATGAAGCATAGCATTGGTGGCTGTTCACCTAGCATTGTAGTCTTGCTTCTGAAAATTTTGTCAAAAAATGGTTCAAATGGCTCTGAGCACTATGGGACTTAACATCTGTGGTCGTTAGTCCCCTAGAACTTAGAGCTACTTAAACCTAACTAATCTAAGGACATCACACACATCCATGCCCGAGGCAGGATTCGAACCTGCGACCGGAGCGGTCACGCGGTTCCAGACTGAATCGCCTAGACCGCACGGCCACACCGGCCGCCAAAATTTTGTCTCTACATCTACATCTACACCGAGAAAACTACCGACCTTATAGTACGCGATGCATTATGCCTATTGTAGCGAAGTATCAAGTACCCGTGGACTAGGTCAGTCCGGCTTTCGCCGCCGTGCAGTGCGGACGTGTTGTTATTTCCGCCTGCGGAGCGCGCGCGCTCGCTGTTGTTTACATTTAGCGGCCGTCACTTACGTGTCGCTTACGTGCACTAGAATCATGGCCAACCGTTTTCGAAAATCAACTTTACGTTTCAACTTCTGCAACGACTACGCACGACCAAAGGCCTTGGAAGTGGAACGCTTCCTACGCGACGTTGCTAAGATCCCAGCTTCTGACATCTTGGGCATCCATTTGTCCATATTAAGCAGTACTGTGTACGTCAAAGTCGTCAATGACGCGGTATGTGAAAGAATACTTCGTGACACCAACCAAGGATTACGCTTTTGCCACGCCGACGGCAATGTCGGAGCGGTCACTGTCGACCATGCCGGCTTAGGAATGCGCACCATACGAGTTTTCGAACTCCCGTTCGAGCTTCCAGCGGAAGACGTTATCGCGGCTTTCCGCCCCTATGGCACTGTACATGGCCACACTGCCGAACGCTGGGCGCAATTCCAAACGTACCCTGTTCTTAACGGTGTACGGCAGATCACCATCGACCTCCATCGCCACGTGCCATCTTACCTGCAAATTAGCGGGTGCCGCGCGGTTGTCATATACGACGGCCAACCCAAGACCTGTTCCGGGTGCGGCAAAGAAGGACACCTCAGATCTGAGTGTCTTCAGCGACGAATCACCCAATTGCCAGCCGCTACCGTGGCACCTCCGGCTCCGACTACGGTTTTACCGATCACCTACGCATCGGCGCTCTGTTCTCCTCCCACCGGCCGCCGCCCATCGGACCATGCACCGGTGAACCTTCCAGCTGCTACGGATACTGCTGGGGCCGACGCGTCGCGCTCAAAGCCTGACGCTACTCCGGCGCCACTACCAACAGCGACGACTTCCGACACCCACCCGCCTGAACATATGGACGCCCCTTCATTTGACGTTCCCGCGACGGCCTTCCTCTCAGAGCGACGCGACTCCCTCCCGTCTTCCGACACGGAGGGACGAACCCGCAAACAACGTTCACCTAAGAGGCGCAAGAGGAGGCGCCGTGCGGTCTCGGAACGAGACGGATCACCACCCCCCGATACTCCAGAGGCCGTCCGACCCGACGAGGCCTCGGAGAACCTACACGACGATACGAATGACGACAACATGACGCCGAATGTGGATACGTCGATGCCTACTCTACTGGCTCGCTCAGGTGCTCCTGAACCAATGGACTCCACAGATGCGACTGCCGCCGAGACGTCCTCTGCCCCTACGACCGAAGTGGAACATACGACCATCACAACGACAACACCTTCAATGGTGTGGAGTGAGGACGTCGATGAGGAGCCGGACCACACGCTGGGGACAGAGTTACCCCAGACGGAAGCATCGTTACGCCGCTGATAATGCCGTCAGGTGGCGTACGGCACGACTCACCGTTGCCTCGTCCCTCTTCATCCTCCGCCGGTGGAGTTCCCCTCCACGGCGGGTTACAGCTCCAAACCTACCGAATAGCGACGATCAACACTAACACCATTAGCTCACAGGTGAAACTTCAACTGCTACGAGAGATGATATGGGCGTCGGACGTCGATATCGCACTACTACAGGAAGTACACCTGGCCACTCTACCAGACGTCGCGGGATATAACACTTATCCTTCTCCTGGTGACCACCTGGGACGCGGCGTAGCCATCTACGCCAGAGAAGGCATTCCAGTGGCCGATATCACATACCTTCCATCTGCCAGAGGTATGGCCGTCACCGTCATGGGGACGCGTATCATCAACATTTACGCTCCGTCAGGCTCCACCCGCAGACGCGACAGGGCCCTCTTCTATTCAGAAGAAATCGCTCCTTTGTTTCTTGGACGCTGCGACCATTACTTGCTTGGGGGTGATTTTAATTGTGTCTTGCACCCTAAAGATCAAGTGCCCCACTACAACACCTGTCAAGAACTGCGTCTTGTCGTCCGAGATCTGTTGCTCCGCGACACTTGGGAAGTTCGGCACGGCGACGCGCCTGGACGTACTTACCAGACGAGTCACTCCGCGAGCCGCCTTGATAGAATTTACGTCTCTCGGGAACTGACACCTGCAGTCCAAGGTGCAGAACTTTGGCCCCTGGCCTTTTCGGACCACTGTGCCTACACCTGCAACATTCTCTTCCCCAAGCAAGTGGTCTGGCGTAGTCGTGCACCGTGGAAGCTAAACACCTCCCATCTTCATGATCCCGAATGTCTTCAACGTGTTACCGAGACATGGGCCACCTGTGAACGTCGCTTACCTAAATACTGCACGACCTTGACCTGGTGGCTAGAATGTGCCAAACCTGCCATTCGACGTACTTTGATTCAGTATGGAAAGGAAGTTGCTATGTGGCGCCGGCACACTACCGACTATTTCTACGCCGTTCTCCGCGACCTGGACGCCCAACCGCCCACCCCCGACACCCAGAGGGAACGCAGCAGGATTAAGGCGCAAATTGTAACTTTGACACGCCATAGACTGCAGGGGGCTATGGTGCGAACCCGACGTCAAGATTCGGCGGAACAAGAACATCCGACCATGCATCATATCGCCTCCGATAGGAAACATCGACGACGACAACTCATCACCGAGATCACCACCTGTCGCGGCCAGCACGTCACTTGCCAGGCCGAAATCGTCAGTGCCTTTGTCAACCACTACCGCACAATGTACCAGGAGGAGACTACCAACAACCACGCTGAGGAGTCTGTGTTACCACACGTAACTCGCACCCTCACCAGCGACGAAGCGGACGAGCTGATTGAGCCCATTACGCGTGACGAAATCCACGATGCAATCAAAAAAGGTGCTCTGAATAAGTCACCTGGTGTCGACGGATTGCCGATAGAATTTTATCGCGCTTTCTTCACACTAATGGCATCACGGTGGACAACGATGTTTAATGAACTGCTGACGATAGGGAACGCCGTACCGCCGTCCTTCGTCACGGGAATTATTATACCCATCCACAAACCGACACCAGGTGTGACGACAGCACATTACCGTCCCCTGACTCTGCTTAACGCAGACTGTAAAATTTTTACACGCCTACTGGCAACGCGATGCCGCAAGATCCTGCCTAGCATTCTATCCCCGGAACAGACAACTCCGGGCGGCTCAGTTAATATACAAACGGCCACAGGAGAATGTCGCGATTTAATTGCACTGGCAGCGGCGTGCAGACTCCGCGCCGCAGTGGTTGCCATTGATTTTGACAGCGCATTCGACAAATTGCGGCATCTTTTTCTGTTCTCAGTGATGAACCGCATGGGTTTTCCACCAGCCTTTATCGACGTGATCCGGCGCCTGTACGGCACCGCCGAATCTCTGATTCAGGTTAACGGCCGTGTGGCGGGACCAGTGGCGATCCGGCGTTCCGTACGGCAAGGCTGCCCACTTTCGACCCTACTGTATGCCATAAGCCTGGAGCCACTCATCGGGAGTCTGACGAGCCACCTTTCTGGTCTCACTTTGCGACAGCACAGTTTTCGGTGTCGTGCGTATGCGGACGACCTCCTCCTCTTGATCCGCTCACGGAGTGAAACACACACGGTACTTGATTTGATATCAACGTACGGCACTGCAGCGGGCAGTAACATGAATGTGGCTAAATCCGCGGCGATGCCCATTGGACGCGGCCTCTCACACGAAGACTTAGCACCTCTCCCGTGTGTACAACAACTACGATATCTTGGTATCATTTTCACCTCCACCGTGCGCCGCTCCGCTGCCATCAATTTTCGGCGTGCACTCCAAACTATCCGCACGACGGTGCGACAAAATCTTCTCCGACGACTCGATTCTTTACAACGGGTCCAATACCTCAATCAACATGTGGCGGCCAGAATGGTCCACATCGCACAGGTCCTCCCGCTGCCATCAACTATTGGACGCAGCCTCCAGACTGCCCTCGGATACTTCCTTACGGCCGGTACGATCTTTAAGGTCCGCTGCGACACGCTCACCCTTCCCCCGCGAGCAGGAGGCCTCGGCCTTGTCAATGTGCGACTCCGAGCGGCGTCCTTGTACATGTCCACCATGCACAAGCAGTGGCACGGGGGCACCTCCCTTACGCGCAGCTTGCTGGAAATTCTTGTGCCCGCGACCATAACACCACCAGTACCAGTCGGACACATCAAGCACCATTTGACGCACATTTCTGATTTCATCGTCGACTTCAGTTATGCTCACACACACTTACCGACCACGCGTTCTCCTCGACCTAAAGATTTTTACACCCCTCTCCTTCGTTCCATATCCAGCAACAATATCGAACTGAGACATCCGTCCACGCGGTGGCCAACGGTTTGGCGTCACATCCACCAGCCTTTTCTTCCCTTCAACGTCCGGGCAACATGGTACCAAGTCGCAAATGAAAAATTCGCCACAAACCATCGCCTTCACGCCATCGGACTACAGGACTCTCCACTTTGTTCCATTTGCCACCTCGTGGATGACGATGTCCATCAACTGACTTGTACTGCCACCAGTGACGTCTGGAAACTTGCCCGACAGTTCGTTGCCTGTTACCTCCGCGTTCCGCCGGACTCGATTGACCCATGGACTTTTATCCATCCTGATAATACTTACTTCCCCGCCTCCAAAAATCATGCAATTGTCTGGGTCAAGGGATGGACGATCACCTACATGTATAATGGTGGCGACAAATCACGCCTTGATTTCTGGCAGTACTTACAAACCGCCCACAGTGAAGTCGAACAGCGACCGCGCTACCGCGCCTTCTTCGCCAATTACCTACACGCGATCTTTACTTCACCCCCGCTCAGTTGGATGGTGCCACACGCCGACAGCACTCCCGCCCCCCCCCCCCCCCCCTGCTGACATCTGAGACTCCCCGCGCTACTTTCTACATTGTAACCCACGGTGGAATAGGCGCAAGGACACGCGCCTCCTTTCTTTAATGCACTACCCCAGACAACACTGGTCTTTCCCTCACTCCACTGTATATTGCTTCACACCTCTTCGATTACATCAGACCTATTATTCTTCTTTTCCCTACACCATGTTCATAAAAAAAAAAAAAATTCCTCGCCTTGTACGAGTATATTGTCTTGTGTTATTTTCGCCGGAAGGATGGCATTTCTGTTGTATTTAAGTTTGTACCAATAAAGATCTTTTTTTCCATTTACCCTTTTCCTGGTAAAAAAAAATATAAATAAAAAAAATCAAAAAGCTACTTTGAGTGAGTGATTCAGGGACGGGAGGGGGGAGACATCGCGGCCAGGCCTCGGGTTTCGACCCCTGCCCGCCTTGTCTCCACCTACCCATATCTGAACACTCTTAAAAAAAAAAAAAAAAAAAAAATTAAAAAAAAAAAACAAAAAAAAAAATAAAAAAAGTTGGTAGAGCACTTGCCCGCGAAAGGCAAAGGTCCCGAGTTCGAGTCTCGGTCGGGCACACAGTTTTAATCTGCCAGGAAGTTTCATATCAGCGCACACTCCGAAAATTGTAAAAAAAAAAAAAAAAAAAAAAAAAAAAGGGGGGTAGCGTCTTTGATTCATAATCAAAACGTCTTCGGTCCCGGGTTCGATCCCCGCCACTGCCTAAATTTTGATAAATAATCGGCATTGGCGGCCGAAGAATTCCGGCATAAGAAGTCAGCCTCATTCTGCCAACGGCCTTGTCAAAGAGGGCGGAGGAGCGGATAGAGGTTCAGGGCACTCTCTTGTCGTACGGGTGGGAAATTGCCCCTGAAGGCGGAAGAATCAGCAATGATCAACGACATGAGGATGCAGAAGGCATTGGAAACCACTGCATTAAAGACACGTAACGTGTATCAACAGGACATGTGGCCTGTACTTGAAGAAGTGTCATGATGATCTCTCCATTGGCAAAAGATTCCGGAATAGTCCCCCATTCGGATCTCCGGGAGGGGACTGCCAAGGGGGAGGTTACCATGAGAAAAATAGTCATGGGCGACTGGAATGCAGTTGTAGGGGAAAGAGTAGAAGAAAAGATTACAGGAGAATATGGACTTGGGACAAGAAATGAAAGAGGAGAAAGACTAAATGAGTTATGTAACAAGTTTCAGCTAGTAATAGCGAATACCCTGTTCAAGAATCACAAGAGGAGGAGGTATACTTGGAAAAGGCCGGGAGATACGGGAAGATTTCAATTAGATTACATCATGGTCAGACAGAGATTCCGAAATCAGATACTGGATTGTAAGGCGTACCCAGGAGCAGATATAGACTCAGATCACAATATGGTAGTGATGAAGAGTAGGCTGAAGTTCAAGACATTAGTCAGGAAGAATCAATACGCAAAGAAGTGGGATACGGAAGTACTAAGCAATGACAAGATACGTTTGAAGTTCTCTAACGCTATAGATACAGCAATAAGGAATAGCGCAGTAGGCAGTACAGTTGAAGAGGAATGGACATCTCTAAAAAGAGCCATCACAGAAGTTGGGAAGGAAAACATAGGTACAGAGAAGGTAGCTGCGAAGAAACCATGGGTAACAGAAGAAATACTTCAGTTGATTGACGAAAGGAGGAAGTAAAAACATGTTTCGGGAAAATCAGAAATACAGAAATACAAGTCGCTGAGGAATTAAATAAATAGGAAGTGCAGGGAAGCTAAGACGAAATGGCTGCAGGAAAAATATGAAGACATCGAAAAAGATATGATTGTCGGAAGGACAGATTCAGCGTACAGGAAAGTCAAAACAACCTTCGGTGACATTAAAAAAAAGCAACGGTGGTAACATTAAGAGTGCAACGGGAATTCCACTGTTAAATGCAGAGGAGAGAGCAGATAGGTGGAAAGAATACATTGACAGCCTCTATGATGGTGAAGATTTGTCTGATGTGATAGAAGAAGAAACAGGAGTCGATTTAGAAGAGATAGGGGATCCAGTATTAGAATCGGAATTTAAAAGAGCTTTGGACGACTTACGGTCAAATAAGGCAGAAGGGATAGATAACATTCCATCAGAATTTCTAAAATCATTGGGGAAAGTGGCAACAAAATGACTATTCACGTTGGTGTGTAGAATATATGAGTATGGCGATATACCATCTGACTTTCGGAAAACATCATCCACACAATTCCGAAGACGGCAAGTGCGAGAATTATCGCACAATCAGCTTAACAGCTCTTGCATCGAAGCTGCTTACAAGAATAATATACAGAAGAATGGAAAAGAAAATTGAGAATGCGCTAGGTGACAATCAGTTTGGCTTTAGGAAAAGCAAAGGGACGAGAGAGGCAATTCTGACGTTACGGCTAATAATGGAAGAAAGGCTAAAGGAAAATCAAGACACTTTCATAGGATTTGTCGACCTGGAAAAAGCGTTCGACAATATAAAATGCTGCAAGCTGTTCGAGATTCTGAATAAAGTAGGGGTAAGCTATAGGGAGAGACGGGTCATATACAATATGTACAACAACCAAGAGGGAATAATAAGAGTGGACAATCAAGAACGAAGTGCTCGTATTAAGAAGGGTGTAAGACAAGGCTGCAGCCTTTCGCCCCTACTCTTCAATCTGTACATCGAGGAAGCAATGATGGAAATAAAAGAAAGGTTCAGGAGTGGAATTAAAATACAAGGTGAAAGGATATCAATGATACGATTCGCTGATGACATTGCTATCCTGAGTGAAAGTGAAGAAGAATTAAATGATCTGCTGAACGGAATGAACAGTCTAATGAGTACACAGTATGGTTTGAGACTAAATCGGAGAAAGACGAAGGTAATGAGAAGTAGTAGAAATGAGAACAGCGAGAAACTTAACATCAGGATTGAGGGTCACGAAGTTAATGAAGTTAAGGAATTCTGCTACCTTGGCAGTAAAATAACCAATGACGGACGGAGCAAGGAGGACATCAAAAGCAGACTTGCTATGGCAAAAAAGGCATTTATGGCCAAGAAAAGTCTACTAATATCAAATACAGGACTTAATTTGAGGAAGAAATTTCTGAGGATGTACGTCTGGAGTACAGCATTGTATGGTAGTGAAACATGGACTGTGGGAAAACCGGAACAGAAGAGAATCGAAGCATTTGAGATGTGGTGCTATAGACGAATGTTGAAAATTAGGTGGACTGATAAGGTAAGGAATGAGGAGGTTCTACGCACAATCAGAGAGGAAAGGAATATGTGGAAAACACTGATAAGGAGAAGGGACAGGATGATAGGACATCTGCTAAGACATGAGGGAATGACTTCCATGGTACTAGAGGGAGCTGTAGAAGGCAAAAACTGTAGAGGATGACAGAGATTGGAATACGTCAAGCAAATAATTGAGGACGTATGTTACAAGTGCTACTCTGAGATGAAGAGGTTAGCACAGGAAAGGAATTCGTGGCGGGCCGCATCAAACCAGTCAGTAGACTGATGACCAAAAAAAAAAGCGAAGTATCTTCCTCTTTCCATTTCTATTGGCGAATGGTAGGCAAGATGAACGTTTGTTAGTAAGCTGACAGTCTACAATAAACAGTCTTCAAACTCTCTAGGGCAAGAGATTGCAGCCTTTTGACGGCTTCACCTATGGTAGCGCTACAGCTAGCGTGTATTAACGGAAGAATGGCGTGACATAAACTGAGAAATTGCTATTTTTGATGCTATTCCTTCCATATTATCCAGCCACTAAAAAAGAGCAGTGATTCTGTTGTGGTTGGCAGGAGAGCCAACACCGGGTTACTAGAGGAAGCCGAAAGGCACGCGTTTTAGCTCACGCAGGCTGGCGTGAGGTCTGGAACGGGACAAGGAAATTAGAATTTAGAAAAAACGGACGTAGCTGGTGGAATACTTAACTTTAATCCATTAATGGTGAACGTCGCTCTGACGGTACATGATTCACAGTATCAATAGTAACTGGTAATGGCGCCTTGCTAGGTCGTAGCAAATGACGTAGCTGAATGCTATGCTAACTATCGTCTCGGCAAATGAGAGCGTATTTTGTCAGTGAACCATCGCTAGCAAAGTCGGTTGTACAACTGGGGCGAGTGTTAGGAAGTCTCTCTATACCTGCCGTGTGGCGGCGCTCGGTCTGCAATCACTGATAGTGGCGACACGCGAGTCCGACGTATACTAACGGACCGCGGCCGATTTAAAGGCTGCCACCTAGCAAGTATGGTGTCTGGCGGTGACACCACAGATTCTTCCAGTACTAATTGGAAAATTTAATTAAGCTAACGTCTCGTCTTCTGCTAATGTCAACAAATAATGACGAAAATATGAGTGCAAAGTACAAGGGGCGATCAAAAAATTTCCGTTTGAGAGCGCTGCTGCTGCGTATATGCAACACAGCGTGACTCCGATGCGGGTATATGAATACCAACTAGCAGGCAAGCTGGTGTGGCCTTCGAACGCAGACTTTTTGATTTTTCCTTATAATTAAGGCTATTCGGTTTGCAGTAATCGAGTCGTCATCGTATCATCTAAAATTCTTCAAGACGGCAAGTGAATTGTAACCAAACGCGCTTAAGTTCAATAGCATTTGATTACCAGAAGAACCGCGTGGTTGTCGCATACTTTCTGATACTATGCACCAATTGTTGTTCGTTTCGGGAGTTGCTTTATGTATTTCAGACTCATGTGAATATATTCTGAACTGGATACGATCTTTATACTCTTGGTCGTTAACCATTATTTATTCTTATAAAAGCCCACTTTTCCTTGTCCTTGCTCCTCTGCCTTACGTGTACCTGTTCTGCTTCCTTGCTATCAAAATGGGTATATCTCTTCTGGCTTCTCTTTCCCACAAGCAACATTTAATCCTCCAGCGCGTCCACAGGCGACGTATTCTTTTTTTTTTCCTTTTTTGTGAGCATTCTTAATCTACAGCTTGCACACGTGGCATTACAAGTAGCACAAAATTCAGCTCCGTTTCACTTTCGGCTACCACTGCTGCACCATCAATAAATTGTATTGTGTTGATTTTCTATCATTCGCAAATAGCAACTGATGTTTTCCATTCACTTTTCAGTCTAAAAATAAACATCGTTGGTGACTACGAACATCCTTGCCTTCCCTAGTTTTGGCATCTTATACAAATCTGTAAGTACCGTCTATTCAAATTTTCCTTGAAGAAATAGTGAGTTATATTTTATTTTTTTTACTTTATTGTTATTTTAAAACCTGTACAACAGGCAGGCTGTCAGCAGCACACTACGCTGCTCTTCAGCCAGAGAAGACACAAGCAGCAAAAACAGTAAGAAGACACATAAGTCACAGAGCGGTGGGCAATAAAACAGGAGACACATAGGGACAATCACGGAGCCGTTCACACTCGTCGATAATCCACACTGCTAGCTGATGAGACGACGCACAACCACTGAAGAAGATGATGGCACTGGTGAACGACGGAGGGGACGGTGAACACTAAACACTAAACACTAAACACACAAAACACTGATGGCGGCGACCTCCGGCGCGCGAATGTCCACATAACGTGTGCGAGTCCGGGGACCTGCCAAGAGGGGTAGAAGGGGGAGGTGGGGGAGAGGGGAGAAAAAGGATGCCAATGGCTGAGGAGTCGGGGGCAGGAGGAAAGGAACAGGGGAGGGGAGGCCCGGGGGAGGAGGGGGGGAGAAAAGGAGGAGAGAGGGAAAAGGGAGAGGAGGGAGGGAGGGTGCCCGGAGGAATAAGTATAGGAGGAGGGCGGGAGGATCAAAGTTGGTAGGAGGGGTAAATGGAAGGAAGGAGGGCATCATCAGGGAGGGGGAGCTGGCGGAAGCCACCTTGGGAGAGGGTGAGGAGGGTGGAGAGATGGAGACCGGGTGGGACGTGCGAATACAGGCGCGGCAGCGGGCGGGGGTGGGAGAGGATCGGGGAGACGAGCGGGTGAGGAGGATCGAGTTTGCGGGAGGTGTACAGGATCTGTATCCTTTCAAGGAAAAGGAGGAGGTGGGGGAAGGGGATGAGATCGTAGAGGATCCGCGTGGGGGAGGGGAGACGGATGCGATAGGCGAGGCGGAGAGCATGGCGTTCAAGGATTTGGAGGGATTTATAAAAGGTAGGGGGAGCGGAGATCCATGCTGGATGGGCATAACAAAGGATAGGGCGGATGAGGGATTTATAGGTGTGGAGGACGGTGGAGGGGTCCAGACCCCACGTACGGCCGGAAAGGAGCTTGAGGAGACGGAGGCGGGAATGTGCCTTGGCTTGGATTGTCTGGAGATGGGGAGTCCAGGAGAGGCGACGGTCGAGGGTGACGCCAAGGTACTTAAGGGTGGGAGTGAGGGCGTTGGGACGGCCATAGACGGTGAGATAGAAATCAAGGAGGCGGAAGGAAGGGGTGGTTTTGCCTACAATGATCGCCTGGGTTTTGGAAGGATTGACCTTGAGCAACCACTGGTTGCACCAAGCGGTGAACCGGTCAAGATGGGATTGGAGAAGGCGTTGGGAGCGCTGTAGGGTGGGGGCAAGGGCAAGGAAGGCGGTGTCATCGGCAAACTGGAGAAGGTGGACGGGGGGTGACGGCGGCGGCATGTCCGCCGTGTACAACAGGTACAGAAGGGGGGAGAGGACGGAGCCTTGGGGCACACCGGCGGCGGGGAAAAAGGTGTAGGAATCGGTGTTATGGATGGTGACATAGGAAGGACGGCGGGAGAGAAAGGAGCCGATCAGACGGACGTAGTTAATGGGAAGGGCGAAGGTTTGGAGCTTGAAGAGGAGACCGGAATGCCATACGCGGTCATATGCACGTTCGAGGTCCAGGGAGAGGAAGATTGCGGAGCGACGGGAATTAAGCTGTTCGGAAAGGAGATGAGTGAGGTGAAGGAGAAGGTCGTCGGAAGAGAAGGACGGCCGAAAGCCACACTGGGTGACGGGAAGGAGGCGGTGCTGGCGGAGATGCTGGTGGATGCGACGGGTGAGGATAGATTCCAGGACCTTGCTGAAGACCGAGGTAAGGCTGATGGGACGGTAGGAGGAGACGGCGGACGGCGGTTTGCCAGGTTTAAGGAACATGAGGATACGGGAGGTTTTCCACAGGTCGGGGTAGTAACCGGTGGACAGGACTACATTGTAGAGCCTGGCCAGGGTGGAGAGGAAAGAGACAGGAGCTTCACGAAGGTGACGGTAGGTGACACGATCGTGACCAGGAGCGGTGTTGCGTTTGGTGCGGAGTGTAACAATGAGATCCTGTGTAGTGATAGGGGCATTGAGTTCCGTGTGTGTAATGTTGTCCAAGTACCGGAAACCAGGAGCGAGGGGCGGGACAGAGGTGTCAGTTCGATCGCGGATATCCGGGAAGAGGGAGTAATCGAACTGGGGATCGTCGGGGATGGAGAAGACATCGGACAGGTAGGAGGCAAAGTGATTGGCCTTACTAAGGGTGTCAGGGAAGGGGTGATCATCGTGGAGAAGAGGATAGTAGGGGGAGGGTTTAGTTCCGGTAAGGCGATGGAAGGCCGTCCAAAACTTGGACAAGTTGATTGGTAGGGTTGCATTTAAACGGGTGCATGTCTGTCGCAAGTCCCGGCGTTTCTTAGCCGCGAGCAAATTACGAACGTGTCGCTGGAGTTGCCGGTGGCGTCGTAGTGTGTCCGGGTCACGCGTGCGGAGGAAGGCACGGTAGAGACAACGGGATTCATGGAGGAGGAGAACGGCCTGTGGGGGTAAGGTAGGACGGTGGGGGTGGATGGCGACAGTAGGAACGTGGGCCTCCACGGCCTCAGACAAGGTCTGCTGGAGAAAGGAGGTGGCATGGGTGACATCGTCGGGGTGGTGGTAGGTGAGAGGGTGGCTATCGACCTGGGTGGAAAGGGTATCCCGGTAGGCATTCCAGTCGGCTCGGGAATAGTCGTGGACATACTTAAGGGGAGGGTCAGTACGAGGGTCGGGGCGAGGGCGACGACCGTCTGAAACGGTGAGGAGGACAGGGAGATGGTCGCTACCAATAGGCTCCAGGACATCCACCGTTATGCGGCCAAGGAGGTTGGGGGAGGAGAGGATAACATCAGGAGTGGAGTTGGATTCAGGACGGGTATGCCAGGGGATGGGGACGAGGTCACCTTGAAGGGTGGAGAGGAACCGATGCCATCGCCGTAACTGGGCAGCGGAACGACTATGGATGTTGAGGTCGGCGGCGATCACGTAGGAGGAAAAGGTACGATCGACGTGGGAGAGGAAGTCGAAGGGAATAGGAGCGTTGGGGCGGACATAGATGGTGGCGCAGGTAACGGTAAGGCCGGGGAAGAAGAGACTAAGGATCAGGTGTTCGGTGGGGTCGAGAAGGAGAGGTTGGAGCCGAACGGGGATGTGGCGGTGGTGACCAATGGCAACTCCGCCACGCGCAATTGGGAGGGGATTATCGGAGCGGTGGAGGAGGTAGGGCGAAGTGTGAATGGTGTGGTGGGGTTGGAGGAAGGTTTCATTAAGGAGGAAGGCATCCACGCGGTGGGTGGTAAGGGTGTGCAGGAAGAGGTTCCTGTTGGCGGGTAGGGAGCGGATGTTGTTGAAAAGGATACGTTGCTGTCGCGCCATGATAGGGATTTAGAAGAGGGTGTCGAGGCGGGAGAAGGTGAAATGGGCCTGGTTGTTGGAGTAGGTGGCGTACATCTTGAGTTGGAATATGGAACGGGCGGCGAGGGAGACCTGTTGGAGGGTGTGTGGGCGCTGAAAGGGATGAACATTCTGGAGGACGATGGTAAGGAACCTGATGATGTCCTCAGCGGTGGGGGGGGGGGGGACGAAGGGAATTGCCAGGAGGGGTGGGGGCGTCCAGGGGACAGACAGGGACGGTGAGTTCAGAAGTGGTTGGAGGGGGTCGGGCTTTACATTTTTGGGAGTAGGTGGGATGGGGGAGATTGCAGGTATTGCAGGAAGGAGGGGATTGGAGGTTGGGGCACTGCCTGAGGAAGTGCGCTTGCCGACAATGCGGGCAGGTGGGGGCCTCGCGGCACTCAGCTGTGGGGTGCGCGTTATAGCGTAGACACCTCTTGCAGCGCAGGGATTGAGGAGGGGAACGGGAGGGGTCGACCTTGTACCGCTGGTTAAAAAGGAGGGCACCCTCCTTCAGGAGACGGTCAATGGAGGGGGCGTGCTCAGAAAAAACCCGCATAAGGCGGGTGGGGCCGGCAGCGTTATGTATGCGGCGAACCGCACGCACCTCCAAATGGGGATGCGCCTGGAGCTCCGCCAACACCTCCTCCTCCGTGATCACTGGACTAAGCCGAGTGATCACGGCGGTGAGAGTTGGCGGGCGACGCGGAGGTTGGGGTTGGCGGGAGAGAGGTGGTGAAGGAGCAGGGGTGAGAGAGGCATGAGGGCCAAAGCAGGTGACAGGGATGCGGGAAAGGAGGTAGGTGTGGAGGGTTGGGCTGGGGGAGGAGATGAGGACCGAATCTCGGCGGGGAGTGAGGAGGGAGATGGGGGCACCAGGACAATGCTGGCGAAGGAAGAGGGTGAGGTTCCGGGCTTCAAGGAGAGAGGGATCAGGACGGGAGCGGAGGTAGCGGTAGGAGGAAGGGGGAGAGGAGGAGGATGAGGGGGCAGGGACAGGCGGGGAGACTTCCATGGCATCATGGGTGGGGGAAGGAGGACGAGGCGCAGCCTTTTTGGAAGCAGAGGAAGCAGGAGTGCCACCGGGGCGCTTGACGGCGGTGGAGGAGGTGTGGGGGATGGGAACAACGGGAATGTGGCGGGGAGGGGCAGGTCCCGGGGCCGGAGTCGGCGCCGGAGATGGTGACGGTGACGGCGAAGGCGAAGGCGATGGCGACGATGACGATGACGGTGGCAGTGGCGGCGGTGATGGCGAAGGTGACGGGGAGAGCTGGGCGAGGGCAGTGGACCGACGGGCCACCACCCGAGCCGGAGCTGCAGTGACAGGCTGGGGGAGTGGGGGGAAGGGATCAGAACGAGAGGAGCGGGAGGAAGAAGCGGGAGAGGGGGCGACAAAGATAGAGGGTGAAGGGAGAGTGAGGAGAGGTGGAAGGGAAGGAGGGGGGTAGGACTGGGCACACCAAGTTATAGTGGTGGAGGCGGCGGAAGGGGAGGTATAGACAATGGCGGTGGTGGTAGTAGTGACAGTGGTGGTGGGGGCGGACATGACGGGAGAGAGAAACAAGAACGAACAGAACGAAGAGGGGAGGACAGAAACTGGGGACAGACAAAGACGAAGACGGATGAAGACGAAGACGGCCGTAGACCAGGGTCAGGACGGCGGCGATGGCGGCGACCAGGCGGCACCGGATGGCGGCGGCGGCGGGCACCGGCGGCGGCGGCGGCGGCGGCGGCGGGCACCGAAGCGGCGGCGGCGAGCCCCGGCAGGCGGCGACGGTGGCGGCGGCGGCGGGCACCGGATAGCGGCGGCGGCGGCGGGCACCGGCGGCGGCGGCGGCGAGCCCCGGCAGGCGGCGACGGCGGCGGCGGCGGCGGCGGCGAGCACCGGCAGGCGGCGACCAGGCGGGGGCGGCGAGCCCCGGCAGGCGGCGACGGCGGCGGCGGCGGCGGCGGCGGCGGCGGCGGCGAGGACCGGAAGGCGGCGACCAAGCGGCGGCGGCAACGGCGAGCACCGGCAGGCAGTATGGACGGCAAGCAGACGACACGGCAGGGATCTTCCACGTCGAAGGCGCACCCTGAGAGTAGCCCAGGCAGTGAAACTCTTCGATGAAGAAGAGAGGGAATCCAACCCTCGAATGTGTAGTGAGTTACCCTCACTCTCTGTTATCTATACTATATAGCGTTGAAACGGAAATGAGATTTACTTCATTCCACGTTGTAAAACGCCCCTCCTTATTTACGGCGCCTCAGTAATCTCCGAATTACGACCTCATGTGCAATTTGCAAGTGCTTATCCGCTATTTACAGGGCGACCCATTGATAGTGACCGGGCCAAATATCACACGAAATAAGCATCAAACGAAAAAAGAAACTGCAAAGAACGAAACTCGTCTAGCTTGAAGTGGGAAACCAGATGGCGCTATGGTTGGCCCGCTAGATGGCGCTGCCATAGGTCAAACGGATATTAACTGCGTTTTTTTAAAAATAGGAACTCCCATTTTTATTACATATTCGTGTAGTACGTAAAGAAAGATGAATGTTTTAGTTGGACCACTTTTTTCTCTTTGTGATAGACGGCGCCGTAATAGTCACAAACGTGGTATCACGCAACATTCCGCCAGTGCGGACGATATTTGCTTCGTGATACATTACCCGTGTTAAAATATACCGTTTACCATTTGCGGAAAGGTGGATATCGTGTTGATGTATGGCCATTGTGATCAAAATGCCCAACGGGCGTGTGCTATGTATGCTGTTCGGTACCCAGGAGGACATCATCCAAGTGTCCGGACCGTTCGCCGGATAGTTACGTTATTTAAGGAAACAGGAAGTGTTCAGCCACATTTGAAACGTCAACCACGACCTGCAACAAATGATGATGCCCATGTAGGTGTTTTAGCTGCTGTCGTGGCTAATCCGCACATCAGTAGCAGACAAATCGCGCGAGAATCGGGAATCTCAAAAAACGTTGGTGTTTAGAATGCTACATCAACCTCGACTGTACCCGTACCATATTTCTGTGCACCAGGAATTGCACGGTGACGACTTTGAACGTCGTGCACAGTTCTGACACTTGGGCACAAGAGAAATTACGGGACGATGACAGATTTTGTGCATGCGCTCTATTTAGAGACGAAACGTCATTCACCAACAGCGGTGACGTAAACCGGCATAATATGCACTATTGGGCAACGGAAAATCCAAGATGGCTGAGACAAGTGGAACATCAGCGACCTTGGCGTGTTTTTATGGTGCGGCATTATGGGAGAAAGGATAATTAGCCCCCATTTCATCGAGGGCAGTGTAAATGGTGGAATGTATACTGATTTTCTACGTCATGTTCTACCGATGTTACTGCAAGATGTTTCACTCCATGAGAGAATGACGCTGTACTTCCAATATGATGGATGTCCGGCACATAGCTCGCGTGCGGTTGAAGCGGTATTGAATAGCATATTTCATCACAGGTGGATTGGTCGTCGAAGCACCACCACTCCATGGCCCACACGTTCACCGGATCTGACGTCCCACGTATTTCTTTCTGTGGTGAAAGTTGAAGGATATTTGCTATCGTGATACACCGACAACGCCTGACAACATGCGTCAGCGCATTGTCAATGCATGTGCGAACATTACGGAAGGCAAACTATTCGCTGTTGAGAGGAATGTGGTTACACGTATTGCCAAATGCATTGAGGTTGACGGACATCATTTTGAGCATTTATTGTATTAATGTGGTATTTACAGATAATCACATTGTAACAGCATGCATTCTCAGAAATGGTAAATTCACAAATGTACATGTGTCACATTGGAACAACCGAAATAAAATGTTCAAAACGTACCTACGTTCTGTATTGTAATTTAAAAAACCTACCTGTTACCAACTGTTCGTCTAAAATTGTGAGCCGTATGCTTGTGACTATTACAGCGCCATCTATCACAAAGCGAAAAAGGTGGTCCAAATAAAACATTCGTATTTCTTAACTTACTACACGAATATGTAATAAAAATGGGGGTTCCCATTTAAAAAAACGCAGTTGATATCCGTTTGACCTATGGCAGCGCCATGTAGCGGGCCAACCATAGCGCTAACTGTTTTCCCCCTTCAAAGCTAGACAAGTTTCGTTCTTTGTAGTTTTTTCGTTTGACGCATTTTTCGTGAGATATTTGGCCCGGTCACGATCAATGGACCACCCTGTATACGCAGCACACAATCGTTTCGCAGTGTACTTAAACAAGCCAGCCGCCTGGCAGCATTGCAGTAGCGGAGCTGCAGAAAAACTGTGGGAGTTGAATGACTCACTGTCCCGGACTCTGGGAAGCCTGTGTAAGCTCGAATTTCTCTAATTTTACCTCCATACTCTGTACGTAGGAGGAGGCAGCGCGCTGGTTCACTCTTCTAGGAAAGTGTGCTGTCGGAATTTTAACAGTAAAACACACTGTGATGTATAGCTACTTCTTTTTTTGGTTTGCGTAACTCAGTGGGTGAAAACGAAACCCTTACAGGATCTCTCTGTTGTCCGTTTATCCGTCTGTCTGTCTGTCTGTCTGTATGTCCGTCCGACTGTTAAAAATCCTTTTTCTCAAGGAACGGGTCCGCACATCATGTTGAAATTATCTCACATACCATGGTTTATGGTGTAATAAATTGAAGCTTCTAAGTCAATCAAGAGATAAGTCATTTATGTCAAATATTTTGATACTCGTAAACTTACTAATCTAAGCCTAATGGGTATTTTCCGTTGACCTACAATTATGATATTTGGCAAGAAGTAAGGTTTCACAGTACATCTAAAGAAAAAACTCCAAAAATCATTAATTTGTAATTGTGTCAAACGAAAAAAGGAATTTTTCTGTCATTTTTTATCCGACAGTCTGTCTGTCTGTCCGTCTGTCTATTAACACCCGTTTTTCTCAGGAATCAGTATACGTGTCAAGTTGAAATTTATACGACATACTAAGGCATATATTCCCCTGGCGGTGTAGTAAATGTAAGCTTCAAACTTAAAGCAATCAAATGATACGGTCATTCATGAAAGCATTGATACTCGCAAGTTCTCATCAAAACGTGCAGGGTATTTCCCGTTGACCTAGAATCATTAACTTTGACAAGAAGCAAGGTTAAACAATAAAACTAAAGGGAAAAAGTCCATAAAGTGGTAAACTGTAATTATATCACACGTTAAAAAAATTTCTTTCGTTTGTTGCCCGACTATCTGTCTGTCCGTCTGTTAAGACACCTTGTCTTACAAACGGGTAGACGTATCAAGTTGAAATGTATGTCCCAAACTAAGGTCTATAGGTCCATGGCGGTGTAAAATTCTTAAGATTATAAGTAAGTGTAATCAAAAGATACAGCCCTTTTTGGTACTCGCAAAGTCGCTAATCAAAACCTATATGGTACTTCCTGTTGACCTAACTAAAATCTAAATTCCGTCTCAACACGCCTTGAAGGCTCAACGGCACCGACCGACCGCCGTGTCATCCTTAAACCATAGGGTTACTGGATGCGGATATGGAGCGGCATGTGGTGAGCGCACCGCTTTCCCGGCCGTTGTCAGTTTTCTTGTCCGGCAGCGCTACATCCGATTCAAGTAGCTTCTCGAGTGGCCTCACAAGGACTGAGTGCAAGCCGCTTGCCAACAGCGCTCGGCAGAGCAGACGGTCACCGATCAAAGCGCTAGCCAAGCCCGACATCTCTCGGGAACAGGTGATACCATTGCGGCAAGGCCGTTGGCTGCCCGTTGACCTACAGCCATGAAACTTGGAAAGAAGCAAGATTTCACAGTACAGCTAAAGGAGACATCGAAACTTATTAATTTGTAATTACGTCACACGATTTTTTTTTTCCTTTTGTTGTCATTCTCGAACGCCATTGAATTCCTGGGATCGATATCTTCGCAGTATCGATATCGTAAACAGGCAAAATTCGCCTAGATTCTCGATTCGATTTAAATTGAAGGAGGAGCTGGAAAAAAGGAACGAAAAGGGATGGGATTGTTGATATCAGCTGCATCAGGATTTTGTGTGGTATCAGCGACGGCGAGTGGAAACGTGTGACGCATCGGGATTCGAATCCGGGATCTCCCACTTACGAGGCAAGTGCCTTAATCACTTGCGCCACCAGGGAACTATCGCAACTGCGCGGACCATCTCGTCACGCCTTCTGGCCGACAGACAGTTCCACCGAGCGCCATCTCTCCGCAGTCCCTATCCATGTCCTCCATGCTCGCCACTCTGAGAATCCCGCAGGACGTCCGACGTACTTGTGTATCCACACAGAATGAGGTGGATCCACAGCCCACCTGGGCGAATCAATCATATGAATGCCTGATGTCTGTCTGTCCTTTCTGACAGGTCCCAGGGAACAGACACCTCGCTTTCTTAAAATAAAGTTTGTACGGAACACTTTGTCGGCCCACACTGCTCGCACATATCCTGGTTTTTTATATATTGCAACCACTCTGTATATCAGCTTTGATGAATTCCACTATACAGAACTGTGAAACATAAACAAAGTATAAAATTTTATGGCATTTCTTGGCTCTGAGCACTATGGGACTCAACATCTGAGGTCATCGGTCCCATAGAACTACTTAAACCTAACTAACCTAAGGACATCACACACATCCATGCCCCCGGCAGGATTCGAACCTGCGACCGTAGCGGTCGCGCGGTTAAAGACTGAAGCGCCTAGAACCGCTCGGACAAATCGGCCGGCCTGGCATTTCTTGGTTTTTCAGGGATATAAATACTCATTTCTTTCTACACTGATACACAATGTTTACGCACTCATAGACGTTAATTTCCGCTCGGACATGTAACATATATTCACAGATTAATGAATATCGCAGTACAGTGGTAACAAATACGGAATATTAAATTTCATGTGTGCAGTCCTAAGCCATCGACCGCACACCGACCAGCGCAGAGCGAAGCCGCTGACCCGCGCGCCAGTGGAAAGACTGGGCTACGCTGCACCTCCAGGAAGCCGGAGCTCAGCGCCCCCTGTCAAAGCTGACTTAACCAGCCGCCAACCGCTGGTCGGTCACGAGTCCAGAGGCAGTCTTCGAGAGCAATAGGAAGACAAGACTTAGTCTGCGTTCTGCGAGTAGTAAGAGTACGCCAACGTAACTGCATGTAGGAGCCACAGGAAGCCATTTCATAACTCTAAAGCCGGCCGAAGTGGCCGTGCGGTTAAAGGCGCTGCAGTCTGGAACTGCAAGACCGCTACGGTCGCAGGTTCGAATCCTGCCTCAGGCATGGATGTTTGTGATGTCCTTAGGTTAGTTAGGTTTAACTAGTTCTAAGTTCTAGGGGACTAATGACCTCAGCAGTTGAGTCCCATAGTGCTCAGAGCCATTTGAACCATAACTCTAAAAGTTATGTGTGTTTCCTTAATACAAATGAAGTTTTCTATTAATTTTTAAGTGTTATATACAGACCATTTCCTGGCAAGTCGGAGCTGACTCCCACTGCTGCCGACACATCATCATCGAGGTTCATAGCTTTGTAAAGATGAAAGGAAGCTGCGCACAGTTTCATTGTTTGCCGAAACGGCACGATATAGTGAAATGCCCACTTCTTTTTGTACTGAGTTTGGACACAACCATCTATTTCGTGATGAATATTTCATTTTTTCTCCCCGTCCATTTACTGACAGACAATTTTCTCTTTTTAGACCTTGTAGCATTTTACTTTTAGTGCACCTATTCTGCGACAGTTTTGCATCTGCTGGTCCGCTATTCGCTGACCTGAGATAGTATCAGGATTTGCGTGCAGTACTTTAGCATTCTGTGCGCTTTTCCTGCTGCTCGCTAGCAAGAACGAAGAAAAACAGGTACTAGGAGACGATTGAAAAAGATTGGCTTTATAGTTGATTTCACAGCCGACGTGTGATATGTCTGCTTATTTTGAAACTTCCACTCCAAATGTAAAAAATGACTATGCTGGTAGTTCTACGTTACTTGATTTTCAAACTCCAGAGTGAAATTCAACGTACTGTGACTGTTTTCTCTTTACTTATAATGATCGTTTCTAAACTGACACACAATATTTTAGCGCATCGCAATCTGACTTTTAATAATCCCTACAAAAGAATAGCCCCGACTAACAATAACCTATACCTTTCATGAATCACTTACCTCACCAACACCTTTGTTACTCAAACTACTGCAATACAGCGAGCGCCAATACTGTCAGCTAAATAGAAGATTCTAACTACTGAAGGCACTAACTACTGATAGCAATACAGTTAGCAAATGAAAGATTTTGATAGAAAACAAACAATGTATTTACCTTAATAGTCTTCAAAAGACATAATACCTACATAAATCCTTGACATCCAGTTTAACAGATTTCCTTTTTCTGATGGACACACGTCCAGATCGTCCAACATTTTAACATTTCAGAACTCTGGCATCTCTCTCCCCACATCTAGGGGTCTCACCTACAACTGCCCAACGGGCTGTTCACATCCAACTGCCCAACACTACACTGGCGAATAAATTCCAACGAGTCCAACCAGCCACAGACTGCACACACCGCAGTCAGCGATTTTAATAGAGAGCGCTACGTGGCGTTACCAACATAAAAACAGCCAAATTGCAATTTTCATTATGAGGGTATTTGAACTGGTATTTGTCGTTAGCGACTGCTACGGAAACACTGTCGATCCAGATACCGTAAAACTTGAGTACGATTAAGAATAAATGTAATTTCTAGTGTATGCGTACCTGATGACGTAAAATCCTGAAAAAATGTTTCAAATGGCTCTAAGCACTTTGGGACCTAACATCTGGGGTCATCAGTCCCCTAGACGTAGAACTACTTAAACCTAACTAACGTAAGGACATCACACACATCGATACCCAAGGCAGGATTCGAACCTGCGACCGTAGCAGCAGAGCGGTTCCGGGCTGAAGCACCCAGAACCGCTCGTCCACAGCGGCCGGCTATAAAATCCTGAACTTTATTTCAAGGTAAATCACATTTAACGGAATACTGATTTATATACGCTTGAATATTATAATGAGCTACGCATTCCATACTATCTGATGGAATTAATTTTCAGAATAATTTGCAATTGTTAGCCTCTCTTATTTCGTCGATCCTACACCTTCGAGACGAAGTCTCATTTACAGAAATATAATTTATTAGTTGTATAAGATAACAATTATCTGAAATATTATCAACATGTAATTCAAGTAGTAATAATCGCACTGGATATCCTGCTTGAAAATGCTTGGCCTATTATAACCTCTAACTCTCCATGTATCTTATATAGTATACTACTGGAATTGGATGACATGACACTTTCGTGCTTATCAAAGGAACCTGGGACGAAATGCATCTCTGAATCTATTTATTTCCTGTGTGAATGTCATGTGAACAGTGCACTACTATGAGTCTATCGAGGGTTTTTTAAGCTACCTATTTAGTTGATGGAGTACAGTTCTTAAGCATTTTTCCAATGAATCTCAATCTGGAATCTACTTTTCATATGATGAGCATCATTTGTTTGTTCTATTTTAAGTCTCTTCGTACACACCAGCTAAATGTTTGATGGATGTGACTTCTTTCAGTGATACGAGGATTGGAACTAAAACAGTGGCAACTTTTTTATTCACAATCGATACAAAAGAGTTACATGTTTGCACCTGTTACTGTCCTTCAAAGTAGTCACCAACGTTTTTGTAGAACCCGTTGCCAGTGATGTGGAAGGAGTAGTATACAGTTGCAGAGCATTACGTTCCTCCACGGCAGACCGTCAATGCACAGTATTGCTATTCTTTTTGGAGCATCACCTGTGACCAGCTTTTCGAAAGAAGCGGCGACACTTTCTGCGCAACCAACCCATCATTTTGCACGACAGTGCGCGGACGCATATAGCGCAAGCTATGGCTGCTCTGTTCGATCGATGGGACTGGGAAGTACTGTACGATCCACCATACTCCCCGGATTTAAGTCCTTGTGACTTTGATTTGATTCCGAAGATGAAGGTACGACTTCGTGGCATTCGCTTCAGAACTGTTCCAGAGATTCGACAGGCAGTAGACCGCTCCATTCGCACAATCAACAGGACAGGCTGTGCTAACGGTATACTACGCCTTCCACATCGCTGGCAACGGGTTCAACACAACGCTGGTGACTACTTTGAAGGACAGTAACAGGTGCAACCATGTAACTCTTTTGTATTGGTTGTGAATAAATAGTTGCCACTATTTAAGTTCCGGCCCTTGTATTTCAGTAATCTCAGTATCAAACAGTAACGGTCGACCGAAACTAGTTGTGTAAATAAAGAATTTTACCAGCAACTCAAGGCGGTAATGACATTTTTCACATAATGTGGAGCACCACCTATATATTTATTTTATTGTATTTTATTTATTTATTTATTGTTCCGTGGGAGCAAATTAAGGAGAAGTCTCCATGGTCATGGAATGAGTCAATACATGAAATTATAACACGATATTAGAAACAGATAAAATGAAATATAAAAAAAACATATTCAGGTGACAAGTCGTAAGTTTAAATAAAGAAAATCAACACTGTAAGACTGGAATTTGCTTACTTTTTAGCTCTTCCAGGAGCTCCTTGACCGAATAGAAGGAGGGAGCCATGAGGAAACTCTTCAGTTTAGGCTTAAAAGAGTTTGGGCTACTGCTAAGATTTTTGAGTTCTTGTGGTAGCTTATTGAATTTGGATGCAGCAGAATACTGCACTCCTTTCTGCACAAGAGTCAAGGAAGTGCATTCCACATGCAGATTGGATTTCTGCCTAGTATTAACTGAGTGAAAGCTGCTAACTCTTGGGAATAGCCTAATATTGCTAACAACAAACGACATTAAAGAAAATATATACTGTGAGGGCAATGTCAGAATTCCCAGACTATTGAATAGGGGTCGACAACAGGTTCTCGAACTTACACCACATATAGCTCGAACAGGCCGTTTTTGAGCCAAAAATACCCTTTTTGAATCAGAATAATTACCCCAAAAAATAATACCATACGACATAAGCGTATGAAATTACGCGAAGTAGACTACTTTTCGTGTTGAAGTGTCACTTATTTCAGATACTGTTCGAATGGTAAATAAAGCAGCATTTAGTTTCTGAACAAGATCCTGGACATGGGCTTTCCACAACAGCCTACTATCTATCCGAACGCCTAGGAACTTGAACTGTTCCGTCTCGCTTATAATATGCCCATTCTGTCTGATCAAAATATCGGTTCTTGTTGAATTGTGAATTAGAAACTGTAAAAACTGAGTCTTACTGTGATTTAGCATCAAATTATTTTCCACAAGCCACGAACTTGTTTCATGAACTACATTATTTGATACTGTTTCAATATTACACACAAGACCCTTCACTACCAAGCTGGTGTCATCAGCAAACAGAAATATTTTTGAATTACCTGTAATACTAGAAGGCATATCATTTATATAAATAAGAAACAGCAGTGGCCCCAACACCGACGCTTGGGGAACGCCCCACTTAACAGTGCCCCATTGTGACTAAACTTCACTACCACTCTCAATATTGCGGAGAATTACCTTCTGCTTTCTGTTCTTAAAGTAAGAGGCGAACCAATTGTAAGCTACTCCCCTTACTCCATAATGGGTCCTACAACACTCCCGTGGAGCACATGCGTAAATACTTGTGATGATTTCTCTTAGTTAAGAATGGCACTTAGTGTTACATTTTCTAGGAATTTTACCTACGTCTACATGTACTTACATAATTCGTAAGCCACCGTCTGCTGTATGACGGAGGGTAACTTGTACCACTACTAGTGATTTCCTTTTCTGTTTCATTCGCAAACTGAGCATGGGAAAAACGACTATGCCTTTGTACGAATCCTAATTTCTCTAGCCTTTCTTTCACGATCCTTAAGCGAATTGCACTTTGGCGGCAGTAAAATCGTTCGGCAGTCAGCTTCCAATGCGGATTCTCTAAATTTTCACAATATTTTTTCGTGAGAGGCGCGTCATCTTCGCTCTAGGGACTCCCAGTCGAGCTCACGAAGAATTCCCGTTACATTCGCGTGTTTTTCAAATGTAAGGGTAACAAATCTAGCAGCCCTCCTCTGAATTGCCTCGATGTATTCCAGGTAATTTTAAAACTAGGGCAGCCACATCTAACGTAGTTATATAAAATTGCGTACATAAAGCAACAGACGATGCCCGCAGTGGCATATTTTAATCGGTAACGTCGGTGATGACAATTCGTGATTATAATACAGACTGGACATTAATCATTGTTGATTGTGTTTATCAACTGAGGAAGGCTGACATCGCCGGCCGCAGTGACCGAGCGGTTCTAGGTGCTACAGTCTGGAGCCGCGCGACCGCTACGGTCGCAGATTCGAATCCTGCCTCGGGCATGGATGCGTGTGATGTCCTTAGGTTAGTTAGGTTTAAGTAGTTCTAACTTCTAGGGGACTGATGACCACAGCAGTTAAGTCCCATAGTGCTCAGAGCCATTTTAAACCATTTTTGAAGGCAACTGCTTCTCTGTGGCATTGCTGTGTAACAACTCCCTATATCATATGTCATAGCATTTGCATACACCAGAAAATGCGATTTAGAAGTTGTGAAACCGGTTGTGTGGGTCTCTAATCGACTTAAGTAAATCGACTGTGGACTGTTGGACTTTACATTCATTTTTATATTTTAATACTTTTAACACGTGTGTGTGAACACCTGTTACAGTGCATGAATTGGCCAATCAATTATGTGGATGTATTCCATTAACCCGGCGTAATGGGTGTCACAAACGCTCGGTCAGTACTCAAGAATGGATTGCACTAGAGTTCTACAAGCGGCCTCCTTTACAGATGAGCCAACCTTCCTAAAATTCCCCCAGTAACCTGAAGTCGCCCTACTACCGTCCCTAACTGATAAAAAAAATAAAAATAAAATGGCTCCAAGCACTATGGGATTTAACAGCAGAGGTCATCAGTCCCCTAGAATTTAGAACTACTTAAACCTAACTGACCTAAGGACATCATATACATCCATGCCCGAGGCAGGATTCGAACCTGCGATCGTAGCAGAAGCGCGATTCCGGACTGAAGCGCCTAGAACCGCTCGGCTACAGAGGCTGGCCCTAACTGCTAGCTCCGTTGCTTGTGGCACTGCAGCCTCTAAATATTTAACCAACGTGACTGTATAAACATCACGTCTACATTTACATGACTGTTTGCAATTCACCATTAAGGGCGTTGGAGAGGGTTCATCGAACCACCTTCAAGCTATTTTTATATGTTGATCCTTGTGAGTGAAGTTCTGAAGGACTTCGGTCGTTCACTATGCAAGCAAATGAAAACCTAAAGCCGTCCTTATGATGTCATTTCTTGTATAGCTACCAGTTTCGGTGCTTCAGTGCACCATCTTCAGGCCTTAACTGATATCGAGAGGGTTAACACCATTCGTAGACACGATGCATCATTGGCCAACATCTAAACTGGTTTTCGCGGATTACCTGTAACCGCAATGTTGCCTTTCCAACCATAAACAGCGAAAAACAGTTATAGATGTTGGCCATTGACACATCGTGTGTACGGATGGTGTTAACCCTCTCGGCCTCAGCTAAGGCTTGAAAATGGTGCACTGAAACACCGAAACTGGTATCCATACAATAATTGGAATCATCACGATGGCTATAGACGTTTCATTTTCTTCAAGCTATTTCTCTATAGTTCCACTCTCTAACAGCACGCGGGAGAAACGAATATTTAAATCTTCCCGTGCGAGCTCTGATTTCTGTTATTTTATTACGTTGATCATTTCTCTCAATGAAGGTGGGCGCCAACAAAATATTTTCAAATTCAGAGGAGAAAGCTGGTGATTAAAATTTCGTGAAACAATCTCGCCGCAACGAAAACGCCTTTGGTTTGATGGCTAATCGTGTCCGTTACATTCTCTCCCCTGTTTCGCGATAGTACAAAACGAGCTGCCCCTCTCTGAAATTTTTCTAAGTCTTCTGTCAAGCCTATCTGATGCGGATCACATACTGTGCACCAATACTCTAACATAGGACAGACAAGCGTAATGTGGCCCCGGATGAAATCCACCTAGCAGATTAACGACGAGGTGTCTGTGTGCAGGCCAGCCTGGATGTAGTTTCCAGGCAATCTCCCAGTCTTTGGATTGTTTTGCCCACATTATCTCTGTGATTGTTCTAATTCAAGTCGTTCGTAATTGTAATTCCTAAGGCTAGAACTGCTCTGGACGCGACTCACTTGGCGTTTAGGTACCACGTGACTCGCCTGGTGCCAAGCACTTGAATACTTGGTCGCCACATCAGATCATCGATGCCGGTCACCACAGGTGTGTTGCTCGCTCGCTCTGTGGAAATGTCTCTCCAATGCTGGATCAGAAAATGCTTCTGGCAGAAAATATTTCTTTGAAATGTGAACTGTTACGGAAACTACCATCGTACTGGGTTACTAGTATTAATTATGAGTGAAGTGAACGTGGAGAAAATAACTGTTGTACAAACAGTTTTGGAAGTTTCAATACACAGTTTTTGTTATTTATGAATGACTGTAAAATCCTTCTACGTCCTTCTAATGGCTATTACAGGAAAACTACAGCAACCAAAAAGTAATTACAGATCTAGCATACACCCTGAGTATACCTCGTCATAGTGGAGATGGAGCTGATGATTACTGCCCCAAGTTCTTAGCGCTTTTTAAAGCAGTTACAATTTTAAATAAAATGCTACAATGACCTTCGAACACAGAGATTCCAGTATTTTAGAAAATCGAAGCCATTCAACAGAAGATGAAAGTGTTTCGCTGTTTCATTATGTTCAATCTCTGGAGTTGTCGTAAGTTCAATAGTTAACACAACTGGACACAGAGGAGAAAAAATGAATTCCACTGTGTTTACAAACAAAGGCGAGCAGTTGTGGCCATTAAACGAAAAAAAAATTGAAATATTGGAGCAAGACAGTGACAGAAGCTGAAAAACGCTGATCTTCTGTTCTTTCAGAGTTTGTTGAAATTCCATCTCTGTAAAATCTTATACTGCTAAGCAAAACTCAAAATTTAATTGTCACAGAGCTTGAATCGGTGCAGGATGTCATTTCCCTATAGATAACTGCTCATATTAGTGCTTCATTCTCCATGGTAGAAAAGAAACAAACGAAATGACGTAATCAGCAATATTTATCAGGCAGTATAATCTTCGAAGCCACTAGGCGACATACCAGGAAGAACCAACATACCGTTATTTTAGTGACGTCCCAAGCGACTAATTTAGTCACCTAGCGCTCAGTGCCGTCGTTCTCGTAAGTTCACAGCTGTTTGTTTAGTGAGGTGAAAATAGTTCAAATGGCTCCAAGCACTATGGAACCTAACATCTGAGGTCATCAGTCCCCTAGACTTAGAACTACTTAAACGTGACTAACCTAAGGAAACCACACACATTCCATGCCCGAGGCAGGATTCGAACCTGCGACCGTAGCAGCAGCGCGATTCCGGACTGAAGCGCCTAGAACCGCTCGGCCACAGCGGCCGGCTTAGTGAGGTGCGTCTCCCGGTGAGTCGCGAGGTATAGTGAGGTCGCAGGTTCGAATCCTGCCTCGGGCATGGATGTGTGTGATGTCCTTAGGTTAGTTAGGTTTAATTAGTTCTAAGGTCTAGGCGACTGATGACCTCAGACGATAAGTCGCATAGTGCTCAGAGCCATTTGAACCATTTTTGAGCCTTACAGTAAACAGGTACAGTGACGTCCAAGGAAAACGCATCAGACTGTCAATGATTTCAGATCAGTTTGGCATATAGTACCAACCTCGATTACGCGCTGACTCGCAATAACCCTCATCACCCTCATTCTCAGATGCTTTAATACTGTGATCGACTAGCACCTAGGCACCAGGTAAGGCACTTCCAGTATGACAATAGCCTAAGCATTTACCTGAATTGGCAGCCTTTATATCTGTGTGGTTTATCGTGTGACCGAAATACTAGCGTATTCGTTTCAGAACTCTTGTGGATGAATTCATACTTTTCATTACTTCCTTCATCCCCTTTTCCACATTGAAATTTACCGAAAGTGGCAGTAAGTAGCAAAGCTGCCTTGTATCCCTTCACAACACGTCTTTGTTGAAATTGCACACTGATACTGCTATATGTAATGCGTTTCTACCCGTATTGTGGATTCTGGACACCTCTTTTACATACATGAATGTTACGAACTTGTGCCAGTTTTCCATTATTCGTATTTCCATTTCCAACAGAGGAAACATTATCTCGTCAAACTAAAACCGAATAAATATTGTTTTATAATACAGAGATGTCCGTCGTTTTTTGCTCACGGCATAGAACGTTGTTACCCTCTTATGTTCTAAATTCCGTTTGCGACTAAATGAGTCCCATCAAATGTAATTTTTGTAACATTTGCTTATTTTCGAGTCATGTATTGTTTAAAATGTTACAGCAGCACTCAACATAAAAAATCCAAGGTTTTATGACACATGTAAGTAATGACCTGTGTGTATATGCCCAACAGACAAGTTGACAGTTCATTTCAGAACGGTGCTTTTTACCAGTACATATATGCTAACCGCATGTAGTTCGAAACGTCTAAATGTTGTCGTAACGCCAAATAGTGGTGCAAACTGATAATATAAATCAAAAATATAACATTAAAATGAATTTACTGAGATGGAGTGGAGTAAGATATGGAGGCGGATTAAGTACATCGATGGGTTGACGGCAGCACAGTACTATTTCCGACCTCCACCATTAATACTTACATCTGAACACCCATTGAAATGCATCTATTTACTACATTCAAGTTGAAAGATTACCGTCAAACCTCCTTGCCTAGGGACACCATATGAAAGTTGATGTCAACCCCTGAATGAAAATTGCGCAACGGATAACTGGGGAGGGGAGCTTGAGAGCGCTACCTAGAGAGCGTGCCCTTTCTGTATGATACTAGGCAAGGGGCTGAAGGGCTCAAACGCTGATTTGTGGGTCCTAGCATTCTATATCTTTTATTTTAAATTAATTCCTTTAACTTGACTCCTTTGTGATTTTTAGGGAACGCTAAAGCTTGATGACAATTGATTACCTATTTATTTTAAACATTATCACTCGACTTTATAGCGACTGCAGCAATTGTTCCAGTTTACAGATATTACAATTTTACATCTTATAGCTCGGGTATATTATATACTAATCTGCACGCACATTTCTACGGGCAAGACGGAATTGCGTTGGCCAAATGTATACCACCAAAGTCTCCCAATATTTTACATGGGACATCCACTATGTGAGGAGAATAACGGGAAAACTGGGGACCAGATACATTAACACAGGGGGTTAAATTTCCGAAATTAAACGAGAACATTCATTTCCTTCAACAGTCCGAAGCTGGAAATAAAAGAATTAGTGCAAATATTCACGTACCTCTCTTCCACGCCTGAACATTGAGACAGACGCACTGAGGGCACGTCTGCTCACTTACCCGTCTTCTGTAACACTCCAGAACATCGCGGGCACCCAGAGGTCTTCCTGGACCCCAATGAAGGGGATGGTCGAGCCACTTGGCCGTGATAACCTCTCCACCCCAAATCTTGTGACACTGGAACGTCTTTGACTTTACCTGCCTGTGCTGTCTCTCTGATCCCCTACCCAGGAGTAAGGTTGGCACTACTATACTACAGAACTACTAACCAACTAAGATTTGGCCACGCTTTATGGAAAGGTGTGAGGAGGATTAGGAAAGTTCATGTGCAGATTCACATTCACGTGCAAGAAATGCATAACACACGACACATATAAATACGTATTATCAAGCCTGACACATTTCTTTACACCCGTCCACGTGGGTTCTGTTGCACCCGCGGCCGGCAGCGTCGTGCAATAAAATTGGCGGCGGAGCCGCCTACGTTTGTATTTTCCGGTGCGAGCGAGCAGCAAAACCTGCTGCTTATGGAGAGGCAACTAGTGTACCGTTTCAAAGTGTAGTGAATTTGCGTTGGTTTTACAGCGCTATACGGATTGCAATAGAAAGGCTAAATTGATGGGAACCGAATGACAGGAACTATTCAATGATGCTGGCAGTTGGGTGTGTGAACATGTGTACCTGAATATTTGGAACAATGTACAAATTTATGTATGCATGCAGTGCCGAATTCATAAACTATCACTCCTATAGGTATTAAATCCACACGAACTGAACCTACAAATAGAGCACCGAAGTACGTTATTGCTCTTATGGTTTGACTACCACACAAGCAGTTTATCCCTTATAAAAGTTAGTTATTTATGCAATATTGTAGGATTTAATTAAACATAAAAGAAATGTAATAACAATAAATATTTATTTCCATATAAAAACAATAAAAACTTATTTACAATGTGTGTGCTTCCTTGAAGCAATTTCAATGGCATTATGTTCATGAAAGAAAATATATGACTTAACACAAGCAGCTGGATACCTAACCAATGCAGACATAGTATGCAAGCTATTTACTACTACAATAAATAGGTCATACTATTCTGCACACACAAGCGACAAATACATTTTCTCATTCAGGGAACAGTACGAGTATGGCAAGTGGTAACCCCCTCACACAGGATGGGAGGATAAGGAACTGTAATCGGGCAAGCCAGAGTAGTAATGTCATCTGTCGTTTGATTACATTTATTCAGATAACAACAAATAATGTTAAACACAGTAATGATCAGGCTCCCTCTTAACAGACAACCAACTAAGGGCAAATATGTCAAAATGTATGACAGAGATATAAACGCAATAAAGAACAGTAGCGCTCCACATTCAGAAAATGGTAAAAGTGAGGCCTCAGGGCCGATTCCTACACTCAGTCTGCACTCGACCAAGCTATGTTGCTAATCACAGAAACTACTACAATTAAGAGTAAAATCAGTAATGTTATAAAAGGCGGCAACTTATTTCATAGTAACATTAACAGTTCCTTATACTAAGAAAACAAGCAAATACACTATTAAAGCAGAACATTTCCCTCCCACCTCCCCTCTTTTTTCATAAAAAAGGGTACAAGATTAAAGCAGTAAACTGGCAGCTCAGGCTAAAGCCAGGTAAAAGAAATACCTTCAAATAAACTATGAATCCCCAGTAGTTGAGAAAAAGCTGGTAAAGTACAGTTACTTAAATCTAAACTCAAATAAGAAAGATGTTGTGAGGTGCAGGACACAATTTTGAATAAGAATACAGAGCATAAAATACACAAGAGAAATTAAGTTACTCGTTCCAACAGCCGCCCTGAATTACTGTGCTGAGGCTAATATCCCAGGCCACGAGACAAGTTAACAAACAACAAGGCGCACTTAGCATCTGCAGGTCCCTGAGCCCGTGAGATGTAGAGATGTCGGCCACAAGCTGAAGGAAGTTAGTGCTGTTAACAAACGGCACTAAATAGGTGAGGGCCAAAGAAGCGGTTTAACCGTTATAAATGAATCCCTTGCAAGAACATAGTAAAGAGTAGCAACTTATCTGTAGCTCTCGTTACAAACACCTCTGTTCAAGAAAAGAGAACACCAGAATCAAAGGCATCCTCAAGCTTTATTCAACAGCTAGTCACAGTTATAATCACAGGCTCAGCGATAACTGTCAGACCACCAAGCCATTTGTTGGCGTATATTACAATATGGCAAGAAATAATGGGCTTACCTCTACAGAAGTGGAATTAAACAGATATTCACACCCATTAGCTGCATACATACAAACATACATATATTACTACTTGTTCCATAGATCATGAATATGAGATTTTGTAATGATGTGGAACGTGGCACTTTAACATAAGTTTTCTTTACACATACTTTTTTTTCTTTTGTGTACAGTTTCTCATTCATATCTAAAATTCATCTATTGAGTATAAGGAGCTGTCATTCAGCAATTCTTTTAATTTGTTTTTAAAATGTTGGTTGACTATCTGTCAGACTTTTAATGCTATTTGGCAAATGACCAAAGATTTATGTGACAGTATAATTCACCCAGAATAGTGAAGATCATCCTTTCTTGTAGCTTTGTAGCAATGCACTTCGCTGTTATTTTTGAACTGGAATGGGTTATTAATAACAAATTTCATAAGTGAATGTATGCATTGCGAAGGTACTGTGAATATCACTAGTTCCTTAAATAAATGTCTGCAAGGCGATCTTGGGTGGGCTCTAGCTATTAATCTGGTTACACGCTTTTGTGCAATGAGCACTTTTTCTCTTAATGATGAATTATCCCAAAATATGATGCCACATGAAAGCAGTGAATGCAAATAGGCATAGTAGGCTAATTTACTGATATGTTTATCACCAAAATTTGCCATAAAATTAATAACGTAAGTAGCTGAACCTAACCTGTTTCAGCAGATCATCAATGGTTTCTCCCAACTCAATTTCTCATCAATACACGCACCCAGAAATTTTGAATATTCTATCTTAGCAACAGACTTCTGTTCATACCTGTATCTATCAATGGCATTATGCCATTTACTGCGCAGAATGGTATATACTGTGTTTTCTCAAAATTTAGTGAAGGTCCACTTGCAGAGAACCACTTAATAATTTTCTGGGAGACCTGATTTACCATTTCCTTAGCTGATTCTTGTTTGTTGGGTGTGATTACTTTACTTGTATTATCAGCAAAAAGAATTAGCTCTGCACCTTCGTGAATACAGAGTAGCAAGTCATTAATATATATTAAGAACAAAAAGGGACCCAAGACGGAATCGTGTGGGACATCATTCTTTATCTCTCCCCAGTTAGAGGTCTCTGCTGATTTTTGGAGATTACCTGAACTGTTAATTTCAACCTTCTGGTTTCTTCCAGCTCAATATGAATTAAACCATTTGTGCACTGTCTCACTCATACCGCTCAGCTTATCTAGAAGAATTTCATGATTGACACAATCAAAAGCCTTTGAAAGATCACAAATATCCCAATTGGTGAAGTTCGGTTATTCAGTGCATTTAATATTTGATCAGTGAAAGCATATATAGCATTTTCTGTATAAAAGCCTTTCTAAAAAAACAAATTGACATTTTGTTGGTATTTCGCTTTTAAAGATATGTGTTGCTACTCTTGAATATATAACTTTTTTAAGAATTTTGGATACAGCTTTAAAAAGTGAGATTGGGCGGTAGTTGTTAGCATCGGACCTATACCCTTTTTTATGCAATTGTTTAACAATTACGTATTTCACTCTGTTTGGAAAAATGCCCTGTTCCATTGAGCTACTACATATGTGGCTAAGAATCCTCTGGTGTAAGTGCCATCAATTCCATGTGAACTTTTACTTTTGAGTGAATTTATTATTTTCCTATTTTCAGAAGGAGAGGTGGGTTTAATTTTATCAAATTGCATAGGTTTTGCTTCTTCAATATACTGTCTTGCATTTTATAATGTATAGCTGAATCCTATTTTATCTTCAACACTTAAAAATGCTTATTAAAAATGTTTTCTGCTTCTGACTTCTTGTTAATAAACTTTTCATTGAGTTCGATAAAAATGCTGTTTCCCTGCGCTCTCAGTTAACCTGTTTCCCTTTTAACAATAGTCCAAATTGTTTTAATTTTATTATCAGATGTGGTAATCTCAGACATAATGCACATACCTGTGGACTTATCAATAAGTTTTCTTAATACAGTTCAATAATTTTTATAATGTTTTACTGTTTCTGGATCATTACTCCCCCTAGCTATAAGATACAGTTCCCTTTTCTGTTTACAAGCTATTTTTATCCATTTAGTAAGATGTAGCTTTTTAGATGGTTTCTTGCAATTATATTTCAGTGTTTCCTTACGGAAACAATTTTCAAATATGCCCACAAAAGTAGCATGAAATAGTTAAATTTTAAATTAGCATCAGGTTTCCGCACACCTCATCCCAGTCTAACTGCTGCAAGCTTTTCCTAAAATTTTCAGTTGTTAAATCGTTAACTGAATGCACTATTTTGGAGGACTGTTTTGCATTACTGTATGGAGGTATGTTGTATACCTTAACTGGCTGTGCATCATGATCAAACAGACCTTTCTTAAGAGGAAAAGTTTTTATTTGATTAAATTTATTTTGGTCTATAAAAACAGTCTACCAGCGCACTGCTTTCCTGTACCATTCGAGTAGGAAAATCAATAACTGATGTCAAATTTAATGGTACCAAGCAATACTTTAACGTGAAGCTTTCTATCAGACTCTTTTAGAAAAACTACACTGAAATCCCCACAAACAACAATTTGCTTCCCTTCTATGACAGACAGTACAATAAAGTATCCAAGTTTTTCGAAAATAACGGAAAATTTTCCAATGGAGTCCTCTACATGGCTACAGTTATAAAAGTACCTTTATTTAGTAGTTTCAAAATTTTTCACACTATGACAGATTTTAACATACATGGGAACTCCTCCTCTCTCCATAGTGTCTCTTCTTATATGTGCTGAAATCTTATATCCAGCTACATTTGCTTACGCAACGATTTACACAAGAATATCTATAACACAATTTGCAGACATATTAGACGTACAAGATTTAAATCCACTCCCCCGTAAATAAAAACTTAAAAAGCAACTTCTAAAATAACCAGCAGTAGAAAATGCAACTAGCAAATTTAAATAACTTTAGACTCAGGAGTTCATAAGGCTAATTAAACATTTCAGTTCAATCAAAATTTCACGTAGCCATCCATGAAAAAACTCTGACCCAGTTACATCGTAAAATTGTTTAAAGAATACCAAAGGACTAAACTTCCATTAACAAGACTCTTATTACAGATAAGGTGGCCATCAACATTTAAATGAAACAGGGCAGTCCTCAAAGTAATCACCTATAAGATAAAAGGATAAATAACGGTAATTAAATAACTGCCTCAAGCCACTGTAACTGGACTTAAGCGACCACGTTACACATGCAATAAATAACGCATAAAACCACCCTTAAAGAGGCACTGAAAGGCGCAATAAAAAATTGGGGCTTAATCAGTAATCACGTTAAATTCGGTCCTTTAGGAAGCCACCAGAAACAGGCAAAGTCAGAAGCTCTCATAGTACGACCACTCTGCATGAAAGGTGCAAAAGTCGAGGACAAGTTGAATATTGTCCGGGTAATGTCAAATATATAATCGCACACAGCATTGAATTGCCTGAATCACAGGTCAACAGATGTCAAGACGAATTGATTACACGCAACGGGACGCCGTCTTCCCAAAATTTGGAGCAGGCGAGAAACGCTAAGGCCGTGACCAAACCAAACAACCGACAAATGTAACTGCCGCTGGAACTAGCCGACCGCTGTGGTTCGAATCCTGCGTCGGACATGGATGCGTGTCATGTCCTTAGGTTATTTAGGTTTTAGTAGTTCTAAGTCTAGGAGACTGATGCCCTCAGATGTTAAGTCCCATAGTGCTTAGAGCCATTTGAGCCCCTGGAACTTTGGGCCGCTGGTCGTTCTGGTCTGCCGTAACCAGCTGTTCGCTTGCCCCCCTCGTACTGGTTCCCTCCACGTTCTGCCGCCTTTTCGATGCAGCGCCAGAGGTGTTGCTTCACGAGGAGAATCGATACACAGATGGAAATGTGGCGCCATAAATACATAGGACTACAGAAGGCAGGGAAGAATCGATAAGTAGCCGTTTCTACGGCTTAGCGGGTTTTCAGTACGATTGTCGGACATGGCTTGTTTATCATCGTATCGCGACAATCTGGTTCTCAATCACGATACAGTATGCATCACAGCCGGCCGGTGTGGCATAGCGGTTCTAGGCGCTTCAGTCTGGAACTGCGAGACCGCTACGGTCGCAGGTTCAAATCCTGCCTCGGGCCTGGATGTGTGTGATGTCCTTAGGTTAGTTAGGTTTAAGTAGTTCTAAGTTCTAGGGGACTGATGACCTCAGATGTTAAGTCCGATAGTGCTCAGAGCCATTTTTTTATGCATCACATATTTTCTTGATTCAAAATTGTTTTGACGCACCATCTGTGGAAGTGGTGAAGGAGCGCTAACACCAACGCCATCATACGAACACTTCAAGTGAGATTCTTTGTCATCGCACGGTGCACATTATTAGCCTAAGGGCTGCCCCCGTGTCTTTACTGCATGCATACATTTTGGAGTGAAGACAAACTCCTCGATCTGCAACCCATTCTCTTTCTCTTCGTTATATCGATAACCTTACTATTTGCAGGCTTAATGCCACAGGGATTATCAGCGTGCATTTCCATAAGCATCGAATCCGTCAAGGAGGGACTTTATCACGTCATATGAATTACAGCCCTTCACCCAATAAATAGAACTTTCACTACACATGTAAAGTAACTTAGATCATTAACATCGATATGCAGCAGGATTTTGGAACATATATTGTGTTCGTACATTACTCAACAGAAAAGACTATTGACAAACAGTCAACACGGATTTCTTCTGAAACACAACTAGCTCTTTACTCCCACGAAGTGTTGAGTACTATGGACAAGGGATTTCAAATTGATTCCGTATTTCTATATTTCCAGAAGGCTTTCGACACCGTACCTCACAAGTGGCTTGTAATCAAATTGCATGCCTATGGAATATTGTCTCACAAGGGGAGGCCGCCAATTGTGAAATTCAGATTCGATTAGTACTACGCATAATAAAAGCTCATGGCCAGAGGTGTAGTGTGGCAAAGCTCCAAGATGCACTTCTCAGCCGTTGTCGAGAAAATCGACAGTTAAAAGAAACCGTTGCGCTGAAATACTCTCTATGATTAATCAATTTCTACAGCGTCGTGGCGGCGCAGCGGTAAGCGCTCGGGTTCGTAATCCGAAGGGCGCCGGATCGAATCTCGCGCCATGCAACCTCTTTTTTTTGTATTTGTTTTTTGTAATTCAAATGTGTGTGTATACACACACACACACACACACACACACACACATATATATATATATATATATATATATATATATATATATATATATATATATTCCCGGCAATCAGTTGCAACAATTATGCATATAATAAGTTGTTGAAAGTCGTTTGTCGTGGAAAAACTGGCGACTTCGAACATCATTATGTTTTCCGCAAACATAGTTGTATTTCAGAAATGTTATTAATTGTCTTCATAATGTTAACCACGTATAGTTAACGGAAGACGTAGAAACGATATTCCGAAACGAATACGTATAGCGTAAGTCAAACGTTCGAATTAGAATAGAGATCCCACGAACACAAATTTGCTGTGGCAGGTATGAAATATAAACTCCGATACTCGCTCGTTACACTTGAAGGACAGATGTTGAATGGGCCGAAACGAGCCGCCGCGTAACAGCGTAGTTGCCTGCTAACTTCGAAAGAAGGTAGATGCGGTCTCTAGCGCAGCTTATAACATCGTCGAAAACCAGTGCGGACGTGAGAGCTTTGGTACACCCTATTAAACAAACGGAAAAATGGAGACGGTACAATTGGAGAGCGATCCGCCTTCACAAACATGCATAAGCAATTCATTATATATATATATATATATATATATATATATATATATATATATATATATGAATTACAAAAAGCTAATAATAAAAAAAAAAGGTGCATGGCGCGAGATTCGATCCGGCGACCTTCGGATTACGAACCCGGGCGCTTACCGCTGCGCCACGACGCTGTAGAAAATTATTATTCGTAGAGAGTATTTCACCGCAACGGTTTATTTTAACTGTCGATTTTCTCGACAACGACTGAGAAGTGCATCTAGGTGCTTTGCCACATTACACCTGTGGCCATGAGCTTTTATTATGCGCAGTATGAATCGAATCTGAATTGGCGGCCTCCCCTTGTCAGTTATGCGACTGAATTCGTAATTTCGCGTCAGAGAGGTTACAGTTCGTAGTAGTGACGGAAAGTCGTCGAGTAAAACAGAAGTGATTTGCTGAATGGTAGCTGAGGAGACAATTTTGATAGCCCCCTAGGTTCATTTGAGTGCTCAGTTGCTCAACAGTTGCAAGTACACATTTCCGCAGCCGTTGCACAGCCCGTGGTGCTCCACAGCTACCTTATAGCCGGTTTTCGATAGCGCCATTTTGGCATGCATATTATACTTTAACGAAGGCCACAGGCGAGCAGTTTATCAACTTAGTTGTTTCGGAAATACTTCCAACCTTGACCCGGAAGCCAATGATCATTCCCCTTTTAGGCGTCAAATATATCACTCCGCTTGCGCACTATTACGACGATGCATCCCTCGACGCGCCTTAAAAACCCTCGTCTTCTAGTGTTACTACCTAAAGCCTGTGAGTGATTATTGCACGTTGACCTCGAACATAGGCGGTGGTCACATTTCGCCGTGTAGACAAAAATACAGTATGTGTAAAGCCTTTAAAAACGTAGTATACATATGTACACACGTTACAAATTTACACGAATCTGAGTACCACACATTTATACGCGCGTCCGTTCTGCTTCACATTTTCTGATATTCACTAAGTGCACAAATTGAGAGTCCGTAACAGTGTTCCACATACTGTCTCACCAAAGAATATATGAAGAGTGAAAATGTCATACGAAATGTGTTTTGTGTGTTGTTGTGTTCTCGGTATTCTGTTTCATGTCCCAGATTTGTTCCAGCTACAAAATCGTGGACAAAAGTTTAATTACTAGATCCCGTAATTTGTTTGTGCCAAGCAATTTCATTTGCCATACCTGAAGGTGTTCCCCATATAGTTGATGCACAGTTTGTGCGGTAAATAGAGTACGTATAAGCTTTTGTTTGTCCTCTTTGTAATGAAAGAAGATAGTCTGAGTTTCAAAAATATTAAAAAATGTTGAGTTGGTGAACATACAAAACAACGTGTGTCTATAACATGTTATGGAAACCTTTTTCTTGCTCAGCAGATCAAGGAATTCTACAGTAAACTTAGCAACTGTGGAGGGAAGAGTTTTCTCTTAAATTCAATTTTGTTATTTTCTTCTAGAAATTTAAAACATCAGTATTTGGTTATCTGCTTCGCGGCATGTTTAGACTTGGTAGCCCTCCAAGCTCCTCTGTCCTCTGCTTTCCTCTTTATAATTTGTTACCCTTCTTGCGGTCTACCGACGTCATCTAAAAGATATGAAAAACTGTTTTTGTTGACTATATTTATAATAGCTATAAAAGTGCTACTGTATTTCTGTAGTTGTTTTACCACAAAATAAAACTTAGTGCCTTAGTACTAATGGTACTTGAAAAAATAACTTTCTTATTGGCATTTAGAACCAGTCTGAAAGTTCTTAATAAATATTATTTATTTTGTAATTTGTCTCACTTTTTCCAGTGATATAGTAACTATCCCAGTTCCTTAGTATCAGAATACCTTCTGAATATTTTGGACATAAGTAATTTATGTACAAAGAGAGATACATTGTTTTATGATTCTCCTTACAAATGTGAGATTTGGCATTTAGAACGTTTGACAATTCCACTCTTCATACATGTTGTGGTTTTTAATGATTTGCGTATATTATACTTTCAACTGTTTCATTGAGATGCTGCAGCGGATAATAATTATGTACATTATACCGAGGAACCATGCTTTAACTTGATTCAGTGGTGTCCGTGCGTACCTGGTACACGCAATAGTTCACCTTAATTATTTTGGCAGGTACTGTTTCTTATACATTTGTGGTAGTACATAGGTGACTTGAAGATGGTCGCTTGAACTAAATTAATGGCGCGTAATGAACACACATTGCAGAAGCCTTTGGCGAGTTCCGTGATGCCGTTGTTTAAATACAAACATTTTGATTAGATACGTACCCCATTAAGTACAACACTCACTCCGTCTTCAGGCCAGGGGTGGCCTATCGGGACCATCCGACCGCCGTGTCATCCTCGGTGGAGGATGCGGATAGGAAGGGCGTGGGGTCAGCACACCGCTCTCCCGCTCGTAAGATGGTATTCTTGGCCGAAGCGGCTACTATTCGGCGAAAAAAATATTTATCGGCTAAAGTAATCTGAATGCCTATTACGTCATGGCGATAAAGAAATTGTAATTAACATTTTTTTGGTTTAGCTTTCTTTTACAAGAATGGTCATTGAATCTAAAAATTGACAAGAGATAGGTAGATAGATAGGTAGTAGATAGATAGAGAGAGAGAGAGAGAGAGAGAGAGAGAGAGAGAGAGAGAGAGAGAGAGCTATTATACTGTTTACACAAAAACAGCCCTTCTGAATGCAGATATAACGAACCAGAGGGAGAAAACTTTTCCGAGTCATTCTGCACATCAGATGCTGTCAAAATTCATTCGAAAAGACAATAGTGGCTTCAAAATTACGGCATTTGAAATTAGTATGGACACAGTACGTAACTGGAGGCGAGCTGTCTCTAGAGTAAATTAAAGATAACAAGCAATTCTATTTTACCGTTACATACCGAAAATCATCAACGAAGAGTTGAAAGAAAGAAATAAGTGATGACGCGGTATTCAGCATGGGAAATCCAAACACAGATTTATGGGCAATCGTAAGAAGTATGTGGAGGTAACAGAGTATCCAATATTTATACAGGAAACCGTAGTCAAATAAGTAACCCATTGTATTCATAGTACCCGATATTAAAGATGGAGGTGTGGAGATGGGAAGTGCGAATATCGTCACGATATCCTCAGAGATGGACTCGGATAGTAAGCAGGACAACCCACGACCCCGTCCGGCAGAGGATGCGTTTGCGTCAACACTAGTGATCTTCGGTGCCCATGACACGGACCAGTCATCCCGATGTGTAGCCACGATTTTACCCAATCTGTACATAGAGTCACCATTAATGGAAATCACACAGAATAAACGAGCTCATGGAGGAGACATAAAAAACTGGCAAAAGTAAAGCTGTGAGGACGGGTCTTGAGTCGTGCTTGGGTAGCTCAGTTGGTAGAGCACTTGCCCGCGAAAGGCAAAGGTCCCGAGTTCGAGTCTCGGTCCGACAAACAGTTCTAATCTACTAGGAAGTTTCATATCAGCGCACACTCCGCTGCAGAGTGAAAATCTCATTCTGGAGACATAAAAACTTTGTAGTTCTGTCAGAGATGACAAAGGACTTGGTAGAGAAGTCGAACGGAATGGACAGTGTCTAGAAAAAGACTCGTTTCTGGTGGAGACAACACAACTACTAGCTAATTTCGAGCGTGCGCTCATTCTGAAGTGCATAATAGAGGGTGAAACAGAATTCCACGGACAAATTGGTGGCTGTTCAGTGGTACCTTCTGAGTGTCTTTGATATATATATATATATATATAGTTCCAGCTACCATTCCGCGTCTGTTAATTCCTGTCATGTGTCCGTAATCACCTTTTCACATGAATCACCTAAGTACAAAGACTGTTCCTGCCAATGCATTACCCTTTTATACTTTGTGTACGCGGAATGGTAGCTGGAACTTGACGCAATGGATATTCCATTTAGAAAATGGATAGGGAATTCAGTATTCGGATATCCACAGTGTCAAGAGCGTGTCGAAAATACTAAATTTCAAGCATTATCTCTCACCACGAACAAAGCAGTGGCCGACGGCCTTCACTTAACGACCGAGAGCACCGGCGTGTGGTTAGTGTTGTCAGTGCTAACGGACAAGCAACACTGAGTGAAATAACTACAGAAATCCATGTGGGACGTACGACGAACGTATCCATTAGGACAGTGAGGCGAAATTTGGCGTCAGTGAGCTGTGGCATCAAACGACGACGCGAGTGCCTTTGCTTAGAGTACGACATCGCCTGCAATGCTTTTCCTGAGCTCGTGACCATGTCAGTTGGTCCCTATCCGACTGGAAAACCGTGGCCTGGTCAGATCAGTCCCGATTTCAATTGGTAAGAGCAGATGCTAGGGTTTGAATGTGGCACAGATCCCACGAAGCCATCGACCCAAGTTGTCAACAAGGCCGTGTGTGAGCTGGTGGTGGCTCCATAATGGTGTAGGCTGGGTCCTCTGCTTCAATTGAACTGTAAATGGTTATGCTTGGCTAACAGAGACCATTTTTAGCCATTCGTGAACTTCATGTTCCCAAACAACGATGGAAGTTTTAATTTTTTTGACGGCAATGCGCCATGTTACCAGGCCACAATGGTATGCGGCAGATTGAAGACCATTCTGCATAGTTCGAGCGAATGATTTGACTACCCAGACCGTCCGTTGTGAGTCCCCAAGAAGATTTACGAGCAGTAATCGAGAAGCCAGTCCGTTCACAAAATCCTGCACCGGCAGCACTTTCTCACTTATAGGTGGCTGTGGAGGCAGCAGAGCTCAATATTTCCACAGGGGACTTTCAACGACATGTTGAATCTACTCCATGTGGCGTTGCTTGACTGCGCCGGCGAAAGGAGGTCCGACACGATATTAGAAGGTATCCGACAAGTTCTGCCACCTCAGTGCAAGGGACCCAAGGTCTAGGCGGCTCATTCCAGATTTATAATGTAATTATGATTTATTCGATTTGTTATTGCAATTACCGTTGTTTCTGTGAGAGTACCTTTACAGTAGTGGAGAAGCCTTTAGTATGCAATAGCCAACACACCACAGAGTAATGTAATAGCGCTCAGACGTAAAAGTATTGTGATGTGGCAGCTGTCGCTGTGGTAATAGCTCAAGATAGCGTCGTTGTGCCATTGCATTCAGTGAACCCATCCACGAGGTACAGATCGGCCAACTAATCATCCGGGGACCTGTGCACAGTACTATTGTGTGTTAGTGTTAACACACTGCCGGTAAACAAAACCCTAGACAGAACCGAACACTACTGAATGAAAACTTGAAGGGCAACGATTCAAACCGGGCATTACTGTTGCGCACAGCACGTACCATGACCGAACGGAAACATAACACACACAGCGCGTACCGTCGTCATTTGCTCTGTTGTGCAATATTTCCGGTGCAACACAGATATAAAGGTTACTAGGACAAGAAACCGAACGAAATTCAGAAACTCTGTAACTAGCAGCCGAAGACCGTGAGTCCCTGACACCAAAATACTCAGAAGGTATTCCTACACGATCTCTGAAAGTTTGTCGGTGGAGTTCTGGTTCACCTTATAAATGTGGTCACATCATCCTCGTAGGCAGTATAAAACATAAATTATATACCACACACAGTTAGGCTTCGCATGGTCGTTCGCCATCGTGGAGGACCTGGTAACAGTTGCGTGGTTTCTAGATACATAATCTGAGGTCTTTTGCACTGACGACCATGCCATTGCGTGACTGCACAGAATGTGATTTCTGTTTTATACTACTTAGGAGGCTTACGTGACCACTAGACATCAGAAACGGAGGGACTACAAGACGCATGTTTGGGTTGCATACGTAACAAATCAAGGTGCTGCTCTTCCATCAGTGCTACCTGGCTTCCATCGTTCGTCTTGTAGTTCCGCGACTACGACGAGTCTGAGGACTGCGGCGCTGCCGTCGCTTCATACTCCTCAACTCGGTTTCTCTCTTACTGTAGCACGCTGGAGTGTAAGGCTAGTCGCGATTTACTGTTACTACGGAAGATCAGTATACGGTCTTAATTCTGTAAAGTAGCACTGACAAGCTGACGTAAGCGATTGTCAAGTTCTGATGGCATTTAACGAAGCTGCGTTTTGTGAGTCTGTGGAGAGTGCGCGACTAAAATTAATTGATGAAAGTTATACAATTGCAAATGTGTTCTATTGGAGGAGTAAGTTTCACGCTATAGTCTGCACTTTAGTCAAAAACATACAAATTTCGTCCAACGCAAACAAAATGGTTGTATTCTTGTTTATTCCAGCTCCATTATGAGAAAATAGATGTGTTGCGTCAAACGAAAACTGGGCACCTTGCACAACATTGTTATATACCTAAGACAAAAAAGTACGCTGTTTCTGTATTCATTTGGTCATGGGCAACTTGCATTTATGGGCTAACAGCGAGATGTGTAGCTTATCATTTATTTCTGTAATTTATTTTAGCAATTAACCACGCTTTAGAGACCACACTTCATCCTCCTTTCAAGGTTTCTCATATCGCCATTACAGACTCGGTAACACCTCTAAAGTGTTTATACGTCAACGTAATTGCTAAACATTCTCTAAATAGATATTATTTATTAGAATAAATTTACAGTAGTATCTGAAAATGGTTTATCTATATAAATGTATGTATAACCAGGACAATATTCACTGCTAACAGATCAGTCGTTACATATGATGTATAACTTCCTTCTGTCATTTAGGCACTTGACAGTGGCTATAAAAACGACATGGCTGCGTGAAATAAATGAATGTCAATTTACAATTTCAAGGTGGAAATTTCTTTCAAAACGATTGCGTATGTAGCAGGAACGCCGATAGTCCGCCACTATACTTGCGAACTCGTGCATTCGCTCTCTTCCTTCGCTTCAACCCGACAACAGACTTAGCTGGGCCAACGAGAAATACGGGCCCTGCAACGAACTTGTGACGACACACTAGTCGGTGTCCCTACATTTCTGCGAACGCTCAGCCTCGTGCGGAGCCGATGAGAAATCAATATTTGATTGAAAAAGTACCCACTAAAGGTCTTAATTTTGTCCTGTGCTATCGAGAGTTTGCTTCCATTTAGACGCACAGTCAAGAGTTACTAAATTATATATATATATATATATATATATATATATATATATATATATATGAAGACTGAAATTACAATTCAATGAATTCAGGTGTTGATATAAGTCAACGGGGACAGTTGAAAATGTGTGCCCCGACCGGGACTCGAAGCCGGGATCTAATGCTTACATGGCAGACACACTTTACATCTGAGCCACCGAGGACAAAGAGGGTAGTGTGACTGCAGGGACTTATCTCCGGCACGCCTTCCGTGAGACCCACATTCCCATCGTATTGTCCCGCTCTATATTCATAGCTATGGGTATTCATTTCATTGTAAGTTCATTCTAAGGAGCTGCATGGTCACCTATGGTATCTGTTCTTTCGGATATGTCCGAAAGAACAGATACCATCATAAGGCTCACCAGCCAGTTGACCATCTTCTTCTGTGCAGATGCACAAACAGTGCCCGAACGCTCACGGGAATCAGCAAAAAGCGGCGAGTAATGAGTATGATGGGCAGGGCACTATGAATATAGTGCGTGACAATACGTTGGGAATGTGGGTCTTACGGGAGGCGTGCCAGAGATTAGTCCCTGCAGTCGCACTATCCTCTGTGTCCTCGGTTGCTCAGATGGATAGTGTGTCAACCATGTAAGGAGGTGATCCCGGATTCGAGTCCCGGTCAGGCCACACATTTTCAACCGTCTCCGTTGACTTATATCAACGCCTGTATGCAGCTAGAGGTATACATTTCATTGTAGTTACTAAATTAGCCTGAAACCATTCTTGCTCACCGCAGAAGACAGCTGCTGGCACTCGTAAGACCTGCAGGGTCAGGGGCTTTCTTTCACGTGGACCTCGCAGACTCAGGTGACCAATAGGCTGCGGCGGAAACGGCGAGATCGAAGATGACGTCACAGGACTCAATGGCTGGTTTGAAGTGAGTATCCGGGGACTCATTTCTGACCACTAGTGTCCACATCTGCTTTGCATTTGTGAGTGATCACAGGCTCAGAGCTAGCCAATAGTGCTTAATAAAGCCTTATCCAGCCAGTAGTGCTTAATAAAGCACTATTTTAATTTATCATGCGGGGGGTGGGGGGATGTTTTGTTTCAGGGGTGTCTAACCTTTTATGGAATGTTAGTGCTGCGTTTCCCTACTTCATATATGACTTCACAGTGAAACATTCCTAACAAAGAACTGCTGTATAGCATAAATTAGTCGTGCTACTATTAAGATGTTGATGTTACGAGTTGGTGAATACGTCTTATCGCCAGATCTACCCTCGTGCTGCCCTGTTACTCAGAGGACGACGGCAGTAGGCTCCTGATAGTGTGGTGGCTGGCCCTTAACTAGGCCAGGAGAGAGCAGCCCCGGTGTTGCTGTAGGCGCAGCTGCCGCCGCCATAGGGCACAACGAACGGCACGGAGAGCGGCTAAACTTGTCGGCGGCGCCGCTGCGACCAAATTTGTACCGAGCCCCACCCTGCAGCCGCGCTGAATAAACTTCATACGAGGACGCTCCTAAGTGGCGGAGCAGCTGGAACATCCTTTCTCGTCCTCCCAACTGCAGTGGAAGTTTCATGTCTTTACCAGGGACAATATCGCCTCTAATGACGTCGTCGTCGACCAGACATTTAACCACAATCTTGCTTTCAGTTTGGAGTGTGACGTGTTAACAATGATACCTTCAGTGATCTCCGTTCCGGCACATCTACATCTACATCTACATAGACTCCGCAACCCACCTTCCAGTGCGTGGCGGAGGGTACCATGTACCACTACTTGTCATTTCCGTTCCTGTTCCACTCGCAAATAGAGCAAGAGTAAAACGACTGTCTGTATGACTCCGTATGGGTCCAAATTTTTCGTATCTTATCTTCGCGATGCTTACTCACAACATATGTTGGCGGCAGTAGAATCATTCGGCAGCTACCTTTAAATGCTGGTTCTCTAAATTTTCTCAGTGGTGTTTCTCGAAAAGAATGTCGCCTTCGCTCCAGGAGTTCCCATTTAAGTTCCCGAAGCATCTCTGTAACACTTACGTGTTGTTCGAACCTACGGTAACAAATGTAGCAGCCCTCTTCTGAATTGCTTTGATGCCTTCCTTCAATCCGACCTGGTCCTGACCCCACACACTTGAGCGTACTCAAGAATAGGTCGCACAAGCGTCCTATATTCGATCTCCTTCACAGGTGATCCACTCTTTTCTGAAATTCTCCCAATAAACCGAGGTAGACCATTCGCCTTCCCTACCACAGTTCTCACATGCTCATTCCATTTCCAATCGCTTTGCAACGTTACACCCATATATTTAAACGACTTGACTGCGTCAAATAGGACTTTGTTCTTCCTATTCACCCCCATGTGCATACATTTTTTCCGCATTTACACTATTGCATCATCAGCAATCAACCGCAGATTGCTGCCCATGCTGTCAGCCAAATCATTTGTGTACATAGAAAACAACAGCGGTCCTGTCAGACTTTCCTGGGGCATTCCTGACGATACCCTTGTCTCTGACGAACAATCGCCATCGAGGACAACTTAGTAGGTTATATTATTTAAGCAGTCTTGGAGCCAGTCACATACACTATGTGATCAAAAGTATCCCGACACCTGGCTGAAAATGACTTGCAAGTTCGTGGTGCCGTCCATCGGTAATGTTGTAATTCAATATGGTGTTGGCCCACCCTAAGCCTTGGTGACACCTTCCACTCCCGCAAGCATATGTTCAATCAGGTGGTTTCTTAGGAAATAGCAGACCATTCTTCACGGAGTGCTGCACTGAGGAGAGGTGTCGATGTCGGTCGGTGAGGTCTGGCACGAAGTTGGAGTTCCAAAACATCCCGAAAGTGTTCTATAGGATTCAGGTCAGGACTCTATGCGGGCTAGTCCATTACACGAATGTTAATGTCATGTAACCACTCCGCCACAGGCCCTGCGTTATGAACAGGTGCTCGATCGTGTTGAAAGATGCAATCGCCATCCCCGAATTGCTCTTCAACAGTGGGAAGCAAGAAGGTGCTTAAAACATCAATGTAGGCCTCTGCTGTGATAGTGCCACGCAAAACAATAAGGGGTGCAAGCCCCCTCCATGAAAAAGACGACCACACCATAACACCACCGCCTCCGAATTTTACTGTTGGTACTACACACGCTGCCAGATGACGTTCACCGGGCATTCGCCATACCCACACTCTGCCATCGGATCGCCACATTGTGTACCGTGATTCGTCACTCCACACAATTTTTTTCAAATTTGTCCAATGTTTACGCTCCTTACCCCAAGAGAGGCGTCGTTTGTCATTTACCGGCTTGATGTGTGGCTTATGAAATCCAAGTGTTCTTACCTCCCGCCTGACTATCATAGTACTTGCAAAGGATCCTGATGCAGTTTGGAATTCCTGTGTGATGGTCTGGATAGATGTCTGCCTATTACACATTACGACACTCTTCAACTGTCGGCGGCCTCTGTCAGTCAACAGACGAGGTCGGCTTGTACGCTTTTGTGCTGTACGTGTCTCTTCACGTTTCCACTTCACTATCACATCGGAAACAGTGGACCTAGAGATGTTTATGAGTGTGGAAATCTCACGTACAGACGTATGACACAAGTGACACCCAATCACCTGACCACGTACGAAGTCCGTGAGTTCCGCGGAGCGCCCCATTCTGCTCTCTCGCGATGTCTAATGACTACTGCTGTCGCTGATATGGAGTACCTGGCAGTAGGTGGCAGCACAATGCACCTAATATGAAGAAGTGTATTTTTGGCGGTGTCCGGATACTTTTGATCAGATAGTGTATCTGTGCACTTATTCCTTAGGCTAGTACCTTCGTTAACAGCCTGCAGTGGGGCAGCGTGTCAAAAGCTTTCTGGAAATCTACTCCCCGAGCCACCAGCGTGAAGGAGACTGACCGTAGCCAAAAGCGCATTCAGCCATTCGCGAACTGCCGCCAGCTCCTTCTGCATCTGCACACACCATGCTCGCATCCTAACCACTCTAACAAGACCAACTGAAGAAGTAAACTATAAAGCATGTAATACCCATAATGCACCATATAGTAACATTAATGTGACCACCGCCTATGTTCGTTGTGAATGTGCAATAACCACTCACAGACGGACGAAGGCAGCACAAGCAATGGAGTGTATATAAAGCGTGTTGGAGTGTCGCAGAAAACAGTGCAGCCATTGACGTAATGCAGAAATGGAGCGATTTATCTGACGTCCAAAAGGGCATGAACACTGGCTTTCAGGCCACGCTTCAAGTATTTCCGAAACTGTTAATTTTTTGAACTCTTCACGTGCCGCCGTGTTTAAAGCATACTGTGCATGGCAAAATGGTGCTACCCAAAACTGGCGCTGAGGGAGACATGGTGTACCACGGGCCACTGGTGACAGGGGTCAACAACGGCTTTGGAGCTGTGTACAGGAGAACAGAAGTGCAACTGCTGAGCAACTGCCCACTCAGATGAACCAAGGGGCTGCCAACAGTGTATCCCCAATGACAGTTCAGCTAACGCTGCAGCATATGGGCCTCCACAGCAGGCGCCTGGTTCGTGCATGTATGCTCAATGCTGTTCACCGGTGACGAAGGCTGGTATTTCTACACCAATACTTCAGCTGGACGTCCACTAAGTGGCAGTAGATGACGTTTTCAGATGAATCACGTTTTATGTTTCATTGAGCAAATACCCGTCGGCGTGTACAGTGTGAAACGTCTGAGAGCAAAGGTTCCAGGCTGTAGGAGGGAGTGTTATGGTCTGGGGAATGTTTCCGTGATATTCCCTGGGTTATCTCGTCATTCTGAAGGCACAATGGTTTAGCACAATAATGCACCTATACTTGGGGACCATGTCCACCCCTACATGGAGTTGGGGTCTGGCAACCGACGCCAGTCTGTCACGATAAGCTCCTGGCAAACTCCAGCGATCCCCATGCAGTGCGGTAGTGTAACGTTGTGTGTAACATGGAATGGGGATCCTGGCTTGACTGTCCGGATTGCGAGTGTGGTAAAACATCTAAACAAAAAAAAAACTCAATTTCAAGTTGTGTTGCGCACTGATGAGATGCATGGCTGTTGAGAGGGGCAGTCTTTAGCGAGCAACCTCTGGGGAATCTGCCGCACCTCAGCTGTATAAGTCTTACATAGTCAAGTGGATCTCTGTCTGAGTGGATCTTTATTTCCCTAGCTGCTCATGCGACGAGGATGGTTCCTTCAAAATTTTCCCTTCCTCCTCCCAGCAGAAAGGACGGGCTACTGGAAGGCATCAACACCCAATCAAACAAGAGGGCTCGTATAGCCAGTCGTCCTAACTCAGAACCGTTTCAGAATTCCAGTTCTGATATTTTAACAGAATGCAAGCTGCTAGTCAGAACGTGTTTTCATTAGCTAAAGAATACAGGGAAGTTTTGAGAAAGTCTCACCCTTTTACATTCAAAAGGATTTAAAATGGATTGCTGGTACCTTAAAAACCTGTTAATGAGTTACGAAATGGGACACTGCGGTGGAAACATCAAGTTCTCAACAAGCGACAAACACACAGAAGACCAAAAACCTTGGGGAATATGTCACTGAGACTGAGCTCCACACCACATTAAACTACGGTGGAGGTGTTATGACGTGCAAGGACGTTTTGAACATCCCCAAAGAAGACCTGGAAGTTGACTGGACGCAAGAAGGCACTGTAGGTGTGCAGAATATCTTGAAAAGGCGAACTTATTAAATCCGACTCGTTCAACCTCACTTTTAATAGCACAAAACTTGTAGAACATATTAAGGCAGGTTTTCTTAGCTTAACGATGTGGCCCCTTGTTCCCAAACCAATGGACTGTTTCAAATGCCAGCGCTTTGGACACACCGCTCTTGGATGTAAAGGAGAAGCAACTTGTGGCAGATGTAGTAAGGTTGCCCAAAAAGGAGTCGGTGGTAAGGTTGCCCATGAAGGAATTGGATGTTCATCCCTTCCAGAGTGTGTGAATTGCTCTGTGGCTCACCCTGTATAGAGCAGATATCGTTGGGCCTTTCTTGAAAAACGGAAGATGCAGGAGATAGAAACAACAAGACAGATCCCCTGTGATGAGGTTAAAAAGATTTATAAGGCCATGCAGCCCCGCACTTTCGCTACCTCCTCTGCTTCAGTTGTCAAACAGAAAGTACAGAAAACTGATGCTGCCACACAAACGGAGGTTGCTAGTGTTAGCAAGAGTACCTGCATATGTCTACATCTACGCCTACATATATACTCTGCTAGCCACCAAGCAGTGTGTGGAGGAGGGCACAATTCGCGTCAAGGTCATATTTCCCCCCCCCCCCCCCCCCCCTGTTCCACTCGCAGGTTGCGCAGGGGAAAAACGACTGTCTGAACGCCTCAGCATGGCTCTAATTTCCCTTATCTTTGGTGATCATTGCGCGATTTGAAAGTTGGTGGTAATAATATATGCTCTACATCCTCGGCGAAGATCGTATTGGGAATTTAGTGAGCAGCCCCTTCCGTTTCGCACCCCGTCCAACTGCAAGTGTGTCCCATTTCAAACTTTCTATGAGATCTGTAACGCTCTCGCGATGGCTAAATGTACCAGTCACGAATCTTGCCGCTCTTCTTTGGACCTTCTCAATCTCTTGAATCAGACCCAACTGGTAAGGGTCCTATACAGACGAACAATACTCTAAGACTGGACGAACTAACATACTGTTACCAATAAACCTTAATCTAGAGTTCGCATTGCCCGTTACTTGTGTAATCTGATCATTCCATTTGAGATCATTTTGAATAGTCACATCCAGATACTTGACGGATGTTACCGCTTCCAAAGACTGACCATTTCTTTTGTACTCGTACATTAATTGGGATTTTCGCCTTGTTATACGCAGTAGGTTACAGTTACTAATATTGAGAGATAACTACTAGTCATAACACCACGAATTTATTTTCTGCAAATCCTCACTGATTTGATCACAACTTTCGTGTGATACTACTTTCTTGTAGACTACAACATCATTGGCAAACAGTTTAATGCCGCTGTCAATACCATGAACCAGACCGTTTACGTAAATCGTAAAAAGCAGAGGACCTATTACTCTGCCCTGGGGCACACCTGAAGTTACGCTTGTTTCTGTTGAATTCACCCCGTTCAGGACGACATACTGCTCCCTGTCTGATAGAAAACGAACTATCCAACCGCATATGTCATCGCATAGACTGTAAGCGCGCGCTTTTTGGAGCAAGTGACAGTGCGGAACTGAGTCGAATGCCTTTCTAAAATCGAGAAATATGGCATCAACCTGTTAGCCGGTATCTAGAGCCTGTTGTATATCATGCACAAAGAGCGCCAGCTGTGTCTCGCATGACCACTGTTTCCTAAAACCTTGCTGGTTTCTGCAGATGAGGTTCTCAGAGTCTAGAAAGCTCATCATGTCTGAACACAAAATATGTTCCATGATTCTACAACAAATCGATGTCAGTGAAATTGGCCAGTAATTATGTGCATCCGATTTTCTACCCTTTTTATACGAGATTGCTATGTCCTGGGCCTTCTTCCAGTCCGGTGGAACTTTTCGCTGTTCCAATGATCTCTAATAGATGATGGATAAGAATGGTGCTATATTTATAGCGTAGTCAATATAAAGTCTTACGGGGATACCGTCTGGGACAGATGCCTTCCTGGCGTCTAAGGATCTTAACTGATTTACAATCCCGGATACACTAAACACTATGTCAGCCATCCTTGCGTTTGTTCGACAAATTGAATGGGGGAATGGTGCTGCAGTCCTCTACCGTAAACGAGTTTCTGAAAGCTAGGTTTAGAATTTCAGCCTTCTGCTTATAATCATCAGTTGCATTACCCGTACTGTCAGCAAGAGAAGGTATTGAATAATTTGTAGCATTCATAGATTTTATGTACGACTAAAATTTTTTGGGGTTATTTTTAGAATCTGAAGATAAAATATTGCTTTCAGATTCTTTAAAAGAATCTCTCATTGGCCTTTTGACAGCTGCTTTCATTTCGCATAATTTGTTTGTCAGCTGGGCAGTGGGAATGAACGTTTGGCGTTATTGGCCGGGAGGCCCCTTACGGGGCAGGTCCGGCCGCCTTGGTGCAGGTCTTATTACATTCGACGCCACATTGGGCGACCTGCGCACCGGATGGGGATGAAATGATGATGAAGCCAACACAACACCCAGTCCCTGAGCGGAGAAAATCCCCGACCCAGCCGGGAATCGAACCCGGGCCCCTTAGGACGGCAGTCCGTCACGCTGACCCTTTTTTTTTTTTAGACGATGACCTTTATAAAATAAAATATTTCTGGGAAACGTGAATAAGTGGACTTTTTTTACATAATGGTGTAACAATAACAAACATAAACAGCTTCTAGCATTTTTTTAATATTTAAGACGATGACCTTTATAAAATGAAATATTTCTGGGAAACGTAAATACATGCACTTTTTTTTACATAATAGTGAAAAAATATCCTGCTTCTGTCACTACAAAACAATAACGGACGACGTTCCTCTTCTTGGGCGTGTACCTCACTAATACCGTTATACCTCGCGTTGGTGTCCGGTACGCCTTCACGTGTGGTGGTGGATCCTCTCCACTGTCCTGGTGCTTTCTTGTCTGATACTTATAGGCAATAATTACATTTTTCTACCCGGGACACCCCAACTGGGTGGAGGATCAAGCAAGGCACTCGCTAAAAAATTTGCGTAATATGTTCGATATCTCGGATGTCTCTCATAAGCTGTGAGTGATGTTCTTGTAGTGAGGCCCAAAAGTCGAGTACATTCTTACTGCCGTCTCGGAAAAGATAACGCACAGTCAACCCTCGAATCCAAGTCACTGAGTTTGTCTTTGTTCGGCGATAATAGATCATATCTGGGAGAAGTAGTGTCCGTGGTTCTATTGCTTGCGGCACCACCCGAAGGAGGAAGGCGATCATTTTTTGACCAAACACCATACGTCTGCCGAAGGCCCGCATATCAGGCGATGTTACTAGGTGTCTATAACATTGCACTGCGGACGCAGTGGCTCGTCCGCCATATGAACTGTATGCAGCCTGGAACGAGTCACGTATTTCCAATTTACCACGCGATACCACAGTCCGCGCGTTCCCGTGTCAAGGTGTGGGTGGTGCGCTGTACGCCATACTACTGACCACGTAACTGTTGGTTGGCGGCGCTTTACGGCCTTATTCGGCCGTCGTCGAGTCAAGATGTGATATATATCCCGTGCCGTTGCCGTCCTGGTAGTCGGTAGTTCCATATGTACATAACTGTGTTCCACAAAAAAAGTTCGCGTACGGGCAAGCGATGGTGAGATGTGAGACACCGCTACCGGAGCCGAAAGAGAAGGTGGAGCGAGTTCGTCTATCAAGGTGTCCGTCAGACGTGTCCGGTGTCGTGTCCACTATTCAGCTATCGGGACGGACAGCTGGGCAGTGACTACATTTGAAACGACTGTGCAAAATTCTCTGCTTTCTCAGCAACTTCTTAACATGTTTGCTGTACTAAGGTGGATCCTTTCCCTCCCCTATATTTTTGCTAGGCACATATTTCTCTAGCACATGGGGTACAATACCTTTAAATTCCGACCAAAGATGCTCAATATCTTTGTATCCCACGGTGAATGCTTTGAGCAGACTATGAAGATATTCATTAATGACACTTTTATTTGCTTTTCCAAACATGAAAACTTTTCCCTTTTTTTAACTTCCATTGAGATAGGAGCCACAACAACATTATGGTCGCTAATGCCTTCTAGATTAACTTCCTCAAAAAGATCAGGTCTGTTTGTCCTCAAAAAGATCAGGTCTGTTTGTCGTCAAGATATCTAATATGTTCCCATCTCGAGTTGGTTTTCTAACATATTTCTCAAGGTTGTATGTTGAGAGCGCTCCTATAATAACTTCACACTAGTCCTTACTTCTGCCCCCTGTGATAAACGTGTAATTTTCCCAGTCAATGGATGCCAGATTAAGGTCTCCACCTATAACTAATGGATAATTTGGGTATTTATTTCCTATGTACTCAAGACTTTCCCTAAAACGTTCAGTGACGTTTGTTGCGGATTCTGGTGGTCTATAAAAACATCCTAATACAATGGTCACTCCTTGTCTGACTGACAGCTTTATCGAGACTATTTTACAGTCCAACCCAGTATCGATCTCAACTGCGTTTAAATAGCTTTTAACTGCAATGAACACATCACCTCCCATAGAATCAGTCCTCTCCTTCCTAAACATTGTCCAATCCGAGTTCAAAATTTCACTGCTATTTGTGTCTGGTTTCAACCAGCTTGCGGTACCTAATACAATATTGGCATTGCTACTGTTTATTTCGGAGAGTAGCTCGGGGATCTTGCTACAGACACTTCAACAATTTACTAACATGAGATTTAGCATATTTAAATCCTTTTGAATGACCTGTTTAGGCGAAGTAACGATTTTTGCAGTTGGCACACCCACATCAGTGTCAGTGTACTATTGCTGGTGCAATTACTTCAAAGCCTACCCTTCCCCCAAACCCTCTGAGAAGGCTGTAGCAGCCAACATTGTTGAGCTTCCTGCTCCTCCTTCAGTCTGATCAACTGCCCAGCGCTACCGCTACCATAGCCGCTGCTGTGACTCCAAAGCGTACCCATGGCAAAAAATCTGAGGTCAAGCGTCCACCACCAACAGAGTCGGAAAGTAAACACTCCGACGACGTCGATGTCATCCTCTCTGCCGTCTCTCATGATGGACCTTGATGTCGGTCTGGGGCAGTTATCTTTCCCCAAGACTGAGCCTCGACCCATTACAGGTTCCACTCTCCGGCGGAAAGATAGGAGAAAATGCAATCCCCGTGGTAGATGTCTCCCATATTACTGTGGAACACTGATGGATTCAGGATACATCCAGAGGAACTAAAACTGCATAACAGGACCGCTCCCTATGCCTGTGTTCACAAGAAACACAATTTAAAGCCCCTGATGCCCCAGTGCTAAGGGCCTATAACCTTCACTAAAAGTATGACATGACTGGGATTGGGCCAAGGGAGGGGTTGCTTTGTTTGTCAATAACACGGCATTCCTCGGCTCTCTCCTTGATTGCTCACCTACAGGCAGTAGCGATTACAGTACATGTGAATCAGGAGACCACTATCTGCTCATTGTACCTACCTCTATACCGTACGACAGTCTGAGGCATTCATGGGCGTTATTGAACAACTCCCCCACCCATTCCTCCTAATGGGTGATTCAAATGCCCATAATTTGTTACGGGGCTCAAACTATACTTGCTCAAAGTGTCAAGTCTTGTAGAACGTCATGATGTTTCAGGATCTGTGCATCCTCAATATGGCCGGTCCCACTCATTTCTCAGCTGCTACTGGATCATCCTCAGCCAACGAGCTCTCTCTTTGCTCTGCCGCTACCGCAGGATCAGCTCAGTGAGAATCAACTGATGACTTTCATTCTAGTGAACACTTCCCACTGTGGGTCCACCTCTGCATGAATGATGTCTTTAACAGACGCCATCGAAATGGATGGCCAACAGAGCTAACTGGACGCTGTTCAGCCAGGTGATCGGCCGTACAGTTGACTTATCAATTCCGAAATCTTCAGGTCATCTTAAGGGCCAACCTGTTCCTTGGTGGACCAGTGAGTGCCGCTCAGCAATCTGGGAAAAGCGATTGGCTCTTCGACAGTTTAAATCCCTCCCCGAATGTTTTAATTTGATGTGGCAGGACAATATGCTTTCCCAACTCATGGAGAGATGCAATATTGATATCTCTCCTCAAACCAGGAAAGGATCGCACATGTCCCTATAGTTACTGGAGAGTCGCCTCTACGAGCAGTCTAGGAAAGACCCTGGAGCGAATGGTCAACCATTGTCTGGTCTGGTTGTTAGAGACGAGACTGCTCTTTATCCGCTGTCAGTGTAGATTCCGGAGATCTCAGTGCACTGTCGACAGCCAGATACGGCTATATGCTGCTATTCGGCAGGCTTTTCTATGTAAGCATTGCTGTCTTGGCAGATTCTTCAATATCAATAAGGCATATGCTACTACTTTGAGACACAATATTGTGTTGCAGCTCCATCAATGGTGCTTTCATAGCCACCTCTCCATTTTCATTCGATCCTTCCTGACTAAGTGGTTTTTTAGGTCTCGAGTTGGTGACGTGCTGTCAGGTCGTTTAGAGCGGGAGAATGGTGTTCCTCAGGGCAGTGCCCTCTTCAGCATAGCCACGAACAGTATCGCGTCTACGGTAAGGAGTCCTGTACAATACTCCTTATTTGTGGATGATTTTACTGTTTTCTGTTGCTTCTCCAGTGTTGCAATATTGACCTAGCAGTTACAACGTACAGCGTGGAGGTCAGAGGGGTGCGCTGCAAGATGGGTTCTCAGATTTCTGCAGGTAAGTGTATGTTCCTTTTAATCGTTCTCGTTGAATTTTTAATTTACCTGACTTGCATGTGAGGGCACCATTCTACATTTTAAAGAATCAGTGAGTTTTATGGGCCTCTTTCTTTACTCTAAACTTTCTCGGTTACCACACCTGAGAGACCTGAAAGGCAGAACCCAGAAGGCACTGAATGTCGTAAATTGCCTTAGCCACAGGTCTTGGGAAGCAGACAGAGCATGTCTGCTCGAGTTTTTAGAGCTTTTGTGCTTTCACGGCTAGACTATGGATGCACCATGTACAGGTCAGTGACACCTTCTTATCTGAAGATTATTGACACTATCCATCATGTGGGCTTTAATTGGCCACAGGTGCTTATAGGAACAGCCCCGTACGCCGTCTCCAAGCTGAGGCCGGGGAACCGCCACTCACCTTTCGGTGGCAGCTCCTTATGGTGCATTAGTTCTTCACAGCTTAGACTTCAGGAGAACACCACACTATTCCTCGACCACATCTGGGACACCTTTTCTACAATCGTATAAGAGCAACAATCCCATTTCGTATCCGCATGCACCATGTGCTGGAGTCACTTGGTGTGGAGCAAGTAGAACCCCAAATCCAGGGTCTTAAGCGTCTACCACCATGGTTTACCGCAGAGGCCCAAAGTACTTTTAGATTTAGTGCATTACAGGCGAGGTTGCACTCCTGCTTATGTTTTTAACACATTATTTAAGGGCGTCTTAACTGGGCACCACACTTTTACTGCTGTCTTCACAGATGGGTCGAAGTAGGAGGACTCTGTTTATTGCTCTTTTGTTTTCTCTGATCGTGTTCTCTTAGTACTACTGCTTCAAGACTTTATTGTCTTAGATGTAGAACTGTATGCAGTCTTGTGGGCACTGGCGCAGATGAGACGGGACTCGAGTACCAAATTCGTTGTCCTATTCTCTGAGAGCCCTTCGCTCTCTACGACGTTTGTTCTCAGCAGGCAAAGTAGTCCAGAAAATCCAGGACACCCTTTTCCAATTACAGCGGCTGGGGAAGGACGTGTCTTTCTGCTGGGTGCTAAAGCATATGAATATTGTGGGGAATCAAATGGGATATGTAGCAGCCAAGGAAGCTTGTCAGCCGGCGCTGTGGTCAAGCGGTTCTAGGCGCTTCTGTCCGGAACCACGCGGCTGCTACGGTCGCAGGTTCGAATCCTGCCTCGGGCATGGATGTGCGTGATGTCCTTAGGTTAGTTAGGTTGAAATAGTTCTAAGTCTACGGGACTGATGACCTCAGACGTTAAGTCCCATAGAGCTTAGAGCAATTGAACCCATTTGGAGGCATGTCACGACACTTAAGTGTGCCATCCCCCAGCATACTATCGCATCGCTCTTGAGATACAGAGTCGATGGGGGAACGAATGGCTGGAAGTGACAGACAATACGCTCCGTCTTGTAAAGCCCACAATGCGACCGTGGCCTACCTCCTTCCAGCCACGTCGACAAGAGGAGGTCCTCCTAACTCGTCTTCGCATAGGCCACAGCCCTATGACGCATGGCTTCTTCCTCCGGCGAGAGGATCCTCCAAAGTGTGGTGTTTGTGGCGTGGAGATCATTGTGCGCCGACGGAGCAGAACTTCGGATTGTGTCAAGGATGGGGAAGGGAATCGGCCATGCCTTTTCAGAGGAACGGTCCTGGTATTTAGCTGGAGTAATGTAGAAAAATCACGGAAAACCTAAATCTGGATGGCCGGACTCGGATTTCAACCGTTGTCCTCCCAAATACGATATAAGGTTGGTAGAAAATTGGAAGCATCGGACAGCGGACTGTATCGGACAAAAGGAGTTTCTAAATTCTGGCACTAGAGTAAGCACTTTAAATGCCACTGCAGTGTGAACTATGGAGGAACAAGACTGCCCTCGCCATTTTGAATCAAAACAACGATACGCTTTAGAATGGCAGCAGGTTCTCTGTTTCTAGTTAAATTTTCTATATGCAAATTTAACTTTGGAGTGCTGTATTTTGCGTCAATATAAGCAACATATTTACTGTATCTTCAGATAAAAGTGACACTATTCTATATATTGTCGCGTAGGAGAAGGTGTAATTAGATGAATGACGAACTCTAACTTCAATAAAAGAAGGTTTATTCAGCACTTGCACATACAAGAGCGCATAACGAACTGCCTCCGGTGAGAACACATACAGTATATATACAGCTACTGAACATTCCAGTACAATAGTTCTTGACATTTGTGGATACTTCTAGACTGTACTTGAACCGAATATAGAAATTAAAATGGTACAGTCCAGTTCATATAAGATGAACATCAACAAAAGCAAAACGAGGATAATGGAATGTAGTCGAATTAAATCGAGTGATGCTGCGGGAATTGGATTAGGAAATGAGACGCTTAAAGTAGTAAATGAGTTTTGCTATCTGAGGAGCAAAATAACTCACGATGGTCGAAGTAGAGAGGATTTAGAATGTAGACTGGCAATGGCATGGAAAGCCTTTCTGAAGAAGAGAAATTTGTTAACATCGAGTATAGATTTAAGTGTCAGGAAGTCGTTTCTGAAAGTATTTGTATGGAGTGTAGCCATGTATGGAAGTGAAACGTGGACGATAAATAGTTTGGACAAGAAGAGAATAGAAGCTTTCGAGATGTGGTGCTACTGAAGAATTCTGAAGATTAGTTGGGTAGATCACATAACTAATGAGGAGGTATTGAATATAACTGGGGAGAAGAGGAGTTTGTGGCACAACTTGACTAGAAGAAGGGATCGGTTGGTAGGACGTATTCTGAGGCATCAAGGGATCACCAATTTAGTATTGGAGGGCAGCGTGGAGGGTAAAAATCGTAGAGGAAGACTAAGAGATGAATACACTAAACAGATTCAGAAGGATGTAGGTTGCAGTAGGTACTGGGAGATGAAGAAGCTTGCACAGGATAGAGTAGCATGGAAAGCTGCATCAAACCAGCCTCTGGACTGAAGACCACAACAACAACAGTCCAGGTGAGTTTTGAATTCACGAACCTCCACTCAGCAGTTTAGTATCATAACCACTACACCACAGTACTACTCAGATTCTTCTGCGCCAATATTGTAGACTGTGACAGTGTCTAGTTCAAGAAATAATGATGGGAATGCGCCTTACCACGCGGTACGTTCTGGTTGTAACGGAGAAAGTAATTTCGAGCTGTACCGGACGAAACAGGTACCATAAAAACTTAAATTTTTACTGTTTTTTCCTTTCAGCGTTCAAATATGGAGAAGTCACGACATAATGGGATGAAAATTAAATGAAGGAAGCTGTAGACGATGTCACATTTCTTGAAACGACAGTCAGAGGAACGAATGAGAAATGGTCAGTTCCGAGAAGTACACTAGCTGAAATACTTAAAGCTACACGGAAAACAAAGAGGTGGCCATGAAACATATACTCCTGGAAATTGAAATAAGAACACCGTGAATTCATTGTCCCAGGAAGGGGAAACTTTATTGACTCATTCCTGGGGTCAGATACATCACATGATCACACTGACAGAACCACAGGCACATAGACACAGGCAACAGAGCATGCACAATGTCGGCACTAGTACAGTGTATATCCACCTTTCGCAGCAATGCAGGCTGCTATTCTCCCATGGAGACGATCGTAGAGATGCTGGATGTAGTCCTGTGGAACGGCTTGCCATGCCATTTCCACTTGGCGCCTCAGTTGGACCAGCGTTCGTGCTGGACGTGCAGACCGCGTGAGACGACGCTTCATCCAGTCCCAAACATGCTCATTGGGGGACAGATCCGGAGATCTTGCTGGCCAGGGTAGTTGACTTACACCTTCTAGAGCACGTTGGGTGGCACGGGATACATGCGGACGTGCATTGTCCTGTTGGAACAGCAAGTTCCCTTGCCGGTCTAGGAATGGTAGAACGATGGGTTCGATGACGGTTTAGATGTACCGTGCACTATTCAGTGTCCCCTCGACGATCACCAGTGGTGTACGGCCAGTGTAGGAGATCGCTCCCCACACCATGATGCCGGGTGTTGGCCCTGTGTGCCTCGGCCGTATGCAGTCCTGATTGTGGCGCTCACCTGCACGGCGCCAAACACGCATACGACCATCATTGGCACCAAGGCAGAAGCGACTCTCATCGCTGAAGACGACACGTCTCCACTCGTCCCTCCATTCACGCCTGTCGCGACACCACTGGAGGCGGGCTGCACGATGTTGGGGCGTGAGCGGAAGACGGCCTAACGGTGTGCGGGACCGTAGCCCAGCTTCATGGAGACGGTTGCGAATGGTCCTCGCCGATACCCCAGGAGCAACAGTGTCCCTAATTTGCTGGGAAGTGGCCGTGCGGTCCCCTACGGCACTGCGTAGGATCCTACGGTCTTGGCGTGCATCCGTGCGTCGCTGCGGTCCGGTCCCAGGTCGACGGGCACGTGCACCTTCCGCCGACCACTGGCGACAACATCGATGTACTGTGGAGACCTCACGCCCCACGTGTTGAGCAATTCGGCGGTACGTCCACCCGGCCTCCCGCATGCCCACTATACGCCCTCGCTCAAAGTCCGTCAACTGCACATACGGTTCACGTCCACGCTGTCGCGGCATGCTACCAGTGTTAAAGACTGCGATGGAGCTCCGTATGCCACGGCAAACTGGCTGACACTGACGGTGGCGGTGCACAAATGCTGCGCAGCTAGCGCCATTCGACGGCCAACACCGCGGTTTCTGGTGTGTCCGCTGTGCCGTGCGTGTGATCATTGCTTGTACAGCCCTCTCGCAGTGTCCGGGGCAAGTATGGTGGGTCTGACACACCGGTGTCAATGTGTTCTTTTTTCCATTTCCAGGAGTGTATTTTGGAAAATTATAAGTTTGTTCCGAAAACATTTAGGGATGAACAGGAAACGATATTTTACGATTAATCAAACGTTCAAGGAAGAGTGCAGTAGTGCAACATTTGTGATGGTTGGGCTCTCGAGTTGCGTCCTTACAGAGCTCAGCAGACCTTTCTGTAAGTGCAATAAACGTTTCACTAAAGGCTGAACAAATATTTTGATCCAGGTCTGCCCTGTGCATACTTTAACGGCTTTATTATAACGCACAAGACGGAGTCCACCACAATATCCAATAGAGCAACGCGACAGCCGTGCGCCCCTTACGGCAAATCCGCCAGTGCGGTAGTGCCGCACCCAGGCAGTAAATGAAAATTTTTGCATATTCTTGTCATTGTGTAAAGATGCAGTTCTCTGTCATATTAAGGGATATGATGTACACAAAAAACAAGAGGCCGAAAATCTCTTTTTTGGGAAAAGCTGTATAACATTTGTAGGTTTGGAAAGCCTCATTCGTGCTCTCATATGGTATGAGGCTTCTGTGTTGCTTATCCTATTACAATGTGAATGAGTGAACCCGATGTTCTGAAGCAGTGGGGTTCACTTTTCCACATAAAGGAGACATAGTCATATCTCTCAATGCGGAATGAGAAATAAAATCGTTATTTTCCATCTCCATGGACACAATGAATTCATGAAACTCAAATCTTGTTCTTTATCACCATTACAAAGGGTTTGCTCCAACTGAATCCTGTTTGATTCAATCACATCTCCTCAAAAAACTTCAGACAGACATAATTTTCTTTTTAGAGTCATCAGATTGGTTTGACGTGGCCCCCACGAATTTCTCTCTTAACCTACCCTCTCTTTCTGCTACTTCTCGTTAGTTTTCCTGACTTACTTTCAATCTATAGCCTGTACTCATTGAAGTGTTCATATCATTCAAAACATCCTGTAATACTTCCTCATTTTCGCTGAGGATAGCAATGTCCTCAGCGAATCTTACCATTAACATCATTTCATCCTGAATTTTAATTCCACTATTGAACTTTCATCTCCCTCTTGACTCTTGTACGTATTGTACATTACCCGTCTTTTCCTTACCCCATTTTTCTCAGAATTTCGAACATCTTGCATCATTTTACATTGTCGAACGCTTTTTCCAAGTCGACAAATCCAACGAAAGTGTCTTGATTTTTCTTCAGTCTTGCTTCCATTATCAACTGCAACGTCAGAACTTCCTCTCTGGTGCCTTTGCCTTTCCTAAGCCAAACTGATCATCCTCTAACAGATCCTCGGTTTTCTTTTACATTCTTCTGTGTATTATACTTGATAGTAACTTGGACGCATGAACTGCTCACTGTGCTGTGGTTTTCGCACCTATCTGCCCTTGCTACCTTCGGCATTGTATCGTTGATTCTACAAACCAAATTGAAAAGTCGTTTAGTTGCCATGTCCCGAAATGGTTTTAGAAATTCCGATGGAATGTTATCTGTCCCTCCTGCTTTACTTCATTTCAAGTCTTCCAGAGCTCATTAAAATTCCGACTCTAATACTGAATTCACTACGACTTCCTTATCGACTCCAGTTTCTTCTTCTATCAAGTTTATCTGACAAGTGTTTCCCTCATATAGACTTCAGTGTACTCTTTCCACCTATACGCTCTTTCCTCTGCCTTTAATGGTGGAATGTCCATTGCGTTCTTAATGTTACCAACCTTGTTTTAATTTCACAGTAGGTTCATGACCTTTCTAAATAGCCAGTCCTTCCTACTATCATACCTTGACGAGTAAGAACTTCTGCAGGGATAGGTAATTCTGATTGTTCTTGAATAGCACACGGTGTAGTTTTCATGACAGTGTATTATGATGGAACTTACGGACCCCTGTTTTTTAAGTGGTAGATTATTCGCATATAATTCGTACAGCCAGCTGAGTGCACCATCGCATCTACATGACTTGTGAAAAAGATTTTAGAAAGAAAGCGATTGATGCGTCATAGTCCACTCCTGTTTTTGAACTATCAGAGTGATGTACCACTACAAATACATGTTACTGTTGGATATGGACAATTAACTACTAAATAACATACTTATTTTAACAAAACAGCCTGGTGCAAAGTGATTCACTCGGTCATTTACTTTATAGGATCCTTCACCATCGACTGGGTTCCTAGAATTTATTAAAATGAAAATGCGATCAGTCTCTAATTCACCCGTCCTACGACAGGGCAATAGAAAAATAATAAAAAAAGCTTTTCTCACATTCATTTTCCGTACACCACAGATACAGTCTTGATAAAAAATGAGCGGTTTTCGATAAAAGTACAATAGATGTCAAAAGTATTCAGCCGGTGGTCCATGATTATATTTTGTACATGAATAAAGATAGAAATTTGAAATTTCGGATGAATAACTTGACTTACGCATCGAAACTAATAGTTTACCCTGGCGTCAGCTGAAAATCGCCGATTCACGTAGTTGTTGGCAGACGTTTCCCTGTCTCCGCCAGCTGATTCGCTCGTTCATTGTGCAATGTATGCGGAGTCGAGATGGCGATAAGACAGCAGCAGAAGGCGTTTTGCTTTCTCCTTTTCACCAGGAACAATTCAGTGACAGCTGTACGGTGCGATTTTTGTCGAGAGTAGAGCACTAAAGGCTTTATAGCTGAAGGCATTCGACAATAGCATCAGCAGTTACAATACATTGGTTGTTTATATGAGAGGAAATCCACAGGTTATCCCCATGTACTCGTTCAAGACCTAGAGCGCACCAATCATTTTTCGGCACGTAGTCGTTCAGCCACTCCGAGTACGGGCGAAATCTCTTCCTGCCGTAGATGTAGAAACTTAGGAGAAGTCACATTTTAGATGCGTGGTCTAGGTGTAGCATCTTCGATTATTAATGAAAACGGCCTGGGCCCCCATTTCGAACACAGTCACTGCTTAAATTTTGAATAAAAATTATCAGCAAGCGGCAGCTGAAGATTTCTGGCACAAGAAGTCACACTCGATCTTCCACCGATCCGGAACCGCGCTGCTGCTACTGTCGCAGGTTCGAATCCTGCCTCGAGCATGGATGTGTGTGATGTCCTTATGTTATTTAGGTGTAAGTAGTTCTAAGTCTAGGGGACTGGTGACCTCAGATGTTAAATCTCATAGTGCTTAGAGCCATTTGAACCATCTTCCACCGACCTTGTCAGAGATAACAGGAGCAGACTGGGGTTCAGCGCACTCTCTTGACCTTGGGGAGGGAAACTGCACTACAAAGGCAGAAGAATCAGCAATGATGAACGGCATGCGGGTGCAGAAGGAAATGGAAACCTCTACGTTGCACATAATACTCAAAATATTGCTAAGCAGGCCCATGTGTCCACAAGTCATGTGGCCTGCGATTGAAAAAAAAATTCATAATTATATCTCTAATGCCAAAAGATTCCGGATTAGTCCCTCATTCAGATCTCCGGCATGCGAATGCCAAGTGAAAGGTGAGCATGAGAAGAAGACTCAACGAAGCCATAACATTCCACGAGTAAGGGCATGGAATGTCGAAAGTTTTATGTGGTAGGGAGCTAGAAATCTGAAGCGGGAAATGGAAAGGCTCAATCTAGATATAATGGGAGACAGTGAAGTGAGGTGGAGAACAATAAGTTTTTTTTTTGTTGAGGCGAGAAGGAAGGTAATATCAACAGTAACAGAAAATGGCATAATGGGAACAGGATTCGTCGTGAGTAGGAAAGTGGGGCAAATAGTAAGCTACTGTGTAAACTTGAGTGATAGGCTTGTTCTCATCAAATTCGACAGCACATCAACGCTGACACCAGTAGTTCAGGTATACATGCCAATGTCGCAAGCAGCAGATGAAGAGAGAGAGAAGCTATATGAGGATATTGAACGGGCAGTTCAGTATGTAAATGGAGATGAAAACGTAATAATCATGGAACGAGGTTGCAGGGGTAGGAATAGAAAAAAGTTTTACGGGATAATGCGGACTAGACAGTACGAACGACAGAGAAGAAAGCCTAATTCCGCAATAAATTTCAGATGGTAATTGCAAATATTCTGTTCTAAAATCACAAGAGGAGGAGGTATACTACTAAATAACCGTGGACATGGGAATATTCCAGCTGCATAACATCATGATCAATATGACTAAAATTTGCTTACATTTAAAAACTTTGTGAAGGTGCGTGAACATTATCTAGACCACATGGTTGTGCTAGTTCGAAGAGAAGTCGACATTCTCTGTCTTGATTAGAGGCTGTGCTGTGTTCTAAAGTCGGCTATTCTGGTCTGTTCTGATGTTCAGGGGAAGACAATCTTTGTCTCGTCCATTTCGTTCTTTCGGGTTGATTTCCAAATACTTTGCCATTCTTTGTTATTCAGTGCTTGGGATCTGTGCCAAGACCCATAGCAGCTATCTCGTTTCTTAAGTGAGCTAATTACACGACACACATGCACTCTGCTGGATAGGTAATCACCTGTTGCGCCGTCTTAAGAAATATTCGTAATAAATTTTTCTTCTCTGTATGCCATTAAGTTTCAGGTGCTCATAAACGTAGGTGGACTTGTGCTGCTTGCTGTTTGTAAGACATTGTCCTACGTAATCCTGTGCACTATTATGCTATTATGCAAGAGGGTTCGCCAATTTTTCAAATCAGTATTTTCTCGTTAATACTCAAAATATTGCTAAGCAGGCCCATGTTTATTAGTAGCGCATTACTATGAAAATATGTGTGAACGTGTGTGTGTGTGTGTGTGTGTGTGTGTGTGTGAGTGTGCATGACTATTTGTATTAAACAGTCAGATAGCGTTCCCAAGTCGTTTTCGTAGAGCATGAAAATCATTCATTTTGCATACCTTGAAGGTTCAAATGGTTCAAATGGCTCTGAGCACTATGGGACATAACTGCTGTGGTCATCAGTCCCCTAGAACTTAGAACTACTTAAACCTAACTAACCTATGGACATCACACACATCCATGCCCGACGCAGGATTCGAACCTGCGACCGTAGCGGTCACGCGGTTCCAGACTGAAGCGACTAGAACCGCACGGACACACCGGCCGGCATGCCTTGAAGGTTTCAGGCTTAATTATCACCACTTGCGGAATAATCACACACACGGCTTTCAAAGTATTGCATATACACTGATGCAGACGAAATGTTTTGACCACTGCCCACGGCGCGCGACGTTGGATGCCACCTGGTGGTGTTGAGGTTCGTGACGCGGTAACAAAAGTATGTAAGCGAAGCAGACACGGACGGGAGATCACCCTAGCGAAGACATGATCTGCAAATGGGGAAATCATTGAGATAAGCGACTATGACAAAGGGCAATTTATTATTACGTAGAACGAGCTTCTTGAAAACAACGAAGCTGGCTGAATGTTCACGTGCTACTGTCCTGAGCACCTACGGAAAGAGGTAGAAGGATAGTGAAACTACCACTAGGCACCAAATGGTTTAGCGTCCACCACTCTTCACAGAAAGTGGGATTCAGAGGCTTGTCTGCTCTGTAAAGTAGCATAGACGGTGATCTGTGGCATCCATACCGAAAGAGCACGATGCTGGTTCAAGCACAACTGTTTCGTAAGACACTGTTCATCGTACGTTACTGAACATGGAACTCCACGGCAAACGATGTCTAAGTGTTCACATGTTGACCCAACGACACCGTCAATGCACGGGACCATCAGGACTCGACAGCCGATCGATGGAAACGTGTCGGCTCTTCGGGTAAGTCAAATTTTTGCTACACTAGGTCGATGATCGTCTCCACAAACGCCGTCATCGAGGTGAACGGCGGCTCGAAACGTGCAGCGCGCCACGGACGCAGGCTGGTGGGGACAGTATTATGCCATGGAAGACATTCTCCAGCGCTTGCATGGGACCTGTGGTAGTAATCGAAGACACGCTGACAGCTGCGAACCACCTGCCCCCCTTCATACTTACGTCTTTCCCGACCGCGATGCCATCTTTCAGCAATGTAATTGTCCGTGTCTTGGAGCCAGAATGGTGCTACAGCGGTTTTAGGAGCATTGCAGTGAACTCACGTTGATGTCTCGGCTACCAGATTCGACTGACGTAAATCCTATGGATCGCATTTGGGTCGCTATCGGGCGTCATCATCTACATCTACATCTACATGATTACTCTGCAATTCACATTTAAGTGCTTGGCAGAGGGTTCACTCCGGAACAGCGCGTGGGAAAAACAAACACCTTAACCTTTCTGGTCGAGCTCTGATTTCTCTTATTTTATTTTGATGATCATTCCTACCTATGTAGGTTGGGCTCAACAAAATATTTTCGCATTCGGAAGGGAAAGTTGGTGACTGAAATTTCGTAAATAGATCTCGCCGCGACGAAAAACGTCTTTGCTTTAGTGACATCCATTCCAACTCGCGTATCATATCTGCCACACTCTCTCCCCTATTACGCGATAATACAAAACGAGCTGCCCTTTTTTGCACCCTTTCGATGTTTTCGGTCAATCCCACCTGGTAAGGATCCCACACCGCGCAGCAATATTCTAACAGAGGACGAACGAGTGTAGTGTAAGCCGTCTCTTTAGTGGACTTGTTGCATCTTCTAAGTGTCCTGCCAATGAAACGCAACCTTTGGCTCGCCTTCCCCACAATATTATCTATGTGGTCTTTCCAACTGAAGTTGTTCGTAATTTTTACACCCAGGTACTTAGTTGAATTGACAGCCTTGAGAATTGTACTATTTATCGAGTAATCGAATTCCAATGGATTTCTTTTGGAACTCATGTGGATCACCTCACACTTATCGTTATTTAGCGTCAACTGCCACCTGCCACACCATACAGCAATCTGTTCTAAATCGCTTTGCAACTGATACTGGTCTTCGGATGACCTTACTAGACGCTAAATTACAGCATCATCTGCCAACAACCTAAGAGAACTGCTCAGATTGTCACCCAGGTCATTTATATAGATCAGGAACAGCAGGGGTCCCAGGACGCTTCCCTGGGGAACACCTGATATCACTTCAGTTTTACTCGATGATTTGCCGTCTATTACTACGAACTGCGACCTTCCTGACAGGAAATCACGAATCCAGTCGCACAACTGAGACGATACCCCATAGGCCGCAGCTTGATTAGAAGTCGCTTGTGAGGAACGGTGTCAAAAGCTTTCCGGAAATCTAGAAATACGGAATCAACTTGAGATCCCCTGCCGATAGCGGCCATTACTTCGTGCGAGTAAAGAGCTAGCTGCGTTGCACAAGAACGATGTTTCCTGAAACCATGCTGATTACGTATCAATAGATCGTTCCCCTCGAGGTGATTCATTATGTTTGAATACAGTATATGCTCCAAAACCCTACTGCAAACCGACGTCAATGATATAGGTCTGTAGTTCGATGGATTACTCCTACCACCCTTCTTAAACACTGGTGCGACCTGCGCAATTTTCCAATCTGTAGGTACAGATCTATCGGTGAGCGAGCTGTTGTATATGATTGGTAAGTAGGGAGTTACTGTATCAGCGTAATCTGAAAGGAACCTAATCGGTATACAATCTGGACCTGAAGACTTGCCCGTATCAAGGTATCTACTTCTAAGAAACTCATGCTAGCAGCTGTTCGTGTTTCAAATTGTGGAATATTCCATTCGTCTTCCCTGGTGAAGGAATTACGGAAAACTGCGTTCAATAACTCCGCTTTAGCGGCATAATCGTCGGTAACAGTACCATCGGCACTGCGCAGCGAAGGTATTGACTGCGTCTTGCCGCTTGTGTACTTTACATACGACCAAAATTTCTTTGGATTTTCTACCAAATTTCGAGACAATGTTTCGTTGTGGAACCTATTAATGGCATCTCGCATTGAAGTCCGTGCCAAATTTCGCGCGTCTGTAAATTTTAGCCAATCTTCGGGATTTCGCGTTCTTCTGAACTTCGCATGCTTTTTCCGTTGCCTCTGCAACAGCGTTCGGACCTGTTTTGTGTACCACGGGGGATCAGTTCCATCTCTTACCAATTTATGAGGTATAAATCTCTCAATTGCTGTTGCTACTATATCTTTGAATTTGAGCCACATCTCGTCCACATTTGCATAGTCACTTCGGAAGGAATGGAGATTCTCTCTTAGGAAAGCTTCTACTGACACTTTATCTGCTATTTTAAATAAAATTATTTTCCGTTTATTTCTGGCGGATTTGGAAGAAACGGTATTGAGCCTAGCTACAACGACCTTGTGATCACTAATCCCTGTATCAGTCATGATGCTCTCTATTAGCTCTGCATTTTTTGTGGCTAAGAGGTCAAGCGTGTTTTCGCAACCATTTACAATTCGCGTGGGTTCGTGCACTAACTGCTCGAAATAATTTTCAGAGAAAGCATTTAGGACAATCTCGGAAGATATTTTCTGCCTACCACTGGTTTTGAGCAAGTATTTTTGCCAACATATCGAGGGAAGGTTGAAGTCTCCACCAACTATAACCGTATGAGTGGGGTATTTATTTGTTACGAGACTCAAATTTTCTCTGAACTGTTCAGCAACTATATCATTGGAGTCTGGGGGTCGGTAGAAGGAGCCAGTTACTAACTTAGTTCGGCTGTTAAGTATAACCTCCTACCATACCAATTCGCATGGAGTATCTACTTCGACTTCACTACAAGATAAACCACTACTGACAGACACAAACACTCCACCACCAATTCTACCTAATCTATCTTTCCTGAACACCGCCTGAGACTTCGTAAAAATTTCTGCAGAACTTATTTCAGTTCATCGGGAACGTTTTAATTCCACAGAACGGGCAAATGATTAGTGAAACTGAACAGTTCAAATTTCTAGGTGCTCAAATAGTTAGTAAGCTGTTGTGGAAATCCCGCGTTCAGGATCTTGTTCAGAGACTTAATACAACCATTATTACTATTCGAACGGTATCAGAAGTGAGTGATCGTTCGACACGAAAATTAGTCTACTTTGCTTATTTTCATTCGCTTATGAGGTATGGTATTATATTCTGCGGTAACTCTTCCCATTCTAAAAGAATATTTTTGGCTCAGAAACAGGCGGTCAGGGCAAACAGTGGTGTAAGTTCACGAACCTATTGTCGACCCCTGTTCACGAACCTGAGTATTTTGACATTGGCCTCTCAATATATATATCCCTTACTCTCATTTCTTGCTAACTATATTAGCTTATTCCCAAGAATAAGCAGCTTTCACTCGATTAATACTCGGCAGAAATCAAACCTCCATTTGGATCGGACTTCCTTAACTCTGGTGCAAAAAGATTTGCACTATACTGCTGCATCCATTTTCAATAAGCTACCACTCGAGTTCAAAAATCTTAGCAGTAATCCACGCGCTTTCAAATCGAAACCGAAGTGTTTCCTCATGGTTCACTCCTTCTATTCTGTCGAGCACTTTTTTGTATCCCGCCTGGAAGGCGGGGCGTGGGTAGGAGCAGGAGCAGGAAAATTACGTCGGTACTGCAGTGAGTACAAAAAAGAATACATTACTTTATACATACGCGAAGTCTTGGACCCGTCGGATGTAGAGCAAAGCTGAAGCGAAGTGTCCTGGTTGTCTGCACTTGATGAAATGGGCAGAATCTGTAGCGATGCTCGTAGAGCTCTTCTGGGCGCTGTCGTCGATGTCTGTCGTAGTGCCAACTTAACTGGCATCGTTGCTATCGATACCACAAAGTTCTTTGAAAAATTAAGCTGATTCTTATTGTATTCTTGATTGTGTTTACTTGAACTTATGGACAGACTTTTTTCGGGTTCATAAACATTTATTTTTATCTGTAATTACTTTTATGTTGTAATTTCATGTACTGACACGTTCCATGACCTTGGAGATTTTCTCCTCAATTTGGTCCTACGGAACTTGACGTGTAAATAAATAAATACATTATTCACGCGAACTACATGACCTGTGCATAAACGTCTAACGCCACATAGCTCTACACACCTACCAATAAACTGTCGGATCCCTGATACGCAGAATCAGTGATATATTTCGTTTCAAAGACGGACAAACAAACTATTAAACAGGTGATCCTAATGTTTTGGTTCATTAGTGTAATTAATTTGGTAATAAGCAAGCAAACTTTGAACAGTCACGCAGTAGCTGTATTAAGCGTAGCCGTCTTGGTAGAACTGATTAAATCAGTTATACGCTTTTTAAGCGTTGTAGTACATTGTGGTCTAGCAAACCCTACAACAGGGCACAATACAGTAGACAGATAGGTGATGTTTGAGTAAACAGAACGCAAGATTGTAAGGCACGTGGCACTGAGAGGGGGGCCATTAGAAAACATGTCGTGTGAAAGCTTATACACCGATGCACCAAAACATTATGACTATGTATTTAATATTGTTCTACTTTTCAAACCCAGTAAATATTCCAAATATTCCAGAATTCGAATCGAGAACAGCTGTCAACATGAGTAACGTGGAAGTAAATATCCTCGGAGTAGTGAAGCAACTTAAATCACTTAATAAAAGCAAGTCTTCTGGTCCAGACTGTATACCAATTAGGTACCTTTCAGAGTATGCTGATGCATTAGCTCCATACTTAACAATCATATACAACCGTTCGCTCGACGAAAGATCCGTACCCAAAGACTGGAAAGTTGCACAGGTCACACCAATATTCAAGAAAGGTAGTAGGAGTAAGCCACTAAATTACAGGCCCATATCGTTAATGTCGTTATGCAGCAGGATTTTAGAACATATGTTGTGTTCGAACATTATGAATTACCTCGAAGAAAACGGTCTATTGACACACAGTCAACATGGGTTTAGAAAACATCGTTCCTGTGAAACACAACTAGCTCTTTATTCACATGAAGTGTTGAGTGCTATTGACAAGTGATTTCAGATAGATTTCGTATTTCTGGATTTCCGGAAGGCTTTTGACACTGTACCACACAAGCGGCTCGTAGTGAAATTGAGTGCTTATGGAATATCGTCTGTTATGTGACTGTATTTGTGATTTCCTGTCAGAGAGGTCACAGTTCGTTGTAATTGACGGGAAGTCATCGAGTAAAACGGAAGTGATTTCTGGCGTTCCCCAAGGTAGTGTTATAGGCCTTATACTGTACCTTATCTATATAAACGATTTGGGAGACAACCTGAGGAGCCGTCTTCGATTGTTGCAGATGACGCTGTCGTTTATCAACTAATAAAATCATCAGAAGATCAAAGCAAACTACAAAACGATTTAGAAAAAAATATCTGAATGGTGCGAAAAGTGGCAGTTGACCCTAAATAATGAAAAGTATGAGGTCATCCACATAAGTGCTAAAAGGAACTCGTTAAACTTCAGTTACACGATAAACCAGTCAAATCTGAAGGCCGTAAATTCAACTAAATATCTAGGTATTGCAATTACGACCAACTTAAAGCCGGCCGTTGTGGCCGAGTGGTTCTAGGCGCTTCAGTCCGGAACCGCGTTGCTGCTGCGGTCGCAGGTTCGAATCCTGCATCGGGCATGGATGTGTGTGATGTCCTTAGGTGGGTTAGGTTTAAGTAGTTCTAAGTTCTAGGGAAAACAGAGCTGGTACGGAAAGACGTATGTGTTCATTCTTTCCGACCGCTATACGAGATTGGAATAATAGAGAATTGTGAAGGTGGTTCGATAAGCCCTCTGCCATGCACTTAAATGTGATTTGCAGAGATGTAGATGTAGATGTAGATAACAGAGATCCTGCTTGTCATGGATTCTACGAGTCCATGACAGGATTCCAGAAGTATGTGGCACTGGATGTCTACGTTCAGGTCAAGCAATTCCCGCAAATTACGGGGTGATGGGTTGCGAGCATGCACGTTGCGCCCGAAATGTGTTCCAGTGGGTACAGATCGGGCACATTTGTTGGCCAAGACATCAATGAATTCACTATAATGCCCCTGAAAAGCTACAGCACGATTCTGACCTTGCAACACGGACAGCTGGAAGATATCAGCGCCGTACAGGGAGACTTCAAACATGAAGCGATGCAGGTGGTCACAATAAGGTTCACGTGGTTCACTGCTTCGATTACTACCACAGATCGTATGGAAGCCCAACTCAGTGTACCCTACAGCATATTTCTGCCCCTTCCGGTCGCATCTGTGGCGCGGTGTATGTTTCGTGCAGCTATTCCACTGGATGACGGCGTGTAAGGACCCAATCATCGTCGTGGTGTAACAATAAATGCATACACGGTGAAAAATCACTGATTCTGTGCCCACTGCAGTCATAACTGACGATGTGGTTGTGTCATCACAGCGACACTGTAATATCCACGACACTATGTTCCAGCCACAATATGTTAAAATGAACTAAGTGTACAAACATCAACAAATATTATCGATACTACGTATAAAAAAGACGGTAATTTTTTCACTATTTCTGTAATAATTTAATTTCTGTGTGAATTAAAACTATTGTCAGATAACCACATTCATATACAACGACAATTATAATTTTTTTTGTTATCTGTGATAATTGTGGTTCAGTTGTTCTTCCTGTGCTAACCGATGAAATGTTCGGACGTGAGACGTGTGAGGTCTGTAAAGAGAAAACCTATAACTATATTGTTAATTATTATTTGAAAAATTGAGTCGCTATTGTCTAGATGTGGATTTGTATTTATTTCAATTGTAATCCTATCTAATTAATGTTTTTAAGTGTTAATTTTCAGCTCCGCAATTAGGAGCGCAGCCATTATCGCTAGCAACTTACAGCGGAGTTTACTAGTAGCTGGTATAGAAAATATGAAACATTTTTCATTGAGAATAATTTTAAATGTTAAAGAATAGAGAACAAAAGACTTAAAGACTTTTATCTGAATGTATTAACTTGATATAAAAGGAATCGAGAATATCAATAGACAAATTAACTATCGTCTGTCTTCCGCCATCTTAGCAAAAATATCTCCGCGGCAGATTTGAATCGAAAATTTTAACAAACATAAATGTTGTTAGACATAAATGAATGGAAATAAACGTGAGCCGGTGGTGCAGAGTCTACTTTAAAAGACAGAATTCGAGTTAAATTGAATCTTTAAAAATAGTGCTCACAACACGTTACGTAATATCAATTTATTATTTGCTGATGTATGAAGCCTAATTATTTCGGACGATTTACATGAAATATTTTAATAGGAGACAAACGTCAGTGTTGTGGGCGGGTAATATTTTGTGACTGTTGTTGTTGTGGTCTTCAGTTCAGAGACTGGTTTGATGCAGCTCCCCATGGTACTCTATCCTGTGCAAGCTTCTTCATCTCCCAGTACCTACTGCAACCTACATCCTTCTGAATCTGCTTAGTGTATTCATCACTTGGTCTCCCTCTACGATTTTTACCCTCCGCGCTGCCCTCCAATACTAAATTGGTGATCCCTTGATGCCTCAGAATATGTCCTACCAACCGATCCCTTCTTCTAGTCACGTTGTACCACAAATTTCTCCCCTCCCCAATTCTATTCAATACCTCCTCATTAGTTATGTGATCTACCCATCTAATCTTCAGCATCCTTCTGTAGCACCACATTTCGAAAGCTTCTATTCTCTTCTTGTCCAAACTATTCATGGTCCACGTTTCACTTCCATACATGGCTACACTCCATATAACTACTTTCAGAAAAGACTTCAGAAACGCTTTCCTTGCCAGTGCCAGACTACATTTTATATCCTCTCTGCTTCGACCATCATCAGTTATTTTTCTCCCCAAATAGCAAAACTCATTTACTACTTTAAGGGTCTCATTTCCCAATCTAATTCTCGCAGCATCACCCGATTTAATTCTAATTAGTTAGATAGGATTACAACTGAAATAAATACAGATCCATGTCTAGACAATAGCGACTCTATTTTGTTAGAGAAAAGTGCTTCAATCTTAAGTAACAGATGTGTAATAAATGATATGCAATTTAGTGCCACTCACACCATTTTACAGACAACATTTCTACACAACATCAAGTGGAGATTTCTTTAGCAGAGTGACAAATTTAGCCTGGATAATAATTTTTGAAGTCAAACGAATTGTTACGCTGACAATAGGTAACTGGTTTTACATTTTTTTAATCTACCTGAAATATCATTTATAAGTAATTAAACTCACGAAATACTATAAACAGGTTCCGCCACAACACGTAGGGGTCATTTTCAACAGTGGCCTTCGAACGGTGTACTCCGAAACAGGTTGCCTGCACCAGCACTGTACTCTGTCCTCAGATCTGTCACAGATCGCTGCGTATTCTGTGTTACACAGTGGCGGATCATCCGACCTCTACGTTTTGTGATTGGACGGGGTCGTCCAGTATCATACGGCCTAGTCGTTATCTCACCTTTCTTCAATCACGACAGTGGTACCAACAGTCCACCCGCTTCGCCGTTTCAGAGATTCTCGTTTCCAGCCGCAACGACACAACAACGGGTCCTTTGCAAAAACCGCTTGATTTCCGCATATGCGGCCCGGTCTTCGCTCTAATGGCTTCCCATTCGTCTCTCTTCCACTTACATTTTTTCCTTACTGCTCTACGTGTCCGTAATACCACCAGGAGGCAGTCGACCTCGCCGTGGGCAGTGGTCATAACGTTTCGGCTCATCAGTGTATAGAGTCAGCATGACGTTTTCACTCAGACACTACATCTCACAGCACAGTACCATTAGGCCCTGGCAGGTAGAGGACGCTCCCAGGCGGACCGTCTCCACCACGGCGAGGATAAAGCCGGCGGCGCCGCGGCCGGTCACGTAACGACGCGATCCGATCTGCACGAGTGGTCTGCGCTAGCGTCGGCGAATGCGACGGCGATGCGGCGGCGGTGAAGGTGCCACCGCGGAGCGCGACGCGCATTCCGAACAGCCGCTGCAGACCGCCGCGGCGGGTCTAGCAAAGGGGCTGGCCGAGCCAGGGCGGAGGGCGTACGTACGCGCTCTGTTCAGGGAGAAAGCGAAGGGCCACTTCACGCTTGGGCACGTGCAGAAATTTAGCAAGCGTGCGCAAGATTCAAAAATTCTCCTTTTATATACACTACTGGTCATTAAAAGCGCTACACCACGAAGATGACGTGCTACAGACGCGAAATTTAACCGACAGGAAGAAGATGCTGTTATATGCAAATGATTAGCTTTTCAGAGCATTCACACAAGGTTGGCGCCGGTGGCGACACCTACAACGTGCTGACATGAGGAAAGCTTCCAACCGATTTCTCATACACAAACAGCAGTTGACCGGCGTTGCCTGATGAAACGTTGTTGTGATGCCTCGTGTAAGGAGGAGAAATGCCTACCATCACGCTACCGACGTTGATAAAGGTCGGATTGTAGTCTATCGCGATTGCAGTTTATCGTATCGCGACTTTGCTGCTAGCGTTGGTCGAGATCCAAAGATTGTTGGCAGAATATGGAATCGGTGTGTTCAGGAGGGTAATAAGGAACGCCGTGCTGAATCCCAACGGCCTCGTATCACTAGCAGTCGAGATGACAGGCATCTTATCCGCATGGCTGTAACGGATCGGGCAGCCATGTCTCTATCCCTGAGTCAACAGATGGGGGCGTTTGCAAGACAACAACCATCTGCACGAACAGTTCGACGACGTTTGCAGCAGCATCAGTTCGGAGACCGTGGCTGCGGTTACCCTCGGCGCTGCATCACAGACAGGAGCGCCTGCGATGGTGTACTCAAAGACGAACCTGGGTGCACGAATGGCAAAACGTCATATTTTCGGATGAATCCAGGTTCTGTTTAGAGTATCATGATGATCTCATCCGTGTTTGGCGACATCGCGGGGAACGCACATTGGAAGCGTGTATTCGTCATCGCCATACTGGCGTATCACCTGGCGTGATGGTATGGGGTGCCATTGGTTACACGTCTCGGTCACCTCTTGTTCGCATTGACGGCACTTTGAATAGTGGACGTTACATTTCAGATGTGTTACGACCCGTGGCTCTACCCTTCATTCGATCCCTGCGAAACCCTACATTTCAGCAGGATAATGCACGACCGCATGTTGCAGGTCCTGTACGGGCCTTTTTGAATACAGATAATGTTCGACTGCTACCGTGGCCAGCACATTCTCCGCCGGCCGCGGTGGTCGTGCGGTTCTGGCGCTGCAGTCTGGAACCGCGGGACTGCTACGGTCGCAGGTTCGAATCCTGCCTCGGGCATGGGTGTGTGTGTGATGTCCTTAGGTTAGTTAGGTTTAAGTAGTTCTAAGTTCTAGGGGACTTATGACCTAAGATGTTGAGTCCCATAGTGCTCAGAGCCATTTGAACCATTTTTGAGCACATTCTCCGCATCTCTCACCAACTGAAAATGTCTGGTATGTGGTGGTCGAGCAAATGGCTCGTCACAACACGCCAGTCACTACTCTTGATGAACTGTGGTATCGTGTTGAAGCTGTATGGGCAGCTGTACCTGTACACACCATCCAAGCTCTATTTGACTCAATGCCCAGGCGTATCAAGGCCGTTATTACGGCCAGAGGTGGTTGTTCTGGGTACTGATTTCTCAGGATCTACGCACCCAAATTGCGTGAAAATGTAATCACATGTCAGTTCTAGTATAATATATTTCTCCAATGAATACCCGTTTATCATCTGCATTTCTTCTTGGTGTAGCAATTTTAATGGCCAGTAGTGTATAATTCTTCTGTTGACTTTCGACACGTGTCGTGTTTTTGTGGTTGCCAAAAAAAAACCTACACTTCATATGATCTACACCGACCCATCCACCCACCCACCCGCGAACAAACACACACACACACACAAGTACTATACGAAAGCATAGTTTCACGACAATTTACACTCATAAAATTTTGTCAAGATTCCAACTCGCTTTAAATCCACAAGCTTTGGTCGAGTGCTCCTCGGTTATTAATTAATAAAGTGTTCCGGGCTATTATGCTGTGTTCGAATGGATTTCACCATAAATCCTACTCAACGTTTCGTCTCCACCTGCGGAGGACATTTTCAAGGGGGATCGTAGCTAATTTTGAATGTTCGATTTACAACCTGGCTCGTTGGCAGCTGCAGCAAAACTCCGCTTCCACGTGCTTCGGCGCAGTGGTGCGACATCACATGTTTTGAACGGGCAAGCGCAGTTGGCCGTTGTCGACTGCCGTCGTCCGCTGTTACTATCACCCCACGGTGGAAGACTGGTACACATCTTCTTCAACAGCGGTATCCAGACATGTGACGTCATGACACTGCGCCGAAGCACGCGGAAGTGGAATTTTGCTGTAGTCAGTAACGAGCCAGGGTGTCAATCGGACATTCAAAATACACTCCTGGAAATGGAAAAAAGAACACATTGACACCGGTGTGTCAGACCCACCATACTTGCTCCGGACACTGCGAGAGAGCTGTACAAGCAATGACAATGATCACACTCACGGCACAGCGGACACACCAGGAACCGCGGTGTTGGCCGTCGAATGGCGCTAGCTGCGCAGCATTTGTGCACCGCCGCCGTCAGTGTCAGCCAGTTTGCCGTGGCATACGGAGCTCCATCGCAGTCTTTAAAACTGGTAGCATGCCGCGACAGCGTGGACGTGAACCGTATGTGCAGTTGACGGACTTTGAGCGAGGGCATATAGTGGGCATGCGGGAGGCCGGGTGGACGTACCGCCGAATTGCTCAACACGTGGGGCGTGAGGTCTCCACAGTACATCGATGTTGTCGCCAGTGGTCGGCGGAAGGTGCACGTGCCCGTCGACCTGGGACCGGACCGCAGCGACGCACGGATGCACGCCAAGACCGTAGGATCCTACGCAGTGCCGTAGGGGACCGCACCGCCACTTCCCAGCAAATTAGGGACACTGTTGCTCCTGGGGTATCGGCGAGGACCATTCGCAACCGTCTCCATGAAGCTGGGCTACGGTCCCGCACACCGTTAGGCCGTCTTCCGCTCACGCCCCAACATCGTGCAGCCCGCCTCCAGTGGTGTCGCGACAGGCGTGAATGGAGGGACGAATGGAGACGTGTCGTCTTCAGCGATGAGAGTCGCTTCTGCCTTGGTGCCAATGATGGTCGTATGCGTGTTTGGCGCCGTGCAGGTGAGCGCCACAATTAGGCACACAGGGCCAACACCCGGCATCATGGTGTGAGGAGCGATCTCCTACACTGGCCGTACACCACTGGTGATCGTCGAGGGGACACTGAATAGTGCACGGTACATCCAAACCGTCATCGAACCCGTCGTTCTACCATTCCTAGACCGGCAAGGGAACTTGCTGTTCCAACAGGACAATTCACGTCCGCATGTATCCCGTGCCACCCAACGTGCTCTAGAAGGTGTAAGTCAACTACCCTGGCCAGCAAGATCTCCGGATCTGTCCCCCATTGAGCATGTTTGGGACTGGATGAAGCGTCGTCTCACGCGGTCTGCACGTCCAGCACGAACGCTGGTCCAACTGAGGCTCCAGGTGGAAATGTCATGGAAAGCCGTTCCACACGACTACATCCAGCATCTCTACGATCGTCACCATGGGAGAATAGCAGCCTGCATTGCTGCGAAAGGTGGATATACACTGTACTAGTGCCGACATTGTGCAGGCTCTGTTGCCTGTGTCTATGTGCCTGTGGTTCTGTCAGTGTGATCATGTGATGTATCTGACCCCAGGAATGTGTCAATAAAGTTTCCCCTTCCTGGGACAATGAATTCACGGTGTTCTTATTTCAATTTCCCGGAGTGTAGTTACGACCCCCCTAAAAAATGTCTTCCTCCGATGGGGACGAAACGCTGGGTTTTAAGATGAAATCCATTCGACCACAGCATAATAACTGGGAAGTTAATGTGAATGTATGCTTTCCCGGCGTATACAGCTGGCAAAGAGTTCTCGGGCTTCCAGCCGGGTAGCGGTGTCATCAAACTGCGACGTTTCGACGAGTGACATACTCATCATCTTCTGGCGAAGTGCCAAGACTTTGCGGATGTCGGCCCCTTTTTACCTGCGGTGTGCCCCCCACCACCTGGCCGCAGGAGGCTGGGTCCAGAGGAAACACTATCAACTCGCACAGTTATGGACTGGCCAAATACCTGGCGACACTATTGAAACCACTGGTGAGACACTGCAGTCATCACGTGAAAAACTCCGCAGATTTCGTTAGAATACTGAAGGACATCCGAATACAGAGTGATGACCTACTCGTGAGCTTCGACGTCAGCTCCTTGTTCACGAAAGTACCGCTACAAGACGCCTTGGCGCTCATTAAACAGCACTTCGAGCCTGAAACAGTGAAGCTCTTTGAATATGCACTTACGACCACCTACTTCAAGTGCAATGGAGAGCATTATGAACAAGTGGATGGAGTGGCCATGGGATCTCCCCTTGCTGCAGGAATCGCGAATCTTTATATGGAACACTTTGAGGAGGTGGCAATAGAAACTGCTCACCGTAAACCCAGGCACTTCTTCCGCTATGTGGACGACACTTTCGTGATTTGGCAGCGTGGCAGGCAGGCACTGGAGGAGTTTATGGACCACCTAAACGGCATACATAAGAATATCACCTTCACGATGGAAGTAGAAGAGAATGGCTGTATTCCATTCCTGGACATACTGATCAGGAAGAAAGCGGATGGCACGCTGGGCCATTCAGTATATAGAAAAAAGACGCACACAGACCTGTACCTCCATGCAACCAGCTGCCACCATCCGGCGCAACGCCAGTCAGTACTGACCACCTTGGTACATAGGACGCACGTCATTTGTGACAAAGAAAGCCTCTCAGACGAATTACACCACCTAAGAGAGGTATTTCGGAAAAACGGGTACAGTGAAACACAGATTGGCAGGGCCTTCAAGAAGAGACAGGCTGACAAATTTCAGGAAGAGGAAGAGGAAGTTAACAAGAGACTCGCCTTTCTTCCATATTTGGGGCCCACATCAGCCAAAATCGGGAGGCTATTAAGAAAATTAAACGTAAATACCGTCTTCCGACCACCGCCGAAGACGAAATAGCTGCTGGGCTCAGCTAAAGACCCACTCAAACTAAACACACCTGGTATATACAGCATTGCCTGCGAATGTGGTGTGCAGTACATTGGTCAAACGCAGCGCTGCATCTCTAAAAGGTGCGGGGAACACATCAGGCACGTTCGACTTGGACAGATAGATAAATCTGCTATAGCTGAACATAGCATCAAAGAAAACCACACCTTTGATTTCGAAAACACCAGAGTGCTGTGCCGAGCCTGGAGCTATTGGGATAGCGTCACTAAAGAATCAATAGAAATATGGGTCCACGAGAATCTTGTGAACAGGGACGAAGGCTATCAACCGAGCGCGGCCTGGAATCCAGCATTAGCCGCAACACGCCAGGAACGCAACAAGAACCGTCCAGCTCACGAGACGCGATCAGAATGCTCTGACGGAGACACGAACGGCGCACCCGCTTCCCCCTCCACCCCGCCCGCCGGCTCCTCTGGACCCAGCCTCCAGCGGCCATGTGGTGGGGGGCACACCGCAGGTATAAAGGAACCGGCATCCGCAAAGTCTCGGCACTTCGCCAGAAGATGATGAGTATGTCACTCGTCGAAACGTCGCAGTTTGAAGACACCGCCACCCGGCTGGAAGCCCGAGAACTCTCTGCCAACTGGGAAGTTTTTATTAATTGTGACATTTCGGACTGTGAATGTTTACATTTTACAACCCTCAGTCATTGTCAAGGGGCGACTGTCGTGTGGCTGCCACTGCCGTCCTTATATAGCCGTGCTGCCTTCTGTGAGGTCACAGGTGCTCAGTCCCACGCCATACGTGGTAATGTTATAACAACACCCTCAGTAAAAACGGTGACCACCGGCTAAGTACAGCTTGGGACCCCGTCATCAGAAAGTTAAAGTGGACGCGGCGGAGGCGCAACGAGAACTTTATATGGCGCCAGAGTTAGCACCAGTAATGGCAGCGGCAAGCACACAACACCTGCTTTCTGCAGTGTGCTTACGACACCTCCTACCCACCCCACAAAGTAAAATGTAAAGAGAGAAATGATGTGACTTCTATTCGAGTTGCGGAACACATCACATTGATGACAGCAGGAGTATAATAATAACATTGAGCTGTACACTTTTGAATTAGTAATTAAAATGGAATTCCTTCTGTGTCGCTGAATCTTTCATTATCTGGCAGATTTAAGACATGAAATAGTCAAGCACAAAAACCGTTGTTGCCGAGTGAAAAAGCTTGGTGACACCAGACCGTGTAATTGTTCCCGTTAATGTAAAAGGTCTGCTTTTCCAAGCAAATAGGAATGATGATCGGAACGTTGTTAACAAATATAGACTGCAGGCTCGACTTGTTAAAATGAAAATCTACATAAGACATTCCTCGCGTCACCAAACCGACAACTTCCAACTGGCTTAATCAGCTGAAATCTTACAAACATTTGCAATTAGTAAAGCAGTATAACAATTATTTGTGCTACTAAATGAAAGAGGATGGAATTTTCATTATTGTATAATTATGTGACTAATGTACATACTAGGAAAAGGTACATGATCTTCTTATCGGGAGACCTTAAAGGGAAAGATAAGAAGTATTCAGGACAATAGTTGAAACAACAGTCTCGTGCATCATCTTTTAGAACAGTTAGTTGGTGGAATTCACATAGATAATATCACACGCACTAGAGATATACTCTCTACAGGATAATTACGTCTTTGACTTAATTATTATAACTGTTTCACCTTTCAACTCTCCTACACCTATCTCCAACGCTACTTAAACTCCTAGTCGGATGGTGTAACACGTGCAAACTTCAATTAAATCCACAGAAAAGCCAAGGCACCATCTTAGGTCGCATCATGCCAGATTTCCATCGTTCAGATTTCCATCTACCCATCTACAACCAATCCATCCGTCTAACACAGTAAAAGAATTTAAGACTAAGCCTTGACAGAAAACTAACATGGAGTGCACATCGCCTTATCATCCAACAGAGTACCAGAAATTGGTTAACACTACTAAGACTACAAAGACGCCGCACCTGGTATGTACATCCTTCTCTAATAATCTTCACCAGACCCATGCCCTTGTTCCCCGTGCGAGCTTACGGCTGAGCCTTCGACGTACTCCCCTTGATGTCAGAAGTATCGGAATCCGTTGACCTTACCGATGGTCAGATCCCCCCCCCCCCCTAGGTTCAAATGCATTTAATGGAAAAGGTGTCGTGCAACTGATAATTAATGAGACAGAGGTGGTCTCTCGCAAACACGAGGCCTCCGTGCTGTAACTCACACAAGGTAACAAAAGGGGTGTTCATGTAATTACAAAATACAATAGTAGGCTAAATTTATCCCTGTTTATTACAGTATTCTCCACTAATATACATTAACAATATATTATTATTGGATCAGTTCGATCTCCAGCAATGTAGACATTAGAAAACTGTTAACATCGGTCGCTATAAACCTGACACGAAAATACTTCAGGAAAGACTGGGTAGTTCAGATGGCTGGGACAAAGCTGGAATCTAAACGCCATTTATCTATAGTTAAAATTGTGATAATCGCGCAGTGATTGCCTGTGCTCGCCAAAGGAAAGGGAGGTTCAAACATGCAACTAACATTTCGGACTGATTCGTGACGATCCTGATGTTGTTCGCTGAAGTATTGGGTGCTGAAATCAATCTCGCCCTAATAGCGTGCCAACAAGCGCACATGCATTCTTCCAGCCTCCTCGCCAACGCTACGATCTCTCAACATAATCAGCTTTCTGATTTGTGAAGCGAAGTGGGCAGTATGTGCTGCCAGAGACCGTGCTATATCAGCCGAAGTCTCTAAGTGTGCTCCTTTGAGAAACACAGTGAAGTTGTCTCTGTATCAAGAATGGTGATGAAGTGCCCTGCGCTCTCTCCCTAGAACCATGCAGAAGTCTATCTTCATCTGAGAACTGACATCAAGTGTCCTTTCCGTTCTCTATCCATAGTCAAATTCATTCCCTATTCCGCAAATTCACTCAATTCTAGAGTGTCAGTGGCAGAGGATGTGCAAAGTACTCGGCAATCATATGTTTGTCAGGAAGTCAACAATCTTCCCACCATTCAAAAGTTTCATAACGTTAACCAATCTTTGTACATCCGAGCTTGGAGCTCTAAAGCGATTCTGAGTTTTTCTCCTACTCTCCAGAATGTTCCGTGCCTTAGCGAATGCTGTTTCCTACCCGTACACACTGCTCAGTTGTCGTCTTGTCTTCCCGCACTCTTCAATTTCTGCAGCTTAGCTAATGAGGAGGTCGCTTACAACCTGTTTAGGTAGGGGTCACCCACCCTGTGTAAGGTGGCAGCAGAAAGATGGTCGAAGGAGAAAAGTGTTTATATTCACAGAGCTGGACAGCCACTTCTCAATTCATGGCAAGGTGTTTACCTGTCTCTGGCTGCCCCTTGCATAGTTTCTGGAAAGAGGATACTCAGTGTAAAACAAATTTCCTTTGAAGTTTGTTAATAGGAATTAAAATAGAGTTCTTGCAATCACTGACGTTATTGATTAGCATTTTTATTAATTTTATTAAAAGATGGTAAAATAATTCAGATAGTTATGATTATTACTCAAATTATTTAGTATATGAGACATGTCAGTCCTGCAATAGACTGTCCCATATCAACTGGATATTTGCCTCTCCTAAATCCTACAAAACTCTTGAAATCGTGAAATACATGGACTCTGCCTCATCCGTTCCAACTGCCTACCTTCCCCACCCCGCAAAAGCTTCATAACATTAACTAGTCGTTATACACGTTAACTTGGAGCTCTGAAACGATTCTCAGCTTTTTCTCCCACTCTCCAGCCATTTCGGTGTACTAACGAATGCCGTTTCCTCCAAGTACACACTTTTCAAACACAACGTCTTACCTTCTCCCACTCTTCATTTTCTGAAGGTTAGCCAGTGAGGAGGCCTCTTGCAACTTTTTAGACCAGGGGTCATCCATCTCATGCAAAGATTTAAGTGTAAAGATTTAGGTGTTCCTTTTTCCCACGCGCCATTCGAGAATGGTAGAGAAGTAGTATGAAAATGCGATGAACCCTCTGCCAGGCACTTAAGTGCGAATTGCAGAGTAACCATGTAGATGTAGATGTAGATGTAAAGTGACGACAGAGTGCCTATGTGAGCACCTGATGCTGCTTACGGTTTATTGACAGATGCTTGCAGTACCAGCTCATCCACTTTCCATTTTTCTCTTCGTAGAACATCTTCGAATCTAATACAGTAATCGCAAATCAAGTCCTGGAACCCTATACCCCACCCACTAATCACCAATTTAGTTATTTTGCTGCACTATTACACTAACATTCCACTTTCCATGCACCGTCGTGCCTTTTCCATCCTCAATCACAGGAATTTCAACCAACTTCCACACCTGACGATGAAATCTCTCCATAGATGTACCCCTCGTTTCATCCCCCGCCACAGTGCTTCACCTCACACTATCCATTTTCCTCCCTCTCTTTTCCCCCACGTCGCAGCATTTTAGTAACTACCTGTGGTTCCCCAGCGCACCATGCTCATACTCGTCATTCCACCTCCATCATGACGAGGATTAAGGCGAGAATTTCGACTGCTAGTCTTCGTGCTTGCCAAACCTTGCCATGACCACCATATTATCGACTGAAATCACTTGGAGCATTTTGGTCAGGGCCCTCCACTCATCTCTGGATTTTGAAGATCTAATTCACAAATTCGACAGAATTTGGCATGATATCATTCAGGTGGACATCCAACAACTCTGTCATTCAATGCCAAGCCGAATAACTGGTTGTACACGGCCAGAGGTGCACCAATGCGTTGCTGACTTGCTCAATTTCTGTTCCTTGCCTTGAATAAATCATTCAATTTTTCTGGAATTTTAATAATTTGTTTGGCTGTACATGTACATCACATCTACCGATTCCCACCCCATTGGGAAAATTCCTTCGTGGCGCATTGTCATTTTTGTCTTAGACTAAATTCTGCTACCTCTTCGCAGAATACACCTTGGTTATTAAGAGGAACGCTGTCACAAGTTTCATAAAGTGTGTCGATTGGTAAACAAGATGAAGTTTGGGCAGCACGCGCGCTATGCAAGACATGCACCGAGTAATTGCGTCGGTGGACCAAGGAAAAGAAAAATCCTTCGGAATTTGGAATTCTCATACTTTGGTAAAGCCGACAAACCACGCCACAGATTGCTACTTCGATGCTACTGATGAGACTGGCTTCAACAAAAGGAATCGGAGCAGCCTCGTGTATCCTGATGTTGCATCGGCACGTCGCGTCCTGTTGCTGACTATGAGGAAATTCTAGTAACGGTCTTTGAAACCCTTCTTGACATTACTAACGAATATTCCACTAGTGTTGAAGAAAGAGAAGAAGAATATTTGGATGTTAAAAGAAGCAGAATATTTAGATGTTAATGATGGTGCTCCAATTACGTTTTCTCTCTGGGAGTTTAATGATATAGTTCGTCATCTCAGCTTGTCAAAATCGTCTGCCGAAATGATATCATCAAGATTGACAGAAAAAATCTACTATCTGACAGTATTTGAATCACTTTCTGTAGCATCAAACATAAATAGTTCCTCATTTTTTTCACAAGAAAGGGATATTGATGATCTTTTGCAGAAGCATGAAGTGCCTAAGTACGAACCGAAGGATTAGGGACTGAAGGAGAAATATGAAGTGGTGAATTACGTTATGAAGGACATTTGTCATAATCAGCATGACTGGTTGATCTGTGTAGTCCTGGAGATGGCGAACTTTTTGTTGGGACAACTGCCAGGGTACAACAAGTAGTCATATTTTCTACGCATATGAGACAGCAACGACAGATCTCAACAGTACCAAGAGAAGGACTGGACTGTATGGGAGGAATTAGTGCCTGACAGATCTGTGAATGTTGTCAACAACCTTGTGGTGAGCAGAGGTGCACTTCCGAGCACTGCACATAGAGCATGGCTTTGTGAAACTGTTCACCAAAGCTCTGAATATTGATGCTTCGCTTATTTGTATCACGTTTTTCCAGGGCTGACTATGGTGGAGTTGAAAGCTGGTAATTTCGACTGGCCTCAAATCCATAAGCTCATCCGAGATCCACAAATCGAAAACTCTAAGACCGTATTGGAAACGGAAGCACGGAGGGCTTTATTCTGTTGATGAACTTGCTGGGCAACAGGTAGGCGAAGAATAACGTTGGACTGGTTACGATTACGCTGACCGTTTTCAGATAGCTTGAATACAACACCATTGTTAAAATTCGTAATTTATTCTCACATACAGATCGGTTTCCCGAGAATATGGAAGCAATGAGCGACGACCAGAGCGAGCTATTTCATCAGGAGATGAAAGTGATGCTGACTTGCAATTATGATAGCTGATTTCTGTTGGACTTTGATGAGACATTCCTGCTGCATAGCATTCTAGATGCTCCAGAAAACGTAAAATCAGGTCCAGAATTTCGAAGAATAATGGCTACACATGCAATTGTCATGTTCCAGTCTCCGCTACACAATGGACACTGTTAAATTTTGCGAAATTAATATATTGTGTTTTGTCATACTGCGTTTTTATTTAAAAAAGGTTTTTTTCCTCGGAAAAACCAAATTTGGAGAAAAAACATTACCCAAATTCACAGGTCATGTCACAAAAACTGAATACATTTCTTTCAGAACTCAAATATTTTTGAAAAAACGTGACCTGATAAAGAAAAACGGATGTCATTTTCGCAATGATGGGACAAAAATGTTCGGAATATGGTTCAAAAACATAAAGCTTTTAGATCTGTTTGGCAACGCTTTGTAATCCACCGTTAGCATTGCATTTCTTTCTTTGGTGCGCAATCACTTGCGGTTTCCGCTTAAAGAGAGTGAGTACCTAGATATATACGTTGGAAACCTGGCTCGATCGTAGGAGAGTGCAGCGGGACGTGAATTTATAAAGATTATTTGAGTGCTAAGGTACATTTTTGTCATCTTTGAAGTGGTAAAACGCAATTATTTGTTGGTTCGTGTACTTGAGTGCCACATTACGTGCAAGAGGTGTTCGGTGCACAGTTGAAGCCAATTTGTCTGTTTTATAAACATGTACATCTGTCGCCACTCTTTGAGTTAACCAGGATGATGGTGACAATGATCACGAGAAAGCGACCAGTCGATTTGTATGGTTTGGCTACGGAAGTGAATGAGATGTATGTATGAGAAAACCGTGTAAATAGTGCAGCCCTGACAAAGAACGTTCAGAATAGAGTTGATTTTACCAGAATTGTGTAACCCTAACTGGCATAGCAGCATCCATTCCCTCTGTCTTGAGCTTTATATTGTTTCAAAACATTTCAGCGTATCTTCAAACGAAAATGATAATGAGGAACAGCCTACGCTGAAAGCTTCAGGTAGATGGTTGCACGATACGCTCGTAAAGCGAACTTCCCAATCACCCACTGAAGTCTACTGAACGAAAGCCGTCCCTCCTACAAGGTTCCATGTCCATATTTAGGCCTTCCATCGTTTACACCTAGAGAAGAGGGGGGGGGGGGGGGGGGGGGGGAGAGAGAGAATCAAACAGGATAGTATCAGTTTTCTTCGTTGTCCTAATCCTCCTCCATTCATGTAGAAGGCATGTAGAAACTTCCTCGTTTCAAATTTGTATTTTCTCAGAGTTGTTCAAAGTGATAGGTGTCGCCTTGCGCCTCACATACGACACAACATTACGGCAAAAAATGAGCAGTCGTTACTCAGTCACCCCCTGTCTTGGTGGACACGCAGGCAAAGCAATAAATGCCGCCCGCCACGGTGGCAATCTTTGTGTGGGAGTTGTTAGAATTCCTGTGAGCAGCGCCGAACAGATATTGCCTTCAGGCCCGCTTGTAATCGAACAACAGCCGGCAGGCAGCAGCGGGCCGTGATATACGCATTCACGCTCTGTGAGCCACACTACGTGCTTCCTGTGACCCCCCCCCCCTCCCTCCCTCCCCCGCGCTGCCACTGTGCCACCCATCCCCTTCCCCCAAACACACACTCCTCGTTTGATCCCACAATTTTACCTACTCCTAATGAGGCTATAAGATACAGTCCATACTCACAAGGGAGGCCACGACGTTTGGAACGCGGATTTACTTCAAAATTCGTACACTCGTAGTATTCCATTAGGACAACTAAATGTGTAAGCAGTAGCGCGTACTTCTCAAGCGTTATTGAGAAATTCGTAAGATAATTTCGGTCGTCAAATATATACCTGTGCGTGACCGTTTTTGCCATGAAGCGGCGGCAACCACGTAATCGCTTGGTCGCTGGATCGAGTCCTGTTCGTCAGTATTTTTTTATTTCTAACACAGTCATTTTCTTTACTATTTATATTACAATTGATATAATGGGAAAAATAAGTTAATCGGATGAACTTCTATTAAATTTACAATGTTATTTGGAGGTCTACAAATTTTTATTATCACAAATAATATAATATTCATAACTATAAACTAGTAAACGACCAAACGCATAAAGTTATACTAAAAATGTATGCTTGTCCTTGTCTTCAAAATTGTTCGTATTTAATCGAAAAAGAACGAGAAATTGCTTCTCGTGAAGACGCTATTAAAATACACTCGATCCTGCATGATCAATTATCAGCGCCGTTATTTGAGGAAATGCTGCGTTATGCATGGTTTGCTTCCAAGTTATCGGCTGAAAGGGAAGTTTTGAAAATGTTAACGAGGTTTGTTTTTTCACGGAAAACCTCAAATGACCTTGCATATGCGGAAACAGCATTTATTCAATGCAGCTGGTGCCGTTTCACCCTATGTTTTCCATGTTCTTACGTCAAATACCACCCTGACGTTGTACTCGTAATGTCGAAACCGACGATTAATTGTACATTTTTCGAAAGCCGTTTCTGCCGGTCAAAACTTGGAGGTAACAAGTAGTTTCGGGCTCCTTCCAGCACTCTGAGCACTATGGGACTTAACGTCTGTGGTCATCAGTCCCCTAGAACGTAGAACTACTTAAACCTAACTAACCTAAGGACAACACACACATCCATGCCTGAGGTAGGATTCGAACCTGCGACCGTAGCAGTCGCGCGGTTCCGGATTGAGCGCCTAGAACCGCCAGACCACCGCGGCCGGCTCCTTCCAGGTATAAGGGATTTCTCAAATCTCGGACAAGCATACATTTTCAGTATCACTTTATGCGTTTGGTCGTTTACTAGTCGATAGTTATGAGTATTATATTATTTCTGATAAAAATTTGTAGACTACCAAATAACATTGTAAATTTAATGTAAGTTTATCCGATTACACATATTTTTCCCATTATATGAATTGTAATATAAATAGTAAAGGAAATGACTGTGTTAAAAATATAAAAAAATGAAAATTGACGAGGGGCACTCGATTCATCGATTACGCGGCTTGAACGTTACCCACTTTCTCTAAAATCTTATTTTGTACTCAATTGTGCGTTGAATTTGTTCGTGGCGGACGTCCGATGATACTTGTTCAGGTTGTTCGTTGATCTGTTCACTCAGTTGTTCTATTACAGAGGGTAGCTAAACCCTCTGACCGAACACGCTGAGCTACCGTGCCGGAAAATTATCTTGCTATTTTCTCAATAACGCTTGAGAAGCACGCGCTACTGCTTATACCATTTTGTTGTCCTAATGGAGTACTACGAGTGTACGAAGTTTGAAGTAAGTCCGCGTTCCAAACGTCGTGCCCATTTTTCAGATCCGAAACGATTACTGCATCACGCTATCTGGACATTCTTCGTGAATTTGTGGCGGTACAAACTGCCTTAGACGACACTGCGAACACCTCGTGGTTTATGCAAGATGGTGCCCGGCCACATCGCACGGCCGACGTCTTTAATTTCCTGAATGAATATTTCGATGATCGTGTGATTGCTTTGGGCTATCCGAAACATACAGGAGGCGGCGTGGATTGGCCTCCCTATTCGCCAGACATGAACCCCTGTGACTTCTTTCTGTGGGGACACTTGAAAGACCAGGTGTACCGCCAGAATCCAGAAACAATTGAACAGCTGAAGCAGTACATCTCATCTGCATGTGAAGCCATTCCGCCAGACACGTTGTCAAAGGTTTCGGGTAATTTCATTCAGAGACTACGCCATATTATTGCTACGCATGGTGGATATGTTAAAAATATCGTACTATAGAGTTTCCCAAACCCCAGCGCCATCTGTTGTTGAAAATTGTAACTACTGTAATTTCGAAAGATTGTCTGCCTGAAAATGTACTGTTGTCCCAAGCATATTGCAACAAACGGTGTATTTCTATCGCTGCTCGTTTAGTTTTTATTGCCGTTTCAAATATACCGGTCATTTTTGAAACACCCTGTACAAGGTGATTCAGCTGTCCCTACCGATGTCATTTTGCGCAATCTGCCATGTTATATCTGGCCTTCAAAAATCACGCTCGAGATTATCCAGTTCTCTCCATCGCTAGGCGCAAATTATTATTCCTATAAAAAATGAACTGGAGATTTTTATGGGAAATTTAATTTGGTCAGATTTTGTACTGGGATACGATTTTCCTGAAAGCTGCGGTTTTCGAGTCATTCAAGAAAAACATGTAAACGTCACCTCCAAACACCCCTCGATTTCCCCTCTCATCCTTTACGTCAGGATTCGTGGTATGTTCGTCGCGGTACTCGCTCCTACAGATGTGGGGCGGGGTTCGGTCCTCTTCGTACTGTTATCACATTCACACAGTTCAATCCATCTACACCGATAACTTCTTGTCTGACCGTTATCCCTACTATCTAGCAGGTGCAAAGCGGCGTTCGAGAAATCACCACCTATTACCCAACAGATAGAGGCCGCAAAATTCTAGTTAAAAATCAGTTCCTGAAAGTTCATGATAAACATCGAGCGTTCGGGTTCTACGTTCTTGTAGAAAGACGTTCAAAGTTCTGTTGACTATTTAATACCACTAAGACTCACAAAATGGCTAGAAAGTCAGTACTTACGTCTGCACTAATATTGTCTCTTCAAGTTTACAGTCACAAAGATGTGCCGTATGTAGTCACACAAAAGCAGCCAGATATTTTGCAAGTCCAACCCGAATATTATTCAGGACCTAAACACTCTCTGACCCACAACTTAACACGATTTAAACATTCGATGGATTCATTGATCTTCCTTTACAGAAATGTTCGCTACACTATTCAGTGACGAATGCGAAACATGCCACGCGGATTTTCTAAGTTCGACCAGAATATATCACACAAGGTTATTTTTCACATGGAAGCACATAAAATTACGAAAGGTTTACTAAAATTCTTCCCACTCAAGTAGCTTTCTGTTAGCGATAACCGAACCGAATTCACCTCTCTAATTCTTCATTTTAGATACTATTTGCGAAGAGCGATCTAACAGGGTGTGTTCGGTTCAGTGGTACGGAAGCGATTCCCTAGGCTTAGGCAGTGCCCTTGTACAGAGAGCACCCCTCTCTCGCGCGAGAAGCTTTCAATTCTGATTTGCTGTTGATCTCAGTGACCAGACAGAACATACTTTGTAGATGATTCACAGCTTAGAAAGTAATTTTACGTAAGCAGACTTCAGTTTATTACAGTAGCTTTAATTATAAACCAAATAAATCATTAAATGATTCTAAATTTAAGTATCAAACTTCTTCCGTTGCAATATTCTTTTCTGGCTGCCTTTTACAAAAGCATGCTAAATCAGACGTACTAGTATGTCACATGACTCTTGGTTCTTCTCAGGAATTTTTCACACCGCTTGCATTTCCCATTGATCTTCACAAAAAAAAAAAAAAAAAAAAAAAAATGGTTCAAATGGCTCTGAGCACTATGGGACTCAACTGCTGTGGTCATCAGTCCCCTAGAACTTAGAACTACTTAAACCTAACTAACCTAAGGACATCACACACACCCATGCCCGAGGCAGAATTCGAACCTGCGACCGCAGCAGCAGCGCGGCTCCGGACTGGAGCGCCTAGAACCGCACGGCCACCGCGGCCGGCTGATCTCCACAGAATAAAACATTTCGAATTTTCATACGTCCTTCATTCACTCTCTCAGTCACTCCCATGCACTCATATAACAAAACATAACTGAATATCAATTTTAAAAGGTTATAGTACTACGTCAAATAAAAATTACAAATGTTATAAAATGAAAGCTTCTAGCTAATTGATTTTCAAGAGCTGAATTTTTCATAATAGCTCCATTGTTGTTGTTGTTGTTGTGGTCTTCAGTCCTGAGACTGGTTTGATGCAGCTCTCCATGCTACTCTATCCTGTGCAAGCTTTTTCATCTCCCAGTACCTACTGCAACCTACATCCTTCCGAATCTGCTTAGTGTATTCATCTCTTGGTCTCCCTCTACGATTTTTACCCTCCACGCTGCCCTCCAATACTAAATTGGTGATCCCTTGATGCCTCAGAACATGTCCTACCAACCGATCCCTTCTTCTCGTCAAGTTGTGCCACAAACTTCTCTTCTCCCCAATCCTATTCAATACTTCTTCATTTGTTATGTGATCTACCCATCTAATCTTCAGCATTCTTCTGTAGCACCACATTTCGAAAGCTTCTATTCTCTTCTTGTCCAAACTATTTATCGTCCATGTTTCACTTCCATACATGGCTACACTCCATACAAATACTTTCAGAAATGACTTCCTGACACTTAAATCTATACTCGATGTTAACAAATTTCTCTTCTTCAGAAACGATTTCCTTGCCATTGCCAGTCTACATTTTATATCCTCTCTACTTCGACCATCATCAGTTATTTTGCTCCCCAAATAGCAAAACTCCTTTACTACTTTAAGTGTCTCATTTCCTAATCTAATTCCCTCAGCATCACCCGACTTAATTAGATTACATTCCATTATCCTTGTTTTGCTTTTGTTGATGTTCATCTTATATCCTCCTTTCAAGACACTGTCCATTCCATTCAACTGCTCTTCCAAGTCCTTTGCTGTCTCTGACTCATATGACGTTGAAAGTTAATCTAGTGCCGTTACTACATCAGTTTTGAAATACCATAATGTTTTTTGTATTTTTAGGTGAATTTTTCTGTATTATAAACAGTAACAAATAACGATATGAAATTTGGACAGTATCACTTTAGCAGTTACAAAAAGCAGGATGTAAAGTTTGAACAAAATCGGAGAACAATTAATATAGTTTATTTAAATTCATGAGGAGTATGAATATTCGTAGCGTTCCACTGGCAGGCTAAGTTACTGCCACAGACGGCATCCGACATAGGTATGTCAGCTACGTTCTAACTAATGAAAAAAAACGAACGAATCTCTTGCAGGTACTATACAGAGGCGTTGTGGCTCGATACGTCACTGCACCTATCACACACAACACGGAGTAACTTGCTATGTTACACTACCATTGCACAAAAATTTCCGACTACATGAACAATCACCGACATTCGACCTGTTTTTGTCTCTATCGATTGTACCATTACGCCAGAAGCATAGTCGGTTATTTTTTTAACATTAATAATTTAAACGTGACCGCGAGAGTAATAAAAGAAAAACGACTTTTGTAAACATTACGCTAAAACCAATTACGTTGCCTATCTGATCCAGACATAACACTTACAAGCACACTCGTTTCGTAGTCAGGAGGCCTGTCGAATACAGCAACGTAATCGTTTATTATATTGTGTTAAAAAATCACGAAACTGTTAGGCAAATTTTACAGAAACGTCAATTTTACAATTTGTAAGTGCAGGGCAAAGCCGGAGGTACAATAAGACCGGTAAATAAAGCCAAAAACGCTCGAATGCGGGAAATAATTTGTGCAGTTGTAAATTTTTGCAGAATTACGGGAGGGAGTGTCGTGAACAACTTACTAGTGTGCTGAATTGGGAGTGGGGGTACGTTTGAAGTTGACTCCTGTATTTTTTCTTTGAATAACTCGAAAACTACAACCTATAGCGAAATCGTATCCCAGTACACAATTTAACTACATAAAATTTCCTACAAAAAGCTGCTGTTTAGGTTTTTGAGGGCCAGGTATTACATAAATCGACATCCTTAAGGGCAGCTGGTTCACCTTGTATAGACATCGTCAAACAAAGTACTCATTTTAGAGCAGCACACACATAGGGTTTAATACATTATTCATCTACATCAACATAAAACTGCAGTAGAATCACTTGAAAATTTCACCTACTCTTCCAACAAAACGGCAAATAAAAGGCGACATATTTTCATGTCTTTCAAAGATAGGATTGCAGTTGCACAAGTTCGCAAACTGCATCTGATGGTGGCCAGATTGTGTAGCACACGACATGCAGCTCTGTATATTATCGTGCAGCGAAATAAAGTATGCGATCTACATCCTCTTTTTCATCGCAGTCGCCCAATGGGGATGAGAGCAGACCAAGAAGTGTAGATGGTTCCTGTAACAGCTGTGGATGTAGGCTAAGCGACTTGTAGTATTAATGGGTCTTCTGAAGAAACGATATTTCTTGTGTTGTAAGTTAACAGTCAGCACTGGGTTCACTATAGCGTAATCTTGTCGTTGGAGTTGGAAGTCTCTTGCCGTTATGAGTCCTGATTCTCCCCAATCATCGATTTGAAAATGTTTAAAAGGTCTCTAGTTAGTAATTCAAAGTGTTCCCTCTCTCCGTCATAGACGGCAGCTTTGGCTAGCTTGTCTAATGTTTCATTGCCAGAAACGGTGCAGAGTGTTTTTACCCAGCACGTGGTAAGATCCTGAATTCCCAGTTACGATATTTAACATCAGATTCACGATCATATGCTATTGGATGCTTGGATGAACCGCTATACAGATGTCTTACCAGTTCTATTGATGATCTGGCTCTGCATGGATAATTAACTCATAGTAGCGGGAGAATAGTTGTAACACATTTTAGCGCAGGATTTGGGCGTAGCGGGGTTTAGGATGGGAGTTGTGCAGGCGCGAGCTTGTTTCATGAAAACATTTATTAAGAATACATTTTCAGACAAACACAATACCGTCAATAGAACGACAGACAAGTAATAAGAAATCGACAGTATTGTGCCCAGAGCTGATCTTTATATAAATAAGCGCATAACACAGTAACAACATAAATAAAAAACTTCCTAAGCAATACAAATATATAACTCAGCGTTCCAGCCTCTGTGACGCACATGCTGAAACCAACCCACAACAACCGAACAGAGAACAGAATATTCATACTCTCTGCGCCTAGTACGTTACAGTTATAAAAACACAGTACAGTAAGTGAATAAAACCACAACAGGGTCTATTTCTAGAAGCAACAACCCCCAACAGCAACTTACTACTGCTCCACACAACATGGCTACCGAGGCTACCTAGTCGACGAGCAACAACAGCAACATAAAAATCAGAAAACTTACAGCTATGTGTAATACTACAAAACACCTTGACTACACGAAGGCAATTGTTACCGTCCCGCAATGTATTTTGGTGAAAAAAAAAACGAGCTTACCGACTGACCTCATTGGTTTGATGGGGCCTCCCACGAATTCCCCTCAGGTGCCAACCTTTTCATCTCAGAGCAACACTTGATCCTTACGTCCGCAATTATTTGCTGGATCTATTCCAATCTCTGCCTTTCTCTACAGATTTTACCCACCACAGCTACTTCTAGTACCATGGAGATTATTTCATGACGCCTAAACAGATGCCCTACCACCTGCCCCTTCTTCTTGTTAGTGTTTTCCATATATTCCTTTCCTCGCCGATTCTTCGGAGAACCTCCTCATCCCTTACGTTACCAGTCAATGTAATTTTCAACATTTTTCTGTAGCATCACATCTCAGATGCTTCGATTCTCTTTTGCTCCGATTTTCCCACAGTCCGTATTTCAGTTACATACAATACCGTGCTCCAAACCTACTTACTTTACTTTACATGTGGCAAGGGCCTTATCGACCATACGCCTGCTCTATGAGCCTCTTCCACCTCTGCCTGTCCAATGCGCTGTTTGTCCAGTTGTTGTTGCTGTTCATCCTAGTTGTGTTCTCCCGAATGTTAACCCGCCATCTGGTTCTGGGTCTCCCTCTTCCTCTCGTGCCATCTATTATTCTGCTGAATGCCATTCTAGGTAGTCTATTCTCTGTCGTTCTTGCTATATGGCCTGCCCAATTCAACCTCCTCCACTTGAATACTTCTACGATGTTAAGGTGTTTGTACAGCCCTCTTAATTCTTCATTTCTCCTTATTCTCCATTCCATGTTATTTTCGTCGTATACAGTTCCAAAAATTTTCCTTAGTACTTTCCTTTCGAATATTAACAGTTTTTCTTCATCTTTCTTTCTAGATGTTAATGTTTCAAATCCATATAACAGCTAAGGTATAATGGTCGATTGATATAAGCGGATTTTGAAGTTACTGCTAAGTGATCGCCGGCCGGGGTGGCCCAGCGGTTCTAGGCGCTACAGTCTGGAACCGCGCTACCCCTACGGTCGCAGGTTCGAATCATGCCTCGGGCATGGATGTGTGTTATGTCCTTAGGTTAGTTAGGTTTAAGTAGTTCTAAGTTCTAGGGGACTGATGACTCCAGAAGTTAAGTCCCATAGTGCTCAGAGCTATTTGAACCACTTGCTAAGTGATCTTTTTCTTAGAATTTTGATGAAACTAAAAAGTGTCTTGTTTACTGTTGATAAACGGGCACCTGTTTTTATATCAGTTCTGTTGTTGTTACTAAAAAGACTTGAAGTGGTCAACAGTCTTGAAAGTGGTTCAAATGGCTCTGAGCACTATGGGACTTAACTTCTAAGGTCATCAGTCCCCTAGAACTTAGTACTAATTAAACCTAACTAACCTAAGGACATGACACACATCCATGCCCGAGGCAGGATTCGACCCTGCGACCGTAGCAGCCACGCGGTTCCAGACTGTAGCGCCTTTAACCGCACGGCCACTACGGCCGGTAACAGTCTTGAAATTGAATTCATCTAGAGTCAGAGGTGCATCTTTTCTGGTTTTCTTACTTATGGGCAGCTATTCTGTCTTTCCTTCATTAACATGTAATCCTGGGTTGGGTTGTTTTGGGGGAAGAGACCAAACTGCGAGGTCATCGGTCTCATCGGTTTAGGAATGGACGGGGAAGGAGGTCGGTCGTGTTCTTTCAAAGCAACCATCCCGGCATTTGCCTGGAGCGATTTAGGGAAATCACGGAAAACTTAAATCAGGATGGCTGGACGCGGGATTGAACCGTCGTCCTCCCGAATGCGAGTCCAGTGTGCTAAACACTGCGCCACCTCGCTCGATCTCTTAATCCTGTTTTCCCATCAATTTTGTAGTAATTTGCTTCAAACGTACATTATGAAAAATTTCTTCTCGACAGTGGCTGATTGATGGAGTGTAGTGAGGTCCAACGAGCCATGAATTTGCCTCTTTCGGCATAAATAAATGGGGTGTGACTAGCACCCCCAGTCGGGTAGGCCGTTCGCCGTGTGTTTTCGATGTGACACCACTTATGCGACTTGCGCGTCGATGGGGATGAAATGATAATGATTAGGACAACATGTTTCAGTAAAATACCAAAACTGTCTTATAATAAACACAATGTGTAAAAAGTTGACTTCTTACTAAAAGTAGTCCTAAAGTGCAGTCCACAATAAAAGAGGAATGCAGTCAGCAGATACAAGGGCTCCGGCAGTTAGATAAAACTGTAGTTGATGTACACCGTTAATAAAATTGTGCTAAGATAGTGGTGAAAGAACTAAGAACTTTGCAGTTTTATTGGTGACCTACATGAACTACGGCTTTATCCACCGGGTGGGACCTAGTATGCGCTATCTGCAGTCCTGCACTCCTACATTTCAGAACTACATGTAAGAAGAGTCAACTGTTTAGACCTTTAGCCTATTATAACACAGCTTTGGTTTTATATTGGAGCATAAGTTTTGACGTTTTCGACATTCACCTTACGGTGTATAAATTCTGGTTTCAGCCATTCGTGATCAGCCTTTAAGATGTTATGCATTTGGTCGGTTTACAACTTGAACATTATAACATCGTACGTACTCTCCAGCCTTACGAAGTGAAAAAAATTTCATCGCCTGAAGATGCACCTCTAATGAAGTGAAAACGGTCGTGTTGCCTAAAACAGGCACCTGTAGACAGTCCCTGAGCGGAGAAAATCTCCGACCCAGCCGAGAATCAACCCGGGCCCTTATGATTGACATTCTGTCGCGCTGACCACTCAGCCTCTCTCCACATGATCCAAGGCGTTGAAACGCAACGACGGTACACTAAGGTTTTTAACTTGTACTATGTCGGCGTTGAGTGTAGTTTAGAGGGTGATTTCCGTGCCATGACCTGGGGCCAATCAATCCAGTTACGGCACGTGGAAAAGAGAGGGAGAGATGGAGAGAAATATTGCGATAGCGATTTATGACGGTCCATCGAAAATTTCCCTTCAAACCTACTCCATGTTATCACAGATGACGTGTCACTGATCTCATTTGTGCTGCGATTGCAGTACACGCGAGGTGCCTAGTTGCTTCCACCGCCGTGAGTGGAATGCATAATGTCTAAATAATGTTCACTAACCTGCAGTCTTCTATTGGTGTTATCCACTGTGCAGAAAACAGCATGTAAGCCATTAATCCGTTATCTTGAGGCTGTAATAAACTCTTAGCGAGGAACTGGTATAGTATAAATAATTAATTGATTTGTTTATACGGGATGTCACTCACTTATTATTAGCAGAATACGAGAAACTGCACAATCCTAGTTCACTTTACGAATCACAATTTCCATTCTTCACACATTCATTGAAAATAAACAAAACAGTGAACAGCGAATTGCGTAATTACTGTCAAACTGGTCTCCATTACACGTCCAAATAATAGGAGATTGTTAATTAACCTCTCAATCCTCTCAATCGATACCGACAAAGCCTGACAACATGTCTGTTCTCCGAGACTCCGAGACTCCGAACCAGCTCTTACATTTAAAAACATAAGTCTTAACTGATACCGACCGCGACAGACTACGTATCTTTCTCTGAGACTGATGAGCTGTGAAATTTCAGCCGCACCACTCCGCCCGCCACCCAAGATAGGCGCGATCCGAAGATCTCGGAAGTGCTTCGTCTGCTTTTTCATTTATCTATTGTTTACTATTCTGCTGGTAATTAACACTTTTGAAATAATGGAATGATAGCCTGCTATCCGGAGAAGCCTTTATAGGAAATGTAAGTAAATTCACTGTTTAGTATTTCTAATATTAATAACAGTAGTTCATCATTTTATTGGGCTACTTGCGAACACAGCAGCCAATCGTGAAGCAGGACCACGATTTAGGCGGTCTTTCCCACGATACCCGTATCGAACATACCATCTGTCAATGACCTTCTCCTCCGAACGCGAAAACATTTTGTTGACGCCGACGTACTTAGGGAGAAACTATCATCACAATAAAATGAGGGAAATTAGAGCTAGCACGGAAAGATACAGATGTTGGTTTTTTCCACGCACTGTTCGAGAGTGGAATAATAGAGAATTATTGTGAAGGTGGTTCGATGAACACTCTGCCAGGCACTTAAGTATGATTTGCAGAGTATCCATGTAGATGCAGATGTAGAACTGTTGTCGTTGCGGTCTTCATTCCGAAAACTGATTTAATGCAGCCCTCCATGCCAATCTATTTGTGGAAGCCGCTTCATCTCTGCAAACAACCGCAACGTACTCCGCTTTGAAGCTGCTTAATTAAGTCAAGCTTTCATCTCCCTCTTCAAGTTTTACGCCGTACACTTCCGTTCACTATCAGACTGGCGATTCCTTTACGCCTCAGCATGTCCCCTTCAAACCGGTCGCATCTTTTAGTCAAGTTATGCCATAAATTTACTTTTTCTAATTCTTTTCAGTACTTCTTCATTAGTTTTCCGATCTACTCATCTCATCTTCAGTATTCCATTGTAACATAACGTTTCAAATACAGAAACTACACGGTAGTTAGGCGACCACAGCTCAGATTATACGTTGTTAGCGTCAATAAATTTCCAAAAATTCTCCAAAATTATCTTAAAAAATCCTTTTTAATTTTCTGAAAATGAATGAAAGTTCTTCTAGGCCTCATTAGCTGTCTATAGGTTCCTGTTTTAGGCAACACGACCGCTTTCACTCCATTATAGGTGCATCTTCAGGTGATGAGATTTTTTCACTTCGTAAAACTAGAGAGAACGTACATTGTCGCAAAGTCCAAGTTGTAAACCAAGCAAATGCATAACATCTTAAAGGATGATCACGAATGGCTGGAACTGGAATTTAAACACTGTAAGGTGAATGTTGAAACCGTCAAAACTCATGCTCCAATAAAATACCAAAGCTGTGCTATAATAGACTAAAGGTCTAAACAGTTGACTCTTCTTACATGTAGTCCTGAAGTGCAGGAGTGCAGGACTCCAGTTAGCGCATACAAAGTCTCTGCCATGTGGTAAAGCCGTAGTTCATGTAGGTCACCAATAAAACTGTGCTAAGTTCTTAGTTCTTTCGCCACTATCTTAGCACAATTTTATTGATGGTGTACATGAACTACAGTTTTATCTAACTGCCGGAGCCCTTGTATATGCTAACTTCACTCCTCTTTTATTGTGGAGTGCACTTTAGGACTATGTTTAGTAAGAAGTCAACTTTTTACACACTGCGTTTATTATAAGACAGGTTTGGTATTTTACTGAAACATGAGTTCTGGCGCTTTTGGCGTTCACCTTACGGTGTGTAAATTCCAATTTTAGCCAAACGATAATCCACATTTTAAGAGGCTACCCAATTCATCAGTTTGCAACTTAAACGTTGGGATATGGTACATTCTCTCTCGTCTTATGAATTGAAAATTTATTACGGCCTGAAGACGCACCTTTAATCGTGTGAAACCGGTCATATTATCTAATAAAGGAACATTTGTACAGCTAATTTCCAAAAACATTTAAAAGACTTGTTAAGATTATTTTGGAGTATTTTTGGAAACTTCTCTACAGTAGAAACGTTTCAAATGATTCCGTTCGGGTTTCGTCTGAACTGTTTATCGCCCATGTTTCACTACCGTACATTCAATACAAATACCCAATGAAACTTTAGATGTTCTGTTCTTCAGAAACGCTTTTCTTACTATTTCTAGTCTCACCTTCAGCCATCGTCAGATGGATTCCTCCCTAAATAGCAAAACTCATCAACTATGTTTAGTGTCTCATCGAATGTCCTCATTGTTGCCTGGTTTGGGTCGACTGCTTCATCTTATAACAACTTTCCAAATTGCTATCCATTTCCTTTAAGTGATCTTCCTAGCTCTTTGCTGCCAGTGAAAGAATTACAGTATTATAGTAATGGAAATGAGTGTTTGGCGTCAGTGGCCGGGAGGCCCCTTTCGGGACAGATCCGGCCGCCTTGGTGCAGGTCTTATTACGTTCGACGCCACATTGAGCGACCTGCGCGCCGGATAGCGATGAAATGATGATGAAGACGACACAACACCCAGTCCCTGAACGGAGAAAATCCCTGACCCTGCCGGGACTAGAACCCGGGCCGGTAGGACGGCAATCCGTCACGCTGACCACTTTCTTTTTATCTCATTTTGTCCGCTTTCGTTCGTTGCATCTGTTCGGTGCGGACGTCATAAGACACCCGTTTAAGTACGTCGTTTATCGATTAAGTCAGTTTTTTTTATTACAGAGGGGATCTAACCCTCTGACCGAACACGCTGAGCTACCGTGCCGGCTACCACTCAGCTATCGGGGCGGACAATGTTACAGTGAAACCTAGAAGCTTTTATTTTCTCTTTCGTGTCTGGGAAGACAGAAATTCCGCCATGGACTGTACACCGACTAACGTAGGACATACGAGAACGCATATACCAAGGCCATCTTGATTTATAGTGTTCTGCTCTATACTTGAAGGTTTAGAAGGATGTAATACAAATTTCTGGGAATTATTGGATGACAGAGAAGTAAGGTCGAAGTTATAAAACGCACTTCTGTAGAAAATTACGGCTCTATCTCAATACAATTAAGACACAATTATGTCACTCTCTGTGAGATACAAAACACATGTTCAAAAATTATTATTCCACAAGAACACAATTTACGTGAAAAGAAGAAGAAAGAAACAAACGTGGATACATGAAACTGAAGATTGTAACATGTGACGTAATTCGGAAGAGGTTTCTACCCAATATAAATTGAAAAGTGAACGAATATGGTGAAGGTGAACATAACAGCACAGGGATTTCGCTCGATTATTGCATCTGAATCAAGTTCTGAGCCAGCTGCGGGTAGCTACAGCTTGCGAAAAGGCCGACGAGGAGCTTCTTTGGTGGAGCGCGGAAAGGCCAGAGTGGGAATGCTGGTCACGTACTGCCCGCGCACTTCTTCTTTGCTGCTTTCACTGTAAGAGGAAGCAGATGAAGTACACTTCCACGTGCACAGTAGGTCCGTGGAGAATGGTAGCGGTAGGCTCCGCCTATTTCATTAACACTGCTGCCGACAACACCAGTGCGACTGCTGGTTAGTGCTTTGTGCCTATATCTACAATTCTCCTCCGTACTTTGAACAGGACCGTGTAATCTTACGTGGAAGGTATAGTTTCAGTCTGTAAAAAACGTGAAAGGTTAATCACACTTTTCTTATGTGTATTGTCAGTCCTCTAAATGATTGATTATATGAACGAGTGGTGTCTGTTCTTTCGGACAGCGAGAATAAGCAGCGTTAGGTGGGAATGTGGGTCGGCTGACAGGCGCGCCGAGATATACTATGTGATCAAAAGTATCCGGACACCTGGTTGAAAATGAGTTCGTGGCGCCCTCCATCGGTAATGCTAGAATTCATTATGGTGTTGGCCCACCCTTAGCCTTGATGACAGTTTCCACTCTCGCAGGCATACGTTCAATCAGGTGCTAGATAGTTCAAATGGTTCAAATGGCTCTGAGCACTATGGGACTTAACATCTGTGGTCATCAGTCCCCTAGAACTTAGAACTACTTAAACCTAACTAACCTAAGGACATCACACACATCCATGCCCGAGGCAGGATTCGAACCTGCGACGGTAGCAGTCGCGCGGTTCCGGACTGAGCACCTAGAACCGCTAGACCACCGCGGCCGGCGGTGCTAGATGGTTTCTAGGGGAATGGAAGCCATTCTTCACGGAGTGCTGCACTGAGGAGAGGTATCGATGTCGGTCGGTGAGGCCTGGCACGAAGTCGGCGTTCCAAAACATCCCAAAGGTGTCCAAAAGGATTCGGGTCAGGACTCTATTTAGGCCAGTCCATTACAGGGATGTTATTGTCGTGTAACCACTCCGCCAAAGGCCGTGCATTATGAGCAGGTGCTCGATCGTCTTGAAAGATGCAATCGCCATCCCCGAATTGCTCTTCAACAGTGGGAAGCAAGACGGTACTTCAAATAGCAATGTAGTCCTGTGGTGTGATAGTGCCACGCAAAACAACAAGGGGTGCAAGCCCCCTCCATGGAAAACACGACCACACCACCGCCTCCGAATTTTACTGTTGGCACTACATACACTGGCAGATGACGTTCAGCGGGCATTCGCCAGACCCACATCCTGCCATCGGATAGCCACATTTTGTACCGTGATTCGTCACTCCACACAACGTTTTTCCGCTGTTCAGTCGTCCAACGTTTACGCTTCTTACACCAAGTGAGGCGTCGTTTGGCATTTAACGGCGTGATATGTGCCTTATGAGCAGCCGCTCGACCATGACATCCAAGTTTTCTCACCACCCGCTTAACTGTCATAGTACTTCCTGTGGATCCTGATGCAGTCTGGAATTCCTGTGAGACGGTCTGGATAGATGACTGCCGATTACACATTACGACACTCTTCAACTGTCGGCGGTCTCTGTCAGTCAACAGACGAGGTCGGCCTGTACGCTTTTATGCTGTACGTGTCCCTTCACATTTTCACTTCAGCATCACATCGGAAACAGTAGACCTAGGGATGTTTAGGAGTGTGGAATTCTCGCGTACAGACGTATGACACAGATGACACCCAATCACCTGACCACGTTCGAAGTCCGTGAGTTCCGCCGAGCGCCTCATCCTGCTCTCTCGCGATGTCTAATGACTGCTGAGGTCGCTGATACGGAGTACCTGGCAGTAGGTGACAGCACAATGCACCTAATATGAGAAACGTATGTTTTGGTGGTGTCCGGATACTTTTGATCACACAGTGTAGTCCGCGCAGTTGCAATACACACTGTGCGCGGGTGGTGCAATAGTTAACGCAACCGTTTAGTAAGCAGGAGATCCCTTGTTCGAAACCCTGTTCGGCACGCCATTTTCACTCGTTACATCTGATTCCACTTTGAAGATCCGTTGCACCTGACATCAACAGTCCCTTCCCTTTCCTTTCTCCCCCCTCCACCTTCAATTTACATAACATCCTCTAACTGAAGTGGTGTGGAAAGCCGTAACTTCCTCTCCTGTGCCACTCTCTTCATTGCAAAGTAACACCACAAATTTTCTCGATTATTTGTTGCATATTTCCCAATCTCTGTCTTCCGCTACTGATTTTGTAATCTTACAGCTCTCTCCAGTCCCACGAAAGTTATTACCTGATATCTTAATACATATACCGTCATCCTGTCCCTCTTTCTAGTTAGTGTCTTATTCATAGTCTGTGAAGGACCTCTTCATTTCTTAAGAGATCACTTAATTTTCAGTATTCTTCTGTAGCGTTACAAAACAATACTATAATTCTCTGCTGTTCTGGTTTTCTCACAATCCATTATTCACTTTCGTTCAGTGGTGTGCTCCGCATGGACACACTCATACATTTCTTCCTCATGAAGTATGTTTCATACTAGTAGACTTCTTTTGGCCAGGAATGCCCCCTTTACCTTTGCTGATCTTCATCTGTACTCCTTGCTTCGACTCTCGTGTGCTATTTTGCTTCGAAGGTGGTAGAAATCCTTAATTTCGGCTACTACGTATTCTTCAATTTTTACATTTAATTTTAATCTACGTCATCATGGTTGGTCTGCAATTCACAATTAAAAAGGGAGGTAATGACAGTGGCACGTAAAGTGCCCTCCGCCATACACCGTTGGGTGGCTTGCGGAGTATAAATGTGGATGTAGATGTAGAAGTGTCTGACAGAGGGTTCTTCGTTCCGTTTTCGAACAGCAAGCGGGAAAAACGAACACTTAAAATCTTTCCGTGCCTGCTCTGATTTCTCTTATTGTATTGTGATGATCATCTCGCCCTACGTAAGTGGGCGCCAAACAAATATTTGCGCATTCGAAAGAGAAAGTTTGTAACTGAAATTTCATGAGAAGATCCTGCTACAACGTAAAACGCCTTTGTTTTAACGTTTGCCACCAAAATTCGCATATCATATCTTTTAGCACTCTCTGCCCTATTTCGCGATAGTACAGAAAGAGCTGCCTTTCTTTGGAAATTTTTGAAGTTCTCCGTCAATCCTGTCTAGTGCGGATACCACACCGCGCAGCGGTCCTCCAGAAGAAGAGACAAGCTTAGTGTAGGCAGTCTGTTTAATAGACCCGTTGCACATTCTAAGTGTCCTGCCAATAAATCGCGGTGTTTGGCTTGCTTTACCCAAAACATTGTCTATGTGATCGTTCTAAGTTATCACTAAGCTCGTCTACCGGGAATTATCTGATGCCTCTCGAGTCTTTGCCTCACACTAGGCAGCATTCCAGTTCTCATACCAAGTCCGTTCGTCTGAGGGTGAGCAGATAAGCGAGGCTACTACTGCCAGAAGCCCGGACGATATCACAACTGTTTGCCGCGGTATGGCCGGTCGCGGCTCCGTTCCTCTGCCAATAACAGCTCGCCAGGCTGCGCAGGTTCGGATACGGGACTCGGCAGCAGTGTTCTGCACCGTCAGCAGCTCTGAAATGCCGCGCACTGTGATGCAGTGTTTCTTCTGACCGCCTTGGTGGCCCCTGAGTGCTGTCAGATATTAGTTTGTACCCCCGCCTCTCCCAACGCTGTCATCAACTGCATTAGCGCCTACATGAACTTCAGAAACAAAGACAATTTTCTTTGAACACTTATATTTTTAAAATGACGAAGGATAGTGATATTTAGGTTTTATAGATGTTTTACTAAACAACAAAGTAGTGAGTAAACATTCTAACAATTTTTTTTAATAGAATGATAAAACAATTCTCATCTACGTTGTAGATCTTATAATTAAATTTTCCTCGAGACATTTAAGTCTCATCTTTATCTATGATAGTGATGGAAGCCGAATAAATCCATTAAAATTTGTGCTCCGGCTCGGACTTGAACACGGGTTTCCTTGCTAATTTGGCAGGAATGCTGACCGTTACACCACCGCAATACTCAAAATGGTTCAAATGACTCTGAGCGCCATGGGACTTAGCATCTGAAGTCATCAGTCCCCTAGAACTTAGTACTACTGAAACCTAACTAACCTAAGGACATCACACACATCCATGCCCGAGGCAGGATTCGAACCTGCGACCATAGTGGTAGCGCGGTTCCAGACTGAAGCGCCTAGAACCGCTCGGCCACTGAGCCACCTCAGCACTATGGCAAACATTGCTGAAGATATGAATTGAAGTTTTTGTTGGGGAGAACATCGGACTTGGGTATTCCATGCAGCAATGTATTCCATAGTGCTGCGGTTCTGTGAATGTCATCACTCCTGCCTAGTAAGCAAGGAGATGCAGGTTCAAGTCCTGGCTGTAGGACAAATTATGATTCATTTATTCAGCTTCCATCATTATTAATTCTCAGTGAATCGTGACTTCTATCTACGACACCTCCTCAAAAAAGAACGCTAATAATCCACAATGGGAGTAGAAACTTGTTACCAAACCGACTTCCTATGCACCGCCCATCTTCCTAGTAACTTTTTCTTCGCCCACACACTGCACAACCATTTAACAAGAAAATTCAAGTAAGTTAAAACTCTGGACTACTTACTTTTCAACTGGCAAAAATTGGAAGACTTCGGACTGCCGATGCTTTGTGTCTGACCATTGCCACTGACAATAACTCAGTGTAGGCCCTACAACAGTGTAGCAGCCATTACAGAGTTGTTGTTGATAATTCTTCCGAGCTATATGGCCGTGGTCCATGGAATACTTCTATTCCTAACGTTTCGTCCAATACTACGTTGGACATCCTCAGAGGTATGGCTGGTCCTGTTGAGTCCTGCCGACTCCTGCAGGACTCAACAGGACTAGCCACACCTCTGAGGATGTCCAACGTAGTATTGGGCGAAACGTTAGGAATAGAAGTATTCCATGGACCACGGCCATATAACCCGGAAGAATTATCAACAACTGTACCATCCGGTCGTGAAAGCCTTCATTGTATCATTACAGAGTTATCTTTGAGTCGTGCTGTCCGTTCATTTCCTATTGCGAAAAGAATAATGGAGCAGTTTCTGGTCCATTCTGGGAACTACAACTCATAGAAGGCATTTTATGACATATTTAAATACGATCAGTAATGTTACTGATTTCGATGAACAATGGAACAGGAATGATGATGGAAATAGGATCACATTTGAGGAAGTGGAGAAAATGGTCAATATGTTGCAGTGCAATAAAGCGGCTGGGGTGGATGAAATTAAGTCGGAACTCATCAAATACAGTGGAATGTCAGGTCTTAAATGGCTACACAGGATAACTGAAATGGCGTGGGATTCGGGACAGGTTCCATCAGACTGGACGAAAGCAGTAATCACACCAATCTTTAAACATGGAAACAGAAAAGATTGTAACAACTACAGAGGTATCTCTTTAATCAGCGTTGTGGGTAAAATCTTCTCAGGTATTGTTGAAATGAAAGTGCGAGTATTAGTTGAGGACAAATTGGATGAAAATCAGTGTGGGTTTAGGCCTCTTAGAGGTTGTCAGGACCAGATCTTTAGCTTACGGCAAATAATGGAGAAGTGTTAGGAGTGGAACAGGGAATTGTATCTATGCTTTATAGATCTAGAAAAGGCATATGACCGGGTTCCTAGAAGGAAGTTATTGTCTGTTCTACGAGATTATGGAATAGGAGGCAAACTTTTGCAAGCAATTAAAGGTCTTTACATAGATAGTCAGGCAGCAGTTAGAGTTGGCGGTAAATTGAGTTCATGGTTCAGAGTAGTTTCAGGAGTAAGATAAGGCTGCAACTTGTCTCCCCTGTTTTTTCATATTATTTATGGATCATATGTTGAAAACGATAATCTGGCTGGGTGAGATTAAGATATGTGAACACAAAATAAGCAGTCTCGCACATGCGGATGACTTAGTTGTGATGGCAGATTCGATTGAAAGTTTGCAAAGTAATATTTCAGAGCTAGATCAGAAATGTAATGACTATGGTATGAAGATTAACATCTCCAAAATGAAAGTAATGGCAGTGGGAAAGAGATATAAACGGATTGAGTGCCAAATAGAAGGAACAAAGTTAGAACAGGTAGACAGTTTCAAGTACTTAGGATGCATATTCCCACAGGATGGCAACATAGTGAAAGAACTGGAAGCGAGTGTAGCAAAGCTAATGCAGTGAGCGCTCAGCTACGATCTACTCTCTTCTGCAAGAAGGAAGTCAGTACCAAGACTAAGTTATCTGTGCACTGTTCAATCTTTCGACCAACTTTGTTGTATGGGAGCGAAAGCTGGGTGGATTCAGGTTACCCTATCAATAAGGTTGAGGTTATGGATATGAAAGTAGCTAGGATGATTGCAGGTACTAGTAGATGGGAACAATGGCAGGAGGGTGTCCACAATGAGGAAATCAAAGAAAAACTACTCTATAGATGTAGCAGTCAGGGTGAACAGTCTTAGATAGTGGGGACATGTTACACTCATGGGAGAAGCAAGGTTACCCAAGAGACTCATGGGCTCAGCAGTAGAGGGTAGGAGGAGTCGGGGCAGACCAAGAAGAAGGTACCTGGATTCGGTTAAGAATGATTTTGAAGTAATAGGCTTAACATCAGAAGAGGCATCAATGTTAGCACTGAATAGGGGATCATGGAGGAATTTTATAATGGGGACTATGCTCCAGACTGAACGCTGAAAGGCATAGTCAGTCTTAAATGATGATGATGATGATGATTTAAACTATGTGATGTGTATGCAAGGTATAAAGTACCAAGTATATGCCCGCCTGGTTGGCCGTGCGGTCTAACGCACAGCTTTCCGAGCGGGAAGGAGCTCCTGGTCCCCGGCACGAATCCGCCCGGCGGATTTGTATCGAGGTCCGGTGAACCGGCCAGTCTGTGGATGGCTGTTAGGCGGTTTTCCACCGGCCTCGGTGAATGCGGGCTGGTTCCCCTTATTCCACCTCAGTTACACTATGTCGGCGATTGCTGCGCAAACAAGTTCTCCACGTACGTGTACACCACCATTACTCTACAACGCAAACATAGGGGTCACACTCGTCTGGTGTGAGACGTTCCCTGGGGCGTCCACCGGGGACCGAACCGCACAATAACCCTGGCTTCGGTGTGGGGCGGCGGAGGGGTAAAGTGGACTGCCGTAGTCGTCGTGGCGTTGTGGACCACTGCGGCTGCGGCGGGGACGGAGCCTCCCCGTCGTTTCTAGGTCCCTGGTTAACATACAATACGATACAATACCAAGTATGTGCGTAGTGGGGGACAGTAAGGAAGACGGTGTTCATTATTTCGTTTCTGAACTCCATCACGTTCTGTCACGCTTTAATGGTAGTGTTTGAAAAAGAAGTAATTGGTAGTAACTGTCTTAATAAGTATTACGTCCTTACGCAATACTAACAATGATAAAGGTCTTTTAATTCTGATTTAGTTTAGTAACCAAAACACAATTGAACTCTTTCGTTTTTACCCCTCAGAAAATATAATTTAACTCCCAGGCGGTAATTACCTCAGGATGAGAATCATTGAGCTGACGTCACGCTGAAAACTGTAGCTTACATGGTATCTGTGGCTACCAAAAACATGTTCACTTTCACCGTTGACATCCTTCGCTTCAAAAGATTGAGCTTAGTGCCGCAGAATCCCAGGCTCTCCACTACTGTATACATGCTACATTACTGATTACATGTAAAGTAACCATTGTTGTTGTAGGAGTAATAACTGCCAGCATTCAGTCGTTTTCTGTCCTGTACACAGCTTAAAAATGCGTTTCGAGACACCATGCCGCTATCGTCATGAGGTTGAAACACTAAAAAGTCTGCAAACACATTTGCGGCTTTCACACAATAAGACAGAAGAAACATACACTGGATTACGGGTCCTCGTCTTACATTAAAATCGACGACTTATGTCAGTAACTGTCCTATCACACAATTAGGTCACAATTTATCAAGGTAACTAAAAATAAATTTGGGAACACATAAGCAACTTGTCGATCTCATGAACCTTTCATAAAGAATACCTCTCAAAAAGAATTAAAAAATAGTAAATTATTATCCGAAATGTCTCGCCAATGTGGTCCTTGTTAAATTTGTAAGATACAATACAATACTTTTCCGTTGTGTAAACAATTAATATAGACAAATAAAGCGGGAAAATTGACAGTTGGAATTCATATATTACCAAATATAGTTCCCACAGAACATTCTCTTCTTAAGAACAAAATTGCATATTCAAAATTACAAGTCTTTCTAACACTATTTACAAGTCATCTATATCCACTTGTTACATCGTGGAAATGAGAACTTTACATCAACATTTTAAAATAATGAAAATTCTTGGAGAAATACGTTTTCCTATTCCCTGTTAAATTAAACAGAAAATTCCTAGAGCAAGACAACAAATCTGCGAAGACTGAGGAAAAAGCAAAGAGATAACTCCGGCGTTTTTACTGAAGCTGCTGATGAAACGCAGAATTATATCCTCACCTCAAAGACGAATATAAAGCAGTGAATTTTCTAGGGACTGCGCTCACTTTGAACATCGAGCCTGACTTTTTTTTATTACCTTTAGCCCAAATTTCCATATTATAAATAAAACATCACGACAGAGAAGTTTCTTTAATTAAGAGAGGAATAAAGAGTCGACGTTTTTTTTAGTTTTTCATTGGAAATGTCCTTGTTCTCGAAGATCAAACCTGACACACACGAACGCTAAAACATATTATCAGTAATATATTTCATCACAAAATGTCAAACGTGGAAAGCAATTTCAGGTTGGAATATTCCTCAAGTGCAAATGAGATATTCTGTTAGAAATGTTCGCCCAGAAGGTAGCCATATTGCAAATAATCCGCCAAGAAGAAGACGTTAATGTACATCTCTTTAAACGCTGAATAGAAAATTTTAAGCAACAAAATGTAAAACTCAAAATAATAATTTACAGATTAATGGATTTGAGGTCCCATCCCCGTCGTCCAAAGGATCTTTCCTGCCTAGGGAAGTGACTTATATCTTTTGAACTCTTAGTTCTGATTTCTTTGCTTTTAATTTCACCGAATGTTATCTGGACTTTTATATATGCTGAATCTATCCTTCCGATGATAATCCCATTTCTTATTTCTTCACAGTTTCTCTCCCACCAGTTCGCTTTAGTTTCCTTGCGCGTCCTACTGATTTCATTCCGAAGTGACTTATATTCCTTCCTTATCTCGTTTATTTTTGTATTTCCTCTTTTCGTCGATAAGTCGTACTATTTCTTCTCTTATCCAAGATTTCATCGCAGTTACTTTTCTCGTATCTATATATATTTCTTGTGTGATTGCCGTTTGTCAGAAAGTCTGTTCCTTTTCAACTGAACTGTCTGTTGTGGTACTCATTATGGCAGAATATATAATCTCAGAGAATTTCAAACACGCATCGGTCCTCAATATTTCAGTATCCGGATTTCTTACACATTGATTCTACCAGAGGAATAAAATACACCACATAAATCTCGGCTAGCGAAAGCATGGTTTTTCAAAAAATTCTGCTAATCCTACCATCGACGGTTCTTGTGGCAATGTATTGTCTTGTACGTTCCAAACACGGCAAAATACTCGTATGAATATTTTTCATGAAGAAGAAAAACAACGAGTAAGCCAAAAATTTTGTAAACGGATTTTTTGGTTGAACAGGCATACTTACAGTACAAATTTCAGTAATTACATGCGTTGAATCTTTCACTGTAAATATGCCACACGCACATTTTAAAATTAACCAAGAATATTTCGCTTTTCCCATGGTAAACTAGTTCTTAACTTCTAGTAATGTTGATTTCTCTTGTAGTATGTCGTATCTCTTTTTGAAATTCGCCTGTTACAGTACATCAGATGGTTTGAAAAATATTTTCAACAGGATAATATGACAATTTTCCACGCATGAAAAGATTCATTTAGTCTTAAAGCTCAGTCGCAGTCTTCTTCTTCACAAGAAGAAAATCTTATTCCCTTGTGACAGTTCAAGAAAAGCCTCATAAAATTCGAAAACTCTTGCTTACGAATATCCGCTATTCAGAGTTAAGGCTGAACAACTCTTAATTCCATTTGCAACGTCCCGCTTGAGCGAGGATGGATTTTCAATGGTCAATGAAGTAATCAGTAAATGTCGTAAAGAAAATTGCACGGAACAGGAAACTGGGGTAGCTCTATCCTATTTTACTTCGAGATTTAAGAATTTGTGTAGTGAAGAACATGCTCGTTCGTTATATTAGTTATAATGATGACAAATGTGTCTAATAACTTTTTCGTGAATTTATAATTATTTATTATATTTTCTTGTATTTTTAAGGCTAGCTAATCCGATCAACAGTACACCTGAAGTTCATTAGACAGCAAAATGTTTTGACAGAGAGGAGGAAGGGTGGGAGCAGCGAAAAATTCTGGCGTATTTAAAGCATCGGAAATTAAAAAAAAAAAAAAAAAAAAAAAAAAAAGAGAGAGAGAGAGAGAGAGAGATTAAGAATCACAGCTCTACATGAAGGTGTGGAAAAGGGTTTGAGTGGAGTGAGATTTGGGCTGGGATTTGTGCTAACGTGAGCTTATTTTAAATATATTTTATTAACAATTATCTATCATAACAGGGAAACATACAGTAATAACACTTGTACTTGATTACAAAATATTTTCAAGTCATAATACCAGTGCAAGTAGGCTGTTTATGTTCTGTTATTGGCAACGTTATGTAGTGCTCTGTATGAAAATCACTGGCTGTGCTGTGTGCAGTCTGTGGGTAGTTTGCATTGTTGTCTGCCATTGTAGTGTTGGGCAGCTGGATGTGAACAGCGCGTAGCATTGCGCAGTTGGAGGTGAGCCGCCAGCAGTGGTGGATGTGGGGAGAGAAATGGCGGAGTTTTGAAATTTGTAAGACTGGATGTCATGAACTGCTATATATATTATGACCTTTGAACACTATTAAGGTAAATACATTGTTTCTTCTCTATCAAAATCTTTTATTTGCTAACTATGCCTATCTGTAGTTAGTGCCTTCCGTAGTTTGAATCTTTTATTTAGCTGGCGGTAGTGGCGCTCGCTGTATTGCAGTAGCTTGACTAACAAAGATTTTTGTAGGGTAAGTGATTTGTGAAAGGTATTGTTAGTCAGGGCCATTCTTTTGTAGGGATTTCTGAAAGTCAGATTGCGTTGCGCTAAAAAAATATTGTGTGTCAGTTTAAGCACAGTCATGTATAATTTTTCAAAAGGGGACGTTTCACCAGAAATAATATTCTGCGCAAACAGAGATACAGTAAAAATTCTCACTTAATGGGCACAGTAAAATAACATTAAAACAGTTGTTTTAAACCTACTCATATATTTCTGGCAATAACTTTACTCAGCCCAGGTGTCTCTATAAGCGAACACCTCAAACTGAACCAATATCAGCCCGTAATAAACGGATGCACAGAATCACACTAAATAACTGAGGCAAGCACTGCCACTGGAGGATCTGCCCTATACGACCAACAACCTCCACCGTATATCAAACCAATATTAATGGACGGCACAACTACACATAGCTACCTACCAGTTAGGGAAAGAAATGCAGCATAAGACAGAATAATTTACGATTATTATACGATGGTAAAATCACTCTCTCTCCGTGAGCACGAAGATCGCATGCAATATGCACGTGGCCCGCCATGAGAAGATACCGTTATTCAATTGACACAATTCGTAACGGCTTCACCGTACTTTAAAATCACCAAAACAGTTATCAGCCTATTTAATCTCTCTCGGCACACACACCACCAATCTAATTTACCCCGTCAAAAACCATCATCTTCACAATAACGGATATGGGCCACAAAAGCACAATACTTTGTGCTGTGCACGATTTTGCTTTAATTAAGTTCTCCATCGTTCCTTGTCTCCAGCGGTAAACTGCCATCATCTTCTTGACACCGGCATAAATCACCGTCTGCTCTCCAAGTAAACGAAGTTCGCGTACAGCTGGACACCGTTGTGACTCTGCACATCATGCCGCCCGGGTCCACTGCACTGTTCTCTTGTTTGTTGGCCGTCAGTGAACTCTCACTCCGTCACGCCTTCAACACCTTCAATGGACGACTGCGGCAAACAACTTTCCCAGCCACGCCGGTAAGTTGAAAAGCAGTAACTGTGGTGCGGATCCGTCAGGAGACCCCGGTGGCGTCGAACGTGGACTAGTCAGTGCACGTCATATGAGTAACAAATCAGGGACATCTACACCCTTCTAAAGCTACCCAATTCGACTGCCGGTGATGTGATTGTGAAGTAGGAACTCGAAGATACAACCGTAGCTAGATCAAGACCAGGTAAAGTTAATATACTGAAGGACAGGGAGCATCGAGCACTGTTGCAAAAAATCGCATGAAACCAGCGGAAGGAATCAGTCCTGAGTTCCAAAGTGCTACTAGGAGTCCAGCATGCATAATGATTGGGCGCAGAGTGTTAAAAGGATTGGGATACAATGGTCGAGCAACTTTTCATAATGCACATATGCTGAAGTCAGTGCTGAGTGACACCACTGGGAAATAGGTAACTGGAAAAGAGAGGTTTGGAGTGAAGAGTCACGCCATACCCCGCAGAAATCAGATGGAAGTGTTTGGCTTTGGTGTATGAGTGCTGTCGACATGGGATCTCAGATCGATTCAATATTCCTAGATTTCCAGAAGGCTTTTCATACCATTCCTCACAAGCGACTATTAACCAAACAGCGTGCATATGGAGTATCGTCTCAGTTGTGTGAGTTGATTCGTGATTACCTCTCAGAGAGATCATAGTTCATAGTGATAGACCGTAAATAATCGAGTAGAACAAAAGTGATATCTGGCGTTTCGCAAGGTAGTCTCATAGGCCCTCTGCGGTTCCTGATTTATATAAATGATCTAGGTAATAATCTGAGCAGCCCCCTTATGTTGTTTGCAGATGACGCTGTAATTTACGACCTAGTATAATCATCAGATGATCAGTTCCAATTACAAAATGATCTATAGAGAATTTCTGTATGGTGCGAAAAGTGGTTATTAGCGCTAAGCAAAGAAAAGTGCGAGGTCATCCACATGGGTACTTAAAGAAATCCGATAAATTTTGGGTATGCGATAAATCGCACAAATCTAAGGGCTGTCAATTCGACTAAATACCTAGGAATTACAATTACGAGCAATTTAAATTGGAAAGAGCACATAGATAATATTGTGGGGAAGGCGAAACAAAGACTGCGCTTCGTTGGCAGAACACTTAGAAGACGCGGCAAACCCACTAAAGAGACAGCCTACATTACATTTATCCGTCCTCTGCTGGAATATTGCTATGTGATGTGGGATCCTTACCAGGTAGGATTGACGGAGGACATCGAAAACGGCAAAAAAGGGCAGCTCGTTTCGTGTTATCGCGCAATAGGCGTGAGAGTGTCACTGATATACGCGAGTTGGGGTGGCAGTCACTGAAACAAAGGCGGTTTTCGTTGCGGCCAGATCTATTTACGAAATTTCAATCACTAACTTTCTCTTCCAAATGCCTAAATATTTTGTTGACGCCACTTACGTAGGGAGAAAAGATCATAATAATAAAATAAGAGAAATCAGAACTCGAACGGAAGGATTTTGGTGTTCCCTTTTCCCACGCGCCATTCGAGAGTGGAATGGTAGAGAAGTAGTGTGAAAATGGTTTGATGAACCCTCTGCCAGGCACTTAAGTGTGAATTGCAGAGTAACCACGTAGATGTAGATGTAAATGTAGATGCTTGTAGAACGTTTCCTGGCATCACGTATAGTGTCAATAGTGAAGTGTGGAGGTGGCGGTGTTACGGTATGCGGTTGTTTTTCGTGTTTCAGAGTATGGCCTTCTTATTACCATTAAAAACGCTAAATGCGGAAAGATATCAACATATTTTACAGCATTGTGTATTGCGTACAGCAGAGAAACAATTTGGAGACAATGATGTTTCCATCAGCATTAGAAGGCATAAAGCAGCACCTCTGAGGCAATGGTTTGTGGTCAAAAGGATTCTTGAAATGGGCTGGCGTACCAAGAGTCCCAACAGGAAACAAATGGAATACATGGAATACCGTTGGGTGAGCAACAAAGTTGACATTGCTCCAGACACAAGCGCTCAACCTCATTACCTCTACTTGTTTGGCCTCCTCCATAGACTTTCAGACACGTGATTGAAAGTCTCAGCAACAGAGTTCAAATCGCTTAAAAAGGTGCACACACCACATATTAATGTTCACTAACAGGTGTCTGGATAGCATATGTCCAGTGGGAAATATCCCAATAACTGCGTAAACGTATCTGTTGTGTACTGCAGGCTATTTTGGGACCAATGAATGATGTAGTACTTCAAAAGCCCGCACCACACATTGACAGAACAAGATCATCGTTTATACACTTCCCTCAGCCAGCGATGATTTTCAGCAGACTTGTAGTGTACGTTGCTAATAGTGATTAGACCGTAGTTTGTAAATGATGATTCACTAGTAAACAAAATCTTTCATAGAAAAGTTGCATAAATCCGCAGTTTCTGTAAAAACCACTGGGGAACAGTAGCCGATTTTAAAAGTCATTGCCATGAAACTGTTGATGAAGCGCAATGCGAAAAGGGTGAAATGCACTGTAACGCAGCATTCGCATAATGCTCTTTTGGCGATACCTCTGTCACATTCAAGCCGCCTCGTAGCGACGTAGATTCTATGTTGTCGCTGCTAAAACCTTATTGCTTTCCTAGTATCATTTGTTATCCTCTTTCGTCTGAATCCAGTTTCCTGAAATTTTTAATAACGTTTGCAAAGATTCATCGTGAGGAATTTGGCGCTATAAGGATAAGTTTCAGCATGCAACAGTATTTTCACCATAGATGAGAATATACGTAACTGACTTTGTGAGTAACATTGGAAGCTCCACGAGGATGTTTGTGGATCAGGCTGATGTGTTCCGGGTGAACCCGAACACCACCGATGAATTTTTAAAGGATCCCAGGTTTGATTTGCTACCACATTTACCAATGCTTATCTAAAAATATCTTCACGACTGTGACAAAGCTTGTAATATGCAATCACCAAAACGTACAAACAAAACACACACTAATGAAACAATCCTCAGTCGATACATGTAAAGTAGTGCTATGGTTGCTGTTGCTGTTGCTGCGCGAACATCGCAGCCTAGTGTCTTTGTGACGCTCTTCTACTGCGTTCTGTGAACCCATATACGAAGAGCACGTCGACCAAGTCTTCATTAGCAATTATTTCCATATTGCTGTCTATCACTGTTAACTTACAGCTAACATTGCCGCAAAAAAGAATCCGCGACAGAAAACCGCAGTACTGCCGTATTAAAATCTAGAAACTGTAGTAGAACATTATTTTATTTTCACTGTCAGAATGAGTCTGAAAGGTATGTGCTAAGGTCTGATCAGGGTAGATCCAGAAAATAAAGTCGATAGTTGCCAACCGCAAGGTGGAATGAGTATAATATCTTTGAGTAGGAGGATCTTTGATGGTTAAGAGAGCCGGGAGCACAGTAAAAAGCTCGGGAGTGGCAGGTAGGTGCCCGAAGGAAGCAGATGTGTGGTGATAGCTTTAAAGTAGGATTCGTGCTGCGCAGTTTTCAGGTTGTACACTGAGCAAACTTTAGCACGTTAATGGGAGAAGCTATCAAATAATTTCAAAATGATTTTTTTTTAGATAATGTTCAGAGTTAGGATTTGCATGTCCAAGTTTTGACGCAGTAAGCGTTTTGTAAAAATTTTTGTAAGAGTGATTCATGCTGCAAAAATGTTGGAAATGGTAGTTTTTGTATATGACTTAAATTTTTAACAATATATATATTGAGATCAACATTGTGTTTAAATCTAACAGCCTTAATCATAATCCACATTCTTTGCTTGTACTGAATATGAAAATGAATAGTAAAGTAAAGTTACCCACCAAATGAAAGAATGTAAAGAAAATGGGGCCTCTATGCAATATATATGTGCAGTTCGCAGTTTGAAATCGATTTTGGTATAACTAAAGTTATCAGAGCAAAGTTATTTCAAATAGCTAATTTTTATGCCATTGCACAACTGGCATTATTCAAGTCAAGATATAATTTCAGACGCTGACAGATGCCGGTTTGTTGAATAATTATTTTGGAACAATATTATCGTTGATACTGTTTTGTTGGCAGAAGAGCCAACACCGTGTTGCGAAAGGAGGCTGAAATGCACCACCTAGCAAGTGTGTTGTCTGGCGGTGACACCACAGATACTTTCACTAATTAAAAAGGAAACAATTTTGGGTAAGATACTTTCACTTTTAAAGATAATTTTTGGACAAGATATTTTCACGGTTGATCTGTTGATATTAGCGAATGCAAGAAGGCTGTTGTGCCGCAAGCCGAGTGCTCACAGCTCCACTGCAAGCTAGCCTTCCCTCTAACAACGCAAGTTTCATGGGGCAGCATAAATGCCAGGCGGAATGAGGCCGCTAACCATTCGAGAGACCTAGAACAAGAAGAGATTCATATCATTGCGCAAACCAAGATATAACCCGTTTAACGGGTAGTTCCATCTAGCTCAGCAGTTCCATCGCAGCTCACCTGCCGTGGCGCATCGACCTGTTTACCGAAGGAATAGTCAAGCTTGCCAACGGCGAGACCGGCGTGAAATCAGCATTCCAGCGACAACTAAAGACATCACCACAGAGCAGAACTTGCGCCGGTAAGAAAACAGTGGCATTCACCAATTTGTGCCACCTGTGAATGGGGCGTTAGCACATGGTAGGGCTATGTGTATAACGATCAAATAAAATTTGAGTATTTGTGTCTCTAAATAAATCATTGTTTTGAACATAGACATTTCTGTTTGTTTCAGTCATTCTAGTATTTATGTGTATGAGTGCCTGATACTGTTTATTAGGAGAAGCGCTCCAACTCTCATAGACATATTAGCAGAACCACGAAAGCTGCTGTGAAGTACAAAAGTCACAATGGCTTACATCTATTGGTGACAAAGTGAAGTTATAAGAGCGAAGATAAATGTGGCCATTGTTGTGGATTGGCAAGACAGCCAACCCACTATGAGAGCAAGCCGAAAGGCAAGCGTTTTAGCTCACGCAGGCTGGCGTGAGGTCTGGAACAGGTCAAGGAAATGAGACTACGTAGCTGCTGGAATACTTAACTTTAATCCATAATTGGTGAACATCGCTCTTGACGGTACATGTTTCACAGCATCAATAGTAACTGGTAATGGCGCCTTGCTAGGTCGTAGCAAATGACGTAGCTGAAGGCTATGCTAACTATCGTCTCGGCAAATGAGAGCGTAATTTGTCAGTGAACCATCGCTAGCAAAGTCGGCTGTACAACTGGGGCGAGTGCTAGGAAGACTCTTTATACCTGCCGTGTGGCGGCGCTCGGTCTGCAATCACTGATAGTGGCGACACGTGGGTCCGACGTATACTAACGGAACGCGGCCGATTTAAAGGCTACCACCTAGCAAGTGTGGTGTCTGGCGGTGACACCACAGCCATTAATATTGTCAACTGCAAATACGGTAAGTGAATGGAAGAAATCTTTTTCCAATAAAGACACACAGCGCGTACTATCAACATCTGGTTAGTTTCATTGCACTACAGAAGATAACTGGAGATAAGAAACCGAAATAAATGAAATTACTGTGCAACGAACCACCAGAGAGATCGGTTCCCATAGATCAAAATGCTCAGGAAATATCTCGGAGGCCGGCCGGAGTGGCCGTGCGGTTCTAGGCGCTACAGTCTGGAACCGCGAGACCGCTACGGTCGCAGGTTCGAATCCTGCCTCACGCATGGATGTGTGTGCTGTCCTTAGGTTAGTTAGGTTTAAGTAGTTCTAAGTTCTAGTGGACTGATGACCTCAGAAGTCGAGTTCCATAGTGCTCAGAACCATTTGACCCATTTGAAATATCTCGGAACACTTCGAAATTTTGTCGGTGGATTTCGGGTTCCGCCTGCAGACGTGTATGAAGCGATTTACAGTGGAACGGCCACATAAAATTAATCGTAGGGAAGGTAGACACATTGAGATTTATGGGAACAGTCCTCTGGAAGTGTAATGCATCCACGAAAGAGTTAGGCTACAAAATCCTCCTTGGACCAATGCTCGAGTATCGCTTCTCAATTAGGGACCTATACCCAGTATAATTGATAGAGAAATAGGGACGATCCAAAAAAATAGCCAGTTTCGTCGCACGTCCGTTTAGGAAGTGCAAAAACCTCCACAATGTCCTGAGCCAACATCCGGTCATGCGCTAATAGAGAGGCATTTTCCATAACGGAGTAGCTTAATGGTCAGTTTCCAAAATCATACGTTTTAGAAGAGTCATTATATTATTTCGGCCTCCATACATCTCGTGAAAAATAGACAGATTCGAGCTCGCACAACGATATAACAAACAAAAGGAAAGAGAGGAAGTGGCCACTAGACACGAACAAGAATTGCCCTCTATCAGAAATAGCAAGTTATTTTCTGAAGCACAGCTTCATATAGTATAGAGTGATTATACAGTAATTTTGTTGTCTTACAGCGTACCTTGCATCCAACAACCATTCTTTCCTTTCCGAGGCAGCAGTTCATTTGTCTCAAGATCATTCTCTTAAGAACACCTTTTTATTTCACCCGATACCTCTCTAAGTTCATGTAAATCATCTCTCGCCCCCACATTTCCGGCTGGGTCCCGAAAGGTTGCTGCCGGAAAATCGAAACGTGAGTTAGGTTTGTTGTCATTGCAGTACGTCACTACTATCGTGCGTATGTTGTAACCAGCGGGAGATAAGAGAACCTGTGATTCTCAGTTAACGCTTCCTGGAAGATCTCCTCTGATTTAGTTGTTTTCGTCCTCTCTGAGAGGATTTGTTGTGTCACTTTCTCAGCTCTGTCTAGTAAAGAATTTCTATAGGTACCCACGGGGGTCCTTGATGCGAACGTGTTCCGTAAACAAGTTTTAGACTTTTGCGAATTGAAATAAATCAGTCAGAAGCAACGTTCTAATCAAATCACCGCTCCGTAGTCTTTAATTTTGAACTAGTTCGCTTAGTACCAGGAAGTGTAAGTTTCCTACATGTTTAAGTTTCAAATTAGTATCTGAGGCATGCGTAAATCTTACCTTGATATCGAATATCTAAACCGATGCGAAATCTATACTAGCCGGTACATCAAACTATTCGTCTGCGAGAAAGCAATCAATTTTGAGTTAAACTTAAAAATGCCATCCGATTGCAAAACAAAATTACTCAGATTAAAATGTTGGCCCTGAATATTGCTAATCTTTATCTTTAGTCTAGAAAACAGTCACTATACCAAAGCTGTTACTGTAATCACGCAGCAAATGAACATAAAAATTAAAGTATCAACTTGGATAAAATTGCTTGAAAATTCATAAGATAGCACTACACTGAAACCTTTTACCGGTATTAAGCGTCTGAAATGATATTGTTTTCACAGATACACTCTGACAATCATTGTATCTTTCAGTGGACGTTAATTTTGATGGCAATTATGTCTGTTGGCCGACCTGTGCCCATAGAACTCTCGTCTGCTCTGAAACTTGTCGGTGTTAAGAATAATAATGACTGTTAAAAATCGAATTTCATTTGCCTCCTTCATCCAACTCAGGCAGCACAGAACCACACTGATAGCAAATGGGCCCTGAACCCTCATAGATTCTTGCCAGGAAACTAGTCTAGTAAATATACTACAGCTTTTCACACTAGAACTATTGTTGCCCGCCTTCTGTTCAATAGCATAGATAAGATTCCACCTTTATAACAGAGTGGAATTTTTAGAATTTCCTACAATCTGTGTGGCAAACTACATGTAGGTCAGTCAGGCAGGGCTATGACCACTAGACTGACTGAACATGAAAAGGGTTGGAGACTGAGAAAGAAAGATTCCATCTTTGCTGAACACTCTCTGAATGGATGACATACATGTAGTGTGAAATGTGACGTCCACCATGAAGGAACTAAAGGGAGAAGACTAATTTTACTTGAAAATCTGGCCATTAATAAACACCAGTCAAAGAACCCTGATCGACGTGGTCCTTAATGACCAAACACAGTTCTACGACTCACCCTTATCAGCATTGGCGCTCGCTGTATTGCAGTAGTTCGAGTAACGAAGATTTTTGTGATGTGATTCATGAAAGGTATAGGTTATTGTTAGTCAAGGCCATTCTTTTGTAGGGATTATTGAAAGTCAGATTGCGTTGCGCTAAAAAAATATTGTATGTCAGTTTAGTGATGATCAGAATAAGTAAAGAGAGAAATGTCTGAGTACGTTCAGTTTTACTCAGCTGTTTGAAAATCAAATAACGTAGAAGTTTACCAGCACAGTCATTCATAGTTTTCTAAGGGGATGTTACGCAATTTGTCCACATGACATTACTTACTTGTAGAACATTTCTGCTTTATATACTCACATATTTTTAATAATTGAATATACTGTAATGTAAGATTTATCCGTTCAGTGTCTCTTTAGGTATTACAACATGCTTGTGTTCCGTATCAATATAGTCATAAAATGTCACACATCTTTGCACAGCATTCTTTGTAAAGCTATGAATTCTCTGGGTGAAGTAGTGTGGGCTATCTGTTCAGCATTAAGTTACCTGACGATGGCCTAAGAAGCCGAAAGCCGGTTCGTAACGAACTAATAAACATTATTGTGGAACGTTAATACGTTATATTCAAGTTGGAACGTTAATACGTTATATTCAAGTTATTAACTAGTGAAAAAATTAAGCCACCGTTTCAAATGTTGTGTGTGAATTCCTAAGGGACCAAACTGTTGAGGTCATCGGTCCCTAGACTTACACACTACTTAGACTAACTTATGCTAAGAACAACACACACACCCACGCCGGAGGGAGGACTCGAACCGCCGGCGGGAGGGGCCGCGCAATCCGTAACGTGGCGCCTCAAACCGAGCGGCCACTCAACGCGGCTGCTACCGTCTCAATAGTATGTTGTTGACTACGTGGCTAAAGAACAAGGTACAGGGTTGTTATAGTCCGATTAAAATAACTTCGTGAGAGATGTTTCAGCAAGCGCAGTGGGAGGGGACAGTCGACAACCAATCGCAGTTCTTTGATGAGCGCCACGTGCTCATTGTGTTGCCTGTTTCGTAGGTGCGTGCAGTGCTTTGTGAACTGAGGATGGCTGCATACTGGCAGCACTGTCTCCCGAAGCTGCAATCAGTCCATCACAATTAGTTATTTTAATCGGAGTGTAGGTTTCCACCTTGCCACTTGTCATTTTAACGGCGTCGAATCGATTTGGGCACAGTCGTTACGAGGCAAAAAATATAAAAACTTAACTGTGGCAGAAATTCAGAAGCAGTTTGAAGAAGCAGCGACGTAAATAACGCCAAAGAAGTGGATTAATGTACGCCACTCAGAAACAGTTATTAAAGAAGCCTGGAAAGTTGAAGTGAGTGTAGAAAGTAATATCGAAAACATCGTCATATCCTTCGGCAATTCCGATGACTGTTCCGCAGACGATAGCACCGATAACGACGGTGTCGAGGCAGGAAATTACTCTGAAATATGTGGCATATATCCTATGTGGTAAGCCGTCTTTCTTCATTGTTTGTAGGTGTGGTATGACGTAATACATACATATTACCATGATTTGTAAGTACTTAAGCAGTTTATGTTGTTCGTTATTGTACTCACATGAAGGATTTACATCCGTTTGAGTGCTCATTTAGTATCAAAGACACAACTAAACGTGAATCATACTGACTATTGTAAAAGGCGCGACACGTCCTGTTGCTATTATTGAGACGTATAAGTAAGGGGATAACTTGCGTTCGTTAAGCGACAAGCATACTTCAGTCCTGTGAAGCGAACTCATTATTATAACTTAACAGGGAGCCTGAGTATGAAGTACGGAACAGCAGAGCGGTTACTGCAAGGATCATACTGCGCGCGCGTGCACACTGGCAAATCGACAACATCGCCCCCTTCAACACTCAACTGTGCTTCGCGCACAATCATTTTTTTATTCTCATCCAGGTAAATTCGTGAAAATGTACTACGCTCACCACAAAATTACGTAACCGAAAGGTTCACAATATCTTCCAAATAATTTTAATGTTTTATACAGTACCTACACGTGTAGAACTTAAAATATTTACAAATGCTGCATAAAATACAGCCTCATGTCTCACAACAACAAAAACAGTAGAACACGTCGCAAGTTTCTTATGATGGTCTCTAGTGCGCATTCCTTCATACGATTCTAAGATCCCGTCGCTAGACTGAAACACTGGCCGGGGAACATCATATGTTCCTAGGTACATTGTTCTCAAGGTAACACTCTGCCCCACTTTACTACACGTACCCACAGTGTAAATCAAAAATATTATTTTCATTACTGTTATGCTAATGTTCTCCATGCCACCGGCCTTGCCGCAATGGTAACGTAGGTTACTGTCTGTTTACCGCTAAGCGCTGTTGGACTTGATTAGTACTTGGATGCTCGGTACTGCCGAGCACTGTTGAGAAGAGGGCTGCACTCTGCCCTTGTGAGGTCAGTTGAGCAGCTACTTGATTGAGAAGTAGCGGCTCTGGTCACTATAACTGACAACAGCCGCGAGAGCGGTGTGCTGACCTCATACACCTCCATATCCGCATCCAGTAACACCTGTCGGCAGAGGATGACACGGCGGTCGGTCGGTACCGAATTTTGGTATTATTCTCCGTAGAAGAGTGGCATTTCCGTCTTCTTTTCGTTAGTGAAGACAGTTGACTTAACGAACAGTGTGTATTTTCCCCGTCTGTCCATTTGTTTACTGACAACTCCGGCAAGTGGACGAGGTAGATAGCCTGAATACCTGCAATGCATGCTAGTTCAGGATAAGCAAAGTCAGTTTCGTGTTACATTTTTTATACCGTCATGTTTACGTGATACGATGTCGAACCGTTACTGAGGAGAGAAAGTGCGTTACCGAATGAAAAAGTGTGGAGTACCGTTTAAAAAAGACGTACTGCTGTTCATATCTTCGTAACGAACGAATTTACAAGAAAAGCAGTCAAGGTGGTTAATGTCGCCGTGGTAGCTAAACAACATTTTCTTGGTACATTTTTTATTCTATTTCTCGACAAAAAGATATTTGGAGCAGTCAAGATTTATGGGATACCCTGTCTGTAGACCTAGATGTACGTTAATCATGGGAGACACATTCAAAGAGAACGTATCTCTAATATCATATAAAAAAGCGATATGGTAACTGGCTAAGAGTGGTGGTTATAATATCTATAAGGCAGCTCAACTTGCGTCGGACACGATTACAGAGACAGCGGGAAACACATCACGTGTGGAAAGTTGTTGCCCCGCTTAAACAAGTTAATAACCTGCCCCGAAGCTGGATCCGCGGTTCGTATCTCACAATTAAAGCCTTGTTGCGCTGACTGTGTGTTCTTTTGTAGAACACATTATTGGCTCTGTTTATCGGTACTGATTTGAGGTCGCATTACTTGCAGTGGTAACGTTCTCTGTGCTCTGTATTTTTAGCCATCAACTTATCTTGAGCCGGCCGCTGTTGGGGTCGAGCGGTTCTAGGCGCTTCAGTCCGGAACCGCACTGCTGCTAAGAGCGCAGGTTCAAATCCTGACTCGGGCATGGATGTGTGTGGTGTCCTTAGGTTAGTTAGGTTTAAGTAGTTCTAAGTCTATGGGACAGATGACCTAAGATGTTAAGTCCCATAGTGCTTAGAGCCATTTGAAGCATTTGAACTTATCTTGATATTGATGGGCTACGTGGTTCGTGCCAATGGCAAACCTAGCTTATGTTATTCTGCCATATAAAATTAACATGAAACTCTTTGTTACATGGAACTGTAACAATGCCCCGCGTTAGTGTTAACACATTCACCAATCTGCCATAGCTCTGCATCTCTCAAGTGTCAATGTAACCCCCGAGTACTTCATACTGTTGATCACCAAGAGTCTCTAACATTTGGTTCTAATGTTTGATAAACGAAAGCTACCACATGTCCTCTACAAATAAAAGTCTTGTGGCTTTCCGTCCAGAAAATGTATAGTCTAGGGTATTATTTCATACACTATTAGCCATCTATCACACTCACGAGAAATAGTCCCACTGACCCTGAAACCAAGAATTACTAGTCATTCTGAACATTTTCTGTAAAATATAGTTTCATGATGTATGTTGGTAGGTTTGGTTCTTGTGTGCTCCCCGTAATTAATGAACTATTAAAGACAGTAGCGGATGAGTTCTTACACGGAACATTATTTCTAATTCTGTTTGTGCGGAATGTTCTTCAAAACTCTGACCGCCCCTATTTCTTACACCTTGTATGTATCCCCTCTGTGATTCGCATCTGAACACTTTACGATCTTTTAATGTAAGTGCACGCTACGGGTAAGTAACCGCGAGCACTGTGGCCTGGCGGTTCTAGGCGCTTCAGTCCGGAACCGCGCTGCTGCTACGGTCGCAGGTTCGAATCCTGCCTCGGGCGTGGATGTGTGTGCTGTCCTTAGGTTAGTTAGGTTTAAATAGTTCCAAGTCTAGGGGACTGATGACCTCAGATGTTACGTTCCATAGTGCTCAGAGCCATTTGCCATAACCGCGAGCAGCCACTATATTTTCGCAACATGCACAAGGCATGCGACTGCAGGTTACAAACACCACAGCTACAGGCTTGTGGGTGTGGTTGTACTTCATCTTCTACTGATCAGCCTACGGTCTAGTAAACAGAACTGTCATGGGGAATTGTGCAGTGGTTTTCCCTGACTTGTGTCCCTCTTTTTCGAGAAAAGTGTATCCTACGACCAAAATGGATCAAGAGACAGTCAGCAAAAATATGTTCAAATGTGTGTGAAATCGTATGGGACTTAACTGCTAAGGTCATCAGTCCCTAAGCTTACACAGTAATTAACCTAAATTATCATAAGGACAAACACACACACCCATGCCCGACGGAGGACTCGAACCTCCGCCGGAACCAGCCGCACAGTCCATGACTGCAGCGCCCAGACCGCTCGGCTAATCCCGCGCGGCGACAGTCAGCACTAGACGCTGGAGAAGTACTTGGGCTGGTATCACGTACTGATGTCGGACAGCAACCCTCGCTCTCGAGCGTAATTAAAGGATAGTGTAGTGTCGGGACAGGACCCTCCAGCCTACTGTCCAGTGCTGCACATCGCTTTACTGCCATCTACACGTCTTTCAAGAAGATAACGCCCAGTGCGGTCGCCTCGTGGTAGCAGACTTGGGAACATTTCTGTGTCCCGTTGAAACTTGGAGTGCTTTGTCGCACCAACCGTCCTCGCCAACAGTATGACCTCATGAGGACCTCCGTCGACGAGTGGCAACATCTCGGAGATCTCATGGAAAGCATTAGCAGCATCTATGGATGTTACAACCTACGTGATAGAGCAACACGGTATTAATGTTACTGAGCAACAGATTTTTATTTTACAGGTCTGCAAGGCTTTCACTGTTTAACAGAATGATTTTATTTTGTTAATTCTTCTGTGTTAATTTCTGTGTAACGTAATATAGTTCTTTAGTTCCGTGAGGCTTGATGTTCCATTTTCTGTCCCTCTTGAACCTAAGCCCATACGTTGCAGATACGTAGGCGTGTAAACCTCTTTTTAAGAAATTTACATGGCCATAACGCATGGAGAAACATGCATTTGGACTGAAGATATATTAACAAACCTGATGCAGTACGTGGTTCCTAGTTGAGGAACATGGTCACAAACAAAAGTAATGTCACGCGTGAGGTGTACAAATGGTTCAAATGGCTCCGAGCACTATGGGACTTAACTTCTGAGGTCATCAGTCCCCTAGAACTTAGAACTACTTAAACCTAACTAACCTAAGGACATCACACACATCCATGCCCGAGGCAGGATTCGAACCTGCGACCGTAGCGGTCGCGCAGTTCCAGACTGTAGCGCCGGCCGGTGTGGCCATGCGGTTAAGGGCGCTTCAGTCTGGAACCGCGTGACCGCTACGGTCGCAGGTTCGAATCCTGCCTCGGGCATGGATGTGTGTGATGTCCTTAGGTTAGTTAGGTTTAAGTAGTTCTAAGTTCTAGAGGACTGATGACCACAGATGTTAAGTCCCATAGTGCTCAGAGCCATTTGAACCATTTTGAACAGATCGTATGAAGACATAGTTGATTTTCTTGCAGTTTTCATCTAACTTCTTGTGTACATGGCGAAGAAAATTAATGGTATAAAGTTAATGGAAGCACAATGCTTTGTTAAGGGGTAAATATGCAGGAAACAATCTTAATTGTGAAACAGGCAAGAATCTGCGTAGGATGTCGTTACTTCGTAGTAAACTGAGAAAGAAGAAATGGATTCGTTACGGATAACATACCTATAAGTTTCCTGTATTGTACCGGTAGAACTTGAAAAACATGAATATAGAGTGAGCTTACAAAAATATGTTCAGCGATATTAATGGAACAAAATGCTTAGAAATGGTGTGGTGAATTTTTGATACATTGTTTAATCTAAGTTATTTATTAAATAAATTCTACAAAAAGGCGCTAGGGAAGTTGGAGTTGGTATGAATTAAACGAAGCTGTAACAGTACATCTAAATGTAGATAATTGATTACATGAATGTGCATGCATATACAATGTGCTGGAGCTAAGAAATAAGAGGCATCCTAAAATAGAAACAAAAATGCTAACGGGGATTTAAAAACATCTAGCACCAGTAAAGTGTTTTCCAATGAACTTGAAAGAGATATGCAAGAACATATTCTTACATTTGAAGGCATGATGTTCTTTCTAAGCATGTCTGAAGTAAGAAATATTATTCAGGTAAACCACTTCATCCAGTGAATCACTCTGTAATAAAAGGCATGTATCAATTAGATTTGCCTTTGTACCGAATGAGATTACCCTTGCTGTTGCCTGCCCGGCTAGCCTCGCGGTCTAACGTGCTGCTTTCCGAGCAGCCGGTCCCCGGCAGGATTCCGTCCGGCGGATTTGTGTCGAGGTCCGGTGTGCCAGCCAGCCTGTGGATGGTTTTTAAGGCGGTTTTCCGTCTTCCTCGGCGAACGCGGGCTGGTTCACTTTATTCCGCCTCAGTTACACTATGTCGGCGATTGCCGTGCAAACACTGTCTCCACGTACGCGTACATCATAATTACTCTACCACGCATACATTTGGGGCTACACTCGTTCTCGGGGCGTCCACGGGGCCTAACTGCACAGTAACCCTGGGTTCGGTGTGGGGCGGAGGTGGGGTGCGTCGACTGCTGTGGCCTGTTGTGGGGTTGTGAACCACTGAGAGCTACAGCGGGACGAAGTCTCTCCGTCGTTTCTAGGTCCCCAGTTCAATAAACAATACACATTACACACATCCCGCTCGTGGCTTGCGGAAGAGCCAGTTTGCTAAATTTCTAAACAGTAGGGGCGAAAGACTACATTCCTGGCTTATATCCTTTCCAATCCGCGCACAAATCTAATGAATGTGTCTCGATCTCCTTTAGTCTTGCTTCCAGTACGAACCGCAACGTTAGAACTGCCTCTCTGGTGCCGTTACCCTTCCTGAAGCCAAACTGAGCGCCACCTAACAGAATGTCAATTTTCTTTTCCGTTCTTCTTCATACAGTTCTTGTCAGCGACTTGGATGCATGACATGAAAAGCTTATCGTGCGATAATTCTCGCACTTGTCAGCTCTTGCAATCTTCGAAATTGTATAGATGGTATTTTTCCGGAAGTCTGAAGGTATATCGCCAGACTCATCTATTCTACACAGCAACGTGAATAGTCGTTTTGTTGCAACTTCCCCAAATGATTTTAGAAATTCTGATGGAATGCTATCTATCCCTTTTGCCTTTTTTATCTTAAATCTTACAAAGCTCTTTTAAATTTTGGTTCTAATACTGAATCCCCTATCTCTTCTAAATCGACTCCTGTTTCTTCATCTATTGCGCCGTCGGACCAGTCTTCCCCCTAACAGAGGCCTTCAGTATACTCTTTCCACCTATTACTTTTCTCCTCTGCTTTTAACAGTGAAATTCCCGTTGCTTTTATTGTCACCGAAGGTTGTTTTGACTTTTCTACGCAGGTCTACCTGTGCGGAATTGCTTCCGCGTTATGACGCATTTTGTCGAACCTCGTCACATTCCATAAACGAGGGATCTCCACTTCGAAACGAAAATAATACGATAATCCATGGAGTGGTGCCACACCACCTCTCCTCCGAAGATAAAGTTCAAAGCCGCACTCTCACCGGGTAAAGGCACTGCGGTGGTCTTCTGCTACCTGAAAGGGTTGTTGTGTTTGATGATCTCCCTCATCGTGCAACAACAACTCTGTAGTGTATTATTGTGCTACCTTCAGGAAACTTTAGAAACGACTCCAGCGTGTGCGTCGCCACAATAATACAAACGAACTTCTCCTTCTCTGTGACAACGCAGGGCAACACATAAGTCTGCACACGCGAGAAGAGCTCACAAAGCTTTATTGGACTCTTCTTCCTCATCCACCCTACAGCCGAATCTCACACCTTCAGACCTCAATCTGTTTGGCCCAATGAAGGGTATGTGAACGATGAAAAGATTATTGATGTAGCAAGACGTTGGCTGTGACGTCATCCAGTAGCATGGTACCATGCGGGCATACAGCCCTTCTCACTAAGACGGAGTGAGGCTGTAATATCGAACGGAGGTTATGCTGAGAAGCAGGGTTTTTAGCTAAAAGAATATGAGATAATATGGTATATTCGAATCCTAAATAAAATAAAACCAATCTGCTTTCGGAGAAAAAGTATGTTGCAGTACTTATTGGACGCTCCTCGTATCTGCTATGATAAGCGATTGCGGAACACCGATGAGACAATGAAACGACTTTCCAGTTTACGGTGGGAAAATGTCCTTAAATAAAAAAATAAAAATAAAAAGAGACGTGCATATTACGATAAAATCACACAGTGGTTGCACAAACGACGTAAGTCCATGTTTACAAAATTTCACACGGAGGCAAAAAATCTTTTACAAATTGATATCAAATTATATGTTACTTCCTTATATAGACATCTTGCATATAAGAACTCAGTGGTTTGATAAACATTTATAGTCCGCAACAATTGTAGTTTCTAAAAACAAAGCTTAGAAGAACAATTATGTTACTTCTGAACTAAACGAATAACAATTGCTTAAAAAAACAGTTATCCTTACAGAAGGTACATATATAACCATGAAAGCGAGTGGAAGTGAAAATGTCATTCACTCTACAGTTTCCAGATGAAAAGTAAATTTAGAACTAGCACAAAACACGCGACATTTTCAATACTTCTATGAAAAGAGCACAAATATGATACAAGGCAACATACCAAGACTCTACTACACTAAACCAAATAATAAAAGTAGGATTGTGTGAAAGTGATAAATTAGAAAAATATCATATTATGTAGTGTCATTGTCCTTCTCTGTACTGGACCACTGAAAAAGATTTTCATGAAATCTGCGGAAATATTGAGCAATACATTCAACCACTTAAATCCGTGGAGTCAAAAAGACCATTAATTTCAATATCACAAATATAATATTATTTATTACTACTTTCGGCTTAACTACAAGCAATCTTCAGATCATAACAAAATACAATTATTAGAGTAAAACGGCCAAACGGCGGGACACATCATCAAATTTGTGTCAGCATGATCGTTTGTTATACAGTCCAATGGATCAATGGTATAAATTATCCCAGAACAGCAGAAATTTAAACGTAATGCACACTGACAGAATTAGGCAGTTTACATATGTGGACACTGAGATCACAGTTGCCATATTTCGTTATTCTAAGATACCGTCAGAAGCAGTGAATATTGTGGATTGTAGGAAGAGGTGGATTTTCCATACTAGAAGCTAGTGCTATGTAATCTCCATATGCGAACATAAACATCATGCGTTGCTCATGACCCAAGCCTCGGTAGACAAGGAAGTGCTCGTGCTGTGCCAGAAGACATTTCTGCCAGCCTGATTGTGGAGCAGGTATCCCGGTCTACAGAGTCCGTAACAGTCAATGACGTTTCTGTAGAATAACCCAATGAGGCAAACATGAACTCAATGTCCACACATACTGACGGGAAAATCCCACCATCAAGAAATAATTAATGTAGAGTAATGAGATTCCAGGAATACAATTTTCTATGTAGCATATTTAAGTGATTAACATTGCAAGCCACTGCGAAGAAACGCTGGTGCACTAATAACCTACATAATCCCCAGAATGTTGAATTCAGGCATAGAGGACGATTAATGTTAGTTGTGGATGAAGCTGTAGTTGTCGTCCAACGATTCCCCATTTTTTTTTCTTTCATCAGTCTTCTGACTGCGGCCCACAACGAATTCCTCTCCTGCTCCAGCCTCTTCATCTCAGATTAGCATTTTCAACCTAGGTCCACAATTATTTGCTGGATATATTCAAATCTCTGTCCTCCTCTACAGTTTTTACCCTCTATAGCTCCCTCTACCACGATGGAAATCATTCCCTGATGTCTTAACAGATATCCTATCATCCAGTCCCTTCTTCTTGTCAGTGTTTTCCACGTATCTCTTTCTTCTCCGATTCTGCGTAATACCTCCTCAGTCCTATCCCTATCAGGCAACCTAGTCTTCAACATTCGTATGTAGCACCACATCTCAAACCCAGTTTGCAAAGTCGGTATGTATACCTGAACTATCGTTGTCTGAATTGATTTGCAGTCGATTCTGAGAACAATTCTATCACTGAACTGTTCACACTCTTGCCCTACCTTCCTATTCATAACGTGTCCTACTTCCGTTATACAATTTTCTGCAGCTGTTGATACTACCCTATACTTATTCGACCGGAAATCCTTGTCTTCTTTCAATTTCACTTCATTGACCCCTATTGTATCTAGACCGAGCCTTTGCATTTCCCTTTTTAGATTTTCTAGCTTACCTACCACGCTCCTCTTAGAGCTCGACTGTAGTTAGAACTGGTGATCTAGCAGGCCAAGACACTATGTCGACACTCTGTAGAGCATCTAGGGTTACAGCAGCGGTACATAGGCGAGCGTTACCCTGGTGGAAAATACCCCTTGAATGCTGTTCATGAGTGCCAGCACAGCAAGTCTAATCACTATATTGACGTGCAGATTTGCAGTCAGGGTGCGTGAGACAACCACGACAGTGTTCTTGCTATCATACGGAATCGCACCGCAGAGTATAGCGCCAGGTGTAAGTCCAATTGTCTAGGCCACAGGTCGGTTGCAGCACTCACCTGGCCTCCTCCTAACCAACACCCGGTCTTCACTGGAACAGACGCAGAACCGCATTTCATCAGAAAACACAACAGACCTTCACTCCGCCCTCAAATGAGCTCTCCCTTGACACCACTGTCCGGGAAGGTGCGAAGGCAGGCCGCTTTGCGAATCTCGTACTTGAGTTACCTATCTGCAGGTGCAAACTAATTTGATGTGACAATACGATGAAGAGGGTTAACAATGAAACTAGAGGACAGCACAGCCTACAGGTGTAATCTGTAATTATAAGAACTCTGCTAACTATTAGTAGCCATCCATTTACCAGTGGGACACTGATACGTAGCAATAACAAACGACAAATTCCAATCGGTTCTCTGAAAACCTGTCGCGAGACACGTACGTCCCGTTGGTAGTTAAAGGATCAAACTACCTGATTTTTTTAGCGTGCATTACATATGACGACCTTTTATGCTGGCATAGCTTACATCATTGTTTCATTGGACTGTATAACAAACGCTCATCCTCACACAAATTATAACGATGTGTCCCGCTGTTTGGCAGTTGAACACTAATCAATGAATTTTGTTATGATCTGAAGATAGCTTGTATGTAATCCGAAACTAGTAAGCCGGCCGGTGTGGCCAAGCGGTTAAAGGCGCTACAGTCTGGAACCGCGTGGCCGCTACGGTCGCAGGTTCGATTCCTGCCTCTGGCATGGATGTGTGTGATGTCCTTAGGTTAGTTAGGTTTAAGTAGTTCTAAGTTCTAGGGGACTGATGACCTTAGAAGTTAAGTCCCATAGTGCTCAGAGCCATTTGAACCATTTGAAACTAGTAATAAATAAAATTATATTTTATATTAGTGGTTTTCTGAATCCACAGCTTTAACATGAAAGATTACTTATTTGCAAATTTGACCATGCCAGATAATAAGATTCGACGTTTTCTTGAAATTAACTTTTTTTATTCTCTGGAATAGCGCCAGAAGAGTAACAGTGAGAGCTGGGAAGCCTGATACGAGGTGCATTCCAGTTCTAAGGCCTCCGATTTTTTTTTCTCCGGACTGGAAAGAGATAGAAACATGCGCGTTGTTTTAAAATGAGGCCGCGTTCATTGTCAATACATCCCAGAGATGGCAGCACCATACGGCAGATGGAATTTTTCCGCCAGCGGCGAGAATGAGAACTGTTTTAAATACTTAAAATGGCGACGTTTTCCTTACTTGAACAGCGTGCAATCATTCGTTTTCGGAATTTGCGTGGTGTGAAACCAATTGACATTCATCGACAGTTGAAGGAGACATGTGGTGATGGAGTTATGGATGTGTCGAAAGTGCGTTCGTGGGTGTGACAGTTTAATGAAGGCAGAACATCGTGTGACAACAAACTGAAACAACCTCAGGCTCGCACAAGCCGGTCTGACGACATGATCGAGAAAGTGGAGAGAATTGTTTTGGGGGATCGCCGAATGACTGTTGAACAGATCGCCTCCAGAGTTGGCATTTCTGTGGGTTCTGTGCACACAATCCTACATGACGACCTGAAAATGCGAAAAGTGTCATCCAGGTGGGTGCCACGAATGCTGACGGACGACCACATGGCTGCCCGTGTGGCATGTTGCCAAGCAATGTTGACGCGCAACGACAGCATGAATGGGACTTTCTTTTCGTCGGTCGTGACAATGGATGAGACGTGGATGCCATTTTTCAACCCAGAAACAAATCACCAGTCAGCTCAATGGAAGCACACAGATTCACCGCCACCAAAAATGTTGTATAGCTAGAGAAGGCCGAAATGCACGCTTTAAACTCAAGCAGGCTGGCGTGAGGTCTGAAACAGGATACGGAATGAATGCTATAAAGAAAAGTACGTAGCTGCTGGAATACTTAACTTTAATCCATCATTTGTATACATCGTTCTTGATGAGACATGCTTCATACGATAACTATCAATTGCTATGGCGCCTTGCTAGGTCGTAGCCATTGACTTAGCTGAAGGCCATTCTATCTTCTCTGCAAATAAACGAGGCTTCGTCAGTGTTGCATCGCTAGCTAAGTCGTCCGTACAACTGGGGCGAGTGCCAGGACGTCTCTCTAGACCTGCCGTGTGGCGGCGCTCGGTCTGCAATCACTGATAGTGGCGACACGCGGGTCCTGCGTAAACTAATGGACCGCGGCCGATTGAAAAGTGCTACCACCTAGCATGTGTGGTGTCTGGCGGTGACACCACAAAAAAAATTTCGGGTAACCGCCAGTGCTGAAAAAATGATGGTGTCCATGTTCTGGGACAGCGAGGGCGTAATCCTTACTCATTGCGTTCCAAAGGGCACTACGGTAACAGGTGCATCCTACGAAAATGTTTTGAAGAACAAATTCCTTCCTGCACTGCAACAAAAACGTCCAGGAAGGGCTGCGCGTGTGCTGTTTCACCAAGACAACGCACACGCACATCGAGCTAACGTTACGCAACAGTTTCTTCGTGATAACAACTTTGAAGTGATTCCTCATGCTCCCTACTCACCTGACCTGGCTCCTAGTGACTTTTGGCTTTTTCCAACAATGAAAGACACTCTCCGTGGCCGCACATTCACCAGCCGTGCTGCTATTGCCTCAGCGATTTTCCAGTGGTCAAAACAGACTCCTAAAGAAGCCTTTGCCGCTGCCGTGGAATCATGGCGTCAGCGTTGTGAAAAATGTGTACGTCTGCAGGGCGGTTACGGCGAGAAGTAACGACAGTTTCATCGATTTCGGGTGAGTAGTTAATTAGAAAAAAAATCGGAGGCCTTAGAACTTGAATGCACCTCGTATTTTGCGGTTATTGTGGGTTTTATAGCCTGATTGAGTGATACATTAGACTACCAATAATATTTTTGATAATTACATTTCTCTTGTGTTCTGAATCACACTGAAATTCCATGTATTTACTAGGCGAAGATTTAATTTTAGGTAGTTATGGTGTCGTTCAAAGTTTCCACGTCCAAAGGACTTTTCCGCTGAAGTATTTTCACCAATTATCGAAACCCGAAACATGTGGGGGTATGGATTTTGTAATTTGAAACGCAAGAAGTCACTGATTATGACTTCGTATTCTTCTGCAAAATATACGCGGTAGTCGTTCTTCAGTATTTTTCTTTATAGTACTAAGATTTCATTAACTGAGAAAAAAACAATGACACCTGATACGAAAATAAAGCATTATGTTGTTGAAGTGCTCATAGTCAGAACGAAACACAACCGAATCTTTGGGTGCTTGTTATTTTAACGAGATAAGTCTTAGCAGAAAGTTAAAGGTTTCTCTGGGAAGTGGAGTTTCATTAATGTACTTGACTAATGTGCTACAAATATCATTGCCTCCTTTCGGTGCTTCCCCTTCATTGTAAAAAGAACTTAACCTTATGATACCACCTATCAACCATAGTAGAAATCACTTGAGTCGATTACATACATAGTTTCTGCAGTCACTGTAGTTTTCCATGGGGCCGTCACTTCGAGACGAGGCCCAGACTACACTGTGCGCTATCACAGCCACACCCATAAACTCATAAAATTTGTTACAAGAAATTCCGGACTTGCGGTTCGTGCAGTCACCTATTCAAATATGAAGCAGAAAATTCGTGTATTATGTGCGTGGTTCTTTATTTCCGATAAATGAGTAGTTCATGCAGCCATTTCGCTGTCAACAGATATCGCACTTCATAGCAGAAAAAGCAATTCTGGAAATGTATAAAAAATAAAAGTTCGACAGCAGTAAATCGTAAAGCCAACTGGCGGCCCACACACTAATTATTCCATGAACGTCACAATAGTTTTCGATCAACTCTCCACTCAACCGTGCTGTCAGTAATGTAACTCCGTTTTTGTGTTCAGAGCGTAGGATAACATTACCCTCTGGTTGGCGATGGCGGATGTTCTCCTTGCAGCAGTAAAATTAACGGCGTACCCACGGCCGTTCGGCAGGGGAAATGGCTCCTGACAGAGCCAGCACGTCATAAAGCCCCCGCGCCATTTCGCGGGCGACGCACTCGCCGGCATAACGGCACTTGCCTGAGTAGTTTGCTTTCAGATCGGTGGGCGAGGTGGACGTCTTTCACAAGCGCTCTGAAGGCGACAGTTAGGAAGTTTTCATGGCGGAAGTTAGAGTTTCATACACAGGTGTCAAGGCGCATGAAGGTGTCTTTGAATGGCTTTCCGCTTACATTCCGTACAGGGTTCCAATTGATCGTCATGCCCGTTAACATTTCCGTATTGTGAAGTTCACCCAAGAGCGTTATCGTCTACAAAGTTCAGGTAACGTCTTTTACTTTCTAACTCTACCGGTACACTGAAGCTCAGAAAATACTTTAGACTGCAGTTGTTTCATTATTCCCTAATCCCACACTTATATTTTAAATAAGACTGTAAATATGTATAAATTCTAATCATATTTTTTGAAATACAAATCCTGTTATAAAATTTAATCAGTATTCTCGTGAATAGTACCTTTTAGTTGGCAAATTGCAGACCTTTCGTTCCTGTAAGCATTATCCAAAATGACGCGACAGACTGAATAAACGAAAATGAAGTGGCGATTTGGAGGTGACCTGGAGACTTTTTGGAGCTACCTGACAAGGGGATACAAGGTAGATTTTGTCTGCAAGGAGCCTTGTATGAAGAAATATTGTTAATGATTTCGTTTCAATGTCTCATGGTTGTCTTACTAAACAGAACATTTTAGACTTCAAAAGATCGCCTCCACAAAAGGCAGAATTTGGACCCGTTATTAAATGTGTGAAAATACGGTTTAGCCGATTGAGGCTTCATAAGCGCATACACCCGCGATCTGGGAGTAGCGAACAAGTGTTACCCCACGAAAGTAGTTGCCTGTTGGAAGGTGTCAGCTACCGTATTCGTAACTACTACTTCGGTAGTAAGTTCTTGTTGAGACCAAACCGTCAGACGCCTTGTTGTAGAATCGCTGCACCAAACATTCTCTTACCACTTACCGTTCGGCGTTTGCTACGTTGTTCCACTGGCGGGACACACTGTATAAACAAATACAAGAACAGACGGCTTTTACTGAAATGCTGGAAAGCTGCAATAGAAACGACGAACATGCCTCTAAGCAACTATATTTGCTCGGCACCACATCTTGTACGTGTGTCCGTACAAGACTCAAATCATCCGCCATTACTTTCCACAAAAAAAAAAATGAAAAGATAGTATTCTGATAGGGGGCAAATGTTGTCGAAGGACCTCAAATCCTGTCCAGCGTTCCAAGGATAGGATGAAACCCCGAGTAACATCCACTGGTCAGAACGTCAAGGCTGAATATTTAAGTCAGCTCTGACAATAAATTCCGCTTCCACGTCTCACAAGACTTGAGTTGTATGCCCCCTGGACAATGAATGTCGTATTATGGATGTGCGTTGTGCAACGAATGTAACAGGCTGAAAGGTGAGTCTCTTGTGCGTTTTAATAACAAGAGCAAGTCTGAATACAGGAATCTAAGGCCCCAACGCCAGAATAAAATGAGCAGCATCCAAATGGTTGACCGGGCGGAGGAGCTTGGGGGAGGGGTACACAGAGCACGTAGCCTAGAAAAGAAGTCGGTCTAATGGAAGAAAACTATGAGTAAAAAAACAGCCTCTACTTTCTGTAAAACAAAATTTGACGGATAATGACAATGACAGTTGACAGGGAAAGACTCTGGGAAGAACTGAAGAAGATAGATATAGAAGATGGATACATTAATGTTATAAAGACAATGTACAGAGGCCACAATTGTAGAATTAGAACACCATTGGGGAACTCAGAATATTTCGAAATAAGACAAGGACTTAAGCAAGGAAGTATTCTATCTCTTGCGATTTTTAATGTTGTGATGGAGGGAATGAATAGGGCAGTTAAATATATAGTAAAAGAAAAAGACAAAAAGATGATTTTTGCAGATGATATGGTAATATGGGGTGATAAAGAGGTAGATGTACAGTTACAGCTTGATGCGTCTAAGGAAATAATGAAAAGGTATGGATTAAAAATAAATAAGTGAATTAATGGTATTTGGAAGAGAGAAAGGAATCACTGGAAATATTACCTTGAATGGAAAACCCCTCAAAGTTGTAGAAAGTTTCACTTATTTAGGGAGTGAAATATCTAGGAATGCAAGAATAACTAACGAAATTAATAGGAGGTTACAGAAGGGAGGCAATTTCTACCAAACAATAAAACATCTGATTTGGAATAATGAAGTTTCAGAAAGAGCAAAACTCCTGATGTATAAGAATTATTACTTCCCTATTGTCACCTATGGTGGAGAAACATGGACAATGAAAGAAAGGGACTACAGCAGACTGCAAGCAGGGGAAATGAAATTTCTCAGAGCAGTTAAGGGAAAAACAAGAATGGACAGAGTAAGGAATGTAGAGATTAGAAAGGACCTCAAACAAGAAAGTATGAGAGAAGAAATTGAAAGAAAGAGATTAAGATGGTATGGGCATGTTAAGAGGATGCATGGGCAGAGACTCCCCAAAATTATGGAAGAACTAAAGATGGATGGGAAAAGACCTAGAGGGCGCCCATGAACACGGTGGAAAATGGGAGTGAGAATATCTGTTGAAAGGAGAGGTGTGACCTGGCAGCAAGTGGAGGAAGAAAAGTGGTGGGAGGACCGAGCCAAATGGAGAGGACTAGTCAGCACCCAGACCCGGCAGTAGCTGGAGCGGGATTCGGATATAGATAGATAGATAGATAGAATGACAATAAATATCGGTTTGTGGAAGATCCTGGAGATTGCTGCTAAAACTGCGGAAGTATTTCATGAAATGCAGAAATACAATTTGGACACAGGGTTCTTAAACAAGAAAGAGCCAGAAGCGAGGTCTCCACAACTATTAAGAAAAAAATACAAGAAATCATTGGGTCAGATTAGTGAAAGTATCCTTCAGCTGCAAAGGGAATTATTAAGCCACTCAATCGTTATCATGACAGTACATGGGACAAATGACGACACCAAGACGAAGCAAAAAAATTTCTCGGCGAACTGCTGGGCACACTGGATAAGTCATCGAAAAGAAATGTTAGTTATTGGTGACCTGAATGCACGTGCTGGGTGGAGACCTAAAGACCCCTTTTTGGTCAGTATGGGGAAAATGTGTTAAATGACAATATGGATGGGCAGACAGACGTATTTCAGTAAAATGCTTTGAAGACAATGAATGGATAAACCAAAACATCAATGTACGTGGGAACAGCCGACACATAATTTAAGAGCAAACCGTTTATAAAATCCGTGAGAGCTTTATGGGACCTCGAATGGGGTCAGATCGTGACTTACTGATTCTAAGAATGTAGTTTCCCCTTGGCCGGAAAACCGTAGTTGCTGAAGAGCTGTGAAGTGTGAAGTCTTCGAAAGTCTGGTATAATCTAGTAAGTTTGCAGGTGGATTCAACACGCTTCCTCTGTCAAATGAGCCTGGCAGAGAAGGCATTACATGTCAAAGATGAATATGTATCAGTCAGTTACAGCAATGATACATGTAGCGGCCCTTGGAGCTTTGGGAGAAAATTGGTAAAAGAGAGGAGGAATACATAGTGAAATGATTAAGTAGAGAAATTGTTGAAGTTGAAAAAGTGGCCCTATTGAAATCTGGTTCCTCAGGATAAAGCGAATCAGGTTATGGTTGTGGAGGGGGCCGCAATCAGTTACTGTCAGTTGCACAAAACACACAAATTTTTATTTTCCTAAAAACCACGTAATTCCACATTGCCTTAAAAGGACCAAAATAAAAATACGGCTGAAGGCCTAGTTAACAAAACTTGAGATACCTCGTAGACTGAAAGCCCAAAACCATACCAAAAACAAGAACGGCTGCAGGCCTGAACACAAGTTATAAAAAATTGCTTTAAAGAATACACACGGCTGAAGGCCTTACTTAAAAAAGTATTTCACATAAATACTCGACTGCAGGCCACACACAAGACATTGAACAACTCAGGGCTTAGGTCCTGGATAACAAGAATTTCAGATAGAGCAAATATTTAAAAATACCTGTTTTAAACAAATGAATCTTCAAATTTTACCTTAAGATAGCTGAAAGCCTTATCTTAAAAATATTTCACGTAAAAGCTCGGCTGAAGGCCACACACTGGACATTGAACAACTCAGGACTTCAGGCCTGGATAACAAGAATTTCAGATAGAAAAAACTTTCAAAATTTAGTTTTTAAACAAATCAATCTTCAAGTTTTAATTTAAGTCGGCTGAAGGCCTTAGTTTACAATTAAAACAAACTAAATTAATAGACAGCTGAAGGCCTCATACAGTACTTCAGACTAAAATGAAAATCACGCTCTAAAACCAACAGAACAGTGGTGCTCAAAAGTGTTCCAAGGGTCGGCCTGAGGAGGTAGCTCTAACGTAGGGTGAGGCGAGACAGGTTACCAAGAGTAAGGTTAAATAATCGGATGGCAACCAGACCCAGGGACAGCTGAAGGACCGACCAACAACCTAATCAATTCCCTTCCTCCCGACCAACGGTACGATAGTGGGAAGTATCAGCCAAGGACGACGATACCAGCCACATTACGTCTTCAAAATTGTCGTCTAAAAACAGCCAAGGCACAGTAACCACTCTTAAGAAAAAAATATTAAGAGACAACTAAAAGGCTGTCGCGCCGTGCAGGACAGCATCCACACGGCGAGGAAAAACACACTACCGGAAAACTATGCTAACGACCAGGGCAGGTAACTGGGTTGTTAACGGCCACGAGGCAGAAAATACCGTTGGTGCACTTCACTGATAAGTAACAACCAATTTAATAGTTAAAGTCCACACAGGAAGATAGCTGCTAGCCAGAACGGCCCAGGAACCAACAACCGACAATGAACAAATAGATGTTACAGCAGTTGAGGTTTCATAACAAGTTAACTAATCACTCAACTTCAGTGCTCAGGTTCGGCGGGCAACGAACTTCGTGGTTCTCGCAGCTATCGCCTCACAATCCGACCGTGCGTGCACCCCGCCAGCTGTCCTGGCCTGACCTTGTGCCGTGGAGGCATCGTTGCTGCTCTGTCCCAACCGACCGAGTACATGCAGCATGCAGACAGCATTAAAATAGCTGCTCAGTCAAAACCACACAAGAAAACACTTCCACAAACAAGTTGAACAATACTAAAACCAGTGACTGTGGAGCAACAAGGACGAATCACAAGTCGACACACACGGAGAACCCAGAAGCGGTCGGCCACCAAACACACGTCGTCCGATGAGACGACCGACCGAACGACCAACCGCGGTCGTCCCCACTGAAGTCACGTGTGTCGGCAACGATCAGGCGAGTCACGACTGACCGGACCTCACTGCTGCTCCGTCCCGTCTGAACTCACGACACACGACGACCCTAAAATACACTCCTGGAAATGGAAAAAAGAACACATTGACACCGGTGTGTCAGACCCACCATACTTGCTCCGGACACTGCGAGAGGGCTGTACAAGCAATGATCACACGCACGGCACAGCGGACACACCAGGAACCGCGCTGTTGGCCGTCGAATGGCGCTAGCTGCGCAGCATTTGTGCACCGCCGCCGTCAGTGTCAGCCAGTTTGCCGTGGCATACGGAGCTCCATCGCAGTCTTTAACACTGGTAGCATGCCGCGACAGCGTGGACGTGAACCGTATGTACAGTTGACGGACTTTGAGCGAGGGCGTATATTGGGCATGCGGGAGGCCGGGTGGACGTACCGCCGAATTGCTCAACACGTGGGGCGTGAGGTCTCCACAGTACATCGATGTTGCCGCCAGTGGTCGGCGGAAGGTGCACGTGCCCGTCGACCTGGGACCGGACCGCAGCGACGCACGGATGCACGCCAAGACCGTAGGATCCTTCGCAGTGCCGTAGGGGACCGCACCGCCACTTCCCAGCAAATTAGGGACACTGTTGCTCCTGGGGTATCGGCGAGGACCATTCGCAACCGTCTCCATGAAGCTGGGCTACGGTCCCGCACACCGTTAGGCCGTCTTCCGCTCACGCCCCAACATCGTGCAGCCCGCCTCCAGTGGTGTCGCGACAGGCGTGAATGGAGGGACGAATGGAGACGTGTCGTCTTCAGCGATGAGAGTCGCTTCTGCCTTGGTGCCAATGATGGTCGTATGCGTGTTTGGCGCCGTGCAGGTGAGCGCCACCATCAGGACTGCATACGACCGAGGCACACAGGGCCAACACCCGGCATCATGGTGTGGGGAGCGATCTCCTACACTGGCCGTACACCACTGGTGATCGTCGAGGGGACACTGAATAGTGCACGGTACATTCAAACCGTCATCGAACCCATCGTTCTACCATTCCTAGACCGGCAAGGGAACTTGCTGTTCCAACAGGACAATGCACGTCCGCATGTACCCCGTGCCACCCAACGTGCTCTAGAAGGTGTAAGTCAACTACCCTGGCCAGCAAGATCTCCGGATCTGTCCCCCATTGAGCATGTTTGGGACTGGATGAAGCGTCGTCTCACGCGGTCTGCACGTCCAGCACGAACGCTGGTCCAACTGAGGCGCCAGGTGGAAATGGCATGGCAAGCCGTTCCACAGGACTACATCCAGAATCTCTACGATCGTCTCCATGGGAGAATAGCAGCCTGCATTGCTGCGAAAGGTGGATATACACTGTACTAGTTCCGACATTGTGCATGCTCTGTTGCCTGTGTCTATGTGCCTGTGGTTCTGTCAGTGTGATCATGTGATGTATCTGACCCCAGGAATGTGTCAATAAAGTTTCCCCTTCCTGGGACAATGAATTCACGGTGTTCTTATTTCAATTTCCAGGAGTGTACTAGCGGTCTCTCCAAAGATAGTACGACAGTGCTATTATCGATAAGAGCTGCTGCTGCTACTCACGGGCAGGCAAGCCAGCAACTTAGTGACGCCAGTAAATCGAATAAGAAACGGGATGGCAGTACTGCAAAGACAAGATGTCAAGTAATAAACGGCATGAACACAAGCCGCGCAGAGCTCACCTATAACAAATGGTGAAGCATTCGGCTTGATGAAGACTGTAAAACATGTGGAGATAAACGGAAAGAAGCACAAACGGCCATTACTAAAGCTAAAAAAAAAAGTGTAACATAAATTCGAAGATATAGAGGAAAATTTTGCTGGTACTAGAACAAGCAGAGCGTAGAAGATACTGAAGAAGTTGAGGCATTAATCTAACAAGCATAGAGGGGGGTAAAGTGTTACCAAGCGTTGCTCACTGAGAAAAGAAAGCAATTCGAGGAATATTAAATTTGACGGAAGAAGACGAACACAACAGATAACCTCTCAAGAAATTTATAAAACTGTGAAGTACAGGGTGATCAAAAAGTCAGTATAAATTTGAAAACTTTATAAACCACGGAATAATGTAGATAGAGAGGTAAAAATTGACACACATGCTTGGGGTTTTATTAGAACCACCCCATATTGCTAGACGCGCGAAAGATCTCTTGCACGCGTCGTTTGGTGATGATCGTGTGCTCAGCCGCCACTTTCGTCATGCTTTGCCTCCCAGGTCCTCAGACGTCAGTCCGTGCGATTATTGGCTTTGGGGTTACCTAAAGTCGCAAGTGTATCGTGATCGACAGACATCTCTAGGGATGCTGAAAGACAACATCCGACGCCAATGCCTAACCATAACTCCGAACATGCTTTACAGTGGTGTTCACAACATTATTCCTCGACTATAGCTAGTGTTGAGGAATGATGGTGGACATATTGAGCATGTCTTGTAAAGAACATCATCTTTGCTTTGTCTTACTTTGTTTTGCTAATTATTGCTATTCTGATCAGATGAAGCACCATCTGTCGGACTTTTTTGAACTTTTGTATTTTTTTGGTTCTAATAAAACCCCATGTCATTCCAAGCATGTGTGTCAATTTGTACCTCTCTATCTACATTATCCCGTGATTTATTCAGTTTTCAAATTTATACTGGCTTTTTGATCACCCGGTATATGAAAAATGGGACATCACCGGATCTGGGTGGCATAAACATGGTGTTAACAAAGGTAGCTCGTATTGTTGCGTGTAATATCTCGGCCCAATTGTAAAACAAGTGTTTGGAAGAGACCTGGTAACCAAGGAAAATAAGAAAAGGAACAGACAGGACTATGCAGATTACCGAGAAACAACCGTCGTGACATAACTAGCAAGATTATACGGGAAAATCTTAAAAGTAAGACTACGGATGGAGGTTAAAATGTCTTAAGAACAGAATGGTTTTAGACCAGGGCGCTCATATTTTGATGGAATATTCACATTACGGAATCTAATAGAGAATAAATTACCAGAGTCTTCGTGTATTTGCAGAAGACCTACGACGGGGCAAGTATGAAGAATAGCGGCGTGTCACCTATTTACATCAAATCAGTTTTCTATACGGACTGTGTGAGTGCTGTCAAACTAGGTAATGCAGTGTCACTGGAGTTCCCTGTTGCAAATGGGCTATGGCGAGGGTGAGCTATTTGAAATCTATGTGGACGAAGCACTTAAAGCCTGAAGGAACAAATGTGAAGGTTTGGTAGTCCCTGTGGGAGTTGAAATCTTGCACACATTTCTCTTCATTGATGCTACAGGGCACCAGGAGCCCATGATATTGGTGAGTACGTGCTTAGGAAGTTAAAACGGGAATATGATAGAAGAGAACCGTTCAACGTGACAGAAGTGCAACCCATCCGCAAACTCTGCAGATTTCCATGCTCAGCGAACCATTCAACGAAGCACCATCAATATGGGCCTTCGTAGCCAAAGGCCCACTTGTGTATCCTTGATGACTGCACGACACAAAGCTTTACGACTCGCCTGCGCCCGTCACCACCGCCATTGGACTGTTGATGACTGGAAACATGTTGCCTGGTCGGACCAGTCTCGTTTCAAATCGTATCGAGGGGATGAATGTGTACGGACAAAGGTATGGAGACAACTCCATGAATCCATGGACTCTGCATGTTAACAGGAGACTGTTCAAAGTGATGGAAACTCTATAACGGAGTGGCGCGTGTGCCGTTGGAATGGCATGGGACCCCTGATACGTGTAGATGCGACTCTGACAGGTGACACGTACGTAAGCATCCTGTCTGATCACCTGCACTCATTCACGTGCATTGTGTAATCCGGCGTACTTGGGAAATTCCAGCGGGACAATGTGACACCCCAGATTTGCTACAGAGTGGCTCCAGGAACACTGTTCTGAGTTTAAACACTTCCGCTGACCACCAAACTCCTACAGACATGAACATTATTGAGCATTTCTGGGACGGCTTCCAACGTGCTGTTCAGAAGTGATGTCCACCCCCTCTTACTCTTACGGATTTATGGGCAGCCCTGCAGGATACCTGGTGCCAATTCCCTCCAGAACTGCTTCAGACATTAGTCGAGTCCATGCCACGTCGTGTTGCGGCACTTCTGCGTACTCGCGGGGGCCCTACACGATATTAGGCAGGTGTACCAGTTTCTTTCGCTCTTCAGTGTATAAATACAATAGAAATTGTACCTTCGGTCTGTCAAGTACTATTCACTGATACGCGCAGGTATTATTGTTTTACTGCTTCTGTTTTTAATTCCACGGAGCATTAATACGGGCACTGATTGTGGTCACGCAGTTTTTGAAATCGATTTGCAACAGTAATAAAGGTTTCCACTTTAGCGAGCAATGATGACGCTCCTTTTGTTATTCATCACATTCTTGTAGTTAGGATTTTCGCCTCGTCATTTCCTCTGAACTGTTAATTAAAGTTCATATCTAATAACATTTAGTTTCTTCTGTTATTGCTTTTTCTCAGTCTGATAAGTTTTTCCCTCTTCCTGCCACATAAGCAGATGAAAAACGAGAGGTAAATGAGACGTGGAATGTTGAGATTGTTGTGCCTTATCCTAAAGTTGTATTTGATCGGCTTTCGAATGACCTTGAAGAGACTGTTATTCAAATTGGTGTTGCTTTTAGTATTTCTTTTTCTCAGTTTGATAAGTTTTTCCCTCTTCCTGCCACATAAGTAGATGAAAAACGAGACGTGAAGAAGGCGCGGAATATTCAGTATGTTGTTCCTTACCCTAGGGTTGTTGTATCCGACCGACTTTCAAATGACCTCGAAGACGCTGTTATTCAAAACGCATCAACACAAGATAGGAGCCGTTTAGCGGTCAGCAAACTGGTGTCAGCGAACGCTGAATGTTCCAGCGCGGCTATTGCGAAGTTGTGGTCGGCTCGTGTAACGGCATAGGGCGGCAGTCGATCTGGATTTACCACTCGTGTTTGCAGAAACATGGACTGCCAGTGCGTCCTTCCAGCGCGGCGGCCTGAGCCTCATTTGACCGGCGGGCACTTCCTGTTTGTTGGCCGCCCTGGTTGAAAGACCTCGCCAGCGACCTGCCTCTGCCCAGGGGCAGCGGAGGGTTTACGCCCTCCGGAGTAGTTTCCCCCGGGGCGCGGCCATCTCGGCAGCGTCCCTGCAGCCGTCTCCACTGTAAACAAGCAGCTCCCCTCCTCCTCCTCCTGTCCTGTCGCTGCGACGCTCGCTCGCAGTCTGTGGCACCGTCTGCTCACTTTGCGAGGGCGGTGTGTGTGAGGAGCGTGCTTCGGAAGAAAAGGAGAGGTAAGGCGCCCGTCGCAGTACACGCCATGTAACAGACAGGTAACAAGCGTTGGTACTTAACTAGATTGCCTTCACTGTGAGGTGAAAGGGGTGCTCTTATGAAGTCAGCAGCCTCGGAACAACAGCTATATCAAACCACAGACAAAAGGTCTGTTCCTCCACGCTACACTTCTGTTAGTGGCTTGTATATTCTGATAAATACAAGATCAGGCAGCTAAGACAAGATCCCCTCCCCACCCAGATATATCCAGAACGAGTAAGTACACAGAGATGCTATTCTCGCTAAGCTATAGCAAACAATATGGTGAATTGTGCGACGTACCCTGTTCTGTGGCATTGGAATCACCCTTCGAAGAGGACTTCAACGATATTTAAAACGTGTGGAACACACTAGCGCCGAAAAACGCTGTCCCGCCATTAGGACAAAACATCCCACAACTAAGTTATAAATTGTAACGACCTTCTAAAGTTCTGTACATGCACGATGTGTAGAATCCAGGCTTTTCGTGGACTATACGATATTGCAGTGCCAGTGTTATTCCGAATTACAACGCAGTGATCCTTTGGACACGCATGCATTTCAAAGAACCATGGCATCGAAATTCGGAAAAACACAGCCACTGCAATATGGTACTTATCCGCCGACACCGGGCAAGCTGCTTACAAGTAAAATGTCTCGCCTGTACAGGAATATTCATAATGGACGTATGAGTATGGGTTGTAGACACATGATTGACGATATATAGAAGTTTATGTCTAGCCGCAAGTCGTGCTCGGACAGCCAAATAATAAGGTAACCGCTCGGGATAAGCGGGAAATCCGGTTTCGAGTTCTGCTCCGGCACAAATTTTCAATGTCGTTGTTGTGGCTGTGCCCTCTTATAATGTTTTGTGGTTCCTGGCTGTTTGAGGAGAGGGTGTCTCGCGTCCGTCGGCCGTCGTAATTTAATATATTATTATTATTATGTTGATTGCTGCTGACTTACGTGGTGGGCCTTAATAAAACTGATATTTCATTTAATTTTGATTTACAATTAAATGCTTTTGTGAAGTTCTCCTTTTTTAACAATTTAATCTTCAGTATAAATTATTTTTTTACGTTAATGAACGTTAGACTCACCGAATCTTGAAGCATGAACATACAGGGTGTTTCAAAAATGACCGGTATATTTGAAACGGCAATAAAAACTAAACGAGCAGCGATAGAAATACACCGTTTGTTGCAATATGCTTGGGACAACAGTACATTTTCAGGCGGACAAACTTTCGAAATTACAGTAGTTACAATTTTCAACAACAGATGGCGCTGCAAGTGATGTGAAAGATATAGAAGACAACGCAGTCTGTGGGTGCGCCATTCTGTACGTCGTCTTTCTGCTGTAAGCGTGTGCTGTTCACAACGTGCAAGTGTGCTGTAGACAACATGGTTTATTCCTTAGAACAGAGGATTTTTCTGGTGTTGGAATTCCACCGTCTAGAACACAGTGTTGTTGCAACAAGACGAAGTTTTCAACGGAGGTTTAATGTAACCAAAGGACCGAAAAGCGATACAATAAAGGATCTGTTTGAAAAATTTCAACGGACTGGGAACGTGACGGATGAACGTGCTGGAAAGGTAGGGCGACCGCGTACGGCAACCACAGAGGGCAACGCGCAGCTAGTGCAGCAGGTGATCCAACAGCGGCCTCGGGTTTCCGTTCGCCGTGTTGCAGCTGCGGTCCAAATGACGCCAACGTCCACGTATCGTCTCATGCGCCAGAGTTTACACCTCTATCCATACAAAATTCAAACGCGGCAACCCCTCAGCGCCGCTACCATTGCTGCACGAGAGACATTCGCTAACGATATAGTGCACAGGATTGATGACGGCGATATGCATGTGGGCAGCATTTGGTTTACTGACGAAGCTTATTTTTACCTGGACGGCTTCGTCAATAAACAGAACTGGCGCTTATGGGGAACCGAAAAGCCCCATGTTGCAGTCCCATCGTCCCTGCATCCTCAAAAAGTACTGGTCTGGGCCGCCATTTCTTCCAAAGGAATCATTGGCCCATTTTTCAGATCCGAAACGATTACTGCATCACGCTATCTGGACATTCTTCGTGAATTTGTGGCGGTACAAACTGCCTTAGACGACACTGCGTACACCTCGTGGTTTATGCAAGATGGTGCCCGGCCACATCGCACGGCCGACGTCTTTACTTTCCTGAATGAATATTTCGATGATCGTGTGATTGCTTTGGGCTATCCGAAACATACAGGAGGCGGCGTGGATTGGCCTCCCTATTCGCCAGACATGAACCCCTGTGACTTCTTTCTGTGGGGACACTTGAAAGACCAGGTGTACCGCCAGAATCCAGAAACAATTGAACAGCTGAAGCAGTACATCTCATCTGCAAGTGAAGCCATTCCGCCAGACACGTTGTCAAAGGTTTCGGGTAATTTCATTCAGAGACTACGCCATGTTATTGCTACGCATGGTGGATATGTGGAAAATATCGTACTACAGAGTTTCCCAGACCGCAGCGCCATCTGTTGTTGAAAATTGTAACTACTGTAATTTCGAAAGTTTGTCTGCCTGAAAATGTACTGTTGTCCCAAGCATATTGCAACAAACGGTGTGTTTCTATCGCTGCTCGTTTAGTTTTTATTGGCGTTTCAAATATACCGGTCATTTTTGAAACACCCTGTATAAGTTGAACACTGGAATAAACTTTTCATATTAATTTCCTCGGCTAGCCAGCTCACTTTAAAGCAAATAATCTTTAGTTATTAATTACAATTGCGGCCCACACACGCGTGAGAGTATTTCTTCTTACCTCCGTTAACCATTGCATTGTAGTCGGAGTCCTGGCTCTGGCTCTCGGCTGTGGTACTGACAATAAAAATCTTAAAGCTACGTATTTTCTGCAACGTCGGGCGGCTGTGGAAAGAAATGTATATTATGTTAATAACGGGCGAGTTTTTCGCTTCCGCAAACTTTTTGTAAGTTAATATCGCCACGTAATGGCGTCGTTGGCTGCATCGGCCGCTGCGACTGTTGCACTGTAAATCACTCAAGTGCAGGTTAATTCAAGGAAGGCGGACATGAAATCGGGATCACCTCTTACTAATTGCAAGTGAACAATAGTATTAAATCAGTATATTATCTGCTTAATTAGTACAAATATGCTTACATTTTCCAGCACTCGCAAGATGTCCGTCTACACGCAACCAGGACAAGAGAAAAAGTGAAGACGACTAAAAAATTAACAAAAGAGCGTATCTTGTCGTGAGAGTGTGTATCTTAAGATTAATTATAACGAATTTTGAGATAATTAGTTTATCAGCTCGAGGGGCATGTCAAATGAACGGTAATTGAACGAACAACCCGAATCTGAAGTTAAAATTATTCATGTAATGTAATCTGTACTCTCTTTCTTTGTCACTGAGCTGGACCATGCGGCAGTATAGGCTGCTGACAGGCCTTGTGGCTCCCACGACGGTTTGAAACCACTTCGGCTTGCCTAACCAGCGGACTAGGGGCTCGTGGGGTCGAACTAATTTTCAGGGACCAAATTCAATTCATTCTACAATACCGCAAGATGGCGAACATCAGCAGAGGCTAGCCCGCCGTTAGCTTCAAATTCAGGCCATGACTACTCGCAGCAGAAGGATACACGACAGCCCGTCGCTTCCACGAAATTCCCGCCACAATAAGAGCGCCAGCTTCTGAGCCAGCGGCTCTGACCACCACACACGGGTGCTAACAACCACGTTGGTTAGGTTGGCTATACGCCCCTCTTCTCTTTGGCGGAAGCGTACTGTGGTAAGGGCTCCTCGCGAAAGACGGCAAGAGAAGGCAGTTTTTAATTGTTAGAAGTGCACTGAGTAGAACGGATGTTAACAGTTACGACGGTCGTAACTGTTATCGATGATCAAGTTTAGTACACCGTTTTCCGCCGTGGTCGTTCCACTCGCGAGATGACAGAGAGTAGCTCTATCAGTGCCTTCTTCAACGGCGTTCACGGTTAAATTGGTTATCATTCGACTCGCCATAGACTGGGCGCTATTTAAGATGATCGCTGAGTAATTGTATGAAGTGCCCCGCCGGGGATTCCATTACCTTTCTTGATGATAATCACCGTTCTCCATGGTTTCACTCCTCGCATAGTTCGGGAGCTGGACCAAGCTAATTCAAGGCCTTACTATCGATTGAACGTTTTCTGTGTAGTATTCTTGACCTGCAGCAAGTAGAGACAGCTACTGCGTCTTATAATTGTACCATCATACCTGTAACGCAGACTACCTTATCTTCCTTTTGTGTGCTACTGGAAGTACAATATACTATGACTTTGCCAGAACAGACACATTTTCTCTAGTCTGTAGCTTTCCCTGTTGTCCTGTTCATTATTTCAATTAACCATCAAGTAAACGTTTGCTAGAAGAGGAGAAGTTCGGTACGAGCCACGGTCGGGACAGCAGCTGACAGGTATTTGGATGACGGATGACACATCTCACCGCTTGCAGGGAACGGAGAATTCGTTTGCTCCAACAGTGACCTCAATTAAAGTTCACTGGTTAATATGCCATCGTCTCTATCAGCCCACTAACGCCTACAAGTGTGTTCAAAGCGTCTGAATCAAACCTATACGGGTGATCTATCACCCCGTCGGGAACAATTTTTGTTACAGGCAAAACGTACGCTGACGCGTCCCAGTGACTTAACTTTTACTGAACTTGCCGGGGCTAGCGCGCAGAGATTTTATCGAACTAGCAGGGTCTATAACCAGATGCACTGCATCTACACATTGCCTATCCCAGTAATCTGATAGACAGCCGGCCGCGGTGGCCGTGTGGTTCTAGGCGCTGCAGTCCGGAACCGCGGGACTGCTACGATCGCAGGTTCGAATCCTGCCTCGGGCATGGATGTGTGTGATGTCCTTAGGTTAGTTAGATTTAAGTAGTTGTAAGTTCTAGGGAACTGATGACCTAAGATGTTAAGTCCCATAGTGCTCAGAGCCATTTGAACCATTTGATACAGAGATTTTCAATAAGAAAACGTTAGGAATGAGTGTCTAAACGGAGAAAGATGTTTCAGAAGCTCGGCCGACCTCCATCCACGCAGAACAATTTACTAGATTATAGACAACACAGTTCGCAGAGTGCAACGCCCTGCCGCCCCTCATGGTCAGACTTAAAACTTACGGCAGGTCTTGTCATGGTGGGAGCCTCGTCATATAGGTCCACCGCATGAGCGTCTAGGGAAGTGATTCCAGTGGAGGTTACCCGTTGCCTTCCACTGGCGATAAGGAAATGATAATGAGGACAACACAACACTCAGTCCCTGAGCGAAGAAAATCTCCGACCCAACCGGGAATCGAAGCCGGGCCCCTTGGAGTGACGGACCTCCGCGCTGACCACTCAGCTATCGGGGCGGACTTCTCATGGTCATATGCAATAAGAAAAGACGCCTAGCGTCGCCGGCTGAACACAGTGGAAATTTGGTCTGTGACAATAGATGTTCGCTACGACGTGATTCACTACCTCTAGACGAAAGTATTGGAATACTCTCTTTCAAACTCCGAATGTGGCAGGGGTGAAATACAGGCAGCTAAAGACCATCTACAATTTGTACAGAAACCAGACGGCAGTTATAAGAGTCGATGGGCATGAAAGGGAAGCAGTGGTTGGGAAGGGAGTGAGACAGTGTTGTAGCCTACCCCGATGTTATTCAATCTATATATTGAGCAAACAGTAAAGGAAGCAAAAGAAAAATTTGATGTAGGAATTAAAATCCATGGAGAAGAAATTAAAACTTTGAGGTTCGCCGATGGCATTGTAATTCTGTCATAGGCAGCAAAGGACCTAGAAGAGCAGTTGGACGGAATGGACAGTGTCTTGAAAGGAGGATATAAGATGAACATCAACGAAAGAAAAACGAGGATAATGGACTGTATTCGAATTAAGTCGGGTCATGCTGAGGTAATTAGATTAGGAAATGAGACGCTTAAAGTAATAAATGAGTTTTGCTATTTGGGGAGCAAAATAACTAATGATGGCCGAAGTAGAGAGGATATAAAATGTAGACTGGCGATGGCAAGGAAAGCGTTTCTGCAGAAGAGAAATTTGTTGACGTAGAGTATATATTTAAGTGTCAGGAAGTCGTTTCTGAAAGTATTTGTATAGAGTGTAGCCATGTATGGAAGTGAAACATGGACGATAAATAGTTTGGACAAGAAGAGAATAGAAGCTTGCGAAATGTGGTGCTACAGAAGAATGCTGAAGATTAGATGGGTAGATCACATAACTAATGATGAGGTATTGAACAGAATTGGGGAGAAGAGGAGTTTGTGGCACAACTTGACTAGAAGAGGGGATCGGTTAGTAGGACATGTTCTGAGGCATCAAGGGATCACCAATTTAGTATTGGAGGGCAGCATGGAGGGTAAAAATCGTAGAGGGAGACCAAGAGATGAATACACTAATCAGATTCAGAAGGATGTGGGTTGCAGTAGGTACTGGGAGATGAAGAAGCTTACACAAGATAGAGTAGCATGGAGAGCTGCATCAAACCAGTCTCTGGACTGAAGACCACAACAACAGACGAAAGTAATTTTCGTATGGTGTGTCACTGCTAAGTAATATATCTCGATGAAACTTGAACCATATACAGAAGGAACTGCTACGAAATAGTACAGAAGGTAACTGAAGGAAATATGCAATGTGACAAATAGAAATGACACTTTTATTCAAAGATAACAACTACACCGAAGTCACCGCGATTCGTGACGCTCTTCAATGTGCTCCCATGCTGGCTACAAGGTTGATAAGGAGTTCTGGTGGTAGGGCGTTCCATTTCTCCACTGCTATGGCTGACAACCACTGGATGCCTATTGGTGCATGTGGATATGCTCCAATACGTCTCCCCAACGCATCCCAGACGTTCTCGACGGGTTTTAAGTGGGAGGAACGAGCACGCTAATCCATTCGCCGAATACCCTATCGTTCCAAGAGCTCCTGCACCGCGCTGTGCAATGCGGTCGACACATTGTCACCATCAGAACGAAGTCAGGATCGAATACACTCCTTAAACAGATTGACTGCTGAGTGTACCGTGTTCAAGGATTTGGAGGTCAATACGTCCATCCAACTTATGCCTCCCCGCATCATAACACCTAGACCTTCAAAACGATCATGTCCAGGTGTTCTGGCGTGGGGAGGTTTACTGTTGCATTGGCGTACTGACGTTCAGATCTTTGAGCAGGGAACACTTACCAATCAGCGTGACTGTGACGCTGTACTCCTTACCCATGTCCCGCTTTTCAGGGCGCAATCGGAACTGACGTCATTTTCATGGATGACAATGCGTGTCCAACTTCGCACGTGGAGGAAATCTTGGAGCGGGACGACATTCGGCAAATGGTCTGGCCTGCTCGTTCCCCGAGACTAAAATTCCAATGAATAATACACTACTGGCCATTAAAATTACTACACCAAGAAGAAATGCAGATGATAAACGGGTATTCATTGGACAAATATCTTATACTAGAACTGGCATGTGATTACATTTTCACGCAATTTAGGTATATAGATCCTGAGAAATCAGTATCCAGAACAACCACCCCTGGCCGTAATAACGACCTTGATACGCCTGGGCATTGAGTCAAACAGAGCTTGGATGGCGTGTACAGGTACAGCTGTCCATGCAGCTTCAACACGGTACCACAGTTCATCAAGAGTAGTGACTGCCGTATTATGACGAGCCAGTTGCTCGGCCACCATTGACCTGACGTTTTCTATTGGTGAGAGATCTGGAGAATGTGCTGGCCAGGACAGCAGTCGAATATTTTCTGTATCCAGAAAGGCCCGTACAGGACCTGCAACATGTGGTCGTGCATTATCCTGCTAAAATGTAGGGTTTCGTAGGGATCGAATAGAGGGTAGAGCCACGGGTCGTAACACATCTGAAATGTAACGTCCACTGTTCAAAGTGCCATCAATGCGAACAAGAGGTGACCGAGACGTGTAACCGATGGCACCCCATACCATCATGCCGGGTGATACGCCAGTATGGCGATGACGAATACACGCTTCCAATGTGCGTTCACCGCGATGTCGCCAAACACGGATGCGACCATCATGATGCTGTAAACAGAACCTGGATTCATCCGAAAAAATGACGTTTTGCCATTCGTGCACCCAGGTTCGTCTTTGATTACACCATCGCAGGCGCTCCTGTCTGTGATTCCAGCGCCAAGGGTAACCGCAGCCATGGTCTCCGAGCTGATAGTCCATGCTGCTGCAAACGTCGTCGAACTGTTCGTGCAGAAGGTTGTTGTCTTGCAAACGTCCCCATCTGTCGACTCAGGGATCGAGACGTGGCTGCACGATCCGTTACAGCCATGCCATCTCAACTGCTAGTAATACGAGGCCGTTGGGATCCAGCACGGCGTTCCGTATTACCCTCCTGAACCCACTGATTCCATATTCTGCTAACAGTCATTGGATCTCGACCAACGCTAGTAGCAATGTCGCGATACGATAAACCACAATCTTGATAGGCTACAATCTGACCTTTCCTCACGTCAGCACGTTGTGGGTGTCGCCACCGGCGTCAACCTTGCGTGAATGCTCTGAAAAGCTAATCATTTGCATATCACAGCATCTTCTTCCTGTCGCTTAAATTTCGCGTCTGTAGCACGACATCTTCGTGGTGTAGCATTTTTAAAGCCCTGTAGCGTATTTGGGTTGCGTAGGGCAGACATTTTGCAGCGCGTCCACATGCAGCAACGGACATCCACCAGTCGTCAACCACGCTTCTGGAGGAATGGAATACTGTAGCAAAAGAATTTAGCAAGCATGTGGCCAACACGGAAACACATTGCAGAATGTGCATTGCCGTCCATGGTGATCAAACAATCTGTTAATAACCTTGTCCCGCCGTCTCTAATGTTCACGGCACCATCATGAACCACGGCGACTTAAGTATAATTATTGTTTTTTAATAAGAATATCATTTCCGTTCGTCTCATTGCGTGTTTCTTTCGCTTACCTTCTGTACTACAGGGCAGCAGTTCTTTCTAAGTATGCTCCAAGTTTCATCGAGCTATTTTAGTTGATAATGACGCATCATGATAAAGCTACTTTCGTCCTTAAGTTTTGCACCCCAGCGTACGTCTATACTGGGATATGTCAGGGAAACAAATTAATGATTAAAACTGTTAGGAGCACATGATCTTACTACGATCCTTGGCAAAATAAGGGGAAATCAAATGAAAACGAGACAGATGGAAAAATGTAAGTAGTGTTTATTATTTCGAAAGTAGTCGTCATAACTGTTGCTACATTTCTCCCTCTCTACGACGAGATGGACAGTATCTCCATTTTAAGAAGTTTTCCGTTGCTGATGAAACCATGATCGGACGCAAGCGTGCACCTCTACGTCCGAAGCAAATCGACGGCACCGAATGTCTTTCTTCAGGGCTCCAAAAATATTCGAATCGCACGGGGAGGGTTCGGGACTGTATATATGACGTGGAAGGGTTTTCCAGCGACACTCCTGCAGCATACTCGAAACAACCTGCGAAGAAACTGCACGCGCAAGTGTCTTGGTTGTTTCGATTACACTGCAAAGCCCTTATACACTAAAGAGCCAAAGAAACTGGTGCACCTGCCTAATATCATGTAGGGCATCCGTGAGCACGCAGAAGTGCCGCAACACGACGTGGAATGGACTCGACTAATGTCTGAAGTAGTGCTGGAGGGAATTGACACCATGAATCCTACAGGGCTGTCCATAAATCCGTAAGGGCTGGAGATCTCTTCTGAACAGCACGTTGCATGGCATCCTGGACATACACAACTATGTTCATGTCTGGGGAATTTGATGGCTAGCGGAAGTGTTTAAACTCAGAAGAGATTTCCTGGAGTCATTCTTTAGCAATTCTGGACGTGTGGGGTGTTGGATTGTCGTGCTAGAATTTCCCAAGTCCGTTGGAAAGCACAATGGACACGAATGAATGCACGTGATCAGGCAGGATGCTTACGTACGTATCACCTGTCACAGTCGTATCTAGACGTATCAGGGGTCCCATATCACTTCAACTGCGCACTCCCCACACCATTACAGAGCCTCCACCAGTTTGAACAGTTCCCTGCTGACATGCAAGGTCCATGGGTTCACGAGGTTGTCTCGATACTCGTACATGTTCATCCGCTCGATACAATTTGAAACGAGACTCGTCCAATCACGCAACGTGTTTGCAATCGTCAACAGTCCAATGTCGTTGCTGACGGGCCCCGGTGAGGCGTAAAGCTTTGTGTCGTGCAACAAGCTTGTTTTTTCATATCATTCAATTTTTTGTCGATTTCAGAGAAAAATTTTTTTGTTAACTCATCAAACTTCTGTGAGATGAATTTTGTGCAATTTAAGGGAATGGGGTAAATAACAGAAATATTAATCTGTAACACTGTATTGTAATATATATATATATATATATATATATATATATATATATATATATATATATATATATTAAAAATCTTGTTTCTGATGTGCATTTCTGGTGGACTTGACGCGTTCCACATCATAACGGCTACTGTACCGTGCTATTGATCAATGGAACACGCAACCAACTAACTAACTTACTAACTAACATATCGATAATGTTCCGTTGAATGGTTCGTACGCTCACACTTATTGATGGCTCAGCACTGAAAGCTGCAGCAATTTGCGGAAGGTTTGCGCTTCTGAAACGTTGAACTATTCTCAGCAGTCGTCGTTGATCCAGTTCTTGCAGGATCTTTCTCCGGCGGTAGTGGTGGTGGTGGTGGTGTTGTGTTGGGGCTTATGGGCGCTCAACATCGAGGTCATCAGCGCCCTGACACACATTAAAAGGAACTAATGTGGTCAGACCTAAGAAAACTAAAGCACACACTCAAAGAAAGCAGGAAAAGAAGGAAAATGCTACATAAGAAAGTAAAACCTAAGGAAAGGGGAAACATAGCAACAAGAATGTCACAGGAAATTGTTATTGGCTGGCCACTTACATAAAATATGGGCGAGCTTGTCACACAGTGAGCAAATTAAAATCCTCTCCCTAAAATCTTTGTAAAAACATTTGACAGGGCACAGAATTTTAAAACTTTAACCACATTCGTCCGAGTGTTGCCTAAAAGAGATGGCAGGTCCGCTGACAAGTCAGCCGCGACCCGCTGGTCAGAAAATAAATCGCAATCCAATGAAACGTGGCGCACAGTGACCTGGACGCCGCAAGCACCACAAATTGGAGGGTCCTCTCGCCGGAGCAGGAAGCCGTGCGTCATAGGGCTGTGGCCTATTCGAAGCCGAGTGAGGAGAACCTCGTCCCGTCGATGGGGCTGAAAGGAAGTACACCACACACGCATTGTGGGCTTGACTATACGGAGCTTATTGTCAGTCACTTCCAGCCACTCATCCTCCCACCGACGCATGACCCGTGAGCTCAACAGCGAGGTGAGTGCGTGCAAGGGGATAGCACACTGAGATACTTGTGGGGCGAGACACGCCTCCTTGGCTGCGAGATCTGCCCTTTCATTCCCAGCAATGCCAACATGCCCCGGAACCCAGCAGAAAGCTACAACCTTCCCCAGTCGCTGTAGTCGGAGGAGGGCATGCTGGATGGTCTGGACAATTTTGTCTGCCGGATACAAACGTTGCAATGAGTGAAGGCCACTGAGTGAATCGGAACAGACAAGAAATTTAGGAGAAGAAGAATGTCTCATGTGCTCCAGTGCCCGCAAGATCGCAAATGATTCTGCATCAAAGACAGTAAAAGTCTGAGGCAGTCGGGCCTTGAGGACACGATATGGAAAAACAACTGAGCAACCAACAGAATCCCCTTGTTTCGACCCATCCGTAAAAACAGTTACATAGTCGTGGTGCTCAGATAAGATGGCAGAAAATGCTGCATTAAAAACGGTGGCAGGAGTGCAATCTCTCTTGTACTGCAACAAATCTAAAATCACTCCGGGCCTCTTCAGTAACCAGGGTGGCAGGCGGTTAAAACCTTGGATTTGGGGTTGTACAGACTCCACACCGAGGGACTCTAGTACACGGATCCCAAACGGCAACGTAGCCCAGGGACGGCGGGAAAAAAGGCGGTCCAGAGGTGGATGGGCAACAAGACGTTGAGCAGGCGAGCTGGGAGCTGCAAGAAACTTACAAGCCTGGCGCACCAGCAGGAGCTGCCGCCGGATGGTAAGTGGCGGTTCGCCAGACTCAGCACAGAGGCTGGGTACGGGACTGGTCCGATAAGCACCCGTGGCCAGTCGGATCCCAGCGTCAAGGATCCGCAAATAAGATGGCCTCGCTGACCCATATACTGTGCACCCATAGTCCAGCCGTGAACGCACAAAAGCTCCATTAAACTGAAGGAGACGCGCCCTGTCCGCGCCCCAAGACCTGTGGCTGAGGCACTTGAGGATGTTCAGTGCCTTCAGCGTTCTGGCTTTCAAGTCACGTAGGTGTGGCAGCCATGACAACCTGGAGTCAAAAATTAGGCCCAGAAACCGCACTGTGTCTCTAAAATGTAGGACAGTATCCCCCATATGCAAGGCAGGCAAAGTAAAAAGATGACGAGAACGATTAAAATGAACACAAACACACTTATCGGCAGAAAACCGAAAACCCGTCTTTGCAGCCCACTCTTCTAACCGCCGCACTGTTAGCTGCAACTGACGACTCACGGTTGCAACACTGGTGGAGGAACAGAAAACAGCAAAGTCGTCCACAAATAAGGAGCACTGTACTGGACTCCTCACTGTAGACGTTATACTGTCGATGGCTAATGGCAAAGAGGGTAACGCCTAAAACCCTGCCTGGTGGACACCGTTCTCTTGCTCAAAGCGATCAGACAGTGTGTTACCAACGTGGGTCCGAAAAAACCGCAGAGACAGGAAAGACCGAATGAAAATCGGGAGGCAGCCACGAAAGCCCCATTGATGCATTTGTGCAAGAATACAGTGTCTCCAAGTAGTATCATATGCCTTACTGATATCAAAGAAGATACCGATACAGTGATGCTGACGGAGAAAAGCCTGCTGAATAGCCGCCTCTAGGAGGGTCAGGTTGTCGACCGTGGACCGATATTTTCGGAATCCACACTGAAAGCGGCTAAGGAGCTGTCTGGTCTCTAACAGCCAGACCAGACGCCGGTTGACCATCCGTTCCAGGGTCTTTCCGACACAGCTTGTCAAGGCGATACTACGATAACTACCGGGACATGTGCGGTCCTTTCCTGGTTTGAGGAGAGGGATGAGAATTGCCTCCCTCCACGAGGTGAGGAACACTCCTGTCTGCCATATGAGATTAAAACATTCGAGGAGGATTTTCTTTGATGCCGCTGGCAGATGTCGAAGCGTGGAGTACCGGATGCGGTCGTAACCTGGTGCAGTGTCAGAAGTCTCAGTAAGTGCCGATTCAAGTTCCCACATGGAGAAAGGGGAATTGTAGGCCTCAGAACTGTTCGACCTAAAGTCCAAGGTCGCTCTTTCGACAGTCGCACGGTAGCGACGAAACGCTGGATCCTGATTTGCAGTGGCAGTACTTTGTGCAAAATGCTCTGCCAGCGTCTGAGCAATGGCTCTGGGTGTCGTTTGGAGGCATCCCTGGTTCAGGACAGCAGCTATTGGTAAACGGCTATGTTTACCAGAAATCCTCCGGATGGCTCCCCATACTCTTGTGGAACAAGTGGAACGGTTGATGGAGTCCAGGAACTCCTGCCATGACCTTTTCTTGCTCTCTTTAATGACACGGCGTGCCCTGGCTCTCGCGATTCGAAAGGCGGTAAGATTGACCGCTGTTGGGCGGCATTTAAATCGGCAAAGAGCCGCACGCCTGTCCCGGATGGCTGAACGGCACTCTTCTGTCCACCAAGGCACAAGGCGCCGCTTAAGAGTGCCAGAAGACTGTGGTATGGACAGGTCAGCAGCATGATGGACCACAAGCGTGATGTGATCCACCCATTTCTGTACGTTATTGTGGCGGTCAAAGACAGCCAACCGAGTGAACAGTAGCCAGTTAGCCCTGCCAATCATCCACGATGGTGACCGCTGCTCCAGCAATACACCATCCAGGAGATGAATGCGGATAGGGAAGTGATCGCTGGAATGAAGGTCGTCAATGACCTCCCAGTGAACAGAGTCGGTGAGGATTGGAGAGCAGAAAGATAGGTCAATGGCTGAGAATGACCCTGTAGCAGTAGAGAAATGAGTCGGAGTACCTGTGTTGAGCATGCACAACACTTGAGATGTTAGGAGGCTCTCCAAAATTCGACCTCGAGCACAAAGAGAAGTGGAGCCCCACAGGACGTGATGGGCATTGAAGTCTCCCAGGAGGAGAAATGGGCGAGGGAGTTGGTCGATAAGATCTGTGAGAGCATCTAAGGTCATTGCATCCAGAGGGGGTAAATAAAGGGAGCAAACGGTAAGCCTCTGAGGTGAATGAATTTCAACTGCAACTGCTTGCAGGTCAGTATCCAGGGGGAGAGCAGAGGAGTGGTGGTCATTATTGACAAACACAGCGACTCCGCCTTTGGCCCTTTCTCCAGTCAGGTCATCTTTGCGATATGACGTATAGCCCCTTAGTACAGGAGCATCAGATGGTTTTAAATGCGTTTCCTGTAAACACAAGCACAGGGGGCGTTGCCGTGCTAGGAGGTTCAGTTCCTCCACATGTGCCCGGAATCCATTCATGTTCCACTGTATAATGGGAGCCATCTATCAGGGTGGGAGTACCTTCATTCTCACTTTCTGTCGGGGAGGAGAGCCCACAACAGGTGGAGGCTCAGTTTTGGGGCGAGATGATTGCCCCAGTCTGACATCAACCTCCATCGCCTCAGAAGAGGAGTCGAGAGAGACGTCAGAGAGAATGGCATCCACATCAGGAGACTGTATAACTGCAGTCTCCTTTAGTGGGCGAGTCTTCATCTTTGTCTTTGGCTTCGATGTTCTGGCCTGAGGTGGCATTGGAGCCAAAACCTCAGAAGCAGTAGGGGGTGTAGCAGCGCTGGGCAGTACACAAGACTGGACCCGGGAAGGGGCAGGAAGTACCATGATGTCAGCTACCACGGCCTGATCAGAAGGCCGGGGGGGGGGGGGGGGGGGGGGAGCAGCAGGCTTCACAGGAACGGCAGCAGCACACGTACATTGACAAGCGCAGGTGCTAGTGCTGACAGTAGCAACCTCCGTTTGTGTAGCGGCATCGGTTTTCAAGACTGGTTGTTTGAGAACGGAAGAAAAGGAAGCAGCGAACGTGGGCGGCTGCATGGACTTGTAGATTTTCTTCGCCTCACCATACGGGATGCGTTTTGTAGTTTTTAGTTCCTGGATCTTCCGTTCCTCAAGGAAAGCTCTGCATTCCCTACTCCACACAGGGTGATCCCCAGAGCAGTTGACACACTTGGGAGGAGAGGAGCAACCAACTCCCTCATGGGTGGCTTTACCACAATTCCCGCAAGTGGCTTCCCCTCTACAGCCGAGAGTAGTGTGTCCAAAGTGTTGGCATTTAAAACACCGCATGGGGTTGGGGTAATAAGGCCGTACACTGAGACGTAGGAAACCTGCCTTCACATGCTCTGGCAATTTGGTGGTGTTAAATGTAAGGCTAAATGAGTCAGTCTTTATGAGAGCACCATCCACCCGTTTCATAATGTGTTGCACGTCGACAATTCCTTCCCGAGACCATTCAGCCTTCAGTTCGTCTTGGGGAATGTCAACGAGATCTCTGCAAGTCACAACATCCTTGCTGTAGTTCAAGGTGTTGTGAAATTCAGTCTCTATCGCAAACTCTCCAAGAAATTGTACCTTCTGAAGGTTCTGCACTTGCTGGAAGCTAGATGTTTCAACCAACAAGGTGCCATTTCGAAAGCGCTTTACAGATTTTAATGTGCCAGCAATACCTTCTAAGCCCTTCTGTATATAAAATGGCGAAACTTTTTCAAATCCCCCATCATTTCTTATAATTATGAAAAACACATTCTACCTGAATCAGGAGGACTGGCTACACGAGCCCTCTTGTTGGATTGGGTGTTAGAACCCACCAGCGGTCCACCCTTTCCGCTGGCAGGAGAAGAATAAAAGTTCGAGGGTTCCATCTCGGTCCCATGAGCAGCTAGGGAACTAGAAGTCCACCTAGACAGAGCCCCGCTTGCCTAGGTAAGCCTTATACAACTGGGGTGCGGCAGGTGCCCCAGAGGTTGCCCGCTTGCGACTGTTGCACCCCAACAGCTATGCATCTTATAGGCGCGCAGCACACCGTAAGATTGAGGGGTTTTTATAGAGGTTTACCTTCCTCGCAACCCAGGCGGTCAAGCCAAGATTACCATTCCCCGCAGCACACAACATTCCACCGCCGCGCCATGCGGTGGTCGCTGAAGCATGTCCGGGGGTTACGGTGACAGGAGACTGGCGGCGCTGACCAGTCCCCAGCTCAGGAACCCCGGGGTCGCCAAGCCCGTACTCAGCAAATGAATGCTGAGCCCCTGGGGGGTCCGGCGGTAGTGATGTCCTACATTTGATGTTTTACCGGATTCCTGATATTCGGGGTACACTCGTGAAATCGCTACCTCGGAGATGCTGTGTCCCATGACTCGTGCGCCGACTGTAAAATCACGACTGTAAAATCTTGATAACCTGCCATTGTAGCTGCAGTAACCGATCTAACAACTGCGCCAGACACTTGTCTTATATAGGCGTTGCCGACCGGAGCGCCGTATTCTGCCTGTTTACATATCTCTGTATTTGAATACGATTGCCTATACCAATTTCTTTGGTGCTTCAGTGTACATCCTCCTCACAGTCGCGATCTCTCCCCATGTGATTTCCATATTTTTGGAGCCCCGAAGAAAAACATTAGCAGCCATCGATTTGCTTCGGACGAAGTGGTGCACATCTTGGTACAGTCACGGTTTTGTACGCAGCTGTAAACACTTTTCCACAAAGGTTTTGACCGCGTAGTCTCACAGGGCGGTAAATGTACGAACAGTTATTGCGATTACTTTTGAATTAAAAAAAAAGTTTACTTACTTTTTTCCATCTACATCGTTTTCATTTTAATGCCCCTTATAGAACAACGTGATTATGTGAGACCTACACCAACACTCTTCCGTTGTTGATTCAGAAAAATTAGGGTGGATCCATGCGGCGCTCTCCACTGTTTGCGATGTGCGCTGGATTAGTTGTGGATCAGACAGTATTGAGGCTATAACACATCTCTGTAGATAGGTGCTGCCTGTCGAAACGTGGAGGCGGAAGTACCGTACGCGTCATACGTCTTGCCACAGAAATGTGAGCTGGTGCACAGTGGAACGTTAAAGACGATCATCATCCGCCGCCACTGTGCTCAATAAATGTAACTCCATCCTATGTCCGGAGTGCGAGACTTCGGCTGGTCGATTTCCAATAATAACATACCAATAGCCATTCTTTTCATTTCATTTGCTAGGCAACCAGTTTCGGCATTACATTATGCCATCTATAGGCCTGCATATATCGAGTAACCTTCATGTTAGAAACCAATGCAGCACTGTCACCTGGTATTGTGAAGATTTTTCCCCGTGGACGTACCGGTTGATGATGCTGCATTCGTTTCTAACACGATGGATACTCAATATATGCAGGCCTGTAGATGGCAATAATGTAATGCCGAAACTGGTTGCCTAACAAGTAAGACCAAAATAGCGACTGTTGTTATTTTATTAGTGGCCACTGTGATCAAGACTCCGGCAGTTTGCAAGGAATATCATTTTTACTTTTGGGTGTAAAAGGCAGTCACAGTGAACGTTCAAGATTTTAAACAATAACGACAGTGTTGTGTTACTGCAATTGCAATTTTGTAGTTAGTGTGTGACATTATCTTCACGTCATTATCCCAGGTACAAGATCTTTTACCTATTATTTTTATTAAAACCGAGTGCCACTGGGCTAGTGATGGTTCAGATGGCTCTGAGCACTATGCGACTTAACTGCTGAGGTCATCAGTCGCCTAGAACTTAGAACTAATTAAACCTAACTAACCTAAGGACATCACACACATCCATGCCCGAGGCAGGATTCGAACCTGCGACCGTAGCGGTCACGCGGTTCCAAACTGAAGCACTAGAACCGCAAGGCCACACCGGCCGGCTGGGCTAGTGAAATAATTATCTTATACAGGTAATCCAAAATGAATATAGCCACTCCAGTTGACTATAATCATTTAATTCAATCACAAGGACAACATCTAAGAGATAATCCATTTAGTATCATTGCATTTCAGAAACCATTTGCTTGGTCATATATGAGCAAAGGCTGCTACCAAAACTTGATACATATTCCACGAACTACATCTTTCAGCAAGATGAGGCACTCTCACATTGAGGTATCGACATTCACACATTTTTAAATGAACAGCTTCCAAACCGTCGGATCGGTCGAAATGAAAGTGACGATGCTGTGTTCTGGTCTTGGCCAGTTGATCTTTGGAGCAGACACCCATTAAATGCTTTTTCTGGTGTGGTGCCGAAGACCTTGTCGATGTGCATCCTGTGCCAAAAAAAATTATAGAAGTCAGAATGTGCTCACTTCAGTGACTCCATATAAGCTTCAGGATGTATGGGGCGAATAGGGTTTCCTCTAAGATGTTGTCTGTGTAGCAATGAGAGTCGTGGAACATCTATAAAGTATTGCGAAATTATTTGAACTGTCCCTTACGTTATCTGTAATTCATTGTATCGCTACGCATCACATAGTTTGTGATTGCTAGAAAGTAAGCTACATAGCCATGTTGTTCCACGCCAACACCACTGTATGACAATAGTGGCGTATTGTTAGAAGAGAGTACCTGTTCCGTACTTCGTGCAGATGTAGTTCTGCTACAGTAGTGATAGCAGGCACGTCAAAGTGTGCGACTGATATGGCGCAGCAACTGTAAACGTACTCCAGAGTTGAAACGCAGGACAGTATGATTCTTGCGGCAAAACATCTAAATTGCAAGCAGATTCATGGCGAAATTCTGCCATTATATGGACCAAATGCAATGTCGCTTCCAGCCATGGTGTCATGGTGCCAGCAATTTCAGCAAGGCCGCACGCAGGCGTGGGTGACGCTGGTCCGCCGTACAGTCCAAACATTGCAACGTGTGATTTTCATCTTTTCGGCAAACTTAAAGAATACATCGAGGAACTGAACGAATGGTAGAGGCGTTCTGACCGTTGTTTACAGAGACTTGGTGACTGTGTTCAAAAAAGTGTCATGTACCTGCGTCACTTTGAAGTGTAGTGCGGCATTCATAAAAGTTACTTGTTCTGCCGTAGTAATGTGTAACTCATTTTTCAGTTCCTCTGGTATATACATCTAAGTCATCGTCCCAGGTACTTGCAATTGACGACGTGGTTGGAAGAAGGGTGTAACTCAAAAAAGGTAATTTTGAAGTAGTTGAGTTAAAAGTACTGTCTTTAAAAGTGGTTCTACAAAAGTAGTTTTCTGCGACATTCTACAGCTTGGCTGCTTTGTGAAATTCAAGAATAATGAGATGTATTTTGTTATTAAGTTACGCACTAATGGGATGAATTTTGTTTTTGAGTTATGCACTTATTCCATATGCGGCAGATTTTTTTACCAATATTGGCTTTATAATAGCTCTCTGCAGAATCAGCGAGTTGCTCACACGGAGCTTCCTGAAAAATATTTTCCTACCGATATTAAAAGACTCCTTAACATTTTTTCCATCCATAGGTGTACACTTAACATCTCTGATTTTATACAGCGTAGTAGTTATATTGCTGCCCAAATAGTAAATTCATATATTAATTTTTTAGTCTCATTTCCCAATGTGATTCCTTGAGCATCGTCTGATTTAATTCTAGTACATTCCTCTGTCCATATTTTAACCTTATTAACGTTTGTCTCATAATCCCTTTTCAAGACATTGTTCTTTCAAAATGGTTCAAATGGCTCTGAGCACTATGGGACTTAACATCTGAGGTCATCAGTCCCCTGGAACTTAGAACTAATTAAACCAAACTAACCTACGGACATCGCACACATCCATGCCCGAGGCAGGATTCGAACCTGCGACCGTAGCAGTCGCGCGGTTCCGGACTGAAGCGCCTAGAACCACTTGGCCACAAAGACCAGCCATTGTTCTTCCCTTTCAGTTGCTCTTCGTTGTATTTTTCCGTCTCTGACAGAATGATAATGTCATAGGCTAATCCCATTTACATCTACATCTATATCTACTTGGTTATTCTGCAATTCACACTTAAGTGCCTGGCGGAGGGTTCATCAAACCATTTCCATACTTCTTCTCTACCATTTCACTCTCGAACGGTGCGTGGGAAAAAGGAACACCTAAATCTTTCCGTTCGAGCTCTGATTTATCTTATTTTATTATTATGATCACTTCTGCCTACGTAGAAGGGTGTCAACAAAATATTTTCAAATTCGGAAGAGAAAGTTGGTGTTTAAAATTTCGTAGATAGATCTCGCCGCAAAGAAAACCGCCTTTGTTTCAGTAACTGCCACCCCAACTCGCGTATCATATCAGTGACACTCTCACCCCTATTGCGCGATAACACGAAACGAGCTGCCCTTCTTTGCACCTTTCCGATGTCCTCCGTCAATCCTACCTGGTAAGGATCCCATACCGCGCAGTTATATTCCAGCAGAAGACGGACAAGTGTAATGTCGGCTGTCTCTCGAGCGGGGTTTGTCGCATCTTCTAATTGTTCTGCCAACAGAGCGCAGTCTTTGATTCGCCTACCCCACAATACTATCTATGTGGTCTTTCCAATTTAAGTTGCTCGTAATTGTAATTCCTAGGTATTTAGTTGACAGCCCTTAGATATGTGCGATTTATCGTATACCCAAAATTTTTCGGATTTATTTTAGTACCCATGTGGATGACCTCGCACTTTTCTTTGTTTAGTGCTAATGGCCAATTTTCGCACCACACAGAAATTCTCTCTAGATCATTTTGCAGTTGGAATTGATCGTCTGATGATTTTACTAGACGGTAAATTACAGCGTCAACTGCAAACAATGTAAGGGGGCTGCTCAGATTATCACCTAGATCATTTATATAAATCAGGAACAGCAGAGGCCTATGACACTACCTTGCCGAACGCCAGATATCACTTCAGTTCTCTCAAAGTTTTTAATTCTTCTGTCTGAATTATAATTCCGTTTCCAGGTTTATCGTTGGTTTTCTTTATTGCTTTCTCGGTGTAGAGATTGAATAACATCGCGGATAGGTTACTACCAGTCTCACTTCTTTCTCAACCACTATTTGCCTTTTTTCAGAAACTAAAGGTTATTCTGTCCTCTCCAGAGGTATGCCTTCATTGTGGTCGCACCTACGGCAGGGCCGTCTGTATCACCGAGGCACACAAGCCACCTCATCGAGGCTACGTCCGTGGTTCATGTGGGGGATACATTCGTAACTGTCTGAAAAAAAACGCTCTGGATAACTTTTTAGTTGTTGTTAGAACTTAAGAAGGCATATGTAATCTGGACGTCATGCTTTCAAAGGGTCTAGCTACGGATACGAGAATACACGGCAGGGATCACGCGCAGGCAGCCTGTGGACTGTGACGTCACCTTGAACCACCTCGCCACGCCGCACTGCATTGAAGCTTGTACGCTCACGGTGCGCACATACTTAACTCATACCCAGGTATGAATGTAATCGATATTTTCCATATTTTAATGTATTAATTATTATTTTTATTAACACCAAACTTTATATTAGACTACTTTTTTTTCTATGGTCAGTGGGTTGGTAGCCTAAAGCATCGGAAGGACGCCAACTTCTTACACCATCTCAGCGGTCACTGTTTTTTTTCTGGAGCAAAAGGCTAACACGGGCTTAGACCGCACACACCTGTAATATACAGAAACACCCTATAATGTCATTTTAAATTCTTTAAATTTATTAAGAGGTTTTCCTTTTCTATTCTGGAAATATTTGTTATAACTTTTTTAATTTTTTTCGTTTTCGTCTTCTCTCAGTTCGCTTACCACCTTAGCATTTTTTTCTTGTTGATACCTTTCATTCTGAAGAAATTGCATGTCCTTATGGAACACACTGCAGCGAGGTCCTGACAAATGATAACGATTTATAGGATAGGCTACGTAAATTCACAGCCTTTACAACATCTTCATATGGCCTACTAGTACGGAGTCCTTTCATGACCACCTGCTGTTGACAGAAAAATAGCCTTAAATCACTTTCTGAACATGTTTCAATTCTCGTAACTCAGTGCTGCATCGAGAAAGATGATCCTGTAAATCGGCGATATTTTGCCTAAGGTCTTTTATTTCTATGTCCATAGTTTCTAATTGTTGAGGTAAGCACGCATTGTCACATCCATTGCAGTGACTGTTTTCATGGTTAACGTTTTGTGTCATTGTAATTTATTCATTAGTTGGTGATATATTTACCTGTAAAATATCTTCTATTTCATTACGGTATCTTCGTTCTGTGTCCGAATATTTCATTACTAGGCTTACTACTAGGGCATAAATCAGCACCGGAGGGTGGTAGATTTAGAGTCGAAACAGCAACAGTTTTCAACCTCTGTTTCGAAGGAATACTTTCATAATCCGAAGCAGTAAAATGTATTGAACATACATGAGCACTTTCAACTGAAAATGAATCTGCAAGTTGCAAGCAATTATCCAGTTTCTTTTCGTCTCACGTTTTTAGGACGCGCAGAAAACCATTATTTTTCACTGAAAAACTTATTCTAAATGTCCCTCCATGTAATCGATTGAAAGTTCACACTGCCTTAATTAACCTTGTTTTCGCTAGTACGAGGGGCGTTTAAAAAGTCTGTTCAAAAATAAAAACTACTTATGTGTTTGTCCCGCTAGCCATTTCTTCAAACTGGGGAACAAATAGTAGTGCGAGGGAGCCAAGTCTGCAGAATAGGGGGGATGTGAGACGAGTTGGAATCTTATTTCCATTAATTTTGCGATGACAACCGCTGAGGTGTGTGCTGGTGCATTGTCGTGATGGTAAACGACTTTTTTGCCGTCCAATCGCTGGCGTTTTTCTTGCAGCACGGGTTTCAGACGGTCCAATAACGATTAATAATATGCACCTGTAATAGTTTTAGCGTTTTCCAGATAGTCGATGGGGATTATCCCTTGCGAATCCCGAAAGACATTGGCCATAACCTTTCGGGTCGATAGACTACTCTTCGCCTTTTTTGGTGCAGGTTCTCCCTTGGTAACCCATTGTTTACATTGTTCTTTGGTCTCAGGAGTATAGTAATGTATCCATGTTTCATCCACAGTGACGAAACGACGCTTAAAGTCCTACGGATTCTTCCTGAACAGCTGCAAACTATCCTTGCAACACTACAGACGATTCCGTTTTTGGTCAAGCCTGAGGAATCGCGGAACCCATCTTGCGTATAGCTTTCTCATGTCCAAATGTTAATGCATAATATTATGTACCCATTCATTCTCGATGCCCACAGCACTAGCAATCTCACGCACCTTAACTCTTCTGTCATCCATCACCATATCATGGATTTTATGAATGATTTCTGGAGTCGTAACCTCCACACGGCGTCGAGAACGTTCAGCATAACTTGTGCCTATATGGCCACTCCGACAATGTTGAAACCACTTATAAACTGACTGTTCTAATCGAAGGTGCAGAGTCATCATAATGTTTATCAAGCTTCTCTTTAATCTCCTGAGGCGTTTTGCTTTTCATAAAGTAGTGTTTAATCACAGCATGAAATTCTTTTTCGTCCATTTTTTGACAATCACTCGACTTCCTTGATTCACACGAACGCCAAACACAAAGAAATAGACCAATATGGTTGAAACTTGGTGTGTGTTCTTTCCAAAGATGCTACTAACTAAACATGACCTCGATACGTGCCGGTGTTGCCGTCTCTCGGACTTTGCAGGGACTTTTCAAACGCCCCTCGTAGACGCAATTAAAACACAGTCCGTTATGGCAATACCGGGCTACTGTGCGCTATTTGCGATCTCTCTGATGTCAGCGGCGCCCCTTGCTACTGCGCATACATTTCGTGATCCCTACTGTGTATTCCACTATCCGTGGGTCTACCCAACTCTTTCACGGTACCTGCTGTTCTTTCTCTTTGCCAAATAACCACATTTTCGTCACCTAACGAATCCCTGTCACTGACAACAGACGAAGCAGTGAGCACCATTTCCACTTCATACCCTTGCAATCAACTGAAGAACTCATTCCATTTATGCCAATCAATAGTAGTCGTCAATTAACGTTATCGCCAGATAAAAGTTGAGGCAGGACGGTGCTGCTTCTCTGGGACGAAGTCCCACGTTTTATAATTCAGTGCAGAGGGTCAGCGCGTGTCTGTTTGACCCGGAGTCGCAGACGGTCCCGGAGGAATATCCCTGAAGCCACGTGGGGCTGGAAGGTAACGACGCGCAGCCGGTCTGTGATTGGCCTGCAGGCAATCTGAGCGATTGCGCGTAGGCGGCGGGATGGTGGGGGCGGTGATCAGCGCTGAGTGGTGGCCCGTGTCGCCGCAGATAGCTGCCGCTCCCCGTGACCCCGCAGCCTGGGTTATTTCCGGATAATGCGTATTCTCTGCACTTGCAGGCGAGCGGTCCGCTACTTGCTGACTTGTCATGTTCCTGCGTACTTTCACGAACATCTATACCGTCTCGTGTACCCCGGTGTGTGACGTCAGCATTGACTACTCCCCCTCCATACGCTCTTTCTTATTTATCGAGCAGTGGTCGTGAAACTTAAGCCCGCAAACCGCATGCTGACCGAATCTACACTGAAGCGCCAAAGAAATTGGTATAGGCATGTGTATTCAAATACAGAGATATTTAAAAAGGCAGAATACGGCGCAGCGGTTGGCAACACCTGTATAAGACAGCAAGTGTCTGGCGCAGTTGCTAGATCGGTTACTGCTGCTACAGTGGCAGGTAATAAAGATTTAAGTGACTTTCAACGTGGTATTATAGTCGGCGCACGAGCGATGCGACACAGCATCTCGGAGGTAACGATGAAGTGGTGATTTTCCCGTACGACCATTTCACGAGTGTACCGTGAATATGAGGAATCCGATAAAACATCAAATCTCCGACATCGCCACGGTCGGAAAAATATCCTGCAAGAACGAGCACAATCACGACTGAAGAGAATCGTTCAGCGTGAGAGAAGTGCAACCCTTCCGCAAATTGCTGCAGATTTGATTTCTGGGCTGTCAACAAGTGTCAGCGTGCGAATCATTCAACGAAACATCATCGATATGGGCTTTCGGAGCAGAAGGCCCACTCGTGTACCCTTGATGCCTCGCCCGGTGGCCGTCAATACCGACATTGGACTCTTGATAACTTGAAACATGTTGCCTGGTTGGACGAGTTTCGTTTCAAATCGTATGAGTCGATGGAGGTGTACGAGTATGGAGACAACCTCATGAATCCAACGACCCTGCATGTCTGCAGGGACTGTTCAAGCTGTTGGAGACTCTGTAATGGTGCGGTTCCTGTAGAGTTGGAGTGCTGTGGGACCCCCGATACATCTAGAAACGAATCTGACAGGTGACACGTACGTAAGCCTGCTGTCTAATCACTTGCATACTTTCATGTTCACTGTGCATTCTGATGGACTTGGGCAATTCTAGTAGGACAATGCGATACCCCACATGTCCAGAATCGGTACGGAGTGGCTCCAGGAACACACTTCTGAGTTTAAACACTTCCGCTGGTTACCAAACTCCCCAAACATGAACATTATTGAGCACATCTGGGATGCCTTGCAACGTGCTGTTCAGAAGATATCTTCATCCCCTCGTACTGTTACGGATTTTGGACAGTCCTGCAGGATTCTTTTATACAGAAATGGCTAAATCGTATTCCACACATATCACAGAAAGAAAATCGTTGAGATATGGAAAGAAGTTAAAAATATGAATTGTACATCAAGTTCAACGCAGTAGTCGGCATTAAAGTTATGAAATATTGCAGTATAGTAGTGCTAATACCAGTTATTTTCCAACCCGAACCATTAGATTTATGTTTCAGAAATAAACCGCTTTCAGCTATATATGAACTTTTATTTATTGAACTTTCATTTACAGGAGGACGACCGGTTTCGTCATATCAGATCACATCTTCGCGTATACATCTATGAGACGGGAAACATGAAATCGACATTATAATAAAAGAACCGGATACCTATCCCCATATTCCTAGCTTTATGACAACTAATATGAAATACATGTCAGTAAAAGATTAAGCCCTTCTCAAAATAAAATACTGTTACCGGCAACAAGCAGGACGTCACAGATCAAACTGACCAGTAGAAAAACTAGCATGTTCAAAGCGCCTTAACCTGCAATAAAAGAGCAAAATGAGACAACAAAAGGCAAAAATTCCCATCTAGTAACGCTGAAAGCCCGATGGTTAAAAAACTCACTTCATAGCAGGAAGCGGAGATCAGAAACCCTCCAAATGCCTCGCCGTGCAGGGCCACCCTGCTAGTTAACGTACGCGTGTGTGCCATGGAGGGCACTACCGCCACCTTACACATACCGCGGAAACTTACAAACGTTTTCGCTCCTATTTATATAACATTGGAACGATTGTGGCCCCATTACATAACAGAACCATATAAGCCATAAGATACTTCAGAATAAAAAAATAGATAAAACCAAATAGACCAAACGCAAAAGCATATAACTGTAAGCCCAGTATCAAAAACCAAGCAATCGAAAAACCTATGACTTACGTTATTGAAAGGCACTCAAAGTTAGGTAGCGTACCGCAATATCTTAACTCTATCTGATAATTAAGGATTTATTAGAGGTATAGTTTTCAACTCCACATAATTTCAATCTCTTCCAGAACGTTTAAGATCTGCCCCTTTACTTCTCTGTGTAGGACTTTTAAATTATTAGCTACACCTGTTATGGAGTGGCCAAAATCACTTACGTGGTTACTTAAAGTAGACATCCAATTCTTCAGACTTTTATGTTCTCGGAACCTAATGCCACGCCCTCTGCCAGTCTGTCCCACATATGTGGCAAGGGCAATTGTCGCAACTGATGCAATATATATCGGTAGTGTCATTCTTTTCATAAGCTACCTTCTTTCTATGTACAAATCTTTGTCCAAGACTGTGTGGAATAAAGAACGGTGGCTCTATCTTTTTTTGTCCTTAGCTTTTTTCCTACTTTCTGTGAAACAGTGACAAAATATGATATCCTATGGTAACCAACGAACTTCCCTTTCCCTCGTCCAACCTCCGTAGTGTGATTTCATTACCATTTGACCTCTGCCTATTCCTAGCGAATTCATTTCTAACCTGTATTAATATTACTTACACCGTCACATTTCTAACCTGTATTAATATTACTTACACCGTCACAGTCGTAACCGTTGGCATATGCAACGCGCAGATTACACTGAAATTATCGATCATGCACCTGCTTAAACAAGGGTACGCTGTAAAGGTGATACAACGTTGATCTAAAAGCTGCCATCTTGTACACAAGAGGGTGATCCGTCTTTGTAGCATTTCTAAATAGATCATATTCAAACCATCCATCCTGTAAGGAAATTCTTAAATCTAAACAAGGTAGCCATCCTCCCTCATTATATTCTATGGTAAATAGTACCACTTTATCTATAGCATTCGTCTTGAAGTGATTTTATTGGATTACTTCAGCTGCGGCTGCCCTCATTAAAAACTGTGTGTAGCTTTAGATTTTGAAAACCCTTTCCTATACGGTGATGCACTATTAGTTGGCCGACAGATATTTCATTGAGCATGTCTTGAAGCGCTTTATAGTTTTTATAGACCGTTTATTTCCTAATGTTATCACTGAGGATGTAAATAACCGTGACAATGATAATTCAAATGAACGTGTTTCTAAACTCCGTCTACAGAGGCAAAACAACATTTTTTAAAGTAGTGCACTCTTATATATCTTGCAACTCCACTTTGGAGTGCTTCTTTAAGCAGCGTCATCAAATGTATTTTTTAAATGGTTTCTTGAATCTGGCATTAGCGACACCGAAGTTATAGAATACACAATCAATATTAAGACGGAAATAGGTAATTGTTATTGATAGAAGCATTTGTTATCATTACTGCAGTGTAAATTAGCACTATAAACCCAGAAAATGGTATATAGTATGATGGTAACATTACATTTTATTTATGGACCTAACACAATATAATGCTGGATGTTAATGTATACAACATTTAATTCTATTTGACAAATATCTGAGCATGTTGTGATATGACTGCAGTAATATCAAACTTATTAAAGAGGTCTCTCCATTTCGTTTTAGTACTCGTACCAGATATAATTCTCCCAGCATGGTTATGTAACTCGAATCTCTTACCTTTACAGGTAAATTTTTCCCCCAAGAAATTACTTTGTTCCTCATTAGTGAAAGGAAAATAGCTCGTTGGTAAGGGCCGGAAAGAAAAGGTTTAGGTTCGAATTTCGGTTCGACAAAGCGTTAATCGGCGCGGGACTACTGTTGTTCCTGTGTTACCTGTTGTTGTTGTTGTTGTGGTTGTTGTTGTTGTTGTTGTTGTTGTTGTCATGGTGGTTGTGGCGGTGGCGTTGTCCTGGTTGACGCTGTTATCTTGATTGTCAGTCTCGTTCTTCTTCTTCTTCGCCTTCTTCTGTCTTCTGGCTGCATTTCTTGGTGTCATGGACGTATCTGATTTGAGATCTAATTAAAGTGTGTAACAAATTACACATTTTTTGAATAAAATCTTCTTCTCCGCTGCCCCGATTCTTTTTATGTAGTGCCACTGTAATAGTATCGTATTGTTAAGTTGGTGCATAAGCTCGTAGCATTTTTGTTTTGACTGTTGGTATTCCTGTTGCTACGGGCTTACTTATCGATTGTCATATTTTATTTGCAGTTCATTGCTGCTATTTGAGTTTACATACTATCATTTTCTCATTTGGAAATAGTGAGTGGAGCTGTGGACGCTATAAGGTGGAGTGCCAAGTGGAGAAATCGGAACATTTGCGACATGTTCTTCTGTCTGACAAGGGGAGACCACGACGGTGAAATCATGGATTTGCTTCAAACGTTGTACTCTTTTAATGGTTGTTTTAACAACATAATGTAAAAGTAGTAAGGTGCAGTACTCTGGCAATTCCGAGAAAACCGCAAGAGATGTTTTACACGTCTATTATGAAAATCACCTTTCTGTGCAAAGATACCACCCGTCACAACTCATTGTGGGCATGTGATTCTTGTTCGTGCGTTGTTAAGAGGGTTGTGGACGAGGCGACCGGTCGAATCCTCCTAATACTTTTTTTTACAATCGTATTGACCAACTAAGATCACGTTAACAAATTCAGTTCCTCTTCTTCCTTCGTTGTTGTTTCCTGTTTTTCGAGTATTCCCTCATTTTCTCCCCATGAAGTCTCTTCCTTTCTATTGTCCATGTTGTTCCCAATTTTTTATTTCTTCTGCTTTGAAAGCAATCCAAATTTAGTATTTTATTTTTAAAACGGTTTCCTTCTGCTATTTCTGATTCTTTCATGTCGTTTCTTTCTAGTTCTTTCCTTACTTCTGTAATCCGTGCTATCGTCGATTTCTTCTTCAAGAAATATAGGAGTATGTGTTTTGTTAGTCTAATTCCATCCATTCGGTAGAGGTGTTCGAAAAAGGTTAATCTTCGTTTGGTCAGTACGTCAGATAATTTCTCTATATTTTTGTATATCTCCTCATTACTTCTTATTTTCCAAACATCTGCAGTTTTTATTGCACCTATTATTTTTCTAATAATCGTTCTTTCCAGTACCTCTAGTCTGTCCATATTATAGTTCATCATTAAGCATTCAGACCCACATAACCTTTTTGGCCGTACCACTGTGGTATAGTGTTTTAGTTTTCTTTTTCTAAATGTACATTTCTTGTTGCAAATATTTTTGGTCAAACCATATGCTCTTTCCATTTTGTTAATTCTTACATCTATGGCAGATTTTTCTAGTCCATTCTGTTGTATAGTTCCTCCAATGTATTTAAATTTATTTACTGCTCTATTTTAACTATTGTGTTTCTATGAATTTTGGCGATATTTTTATATTTGTCATGAATTTTGTTTTCTCAGCTGAAATTTTGAGACCAGTTCTGTTTGCTGTTTTTTCCAGAAGGTTTATCTGAATAGCTACTTCTGTCAGGTTTTCTGCAAGTATTGCAAAATCGTCCGCAAAAGCCAAGCTGTTTACCTTGATTCCATTTGTTTTCCTTCCCAGAGTTATTGGTTCAATTTTGTTATTTTTTAGCTCCAAATTCCAGATCCTTACAATTTTTCTAGAACACAATCAAACAGTAAAGGTGATAAATCAGCACTTTGTCTAACACCAGTTTTTATTTCAAATGGCTGAGATACTTCTCCCATAAATTTGACTTTAGATATTGTACCTGTTAGTGTTTCACGAATTACACTATTAGCCATTAAAATTGCTACACACGCGAAATTTTACCGACGGGAAGAAGATGCTGTGATATGCAAATGATTAGCTTTTCAGAGCATTCACACAAGGTTGGCGCCGGTGGTGGCACCTACAACGTGCTGACATGAGGAAAGTTTCCAACCTATTTCTCATACACAAACAGCACTTGACCGGCGTTGCCTGGTGAAACGTTATTGTGATGCCTCGTGTAAGGAGGAAAAATGCGTACCACCACGTTTCCGACTTTGATAAATGTCGGATTATAGGCTATCGCGATTGCGGTTTATCGTATCGCGACATTGCTGCTCGCGTTGGTCGGGATCCAATGACTGTTAGCAGAATATGGAATCGGTGGGTTCAGGAGGGTAATACGGAACCCTGTGCTGGATCCCAACGGCCTCGTATCACTAGCAGTCGAGATGACAGGCATCTTATCTGCATGGCTGTAACGGATCGTGCAGCCACGTCTCTATCCCTGAGTTAACAGATGGGGACGTTTACAAGACAACAACCATCAGCACGAACAGTTCGGCGACGTTTGCAGCATGGACTATCAGCTCGGAGACATACGGCTGCGGTTACCCTTGACGCTGCATCACAGACAGGAGCGCCTGCGATGGTGAACTCAACGACGAATCTGGGTGCACGAATGACAAAACGTCATTTTTTCGGATGAATCCAGGTTCTGTTTACAGCATCTTGATGGTCGCATCCGTGTTTGGCGACATCACGGTGAATGCACATTGGAAGCGTGTATTCGTCATCGTCATACTGGCGTATCACCCGGCGTGATGGTATGGGGTTCTTTTGGTTACACGTTTCGAACACCTCTTGTTCGCATTGACGGCACTTTTAACAGTGGACGTTACATTTCAGATGTGTTACGACCCGTGGCTCTACCCTTCATTCGATCCCTGCGAAACCCTACATTTCAGCAGGATAATGCACAACCGTATGTTGCAGGTCCTGTACGGGCCTTTCTGGATACAGAAAATGTTCGACTGCTGCCCTGGCCAGCACATTCTCCAGATCTCTCACCAATTGAAAACTTTTGGTCAATGGTGGCCGAGCAACTGGCTCGTCACAATACGCCAGTCGCTACTCTGGATGAACTGTGGTATCGTGTTGAAGCTGCATGGGTAGCTGTACCTGTACTCGCCATCCAAGCTCTGTTTGACACAACGCCCAGGCGTATCAACGCCGTTATTACGGCCAGAGGTGGTTGTTCTGGGTACTGATTTCTCAGGAATTATGCACCCAAATTGCGTGAAAATGGAATCACATGTCCATTCTAGTATAATATATTTGTCCAATGAATACCCGTTTATCATCTGCATTTCTTCTTGGTGTAGCAATCTTAATGGCCAGTAGTGTATATTTGCTAATTTTGATTTATATCTATTTTTTATATTGATTGTATTTTATTATATTTATTTATACTTATTTTTTAATCTATATTTTTTCTTCACTGCTCTCAATATTTTATTTATAGATATTTGAGAGGTAACATAATGACAAAACCCACATGCATTTTCATGAAGCTGTAGTGAATTTTGCCAGCACTAGAGGCCGTGCGGTTCTAGGCGCTTCAGTCTGGAACCGCGCGACCGCTATGGTCGCAGGTTCAAATCCTGCCTCGGGCATGGGTGTGTGTGATGTCCTTACGTTAGTTAGGTTTAGTAGTTCTAAGTTCTAGGGGTCTGATGACCTCATATGTTAAGTCCCATAGTGCCCAGAGCCATTTTTTTTTTTTAGTGAATTTCATATGTTATTCGGCTATTTACTATTCGTAATTAAATTTTCAAGGACGAGGGACAGGTTTGGAAAGCCCAAGTCAAAACTCGATAAATAGTGATGCGAATGACGTCATTCACAATCAGTAATAAGACAAACCACAGTGTGCCAGACTAAATGAGTATTGTAGAATTACTTGTCGGATATGCTCTCGAGATCACACGTTGCAGGATGTTTCTTGTCATACAGAGATGGAAAACATGAAATGAAACTTTATGGAAATACACGTGTTTTTTCCATAATATTACTCTCATATCTCGATAAATTATATAATGAGACCAGTGATGGAAACAATATAGATAAATAAGTATTAGCCTCGTCCACGACCATATTACCATGCGCGAACGCTAACTGAATGACCACATTCAGTTCTCACAGTGGCCCCTTTGCAGAAATACATCATTGACTTAATAGATGCATTAAACTTCTCTGACGATTTTCTCGGAACTGCCATAGCAGTGCACTTGACTACTTGCACATTATGTTGTGCTAATGCCCTGCTAAAGGTGTACAAAGTTTGAAGTAAATCCGTGATCCCAACGTCGTGGCCTCCCGTATGACTTCAATAAAGGGGGAGACAGGAGCGAAGGCAGTCTGCAACATTTGCGCCGTGTATGGGGATAACGCCATTGGACAGAACACGGAAATAAAATGGTTTTCTCGTTTTGAGGAGTAGCATTTCGACATTAGTGGCCCCTCGGAGTTTGACGAAGATCGTTTAAGTGCAGCCGCGCGGGATTAGCCGAGCGGTCTAGGCGCTGCAGTCATGCACTGTGCAGCTGGTCCGCGCGGAGGTTCGAGTCCTCTCTCGGGCATGGGTGTGTATGTTTGTCCTTAGGATACTTTAGGTTAAGTGGTGTGTAAGCTTAGGGACTGATGACGTTAGCAGTTAATTCCCATAAGATTTCACACACATTTGAACTTTTTTTTTGTTTAAGTGCATTAATCATCAACGATCCATATCAGTGTACTCCATAACTGGAATATGTGATGAGCCACGCTGCAGCTGTGTCAAATCAAGCCAGATGACTGCTTTAGCCGCTTAACCTCCATGGGCGAGTTGTGGGTGTATCACTATGACTACGAGACAAAGGAGCAAAGAAAGCAATGGAAACATGCGGATTCACTACCGCCGGAAGAGGGTGAAGCCCATTTATAGTCGAACAAGGCATGCTGGGTGTGTTTTGTGACTGACACGGTAGGTGCTACACTTTATGCTGGTAAGGGGGAATAGTCTAGCCGAGCTGTCTAAGGCGCTGCAGTCATGGACTGTGCGGCTGGTCCCAGCGGAGGTTCGAGTCCTCTCTCGGGCATGAGTGTGTGTATTTGTCCTTAGGATAGTTTCGGTTAAGTAGTGTGTAAGCTTAGGGACCGATTACCTTCGCAGTTAAGTCCCATAAGATTTCTCACACATCTGAACATCATCTGAATATGTGATGAATTGTGCGACATTTCCACGCAGTGTGGAAGGTTCCAAAATCGGTTGTGTGGGTTCTGCACGCTCTAAGCCAAATTCACAAAACAGCGGGTGGTCATATGTGCATCTCTACTTGCTCGTCATCAATTGGCTCGGAACAACACCGACCATTCCTACCCGGTATCGCTACTGGTGGCTATAAATGGTGTCTTTACGCTAACATAAGGAAAAGAATGGAATGGTTAAGCCCAAACAAAGAAGCAACACACTGTACAAAGACCTACACGCATCCACAACAGGTAACACTGAAAAAAAATTTGAAGCGAAAGTGTGTAAATTACATGATTTGGAGCTAGTTATGTTTATTTCAGTATAAAATGATGCAAAATCATTATCTTCATAAATATTTATCTCTAGTTTTTTTTAAAAAGGGTAATCTACATTTTTGTATGAATAATTCACTAACTAAATATGCATTCATGGTCCAGGATTCAGCATAACAAATTTTAAGTGAATAATTACTTGAATTATGTTATGTGTTATGCACTGATAAATTTTAGTGCCGTTTTGAAAATAGAAAAGCAAAATATTAGGAAAAAAAGAAGATAATATTACAAGAATCAAAATACTTTGCAAGTCTATTATGTACCGGAACTACGTAAAGCACAAAGGAAAATATGTAAATTAACTGGTCACAAATGTATATAAAGGATTACAAATGTTAAATGTCCATAAGTATAGTATATACAATTACATATTTTGTTCAAAGACAAATTCAGAAGATGACCTTTTCGCTTTACTTGACGTTTATACACATACTAGGAAACATCCCTTATGACAGTCCAGCAGTAATCTGCTAAAATAGTAGGGCTCCACTTTCCGGCATATCTCTTCTCAAATGTGGCAATATCTTTATGAAATCGCTCCCCATGTTCATCACTTACTGCACCACAATCTTTGGAGAAGAAGTTAAGATGACTACGTAAGAAATGTACAGGGTGATTCAAAAAGAATACCACAACTTTAGGAATTTAAAACTCTGCAACGACAAAAGGCAGAGCTAAGCACTATCTGTCGGCGAATTAAGGGAGCTATAAATTTTCATTTAGTTGTATATTTGTTCGCTTGAGGCGCTGTTGACTAGGCGTCAGCGTCAGTTGATGCTAAGATGGCGACCGCTCAACAGAAAGCTTTTTGTGTTATTGAGTACGGCAGAAGTGAATCGACGACAGTTGTTCAGCGTGCATTTCGAACGAAGCATGGTGTTAAAGCTCCAGATCGGTGGTGTATTAAACGTTGGTATAAACAGTTTACAGAGAATGGGTGTTTGTGCAAAGGGAAAAGTTCTGGACGGCCGAGAACGAGTGATGAAAATGTAGCACGCATCCAGCAAGCATTTGTTCGCAGCCCAGGAAAATCGACTCGCAGAGCTAGCAGAGAGCTGCAAATTCCACAATCAACTGTATGGAGAGTCCTAGGGAAAAGGTTAGTTATGAAACCTGAACGTCAACTACCCGAGGCGATGGATCGGCCGCCAGGCATCCCGTGACAGAGCACTTCATCACTGGCCTCCAAGAAGCCCTGATCTTACCCCCTGCGATTTTTTCTTATGGGGGTATGTTAAGGCTATGGTGTTTCGGCCACCTCTCCCAGCCACCATTGATGATTTGAAACGAGAAATAACAGCAGCTATCCAAACTGTTACGCCTGATATGCTACAGAGAGTGTGGAACGAGTTGGAGTATCGGGTTGATATTGCTCGTGTGTCTGGAGGGGGCCATATTGAACATCTCTGAACTTGTTTTTGAGTGAAAAAAAAACCTTTTTAAATACTCTTTGTAATGATGTATAACAGAAGGTTATATTATGTTTCTTTCAGTAAATACACATTTTTAAAGTTGTGGTATTCTTTTTGAATCACCCTGTATTTTCAATGACATGTGGCAACCAAGTTTTTCATAAGAGAACAACATGTTATCTACAATATCCTTGTAATTTATTGCTCGTTTGTTCCCTAAGAACTTTAAACAGACTGTCTTAAAACATTCCCATGCATGCTTCTCACCACCTTGCATGATTCCATCAAAAGTATGGTCTTCAAAAAGCTCTCGAATCTGTGGGCCTACAAAGATGCCCTCGTTTA